>NC_092416.1:18626002-19247002 GCF_040894005.1 Engystomops pustulosus
TAATAGCTTAACTACCACCAGTATGCGCAGGCATATGAATGCTAAACACCCCACTCAGTGGCAACAAGCGCGTTCACCTCCGGCCGTGCACACCACTGCTCCTTCCCCTGTGTCAGCTGATAGTCAGCCCCCTGCCCAGGACCCTGCCACAAAAACCCCATCGTCGCCTCCACGATCCTCCACAGCATCCACCAGCGTTCAGCTCTCCATACCCCAGACGCTGGAGCGGAAACGCAAATATAGTGCAACCCACCCGCACGCCCAAGCCCTTAATGTGCACATCTCCAGATTGCTAAGCCTGGAGATGCTGCCCTATAGGCTAGTAGAGACCGAGGCCTTTCGCAGCCTCATGGCGGCGGCCGCCCCTCGGTATTCGGTCCCCAGCCGCCACTACTTTTCCCGATGTGCCGTCCCAGCCCTGCACCAGCACGTGTCAGACAACATAATCCGTGCCCTGACCAACGCCGTTTCTGACAAGGTCCACCTGACCACGGACACGTGGACGAGTGCTGCCGGGCCACTATATATCGCTGACGGCACATTGGGTTAACTTGGTGGAGGCTGGGACCGAGTCTGACCCTGCGGCTGGTCATATACTGCCGACGCCGAGGATTGCGGGGCCTACCTCGGTCCAGGTGTTTCAGGCCTACTATGCCTCCTCCTCCTTCCACCCCTCCTCCACCTCCTCCTCCGAACGACCATCCGTGGGCATGGCGCCATCAGTCGGTAGCTCTAGGCACAGCAGCAGTGCCGTCGCTAAACGACAGCAGGCGGTGCTCAGACTGCTGAGCCTAGGCGATAAAAGGCACACCGCCCAAGAACTATTACAGGGCATCACGGCGCAGACTGATCTGTGGCTGGCACCGCTGAACCTGAAGCCAGGCATGGTTGTGTGTGACAACGGCCGTAACCTGGTGGCGGCTCTGCAACTCGGCAGACTGACACATGTGCCATGCCTGGCCCATGTGTTAAATCTGATAGTTCAGCGTTTCCTCAAGACATACCCCAATCTGTCTGATTTGCTCACGAAGGTGCGCCGCATCTGTGCGCATTTCAGGAAGTCCAGCACAGATGCTGCCACTCTCAGGGCAGCGCAGCGCCGCCTCCAACTGCCCGCTCACCGACTGTTGTGCGACGTGCCCACGAGGTGGAATTCAACACTGACCATGTTATCCAGAGTTTACCAGCAGCGCCGAGCGATTGTAGACTGCCAGATGTCAACTTCCACCAGAACTGGTAGTCAGGTCAGTCAGCTTCCTCAAGTCTACAATGAGGAGTGGACGTGGATGTCTGATATCTGTCAGGTGCTGAGTAACTTTGAGGAGTCAACACAGATGGTCAGTGGCGATGCCGCCATCATCAGCCTCACCATCCCGCTGCTTGGCCTGTTGAAAAACTCTCTGGTCAGCATGAAGTCGGAAGCTTTGCGCTCCTCACAAGAGACGGGGGAAGAAGATTCCCTTGTTGATAGCCAAAGCCCCCTTAGGTCTGTTTCTCAGCGCATATCGGAGGAGGTAGAGGTGGAGGAGGATGTGGAGGAAGAGGAGGAGAATGTTGGCGAGACACAAGAGGGGACCATTGTTGAGTCCTTCACTGTTGAGCGTGTATGGGCAGAAGAAGAGGAGTTGGAGGAGTTGGAGGAGGAGGAAATGGACAGTCAGGCCAGTGAGGGGAGTGAATTCTTACGCGTTGGTACTCTGGCGCATATGGCAGATTTCATGCTAGGCTGCCTATCCCGTGACCCTCGCGTTCAAAGAATTTATTCCAGCACCGATTACTGGGTGTTCACTCTCCTGGACCCACGGTACAAGCAAAATCTTTCCACTCTCATCCCTGGAGAGGAAAGGAGTGTGAGAATGCATGAATACCAGCAGGCCCTGGTGCACAAGCTGAAACAGTATTTCCCTTCTGACAGCGCTAGCGGCAGAGTGCGTAGTTCTGCGGGACAAGTAGCGAGGGAGAGTATGCGAGCAGGCAGCTTGTCCAGCACTGGCAAGGGTACGCTTTACAAGGCTTTTGCCAGCTTTATGTCACCCCAGCAAGACACTGTCACCTGTCCCCAGTCTCGGCAGAGTAGGGCTGATCTTTACAGAAAGATGGTGAGGGAGTACGTAGCTGACCATACCATCGTCCTAAATGATCACACAGCTCCCTACAACTACTGGGTTTCAAAGCTGGACATGTGGCACGAACTGGCGCTGTACGCCTTGGAGGTTCTTGCCTGCCCTGCCGCTAGCGTCTTGTCCGAGCGGGTTTTCAGTGCAGCTGGTGGCATCATCACCGATAAGCGTACGCGCCTGTCGACTGACAGCGCTGACAGGCTGACGCTTATCAAGATGAATAAAGCCTGGATTTCTCCTAATTTCCAATCTCCACCAGGTGAAGGAAGCTCAACCTGAATAATTTATCCACTCCTCCTCATTTTCCTCCTTCTCCTCCTCTTTGTACAGTAAAGCAGAGGAAACTGGCTATTTTTTGACAGGGCCCACTGGCTCTAGCTATAGTACTTTATGCATTTAATTTTTATGGAGGGCCACCGACCCGGTCCTCTGTTTTAAACAATTTTTGGGAGTGCCACATGCAGGCACTCAATCTATTCAATTTTTCTGGAGGGCCACCTACCTGCTCCTCTGGTTTGAAAACTTTTTTGGACTGCCACATACAGGCACTCAATCTATTCCATTTTTCTGGAGGGCCACCTACCTGCTCCTCTGGTTTGAAAACTTTTTTGGACTGCCACATACAGGCACTCAATCTATTCAATTTTTCTGGAGGGCCACCTACCTGCTCCTCTGGTTTGAAAACTTTTTTGGACTGCCACATACAGGCACTCAATCTATTCCATTTTTCTGGAGGGCCACCTACCTGCTCCTCTGGTTTGAAAACTTTTTTGGACTGCCACATACAGGCACTCAATCTATTCCATTTTTCTGGAGGGCCACCTACCTGCTCCTCTGGTTTGAAAACTTTTTTGGACTGCCACATACAGGCACTATCCAAATTGAATTGTCTCCATAGCAGCCTCCACACGTTGTCTCCATTGCTACCTCCAAAAGTCGTCCATATAGCTGCCTCCATACATCGTCCCTTTATCAAACGAGGTGTGTCAGGCCGAAATTTGGGTTGTTTTCATGGATTCCACATCAAAGTTGTTAACTTTGTCGCCACCCTGCTGTGTTATCCACAAAATACACTGGCAAACTTTTACCATTTACGGATATTATTTCAGCGCTTCTTGCGCATCTGTTTACATTCCCCTCACCCGCCATATCCTAAACTTATAAGAACGCTACTACACTTGATCTTATACAAAAGGTTCTTAGAAGTGCTGTTTGGGGAGTAGCCTAGAGACAGGGGCTTGGATTGGCGAAAGCTCGCCTGGCAGCGGAGCGCCAGCTCCATGCCAAGAACCAACTAACATAGTTTTAACTGCAGCACCTTAAATCTACTACTAGTTCACTGCCTCCATACATGGCCGCCTTATCAAACGTGCTGTGTCAGGCAGAATTTTGGGTTGTTTTCATGGCTTCCACAACAAACTTGTTAACTTTGTCGCCACCCTGCTGTGTAATCCTCAAAATATACTGGCAAACTTTTACCATTTACGGATATTATTTCAGCGCTTCTTCCGCATCTGTTTACATTCCCCTCACCCGCCATATTCCAAACTTATAAGAACGCTACTACACTTAACTTGGTGCAGGCTGGGACCGAGTCTGACCCTGGGGCTGGTCATATACTGCCGACGCAGAGGATTGCGGGGCCTACCTCGGTCCAGGTGTTTCAGGCCTACTATGCCTCCTCCTCCTCCCACCCCTCCTCCACCTCCTCCGAATTACCATCCGTGGGCATGGCGCCATCAGTCGGTAGCTCTAGGCACAGCAGCAGTGCCGTCGCTAAGCGACAGCAGGCGGTGCTCAAACTGCTGAGCCTAGGTGATAAAAGGCACACCGCCCAAGAGCTATTACAGGGCATTCCACATCAAACTTGTTAACTTTGTCGCCACCGTGCTGTGTAGGCCACAAAATATACTGGAAAACTTTTTTCATTTACTGATATTATTTCAGCGCTTCTTGCGCAGATGTTTACATTCCCCTCACCCGCCATATCCCAAACTTATAAGAACGCTACTACACTTGATCTTATACAAAAGGTTCTTAGAAGTGCTGTTTGGGGAGTAGCCTAGAGACAGGGGCTTGGATTGGCGAAAGCTCGCCTGGCAGCGGAGCGCCAGCTCCATGCCAAGATCCAACTAACATAGTTTTAACTGCAGCACCTTTAATCTACTACTAGTTCACTGCCTCCATACATGGTCCCCTTATCAAACGAGCTGTGTCAGGCAGAATTTTGGATTGTTTTCATGGCTTCCATGTTAACTTTGTCGCCACCCTGCTGTGTAATCCACAAAATATACTGGCAAACTTTTATCATGTACCGATATTATTTGAGCGCTTCTTGCTCACCTCCTTTGGTTCCTCTCTGCCACCCATTGGTTTGAAGCCTGAGTCCATTTAGGGTATGTTGCCATGACACTCTCTAGCCTGCCGCTGCTGCCGCTGCCGCTGCCTCTGCATGCCGTCCCCTATAGTGTCAGGGTCAATTATTTGATGTTTTAGATGCTATCTAGCCTCATTCGGTCACTCTGTCATGGCCATGCTGTTGCCCATAATTTTGGCATAATGGTGCAATTAAGCAGCCTCAGAGGCATCCATGCATGCTGCCCCTGCTGTTTCCTGTCCATTTCCGTGGTGTTTCCATCCTTTTCTGAGGTTCCCAGGTGTTTGGCCAAGCTTCCCTGTGCAGAGCCTTGGTCCCCTTGAAAAATGCTCGAGTCTCCCATTGACTTCAATGGGGCTCGTTACTCGAAATGAGCACTCGAGCATCGGGAAAAGTTCGTCTCGAATAACGAGTACCCGAGCATTTTAGTGCTCGCTCATCTCTAATCTAGACCCTTCTTGAAGCTCTCTGCTGTCCCTGCTGTGACCAGCGCCTGAGCTCGGCTATTCCACAGAGTGACAGTTCTCATAGTAAAGAAGCCCTGTCGCCTCCGGTGATTAAACCTTGATTTCTCCAAACGGAGACAGTGCCCCCTCGTCTTTTGATTTGATTTAATCTGAAACAACTTACCACCATATTTTCTGTATGGACCATTCATATATTTATATAAATTAATCATGTCCCCTCGTAGTCGTCTCTTTTCCAGACTAAATAAATCTAGTTGTTTTAATCTTTCCTCATAACTAAGACCCTCCATACCCCTTATCATTTTTGTGGCTCTACGTTGAACCCTCTACAGCTCCAGGGCATCCTTTTTATGGACAGGTGCCCAGAACTGGACAGCATATTCCAGGTGTGGCCAAACCAGTGCCTTGTACAGTGTTAATATTACAGGTTCCCTCCATATATTATTAAATGTATTTGTCATGGTAGATTTACACATATTGAGAGTCTGTGTCCTGATTGGCTGGGCTGCTAGTGGTAATGCATTTGAGTAGAGCTCAGCATTCTGGGAAGTGAGGAAAGAAGCTGTGACCTCAGTTCCTTGATGACACAACCTCGAAGTGTCCGCTTACTTCAGCTAAAGATGATTTTACAAGTAGGTCTGATAGATTCACCAGGCTGGTTCTCAGGATAGGATAAAGCTTTGATATAGACATCTTTGGAATTGTCATCAAATGTTCACTCCAGCAGTGCTAAAACTGCTCATAGGCAGGTAACTTTCTGGTTACACTTTAAAAATGTGTTTCCCTTTTTCTTGGAATCCTTACAACATTTTGTTTCATAGATCTCCCCAAATGTCTCAATTAAAAAAAATACTGCATTATTTTTGGAATTTGAAAGGATTTCTTTATTGATATTGTTTTTAATGATTTCATAATCTAGAAAAGTAATTTTATGACACAATTATTGAGATATCAGGTGTCACCACGTTACATTTATCAGGTGCTCATATCTAAAATTTAGTGTAAGAAAATATAAGATAACATATTAATCTATTTTTCCTGTTATCAAGGGAAAGAAGACAGCAGGGAGTTAGGTTGCGATTTAACAATCTGCAGGCAACACACATTCGTTTCCTTTTAGAAGATATCCCTTATTACAGTCACATTGGGGAATTTGTGGTGGTCTACAGTATTCATAACGCGTTGGCTCCTGACATGTAGGTGTGCATCTCAGTGCGTTTGGCTGATAGGTCTTATTAGGGCCACACGTTGCGTCGCAGTCTCCAGGTTTGACACATTGTGAAGTGAAGCCAGATGTCCCGGTCTGTGCATATAATCCTTTATCACATACACATCCCAACATCATCTCCTCGGGGCAGTCTCCTACAGGTGGATTGTCCACATTGCCGCAAGTTAATGCACAAGGTGAAACACTTCCCACTGTGCTTCCGGGTTGACAAAAAACAGCTGGTCAAAGAGAAAGAAAGGTTAGCTTATTTTTTATTTTATTATAGGTGTGTTATAATGCATATAAAATCATAATAATGTAAATAAAATCAATAATTATATAGCAATGATACAAAAATAAAATCTAAAAATAATATTTAAAATAAATGATAACACTAATAATAATAATATTATTAATAATTACACATTAATCTACCTATAAATCCATTAATAGCCTGCCTCAGGCGCTGGTAAAAATGAAATGGTGCTACACCTGCGCTACTATAAAGCCAAACTGAATTTTTTTACCACTGCATAATACTATATTATATCATATTAGTAGAGAATGTGCCGCACAAGCAGTGAGGTCAATCAAAATCTTTTTGAAAACATAATTATAGAGATAGAATAAAGTTTGAGTAAAAGACACAATCTGAAAAGTTGTTCCAGATTTAATCAAAACAAAAGACGAGGGGGCACTGTCTTCGTCTGGAGAAAACAAGGTTTAATCACCAGAGACGACAGGGCTTTTTCACTATGAGAACTGCCAATCTGTGAAATAGCCGTGCTGAGGCGCTGGTCACAGCAGGGACAGCAGAGAGCTTCAAGAAGGGTCTAGATGCCTTTTTACACCTAAATAACATTGATGTCATATAGTATTGTTTCCCCTAAATCTCTTCCTCATCCAATCCCTTTCTTGGTTGAACTTGATGGACATGTGTCTTTTTTCAACCGTATAAACTATGATACTATGATTACACCATGGGGCAGATGTATCTTTAGTCTTGCAATTTTTGAGCTATTCTGCTGTTCAATTAATCTAAGGGCATATTTTATTTTGATAAATCACGCTCTTATGTGCAAAGTTTCCAGCATTCCCAAATTCCCAAATCCCGTGACATCGGCGCAGCTCAAAGATGAATAAGGCACAAAACAGAAAAAAACTAGAATGAAAAAATTAAAATGCACAGAAAATGAGGAAAAAGGGCAAATGCTATAACTCAAACCTTAATCTAACTCTATATTTATGTTTTTTAAAAATATTGTATAGACATTTTATTGACCTCACTACTGAACATGTGTTGCACATCCTTTACTGATGTGATATAACATAGTATTATGAAGATGTAAAAAATCTTATAGAAGTGCAGGTTTAATTTTACTTCTATCATCCTGGTTAGACAGCCCTTTCACCACCTCCATAAACTCTTCCCCCACACATAGTAGATGCTTCATTCATAAACGTTCTCTCCAGCCTCCAACTGTCCAAAACAATCAAGGTCAATACTTTGTCAATCAATGTCAGATGGGTGGAGCTTAGCATCTGCTGTAGCCCAGGACCACTCAACTCACTTCCTAAATAACATATCAGTTATTAAAACTATGCTTAAAGGGGTGTTCCCATTACAGCAAATTAATGTTATTATTTGTATTATTAAAAGTTATACAACTTTCCAATGCACTTTCTGTATCAATTCCTCACGGCTTTCTAATCATTATGTATCTCAGACTTCCTATTGTATTGTTGATGTCATACATTACATTCTACTTACTTCTCGTGGCATCACATTCCCCCTGCAAGACTAAAAGAGAATAATACAGATTAATGAGAATAAACGGCAATTGATTACACGTTTTTTATTTTAACCAAACAATTTTCATGTACAGATTCCTCTGACTTTATGCATGAGTAGGGATCATATAGATAAGGGATTTGTCGTTTTTACTTGTACCCTGTCAACACCTAATGTTGTGTCCACTTCTCTTTGCCAGGGTGAAGGTTACATACAGATAATGGGGCACATTTACTAAGGGTCCGCAGCCGCGAATCCGTCGGGTTTTTCCCGAATATTTCCGCTTTGCGCTGTATTTCACGGGATTGTGGCGCACGCGATAGATTTTTGGCGCAATCGCGCCGACTTTCGCGCGACAGAAATTGGGGGGCGAGGCCACCGGACAACCCGAAGGATTCGGAAAAACCGCAGAATTTAAAAAGCCATTTGTGTCGCAAGATCAGGCACTCACATACACCAGAAAAAAGCAGGTGAACTTCGGTGGACCTCGGCGCAGCAGCGACACCTGGTGAATATCGGTGCACGGACCTTAGTGAATCCCGGCAGAACCCGAATCAGCGTCGGAGAACCCGCCGCTGGATCGCGACTGGACCGGGTAAGTAAATGTGCCCCAAAGTGTCCAGTAATTTGAAAAATGTCTTAATTTGTTAAAAAGATTAATTTGCCAATAAATAACAGAAACATTGAGGGTATTTATCAAGTGCATCAAGTTAAATGTTTCACTCCTATCACATTAAACATGGATAGATAAATTACCACAGATGTCCAAAGTCCAAAACCTTAACCCTATGATCAGAGGACTTCTGGGTTTAGGCCATCCTTTATTCCAATCTAGAAGTAACATATAAGTCAATGAAGGGCAGGAGAGACCCGGATCTTGGTTCTCTTTACTTCCATGGGACTTCAAAAACCCAACTGGATAATAGTCAGGTCAGGATGACTTAAGATCCCCAGTTCTGTAGATCATGGGGTTTCGGTTGTGCACAATCGTACATTTAATTCCTATCTTTTGGATGGGAGAAACCCAACAAAAAATAAGTGATTCAAAGGAAAAAAAAATTCCATCAAAACTTCTAAGATTTTAGCATTCATGTTGCTCAAAGTGGAAGATTTTAAAAGTTTCAAAACTTGCTCCACTATGACGTCAGTAGAGCGGTGATTTTGGAATTGGACAACACGTCTATTTGTCTCATTCTATTCCGGATGATTCCATAATAATAACTGCATATGAAATTACAGCTGAAGTAACCCAATGTATCTCATCTCTAGACTGAAAGATTATACTTTGATAGTTCCCCTAAATTATTTAGTTATTGATGAAAATACAAAAAAGTTAAATGAAATACTTACGTGCAACCAAGAAGAAGACGGAGGACAATGTCAGGATCCCCATCTCTGCTGATGATTCAAAATCCGACTTCAACACTCACTGATAAAAGAATATAAAGATATAATACAGAGAAAATATATAAAAACATAAATACACTACAATGCAGATCAATGATAATGTCAGGAAATATAAGATCTCCCTCCTTCCACTTTACCTGTTGGTTCCCGGGTTCTGGAGAAGCTTCTGTATTGTGGCTCCTGGACCTCAGATATTTATAGGAGCCGGTATGAGGGTTTATGTTGTGTAATATATATATATTGTGTAAGACTTACCTCCTGTATTTCTGGCTTGTGAAAAGTATTATATACGTCATTCAGCTATAGTATTACACAATATCAGAGAGGTCACACCTGAGGTGATGCAGGAACGCGGCTATGGGAAATAAAATAAACAGATCAGTGGTGAATATTAAAGTAGGTCTTTCCTGACCAAACGCTACACGGATGCCCCCAGTCTGTGCCGGACACTGCAATGGTTGCCCGTCGCCTTCCAAATTCAGTTTAAAATAATAACCCTCATCCACAAAGCTCTGAATAATGCTGTACCCCCATATCTCTCTTCTCTCATCTCAGTCTATTGCCCAAGCCGTGCTCTTCGATATGCTAGTGACATTAGATTAATCTCTTCTGTTATTCGAACCTCTCATGCACGTTTCCAGGACTTCTCCCGAGCTGCACCAATTCTATGGAATGCCCTTCCCGGACTATCAGACTAATAACCGTCCACCAGTTTTAAACGTGCTCTTTAAACCCATCTCTTTAGACAAGCCTATCATATTGGCTAACTGCATGAAATGCCAACTCTCCCTTTACTAACTCATCCTATGTACTATCTCCCATCTGTTATCCGGCAAACACCAGATTGAGCTCCAGGCTTCTCTGCTGTCACTATCACTTTTGAACTTGTATATAAGATGCGGCTGATGACTGGTCCAAGCAGCAGAATATGTTATGTATTAAATTATTTTATACTATTCCCTTACAAAGAATGCTGTGCCATAATATCTCGTGTCACCCCTCATCCTAATAGACTATAAGCTCTTGTGTTCCCCTCATCCTCATAGACTGTAAGCTCTTGTGTCACCCCCTCATCCTCATAGACTGTAAGCTCTTGTGTCACCCCCTCATCCTCATAGACTGTAAACTCTTGTGTCACCCCCTCATCCTCATAGACTGTAAGCTCTTGTGTAACCCCCTCATCCTCATAGACTGTAAGCTCTTGTGTCACCCTCTCATCCTCATAGACTGTAAGCTCTTGTGTCACCCCCTCATCCTCATAGACTGTAAGCTCTTGTGTCACCTCCTCATCCTCATAGACTGTAAGCTCTTGTGTCACCCCCTAATCCTCATAGACTGTAAGCTCTTGTGTTCCCCTCATCCTCATAGACTGTAAGCTCTTGTGTCACCCCCTCATCCTCATAGACTGTAAACTCTTGTGTCACCCCCTCATCCTCATAGACTGTAAGCTCTTGTGTAACCCCCTCATCCTCATAGACTGTAAGCTCTTGTGTCACCCCTCATCCTCATAGACTGTAAGCTCTTGTGTCACCCCCTCATTCTCATAGACTGTAAGCTCTTGTGTCCCCCTCTCATCCTCATAGACTGTAAGCTCTTGTGTCACCCCCCCCCATCCTCATAGACTGTAAGCTCTTGTGTCACCTCCTCATCCTCATAGACTGTAAGCTCTTGTGTCCCCCTCATCCTCATAGACTGTAAGCTCTTGTGTCCTCCCTCATTCTCATAGACTGTAAGCTCTTGTGTCCCCCTCATCTTCATAGACTATAAGCTCTTGTGTCACCCCCTCATCCTCATAGACTGTAAGCTCTTGTGTCACCCCCTCATCCTCATAGACTGTAAGCTCTTGTGTCACCCCCTCATCCTTATAGACTGTAAGCTCTTGTGTCACCCCCTCATCCTCATAGACTGTAAGCTCTTGTGTCACCCCCTCATCCTCATAGACTGTAAGTAGAGATGAGCAAGCACTAAAATGCTCGAGTGCTCGTTATTCGAGACACACTTTTCCCGATGCTCGAGAGCTCGTCTCGAATAACGGGCCCCATTGAAGTCAATGGGAGACTTGAGTATTTTTCACTGAAAGAACACATTGAAAGAAGGACACTGAAGAACATATTGCAGATGTTCCGTACAGCTGCTAACTTATCCAAAGACACGCATGCAGAACGGTGTTCTTCACAATAGTATGTTAAGAACAATATGTGTTAAGAACACATTGCAGATGTTTCCATACATCTGCACTGTGTTCTTCACAGATATTGTTCTTCACATACTATTTTAGGTCTTTCACTTTTTCCTAATCTTTTCCATTTGACTTCCCTACTGGTGTAACTATGGCCTTCCTGCTGGCATTGCTTCTACTTTGCCTGTTACCACTCATTGCCTAATAAAAACTTCATGTTTATTAGACATTTTTACCCTCAAAGAGTTGCACCCAGTTTATAGTGCCCCTGACAGTAGAGGAAAAATATGCAAGGTATTCCAGGAAGGGATAAGGAAAACCACACATATTTTAGCTACGGTGGAAGGCAGCTCCCTTGACATCAAGCATGACCTTCAGGAAGCCTTATGACATGATGAGGGATTGAAACCAAACCAATATATCTATTCCAGAAGTAAAAGACTCCCAACTGTAGACAGCGCTGTTTGGACTTGTTTGGGTCTGGTTGGCTTCTGACTACTGTCGCAAAGTCCTCTTTACGGAGATTGCCTCACCTCACGGTGAGAAAAGCTCCAGTGTGAGAGGAGCTGAACGGTCGCTACACATGGGAATAAAGGTACCTTAATTCTTCAGCTCAAATTCATTGTATTTTAAATATGTATAGGTATTGTAGAAACCAATTTGCAAAAAGCCTTTTCCAGATCAACTCCAACACATGTAATCCAGAATATTGCGACAGAAATTGAGATCTGTATTAAAACATTCTGTTCCTTCCGTGTTCTACAACATAGCTCCTTCATTATTATTTATGTGGAGAGCCTTCCGGAGAGTAGGATCCAAAGACTTCCTCATAGAGGTATATATGACGGCATGATGACATTGTTGTATTGTTAATCATACTGGAAAGACAAACAATTACATTGTCCATTGTACATTAGCCTGACATGTCATCTCTAGAGATGAGCGAACACTAAAATGCTCGGGTACTCGTTATTCGAGACGAACTTTTCCCGATGCTCGAGTGCTCGTCTCGAATAACGAACCCCATTGAAGTCAATGGGAGACTCGAGCATTTTTCAAGGGGACCAAGGCTCTGCACAGGGAAGCTTGGCCAAACACCTGGGAACCTCAGAAAAGGATGGAAACACCACGGAAATGGACAGGAAACAGCAGGGGCAGCATGCATGGATGCCTCTGAGGCTGCATAATCGCACCATTATGCCAAAATTATGGGCAACAGCATGGCCATGACAGAGTGACAGAATGAAGCTAGATAGCATCTAAAACATCCAATAATTGACCCTGACACTATAGGGGACTGTATGCAGAGGCAGCGGCAGCAGGCTAGAGAGTGGCATGGCGACATACCCTAATTGGACTCAGGCTTCAAACCAATGGGTGTCAGAGAGGAACCAAAGGAGGTGAGCAAGAAGCGCTCAAATAATATCGGTACATGATAAAAGTTTGCCAGTATATTTTGTGGATTACACAGCAGGGTGGCAACAAAGTTAACATGGAAGCCATGAAAACAACCCAAAATTCTGCCTGACACAGCTCGTTTGATAAGGGGACCATGTATGCTTACAGTTCATGCCAGTCGCTGCACTGGCTGCCAGTCTCCTTTCGAATACAGTTTAAAATAATAATAACCCTCATCCATAAAGCTCTGTATAATGCTGCACCCCCCTACCTCTCCTCTCTTATCTCAGTCTATCGCCCAACCCGTGCTCTTAGATCCGCCAGTGATCTTAGATTAACCTCTACCCTAGTGCGGACCTCCCACTCGCGTCTCCAAGACTTCTCTAGAGCTGCACCAATTCTATGGAATGCTCTGCCCCGGACTATCAGACTAATACCTAACCTCCAAAGTTTCAAACGTGCTCTTAAAACCCATTTCTTTAGGCAAGCCTATAACACTCATTAACTGCATGAAGTTTTAACTCTTCTACTAACCCGTCCTGTGTCGTCCTCCCATCTGTTATCCAGCAACCAACAGGCACCAGACTTCTCTGCAGTCCCATTCACCCTGGACCTGGTATATAAGATGACGGCTGAGTGGTTCAAGCGACAGCAATTCCATTTATCATATTTTTTTCTATTCCCTAAGAAGAATGGCTTGACCATTAAATATTCTTTTACCTCGTGTTACCCCATCATCTTCATAAACCGTAAGCTCTGGCGAGCAGGGACCTCACTCCTGTTGTTCCATACAAATGTTGTGCTCTGTTACATTACATTTGTATTTGTTTCCTATGATTTGTAAAGCGCTACAGAATATGATGACGCTATATAAATAAAGATTATTATTATTATTATTATGGAGGCAGTGAACTAGTAGTAGATTAAAGGTGCTGCAACTATGTTAGTTGGATCTTGGGATGGAGCTGGCGCTCTGCAGCCAGGCGAGCTTTCGCCAATCCAAGCCCCTGTCTCTAGGCTACTCCCCAAACAGCACTTCTAAGAACCTTTTGTATAAGATCAAGTGTAGTAGCGTTCTTATAAGTTTAGGATATGGCGGGTGAGGGGAATGTAAACAGATGCGCAAGAAGCGCTGAAATAATATCCCTAAATGGTAAAAGTTTGCAAGTATATTTTGTGGATTACACAGCAGGGTGGCGACAAAGTTAACAACTTTGATGTGGAATGCCCTGTAATAGCTCTTGGGCGGTGTGCCTTTTATCGCCTAGGCTCAGCAGTTTCAGCACCGCCTGCTGTCGCTTAGCGACGGCACTGCTGCTGTGCCTAGAGCTACCGACTGATGGCGCCATGCCCACGGATGGTAATTCGGAGGAGGAGGAGGTGGAGGAGGGGTGGGAGGAGGTATAGTAGGCCTTTGAGACCTGGACCGAGGTAGGCCCCGCAATTCTCTGTGTCGGCAGTATATGACCAGCCCCAGGGTCAGACTCGGTCCCAGCCTGCACCAAGTTAAGTGTAGTAGCGTTCTTATAAGTTTGGGATATGGCGGGTGAGGGGAATGTAAACAGATGCGCAAGAAGCGCATGATGCGCATGGAGCTGGCGCTCCGCTGCCAGGCGAGCTTTCGCCAATCCAAGCCCCTGTCTCTAGGCTACTCCCCAAACAGCACTTCTAAGAACCTTTTGTATAAGATCAAGTGTAGTAGCGTTCTTATAAGTTTAGGATATGCCGGGTGAGGGGAATGTAAACAGATGCGCAAGAAGCGCTGAAATAATATCCCTAAATGGTAAAAGTTTGCCAGTATATTTTGTGGATAACACAGCAGGGTGGCGACAAAGTTAACAACTTTGATGTGGAATCCATGAAAACAACCCAAATTTCTGCCTGACACACCTCGTTTGATAAAGGGACGATGTATGGAGGCAGCTATATGGACGAATTTTGGAGGTAGCAATGGAGACAACGTGTGGAGGCTGCTATGGAGACAATTTAATTTGGATAGTGCCTGTATGTGGCAGTCCCAAACATTTTTCAAACCAGAGGAGCAGGTAGGTGGCCCTCCAGTAAAATGGAATAGATTGAGTGCCTGTATGTGGCAGTCCCAAACATTTTTCAAACCAGAGGAGCAGGTAGGTGGCCCTCCAGTAAAATGGAATAGATTGAGTGCCTGTATGTGGCAGTCCCAAAAATGTTTCAAACCAGAGGAGCAGGTAGGTGGCCCTGCAGTAAAATGGAATAGATTGAGTGCCTGTATGTGGCAGTCCCAAAAATGTTTCAAACCAGAGGAGCAGGTAGGTGGCCCTGCAGTAAAATGGAATAGATTGAGTGCCTGTATGTGGCAGTCCCAAAAATGTTTCAAACCAGAGGAGCAGGTAGGTGGCCCTGCAGTAAAATGGAATAGATTGAGTGCCTGTATGTGGCACTCACAAAAATTGTTTCAAACAGAGGACCGGGTAGGTGGCCCTCCAGAAAAATTAAATGCATGAAGTACTATAGCAAGAGCCAGTGGGCCCTGTCAAAAAATAGCCATTTTCCTCTGCTTTACTGTACAAAGAGGAGGAGAAGGAGGAAAATGAGGAGGAGGAGGAGTGGATCAATTATTCAGGTTGAGCTTCCTTCACCTGGTGGAGATTGGAAATTCTGAGAAATCCAGCCTTTATTCATTTTAATAAGCGTCAGCCTGTCAGCGCTGTCAGTCGACAGGCGTGTACGCTTATCGGTGATGATGCCACCAGCTGCACTGAAAACCCGCTCGGACAAGACGCTAGCGGCAGGGCAGGCAAGAACCTCCAAGGCGTACAGCGCCAGTTCGTGCCACATGTCCAGCTTTGAAACCCAGTAGTTGTAGGGAGCTGTGTGATCATTTAGGACGATGGTATGGTCAGCTACGTACTCCCTCACCATCTTTCTGTAAAGATCAGCCCTACTCTGCCGAGACTGGGGACAGGTGACAGTGTCTTGCTGGGGTGACATAAAGCTGGCAAAAGCCTTGTAAAGCGTACCCTTGCCAGTGCTGGACAAGCTGCCTGCTCGCCTACTCTCCCTCGCTACTTGTCCCGCAGAACTACGCACTCTGCCGCTAGCGCTGTCAGAAGGGAAATACTGTTTCAGCTTGTGCACCAGGGCCTGCTGGTATTCATGCATTCTCACACTCCTTTCCTCTGCAGGGATGAGAGTGGAAAGATTTTGCTTGTACCGTGGGTCCAGGAGAGTGAACACCCAGTAATCGGTGCTGGAATAAATTCTTTGAACGCGAGGGTCACGGGATAGGCAGCCTAGCATGAAATCTGCCATATGCGCCAGAGTACCAACGCGTAAGAATTCACTCCCCTCACTGGCCTGACTGTCCATTTCCTCCTCCTCCAACTCCTCCAACTCCTCTTCTTCTGCCCATACACGCTGAACAGTAAAGGACTCAACAATGGTCCCCTCTTGTGTCTCGCCAACATTCTCCTCCTCTTCCTCCTCATCCTCCTCCACCTCCACCTCCTCCGATATGCGCTGAGAAACAGACCTGAGGGTGCTTTGGCTATCAACAAGGGAATATTCTTCCCCTGTCTCTTGTGACGAGCGCAAAGCTTCCGACTTCATGCTGACCAGAGAGTTTTTCAACAGGCCAAGCAGCGGGATGGTGAGGCTGATGATGGCGGCATCGCCACTGACCATCTGTGTTGACTCCTCAAAGTTACTCAGCACCTGACAGATATCAGACATCCACGTCCACTCCTCATTGTAGACTTGAGGAAGCTGACTGACCTGACTACCAGTTCTGGTGGAAGTTGACATCTGGCAGTCTACAATCGCTCTGCGCTGCTGGTAAACTCTGGATAACATGGTCAGTGTTGAATTCCACCTCGTGGGCACGTCGCACAACAGTCGGTGAGCGGGCAGTTGGAGGCGGCGCTGCGCTGCCCTGAGAGTGGCAGCATCTGGGCTGGACTTCCTGAAATGCGCACAGATGCGGCGCACCTTCGTGAGCAAATCAGACAGATTGGGGTATGTCTTGAGGAAACGCTGAACTATCAGATTTAACACATGGGCCAGGCATGGCACATGTGTCAGTCTGCCGAGTTGCAGAGCCGCCACCAGGTTACGGCCGTTGTCACACACAACCATTCCCGGCTTGAGGTTCAGCGGTGCCAGCCACAGATCAGTCTGCGCCGTGATGCCCTGTAATAGCTCTTGGGCGGTGTGCCTTTTGTCGCCTAGGCTCAGCAGTTTGAGCACCGCCTGCTGTCGCTTAGCGACGGCACTGCTGCTGTGCCTAGAGCTACCGACTGATGGCGCCGTGCCCACGGATGGTAGTTCGGAGGAGGAGGTGGAGGAGGGGTGGGAGGAGGAGGAGGCATAGTAGGCCTGAAACACCTGGACCGAGGTAGGCCCCGCAATCCTCGGCGTCGGCAGTATATGAGCAGCCCCAGGGTCAGACTCGGTCCCATCCTCCACCAAGTTAACCCAATGTGCCGTCAGCGATATATAGTGGCCCTGCCCGGCAGCACTCGTCCACGTGTCCGTGGTCAGGTGGACCTTGTCAGAAACGGCGTTGGTCAGGGCACGGATGATGTTGTCTGACACGTGCTGGTGCAGGGCTGGGACGGCACATCGGGAAAAGTAGTGGCGGCTGGGGACCGAATACCGAGGGGCGGCCGCCGCCATGAGGTTGCGAAAGGCCTCGGTCTCTACTAGCCTATAGGGCAGCATCTCCAGGCTAAGCAATCTGGAGATGTGCACATTAAGGGCTTGGGCGTGCGGGTGGGTTGCACTATATTTGCGTTTCCGCTCCAGCGTCTGGGTTATGGAGAGCTGAACGCTGGTGGATGCTGTGGAGGATCGTGGAGGCGACGATGGGGTTTTTGTGGCAGGGTCCTGGGCAGGGGGCTGACTAGCAGCTGACACAGGGGAAGGAGCAGTGGTGTGCACGGCCGGAGGTGAACGGGCTTGTTGCCACTGAGTGGGGTGTTTAGCATTCATATGCCTGCGCATACTGGTGGTAGTTAAGCTAGTAGTGGTGGAACCCCTGCTGAGCCTGGTTTGGCAAATGTTGCACACCACAGTCCGTCGGTCATCCGGTGTTTCCTTAAAGAACCTCCAGACTTCTGAAGATCTAGCCCTCGCCGCAAGAGCCCTCGCCACGGGAGCTTCACTAGTTGACACATTTGGCGCTGATGCACCAGCTCTGGCCCTGCCTCTCCGTCTGGCCCCACCACTGCCTCTTCCAACCTGTTCTGGTCGAGGACTCTCCTCCGTCTCAGAAGCACTGTGTTCACCCGGCCTCTCAACCCAGCTTGGGTCTGTCACCTCATCATCCTCCGATCCCTCAGTCTGCTCCCCCCTCGGACTTCCTGCCCTGACAACAACTTCCCCACTGTCTGACAACCGTGTCTCCTCATCGTCGGACACCTCTTTACACACTTCCACTACGTCAAGAAGGTCATCATCACCCACAGACTGTGACTGGTGGAAAACCTGGGCATCGGAAAATTGCTCAGCAGCAACCGGACAAGTGGTTTGTGACTGTGGGAAGGGTCCAGAAAACAGTTCCTCAGAGTATGCCGGTTCAAATGCCAAATTTTCCTGGGAGGGGGCAGACTGGGGGGGAGGAGGCTGAGGTGCAGGAGCTGGAGGAGTGGCGATTTCGGTGACATGGGTGGACTGCGTGGAAGACTGACTGGTGGTGGACAAATTGCTCGAAGCATTGTCAGCAATCCACGACATCACCTGTTCGCACTGTTCTGGCCTCAACAGTGCTCTACCACGAGTCCCAGTAACTTCAGACATGAACCTAGGGAGTGTAGCTCTGCGGCGTTCCCCTGCTCCCTCATCAGCAGGTGGTGTCTCACCCCGCCCAGGACCACGGCCTCTGACCCCTGCAGTAGTTGGACGCCCACATCCCCGCCCTCGTCCTCTACCCCTAGCCCTCGGGTTAAACATTTTTAAAATGAGAGTTATAACTTTATTTTTTTTGTTTTTTTTTGTGTTTTTTGTTTTTTTTTGAGTTTTTAAAACCAAACAATGCTATCCTATTGCTATGGCTATTTTCTAGCCAAGTATCAAAGCACACTACTATGCCAGATGAGATGACACTGAGTTAGTGCCTAATTGAAATCCAACCCCTACTAAATTTTCCCACTTCGGTCTTTGCTATGGATATGTGCGTCACTAAGCGCAGAACACAGCGGTCGCAAGTCTCACTACAAATTGCTCAGAATTGGCTAGTACATGCACTGCAGAAAGTACAGCCACCAGCAGATCAACCAGAAATCAAATATATAGAACGCTACTGTAGGCGTAAGTAAGCTCTTTGTATTCTCCTATGGCTATTTTCTAGCCAAGTATCAAAGCACACTACTATGCCAGATGAGATGACACTGAGTTAGTGCCTAATTGAAATCCAACCCCTACTAAATTTTCCCACTTCGTCCTTTGCTATGGATATGTGCGTCACTAAGCGCAGAACACAGCGGTCGCAAGTCTCACTACAAATTGCTCAGAATTGGCTAGTACATGCACTGCAGAAAGTACAGCCACCAGCAGATCAACCAGAAATCAAATATATAGAACGCTACTGTAGGCGTAAGTAAGCTCTTTGTATTCTCCTATGGCTATTTTCTAGCCAAGTATCAAAGCACACTACTATGCCAGATGAGATGACACTGAGTTAGTGCCTAATTGAAATCCAACCCCTACTAAATTTTCCCACTTCGGTCTTTGCTATGGATATGTGTGCCACTAAGAGCTAAACACAACGGTAGCAAGTCCCCCTGCTAATTCCTCACAAAATGGTACTAGATTAAAATAAAAAAAGTAGAACGTTATTGTAGCCCTAAGAAGGGCTGTTGGGTTCTTTGAGAATCACTCCTGCCTAACAGTAAGCTAATAGAACACCCTAACGCTTTCCCTGACCAGCAGCAGCTCTCTCCCTAGCGGCATCCAGACACAGAATGATCCGAGCAGCGCGGGCAGCGGCTAGTCTATCCCAGGGTCACCTGATCTGGCCAGCCAACCACTGCTATCGACGTGTAAGGGTACCACGTCATGCTGGGTGGAGTGCAGAGTCTCCTGGCTTGTGATTGGCTCTGTTTCTGGCCGCCAAAAAGCAAAACGGCGGGAGCTGCCATTTTCTCGAGCGGGCGAAGTATTCGTCCGAGCAACGAGCAGTTTCGAGTACCCTAATGCTCGACCGAGCATCAAGCTCGGACGAGCATGTTCGCTCATCTCTAGTCATCTCCTTTATCCTTCATCAGTCCGTCCGATAATCTTACTGTGTTGTTACTACTGTATGGTCCAAAAGAGAATTTCTGCAGAACTTCAGTAGTTGGCGTCTATAATCGGTTCTTTTATTTACCTGGCATGCAATATTTCAACATTTTGACCAACATTTATCAAAAATAATGCGTGCCGTTTCCCTTCGGAGTGTGCCTGGTGCGGCAGATTCATGAAATGTGTCACACATTCTTCATGAATCTGGCGCCCCCTGCACTGCTCCAACAGAATGCATCATTTTTTTCTGTTGCAATTTCTTTCAGAATTGTGGCTCAGACAGAATTGTGGCGCACGGTCCGACCATTTTCGGTTCTTCGAGAATGTTGGCTTCCTAAGAAATCAGTAAACATGGGTTGAGTGTGAAACCGAATCGGGCATATTGGCACATACTGGTTGGCACTCACAAGGAGATCGGGTAAATGAAGCGCATACTTGGTTGCCAGGTAATGGATGTAAACAATGTCCCATGGTGACGCAGATTATTCTAAAGAGATAGAAACGATCGGTCAGTAAATAAATGTTCAATGTACAAAGTTATTTCTAAGCTGAATGGATAACCAGATGATGCCCTAACCATGTATTTGGGTCATGGCGCACCACAATTATTTTGTTCTTACACTTCAATTTTTTTTATATTTAGAAACCATATAAACATCTATACACAAAAGGAGATCAAAATTAGAGAACACCCTGGGGCTCATTAACTACGGGCAATGTGGACCGCACTTTCGTCGGACATCCCAACGATTTCTATATTGCGCCACTGGGACAAGGATTTAAAGGGGTTTTTGGCGCAGGCGATCGGATTTTTTTCCGCTTTCATGCGACACAAATTTGGGTGCTGGCCGTTGGACGATCCGACAGATTCGGACAAACTGCGGGATTTAACTTAAAAATTGTGCCGCAAGCCATGCACTTACATACATTGGGAAGAAGAAGGTGAACTCTGGTGGACCTGATCGTGGAGGTGACACATGCAGGATATTGGGCGCACGATCTTCATGAATTGCGGCACAGTTCATCTTGCTGGGAGCAGAATACTTTTCTAAATTTATTGGAAAAAATGTTTTTTTTAAAAGTCTTCAAATTCAGTATATTACAGCGGCTGAACCGGACCATAGATCTGTCACACTATTAGACACTCTGCTATAACTACATGTTTGTTGGCTTACTTTAAAGCAGACCTGTCACCACATTTTCACAAATGTCAGAGTTATGAACTTACCTGGTATTTAGGGATCTTTAAAGCAAGTTGAGGGGTGCGGCCTAATGTAATGTGACCAGTGTGACATCATCACAGGTCCTTTAGCCTCTTAACATTAGCAAACTGTACCCACTTAGTCACTAGAGCTCTATGGGAACCTGCCACTAGCCATATTTGTGAAAAATGTGTTGACAGGTTTTCTTTGAGCATGAAAGGAGTATTTTTGGGGGGAATTTAGCAACACAGGTTAGGTCATACCCAAAGCAACAACACTTTCATGGAAATCCCTACTCATTACATTAAAGTGTAACTGTAAAGTTTATTAACTTTTTTTTCTATAGCTGGAATATCTCAAAACTAGAATTGTTCCATATACAGGATGAACAGGAAGTGAAAGAGTGGGGCTATGCAATGTGCTCATTCCCTGAGTCTCTGCTCAGTAATTACGGCAAGCCAGCAGATAAGATGCATGTCTACTCCCTCCTGTGTTAACACACTAATCCATTTACTCCTCCTGTAGCTGCTCAGTTTACTAGTGTG
Source organism: Engystomops pustulosus (assembly GCF_040894005.1). Lineage (NCBI taxonomy): Eukaryota > Metazoa > Chordata > Amphibia > Anura > Leptodactylidae > Engystomops > Engystomops pustulosus. Next base: position 18,647,954 of record NC_092416.1, read on the forward strand.
CACAGAGTATAATTTATAAGCCTGGTCTGCATACTGCACACTTCGGTCTGGGCTTTGACAAGGCTATAGCTGAGTCAGGGGTTGGGTCAGCACATCAGTATGATATGCAGGATGAAGACTACCTCTGTTTGCTCTGTCTCCTCCGTTTTCTGTGTCTTGCCCATTACCCACTGTCCTGGGATGAGGGGAGAGTGATAGTATCTGCTGAACAGCCTGTTTGGCACATCCATAATAGCAGGTAGTTTGTATAGTCGTCATAAGGCTGTTATATTATAGATATATCTGTGTAACAGTACATGGGTGTATATACAGTACAGACATAAAGTCTGTACACACCTTCTCATTCCAAGAGTTTCTGTATTTCCATGACTTTAAAAATTGTAGATTCACACTGAAGGAATCAAAACTGTGAATTAACACATGTGAAATTGTACACTTAACAAAAAAGTGTAAAATAACTGAAAATATGTATTATATACATGCAAAGGTCTCCACATCACAAGTCGCCCTGTCTGGTGTAATAAGTGGGGTTTCTTGCCTTATAAATGGGTTTGGGACCATCAGTTGTGTTGTGCAGAAGTCATGTGAATACACAGCTGATAGTCCTACTGAATAGACTGTGAGAATTTTTATTATGGCTAGAAATAAGCAGCTAAGTAAAGAAAAACAAGTGGCCATCATTACTGAAGGTCATTAAGGTCAGTCAGTCTCCTTGTAGTGCATGTGAGAAGAGCTCCGCATTATGGTAAGTGAGGGAAGATGCTCTGGCCTCAGTCTATTATGGGAGGAGCTAAAGAGGATGTTACAAGTAGGGCTGATAGATATGCCAGGCTAGATCTTAGGCTAGGATAAAGACTCATGCAAGACATGGGTATCTCTGGAATTGTTGTCAAAGGTTCTCTTCAACTGTATTAAAATATTGGCCTTTGGAGTTACACGTTAGAGATGTGTTGTAGTTTTGTGTTGCAAATTTCGCCTGAATTCTTACACATTTTGCGAGATATATCTCCCCAAAAGTCTCCCTCTGTAATCACTTCTTTTATTCGGTTTTGTATTGGAGTTAGATTGAAGAGCGTATTTAAGATTTTAAAGAATTTACACTGTAAATGAACCCTCTTAATTTGTGTTCACTCTAAACAATCACATACAAACTATGTTCTAACACATAAGACGCACCCCTGGGTTTTACCTTCTTCAATAAACAAAAATACAAATTTATTTTTCTAAATTGAAAAGTCATTCTTTATTGCTATTCTTTTTAATGATAATCAACTAATCAAGTAATTTTATGACTGAATTATTGAGATATTAGGTGACACCACATTCCATTTATCATGCGCTCATATGTAAAATTTAGTGTAAGAAATATAGAACATTTTGTCATTTTTCTTGTAGTTAAGGCAATGATGACAGCAGGGAGTTAGGTTGTGATTATACAATCTTGGGGCAACACACAGTCATTTCCTTGTAGGAGATATCCATTGTTACAGTCACATTGTGGAATTTGTTGGGGTCTACAGTATTCATAACGTGTTGGCTCCTTACATGTAGGTGTGCATCTCATTGCGCTTGACTGATAGGTCTTATTAGGGCCACATGTTGCGTTGCATATTTTAGGTTCGACACATTCCACAGTGAAGAAAGATGTCCCGGTCTGTGCGTATAATCCGTTATTACATTTACACCCCAGCACTGGCCGCTTGGGGCACTCTCCTACAGGTCGATTGTCCACATTGCCGCAGGTTAAGGCACAAGGTGAAACACTGTCCAATGTGCTTCCGGGAGGACATTCCATAACTGGTCAAAGAGAAGGAAAGGTATTTTTTGTTTTATTAAAAGTTCATTGTATATGTATAAAAATACCATGATAAGTTAGATATAAAAATTTTATAAAAATTAAAACAATAATAATAATAATAATAATAATATAATGCGGATGAAGAGAATTATCAGCATATACTGAGATAAAGGTCATTTTAAAGTTGCTAGAAAATAACATGGCATTTTAATTTCTTGCACAATGTATCTTGTACCTGTCATAGTTTATCCAGTTGAAAAAAAGACACAAGTTCAACCAAGGAAGGGAAGGGATTGGATGAGGATGGGATTTAGGGAAAACAATTCTATATAACATAACCATCAATGTGATTTAGGTGTAAAAAGGCATCTAGACCCTTCTTGAAGCTCTCTGCTGTCCCTGCTGTGACCAGCGCCTGAGCTCGGCTATTCCACAGACTGACAGTTCTCATAGTGAAAAAGCCCTTTAACCTTGTTTTCTCCAGATGGAGACAGTGCCCCCTTGTCTTTTGTTTTGATTTAATCTGGATCAACTTTTCAGATTGTGCCTTTTATTAAAACTTTATTCTATCTCTATAATTATGTTTGTAAAAAGATTTTATACACATTTTATTGACCTCACTGCTTGTGCGGCACATTCTCTACTTATATGATATAATATAGTATTATGCAGAGGTAAAATTCAGTTTGGCTTTATAGTAGCGCAGGTGTAGCACCATTTTTGTTTTTACTTTTATCATCCTGGTTATACTGCCCTTTCACCACCCCCATAAACTCTACTTCCATTCATAATAGGCGCCACATTCATAGATTTTCTGTCCAGCCTTCAACTTTCCAAAACAATCAATTTTAATATTTTTGTCAATCACAGTCAGATGGATGGAGCTCCAGCCCAGGACCACCGAACTGAGAGTTGACAGCGTAATAAAAATATGTGTTACTGAAACTGCGTAAAGGGGGTGTCCACTCCTGTACAATACGAGTGATAGAGATGGCAGCTGTGTGTACAGAGGGCAGGGAAAGGCTGAAGATACCGAAGTAGGCAAAGACTCAGGTACAAAGACACAGGTACAAAGACACAGGTACATATACACAGGTACATATACATCGGAATGATACTTACTAATGTTTCATCGCTAATTATTACTTTGTATTCGTTCTTAGTTGCCATAGCATCAGACGTGCTTGCCGGGTCATACCGCGCATGCGCACAATTAGGCGCAGAGCGTGTGTTCCACCGTGCGTTCCACCACAGTGTTTTCTTTCAGTCTATATCGGAGATAATTTCAACCGATCAGGGATGGTCGACACGTGGAAACAACTGGGAAGCATTGTCAGAAACTTAGCCTTTTAGCACAGAAGCACTTGAGCACTTTCACACAGATGAGGTCAGTGGATGGATCGATCTGTGTCACTAACAAAGAGGATTGCTACATATGTCATATTGTTAAAGTCAATTACACATGTATAAAAGTATTATATAATGTGCACTATACTTGTTATTCACTATATGCATTTTTTTATGTAATATGTATTATATCACAGTTATACAAAAATGGTGGGAGTATCCCAATCAGTCATGCGATCACTTGTTGTATATATATATGGCCACCATTTCACTGTTTGAATGGCTTGAAAAAGGCTCTTGCAGAGCCGAAACGTCGCTGTCATTGTTACTCACTATGGAATAAAGACACTTTTGCAATTTTTACCTACAACGGAGTGCTGCCCGCTTTCTTCATATTATAACTAGAGGACTTGTGGCCCAATCCTGGGATGCCTGCACCCACTTCCCTGTCTTAAGGTTTGTGCTGCTTGGACTTTCCTTTTAGTATCTATCTATCTCCTATCTATCTATCTATCTATCTATCTATCTATATATCTATCTATATATCTATCTCATATTTATCTATCTCATATCTATCTATCTATCTCATATCTATCTCCTATCTATCTATCTATCTATCTATCTATCTATCTATCTATCTCATATCTATCTATCTATCTATCTATCTATCTGTATTCATATCTATCTATCTCCTATCTATCTATCTATCTATCTATCTATCTATCTCATATTTATCTATCTCATATCTATCTCCTATCTATCTATCTATCTATCTATCTATCTATCTATCTCATATCTATCTATATATCTATCTATCTATCTATCTATCTATCTATCTATCTCATATCTATCTCATATTTATCTATCTCATATCTATCTCCTATCTATCTATCTCTATCTATCTATCTATCTATCTATCTATCTATCTATCTATCTATCTATCTAGTAATAATAATTCTTTATTTATATAGCACACAGATTACGCAGCGCTGCACAAAGCATGACAAATTGGTCCCATGGGGGAGAACATACAAACTCTTTGCAGATGTTGACTTGGGTGGGATTTGAACCCCATTGAACCCCAGTGCTGCAAGGAAGTAGTGCTACTCACTCAGCCACCGTGCTATCTATCTATCTATCTATCTATCTATCTATCTATCTATCTCATATTTATCTATCTCATATCTATCTATCCATCTATCTATTTCCCATCTATCTTCCTTCTATCCAGCAATCCTAATATCTATAAATAGAGCACAGAAGAGTAATAGGTTCTATCCTTGGACAATATTCCAATTGTTCCAATGTTTCAAAAGCGCACATGACTTCTGACCTGTAACATCCAAAATCCAGGGGTGTAACTTCTGTACAAGGGTAGCAGCCATAGCAGCTGTGATGGGGCCCACAGTGTTAGGGGTCCTAGCATCTGGGGTATTGGGTGTGCACTGTGTGTGTGTATATGCTGTATGTGTGAGTGGTGTGTATATACTGTATGTGTTTGTGTAGATGCAGTATGTATGTATATGGCATTGTACATATCTGTGTATGTGTGCATATATGTGATGTGTATATGATGAATGGGTGTAAATGGTACTATATACATGCATGTATGCTGTATGTATGTATATATTGTGTCTATATACTGTGCATGATTGTAACTCATGTGTGAGTATACAAATATATATGGGAAGGGGGTCCCGTTCAGCAGTCTGTTATGGGGTCCTGCACCCCCTAGTTACACACTGCCATGTGTAGGTGCTGCCATCTTTTTCCTCCCCAATGATGTCCTGGGAACAACAATCCTAAGGAACATTGTGGTGTGCAGGCTCTGCCAGTGGCTCCCACTATTTCTGCCAATTGTTACCGAAAGGGATGAGTATTCAGGTTCGGTATATTTACCTAAACCCAAACAGAAGATTAACAGTTCCACTTCTCCCTACTGCCAAAGTTTTTAGGATTTTATCTATTTACTCTATCTCCTACTTCTCTATCCAACATCTCTCTATCTCTTAACATTATACACATCTATATTAACAATATAGCATCTTTATCGATTGTATCTCATGTTGTACATTACATTCTACTTACTTTCCGAAGCCTCACATCCCCACTGCAAGACTAAAAGAGAATAATGCAAATTACTGAGAAAGAACGGCAAATGATAACAATTTCTTCTTAACCTAATAAAAAAGCAATTAGTATAATCATATTCTACATGAATCATATTTCAGATTTCCACTACCACCAATTTTTAATAATTTGCGTGATTTGGTTATATCCTGTCAACACCTAAATTTGTGTTTTCTTCCTAACCAGGGTGAAGGTTAAAAATTGTAAAGTAAATTGAAATGTGTATTTTCACTTTTTTAAAATCTTTTAAAAATATTTATTTATCAATAAATAACATATTAATAATATTTAGAAATAAACATTATCGTTCCCCAATAACAATAACAACAATAATAATAATAATAATAATAATGATAATAATAATAAAATCCCAGCATTACACGATATAAAACATTGCCACAGACGTCCTCTTTGCCGGAGACTATACATATTATAAAGATAAATGACACACATTAGGGAATTCCTTTGTAATGGTGTAATGGTTAATTTGAAAATTGTATATTAAACCACAAAATAAAATAAACATGAATAAAGGACCTTTTAGTTGTTACAGGGATTTTTAACTTTCCTGTTTTTAAAAAAAAAAAATTCTGCAAAAATTTTTACTGTATTGCACAAAAAAAGTTATGGCCCTTAGACCAATAAGTATGAATAAACTACTTAAGGACACCCGACTTACAGACAATCCCAAGTTAAAGACTGACCCCCTCTGCCCACTGTGACCTCTGGTGACCCCTCTGGATCATTGCAGCCTGGGACTATAGTAACATCCAGAGAGGTCACCAGAGGTCACAGTGGGCAGAGGGGGATGTCTGTAAGGTGTCTGTAAGGTGTCTGTAATGAAGCTTTATTGATAATTCTTGGTCCCATTACAGCAAAAAATTTTGAAACTCCAATTGTCACTGGGGCAAAAATTTATTTTGTCTGGATCTACAATTATAAAATATACAGTTTTGACTTACATACAAATTCAACTTAAGAACAAGCCTACAGAACCTATCCTGTACCTAACCTGGGGACTGCATATATTTGCTCAAAATGCAATTATTAATGCCTTGCAAAGCCTGGAAAGAAAGGGGTTAATAAAGTTGTCCACTGTTTCTCATATAAAGGTTTTACATTTTTATTTCCCCTAAATTATTTCATTATTCATTAAGATACACAAAATTAAAATGAAATACTTACGGACAAGCAAGGAGACTGCAGACAATGTCAGGATCCCCATGTCTCTGCTGATATGAAAGTCATATATCACAAGATCTTCATGAGACAATAAATAGATACAATAATACAGAGAAAATATATATACAGGCAGTCCCCGGTTTACATACAAGATAGGGTCCGGAGGTTTGTTCTTAAGTTGAATTTGTATGTAAGTCGAAACTGTATGTTTTATAATTGTAGATCCAGACAAAACAAAATTTGGCCCCAGTGACAATTGGAGTTTAAACATTTTTTGCTGATGGGACCAAGGATTATCAATAAAGCTTCATTACAGACACCTTACAGCTGATCATTGCAGTCTGGGACTATAGTAACATCCAGAGAGCTTCACCAGAGGTCAGAGGGGTCTGTCTGTAACTATGGGTTGTCTGTAAGTCGGGTGTCCTTAAGTAGGGGACCGCCTGTATATATATATGTAAATTTAATAAATGTAAATCGGTGTAAGGACTCGATCTTCCTTCTTCTACTTTACCTGTTGGTTCCCAGGTTCTGGAGAAGCTTCTGTATTGGGACTCCTGGACCTCAGATATTTATAGGAGCCGGTGTGATGGTTTATGTAACATCTTGTGTAACACTTACCTGCTGTATTTCTGGATTATAAAAATGTATATATTATAATTTCTGGATCGTAAATAATTGTAATTATATGGAACCATTGTGCTCTATATACGTCATTGAAGGAAGAAAGAAATTCTTTGTCAATGACATTATGATGTCTAAATAAAATTTGGAACAATAACAAAAACAATAGAGGCATTTATGATGGATCTGACTCTGGTACAGTATTACACAATATCAGACAAATCACACCTGAGGTGATGAAACACGACAATGGGAAATAAAAGACACAGATGCAGTGTAAATAATGATGTAGGTCGTAGATAAGGAGGGTCCAGAATGAGATAAACGATTAACAGACTCTGGGGCCAGTTTTCACCTTCATTGTGCCAATGATGGGTCAATAATATCCATTTAGAGGTCATTGTACTGGGAGGAGGAGGAGATAAGCTGTGACATAATCTATTGTCAGTAGTGATGTAATGATGGGTTAGTGTTATCTATATAGAGGTCATTGTACAGGGAGGAGGAGGAGATAAGCTGTGACATCATCTATTGTCAGCAGTGATGTAATGATGGGTCAGTGTTATCTATATAGAGGTCATTGTACAGGGAGGAGGAGATAAGCTGTGACATCATCTATTGTCAGTAGTGATGTAATGATGGGTCGGTGTTATCTATATAGAGGTCATTGTACAGGGAGGAGGAGGAGATAAGCTGTGACATCATCTATTGTCAGCAGTGATGTAATGATGGATCAGTGCTATCTATATAGAGGTTATTGTACAGGGAGGGGGAGGAGATAAGCTGTGACATCATCTATTGTCAGCAGTGATGTAATGATGGGTCAGTGTTATCTATATATAGGTCATTGTACAGGGTGGGGGAGGAGATAAGCTGTGACATCATCTATTGTCAGTAGTGATGTAATGATGGGTCAGTGTTATCTATATAGAGGTCATTGTACAGGGAGGGGGAGGAGATAAGCTGTGACATTATCTATTGTCAGTAGTGATGTAATGATGGGTCAGTGTTATCTATATAGAGGTCATTGTACAGGGAGGGGGAGGAGATAAGCTGTGACATCATCTATTGTCAGTAGTGATGTAATGATGGGTCAGTGTTATCTATATAGAGGTCATTGTACAGGGAGGAGGAGATAAGCTGTGACATCATCTATTGTCAGTAGTGATGTAATGATGGGTCAGTGTTATCTATATAGAGGTCATTGTACAGGGAGGGGGAGGAGATAAGCTCCAAAGGTACCAGCTTAGTGTCAAAGATATAGAAAGTAATTCTATAAATTTGCATGACACAAGAATCATGGCACATAGATCGCTAATAGGGATATGATCTCTGTATGGTTGTTTACCTTATCCGCCGTCATCTCTCACCCGGATGCATGACGAACGGCCAGAGGGATGGACCAGGTCACTTGTGGCACCTCCCCGTCAGCATTGATTGGTCAGGAGGCCTGACAGGAGAGACACACCCTCCCTGAATCTGAGCCAGCCGATTGGTCTACGAGGGAGGCTCGTCAGCGGTGACGAGCCACAGATCTGGAATATAAGCAGGGCTGTAACAGAGCGCGCTGCGGCCAGAATAATGCCGACGTGCGCACAGCACAGACCTACAGGGCATATACCCTAGATATAATAGCCACGAATAGAGACCCCTGATGAATTGAGGCAGAGGAAACGCGTCGAGTCCTAGGGTTTTATATGAGCAGTGAGCAGTAGCTAGCTTGATAGCCAGTCAGTTCTAGCAACTAGTCAACCAACCAGCTAGTGGATTTCATGCTATTGGAACGATTGAGCTACAGCTGATGGATGTCTCCGCTATAAACACGACAAAATTAGCCAGAACATCAGCAGCTATCCCTGTGATTATCAGGGTGATAGCATAAATAGCCATAAGACGTTTTGAAATAATAGATCAAAACAATTGGCTATCTCCTCAACACGGCAGTTTTACATGATATAAGCTGCTGTGTAACAAACAGCAACCAAAAACAACCGGCTATTTGTACCTGCTGTGTGATTGTCTCAACTAGTATGCTAGTACATACGTTCAATTGACTGACACCAACACAGCTCACCGCTATAACTGTGAAGCAGTGTGGCGGAAAACAAAAAATCCACACACACTGCCACAGAACAATTGGTTCCACTTTTACTATTTCTCAGTGTGGGGCTGTTGCCTGAAAACATAAAAGCAACAACCAGGGTCGCACCGTATCGCTAAATGGGTGAAGCAACACGCGACTGCACTTACCTAGTCTCAGAACACTGAGAAATAACCATTTGTGTTTTGTGTTTGTACGTCTGAATCTGAAGTCCTGTTTTTCAATTTTAGATGAAGAATAATAAAAGTTATATTTTAATGTCTTTGTTTAAAAAAAATACCTCCACCTACAGTGAACCTTTACCTCTTACTTCAAAGTTGATTTTCTGGATCATCACACCACACCAGGCTATGAAAGAAACATCTTCTAGAAGCCGCTCAGCTGCTTGACAACCTACTGCTTGTGGTTTATTAAGCCAATTTCTGATGAAATTCACCATATACAATCACATACAAACTACCACACAAGACGCACCACTAGGTTATACCTTCCTCAAAAAATAAGTACTCATTTATTTTTCTAAATTGAAATGAATTCCTTTATTGATATTGTTATTGATGATTCGATTATATAATCAAGTAATTTTATGGCTGAATTATTGAGATATCAGGTGTCACCACGTTCCGCTTATCATGTGCTCATATGTAAATTCAGTGAAAGAAAATATAAGAGAAGATTTTTCTTGTTATCATTGATGACTGCAGGGAGTCAGGTGGTGATTCAGCATTGTTTGGGGAGCACACAGTCATTATCTTTTAGAAGATATCCCTCATTACAGGCACATTGGGGAATTTGTTGGGGAAAACAGATTGTTGCCAAGTTTGGTTCCTGACACGTTGCTCGGCACATCTTTGCGACAGCCTCATAGGTCTTATTAGGGCCACACGTTGCATTGCAGTATTTAGGATCGACACATTGTACATTGAAGCCAGATGTCCCTTTCTGTGCATATAATCCTTTATCACATACACACCCCGGCACGGGCTCCTCGGGGCACTCTCCTGCAGGTGGATTGTCCACATTGCCGCAGGTTAAGGCACAAGGTGAAACACTTCCCATTGTGCTTCCTGGAGGACATTCCATAACTGGTGAAAGAGAAGGAAATGTATAATTTAATTTTATTATAAATGTTTTTAAATGTATCAAAAAAACCCAATAATGTAATATTAGTGTAACATAATAAAAAAACTATATTCTTTTGTTAATAATTATGAGAATGATTATTAATGGTGTATAATAAGGGAGAGGTCATTGCGTCTAGATTGTGAATTTACTCTATCCTTATTCTATCTCTCTCTATATATATATTTTAATTATATACATTTTACTGACCTGACTACATGTGCTGCACAGTCTCTACTAATGTGATGTAACATAGTATTATGAAGATGTAAAGATCTTATTGCTGCACCATTTCGGATTTACTCTTATCATCCGGGTTATTCAGTCCCTTCACTAACTCTACCCTACACAACATTCCAACATTCCAAAACAATGTAAATGTTTTTGTTAATCAATATAAGATGGGTGGAGCTAAGCGATCTAACTGACAGTTAGAAGTCTAATTATCATATCCATTATTAAAACTATGCTTGAAGGGATTAGGCTGGAATCACACCTTTTTTTTCGTCATTCATTGTTAGGACACGTCAGGAGGATTCCGATATGTCCATACAATGTATTACAAAGATGTATCCCACTATATGCCTATATGGGATACGTTGCCTGGGGACCCACCCCCTGAGTGGCAATTGGCTGCTGCCGATTAACAGAGTGTTCCCCCAGTGATGTCACTGTCCTAATATGTGCAGAGACATCAATGGGTCATCCATTGTGCCAAATGACAAATGCACTTGATGGGCTGTAGGGAGACATGCAATATGCTGCTTCCCCCACCCCTCCCCCCCATTGCCGCCCATTTCCTTCAAGTGCATACGTCGCTCAGGGGGATGCTGCAGGATGAAAAGACGTAGCTTGCTGCATTTTTTGCCCTACTGGAGGTATAGTGGCCAGACAACCAGTGGCCACTGTTCGGCAAGGTACACGCTAAGCATAAACATCGGGCGCTTTCCTAAGGTATATGCTTAACGTGTACAAAAAACGTTATGTGAACCCAACCTTAGCCACTCCTGTACATAAGTTGCTCATGTGCCTCTACTGAACGTTTATTAAGGGATTAATTCCAGAGTACTGTGTGCAGACTCTCCATGCTTTACACCACTGAGCTTTGCTGAATAGGAGGAGCTGCAGCAGTAAAGTTATGACTCGTCTCCCCCCCCCCTCCTTTTTTCCCGTCTTTGTCAGTGTAGATGGAATGTGAAGAGAGAGAGAGGGAGATAGAGAGAGAGAGGACAACGTCACATGGATGAGCTGGAGCAGAGAGAGAGGTGACAGCTGTATGTGTACAGAGGGCAGCATGCTGAGAACAGGGAGCGACTGCAGCTTACAAAGGAGGCAAATACAATCTCCCTTTCCTATCTATCCAAAATATCATAACATTATGTAACACAAATGTTTCTATTGTATTGTTGATGTCACATATTACATTCTACTTACTTTCTGCTGTATCACATTCCCCCTGCAAGACTAAAAGAGAATAATACAGATTAATGAGAATAAATGGCATTTCATAACAATTTTCTTAACCTAATAATTTTCATATACAGATTCTTCTGGCTTTATGCATGAGGATGAATCATATAGGACCCATCTACCACCCATTTAAGGAGAGATTTGCCAGTTTTGGTTGTTCCCTGTCAACACCTAAATTTGTGTCCTCTTCTTTGTTAGAGTATAGGTTACAAATCTGTTACTGTAAAGTATTTTGAAAAATATCTTAATTTTTTTTTTTTTTAATGATTTAACTTATATATAAAGCTAAGTGAATGTGTATGTGTGTCTGCTCAATGAATCCGCACCATCGCATTTACAATCACCAAATTTTGCACACCCGCTCTGCCACTCTCTGTGAGTCAGGGAACGTCATAGACTTGGCTTGTAGTCAAAATTTTTAACCTGCACTTTACAAAATACATTTAATAACCACCATATACAGAAGCCATTGTCTGCTGCTGCTGCTGCTGTGGCACTTAGAAGCTGAGCAGTGATTGGTTGTTGTTTTGCCACAGGTTATAAATACTATAGACAACTATAGGTTACTATAGGCAATTGATGAAAGACAGCTTATGTGTGAGGTAATATGGATACAGTCAAAGACAGACAGGCAGGGACAGTCACAGACAGATAGATAGAGAGAAAATGTCAAAGGAAGACAGCAACAGTCAAATACAGACAAAGAGAAACAGTCAAAGATAGAAAAAGATAGACAGAGACAGACAGTCAAAGACAGACAGAAAGTGATAGAGACAGACAGTCAAAGACAACCAGAGACAGAGAGAGAAAGTCAAGACTGTCAAAGACAGATAGAGAGAAACAGTTAAAGAAAGACAGAGAGAGAGAGAATGTCAAAGGCAGAAAGAAAGAGACAGTTAAGGTAAGAGAGAGAGACAGTCATATACAGCCTGTTAAAGACAGAAAGAGATTGTCAAAGACAGACAGGAAGAAACATTCAAATACAGACAGAGAAAGACAGTCAAAACAGACAATCGAAGAAAGACAGAGAGAGAGACTTTCAAAGACAGACAGAAAGAGACAGTCAAGGTAAGAGAGAGACAGTCAAAGGCAGACAGAAAGAAACAGTCAAATACAGACAGATACAATCAAAGACAGGCAGCCAAAGGCAGAAATTTGAAGACAGTCACAGAGAGAGACAGTCAAAGACATATAGTCAAAGACAGACAGTCAAAGATAGACAAAGACAGGCAGAGAGCGACAGTCAAAAACATATAAAATGTTTTTATGTAAAGCAATTTTATTATAGCTAAGAGCAGTTATTTACTATCTGGGGCAATACTGGGAACACATTACAGAACACATTGAATTTATCAAATGATTTTAATAGGTTGTGAAATATTTAACCTTTGTCAAATTAAAAAAAAAAAAGGATAAATTATATATCACAGGGTCCAAAGACAAAGCATCCAAAACCCTGGGGGACTTTTACTCCTGCTCAAGGGTTTTGGTTGTCCTTTATGTAAATCTGGAAGTAACATAGAAGTCAATGAAGGGCAGGACAGATCTGAATTCTGTCTTCCTTGACTTCCATGGAACCTTTGAAACCCAACTGGATATGAAACAGGTCAGGATGACTTTAGATCCTCAGTTTTGGAGATGATGAGGTTTTGGCTGCCTGCCCTCCACAATCATACATTTATCTCCTACCCTGACAAAAATAGGGATTCAAAATAAAATAACAATTCCTCTGACAATACTTATTAGAGAGCAGAAACACATTCCTAGTCTGAATCTCTTTATACAATTGAACTGTGTATAATATGGAATATTAAAATGAAATACTTACATGAAACCAAGAAGACAATGGACAATGTCAGGATCCCCATGTCTCAGCTGATGTGAAGGCTTAGTGTATAACAAGACGCTGATAAGACAATATATGGATAGGATAATACAGAGAAAAATACACATAAATGTTAACATAATAAAACCAAAGCAAATGGATGGAAAGGTCAGTAATGATCTCCCTCCTTCTACTTTACCTGTTGGTTCCCGGGTTCTGGAGAAGCTTCTGTATTGGGACTCCGGGACCTCAGATATTTATTGGAGCCGGTGTGATGGTTATGTAACATCTTGTGTAACACTTACCTCCTGTTATATTAGATTCTGAAAAGTGCCCAATTGTAATAATCTGTAACAATTCTGCTCTGTATACTTTATGATGTCTAAATAAAATGCCAATAAAAGACAATAGCCGCATTTAGGACAACAGAGGGCTCTTATTCAGGTGTAATATTACACAATATCAGACAGGTCCCACAAGATGCGATGCAGGGATCCGGCCATGGGAAATAATATAATACAATGCAGGGGATAGAGCTCCATTCATCTATAGATAGTGAGGTGCAATACCAGCACATGCCATGTTCAGAGGGGGCGCTGTTCTATAAAGAAAGTAAGATTTTTGTTTTATAACCTCTTTAAGATGCAGCCATTTTATAGCCTGAGGCTCAGACCTATTATTTTGTATTCTGATTTGCGTCGCTTTAACTTTTGAACACTGTTACTTTTCAAAGCGATTATTATTATTTACTTCATTTCAGTGGTAAATTTTATTTATAAAAAAAAAAAGAAAAACTGATGAACTTTTGGAAAAAATTACCAATTTTAAAAATTCGAAATCAGTGCATTTTCAGGGAGAAAGATTTACCACCTAAATTAGTTGCCGTATAACATTTCCCAATTGTCTACTTTATATTTTCATAATTTTTGAAATATCTGGATAATTTATTTTAGATGTAACGAGGGCTTACAAATCGAATATCGGTTTTCTGTATTTTCAGAATTTACTATTTTGGGGATAATTATTGTTTTAATAATATTTTAAATATATACCATATAAACCCCCTTTGTTTCAACCCATTTTCAAATCTGCCCCCCTCAAACTATCAGATCCTCATAATAATTAAATCAAAATGGCGGGGAAAATTAGAATGGTCAAATTTTGTCGGTTATACGTTTTTTTGGCCCTAAAATGTACACATTTCCAAAACATAAAAAATGATAAGAAAAGTAGTGGTGGCTGGAAACTACTTTCATTGGACAGCACCAACCATCAGATCCATTTGCATCAGCCTGAACAGGACCATTTCAAAGGCCAGCAATTTGGAAATGCTAATAATCAGGACTTATGATATTATGCTTGTGAGGGACAAATTTTGGCTTTCTCTCCATGATTTTGGGGATGGGGAGCTCAATGGATGGTGTGGACGTGCTTGATGATGGTGTTGTTGCTGCTGATGGTGGTGCTGCTGATGGTGGTGGCGGGGGCTTCACATTCTCCCTTTGTGGGGAGAGGAGTGTCATTGTGACTATGGAGGTGGTGGATCAGGCTGGGCCAAGTGAAGCAGCAGGGGGAGCCTTAGAAGTTTCCAGGTCTCTTTGGTGCCTCAGCCACTGCAGCCCATGTTTACTATGCAGGTGCCTGGTCCTACATGCGGTGCTCCGGTTGTTAAGGCTTTGGCCATGCTGTATGGACTTGTGGCACAGCTTGCAAATGACACTTGTCTTGCCTTCTGCATTCTGTGAGAACGACTTTTTTAGTGCGAGGCTGTACCCCCTTTTCATATGACATTGTCAAGCACATTGTAGGAGAACCAGAAAACTGTCTGAAACCCTTCATAAATGTGGTGCAGAACGATTTTAAGTGCAAATCAAGACAAAATTATGTCGTAGACAGATTAAAGGGAACCTGTCACCAGGAGACCCATTTTTAGCACTCCCCCAGTCCCCACAGAGCATAGTACATACACTGCCAAAGTGTTTGTGTATAAAAAATTGGTTTTACGGACAAAAAGATATGTTATATTGTACCTTTCATTAGCATCTGTTGTGTGACTAGGCAGTTGCCAATTGGGAGGGTCTGGAAAGTAGCAGTCCCCCCCCCCCAACCTTGGGGAACAGCTCCTCCATGTGACCTTTTCAAATATATGAATAACTCCCCTCACTCGGGATTGGCTGTAGAGGAGCAGGGGGCATAGCTAAGCCAAGTGATGGGTGTTTTCATATATTTGAAAAGGTCACATGGAGGAGCTGTTCCCCAAGGTTGGGGGGGGGACTGCTACTTTCCAGACCCTCCCAATTGGCAACTGCCTAGTGACACAGCACATGGTACTGAAAGGTACAATATAACATATCTTTTACAAAAACACTTTGGCAGTGTATGTACTATGCTCTGTGGGGACTGGGGGAGTGCTAAAAATGGGTCCCCTGGTGACAGGTTCCCTTTAATAAATCTCCCCAACATTCTGTAACAGCAGAAGAATTTTTTTGATCTACATATCTGTAAGTATATTCTCACTGACCACACTTTTTCTGAACTAGCGCTCTCTGAAAGGAGAAAATTTTCAAACAGGGTATGATTGATGATGTGGCTAAATACTAGACAGAGAAAGGATCTTCAAGATCTTACTGGATGATGCAGTAAATGCTAATAATCAGGTCTGGTCTTTCTACATATTACTGTATAACCCTGTATAATCACTAAGAATATCCCTGAACTGATGCAGTGCTTCACAGTGCCCACAAAAAGGGCAATTATTCCAGACATCCGTCTGTCCCTAATAATAGGAGCCTCTTTTATACACATCAGTGTTCTTACAATTGTGACTGGTTAACAAGTCCCTGCCAAGCTGACTCTGGCTATCTCCTGTGTGTAATGGGTTCTGGATGGTATGACCCTGCTCTTATACTGCAGCCCAGCCAATCACAGGCATGCCTACGAAGGATCTGGGGTCTGGAAGATATTTGATTGGCTGCTTCTGCAGTCAATTAAGCAGAGTCACAGTTTTTTCCTGAACACAGAGCCAGACCCCAAATAAGGTAGTGTGTTCGGGCTCTGTGTCCATGGGTGCTTAACTAGTAAAATTCAGTAAAGTTTGGGTCCACTATATATGAGTTTCACTTTTTGAAGTGAATTAGTGGGAAAAAAAACCTATATTTTTCTAATTTATTGAGAAGCACTTGTATATCAGGCTGGATCTCAGGCTGGGCGGTGCATTGTATTGTTGTTAAAGGTCTGCTAAAGGAGTGTTCTAATTAAAGAGGACCTGTCACCTAAATTTTCGGCACTAGGAGCTGCTTACTAAAGTAAGCAGCTCCTAGTGCTTGATCAAACGCCGCAGTGTTAGAGTGATAGCGTTACCGGAAACCTCCAGTAACGCTATCAAACACTGCGGCGGGGTACAGTGTTATCGGTGCAGTGCCGATAAATTGGGTGACAGCTCCTCTTTAAGCCAATTAAGTTTGGAGTAACACTATATACTGTGTAAAGCAGTGGGGGAGTGAGCCCTCTCCATATGCCAAGGGTGTCAGCTGTATTACACAGCTGACACCTGACAGTAACTACTGCAGTCTGTGATGGCACCAATTGCGGCAGTTAAAGGGGTTGTCCACTTTCAGCAAATAATAGATATGTTTTGTGTAAGGAAAGGTTACATAATTTTCCAATATACTTTCTGTATCAATTCTTCATGGTTTGCTAGATCTCTGCTTGCTGTGATTCTATGGAAAGCTTTTATGTTTACTTCCAGTGGATAGAAATCTGTCCATGGTCATGTGACAGACACACAGGTGCACAAACCCCTGGTATCACAGAGAGTAATCAAAGTTGTGTGATAATAACTGCATGTGCACCTGCCTGTCCAGCACACCACCACACTACCAGTGCTTTCGATGGCTGTCACCATCTTGGATTGCTGATCAGCTTCCTCTGAGTCATTACAGGAGGGCTCTGATTGGGAGCCTGCTGAATGTAAATTAGGTGTATAAAGTCAGGGAGGCGGAGAGTTAACATTGAAGTCATGCTCTCCCTGCCTCTGAACACATGCTCCCATCTGATTGACATCATGCGCCAGACTTTAGGACATCTGATCAATGATGTCCCTAAACGCAGGACCATCAATTACAGTGAATGGGGCATTTAGGGCAGGAAAGGTTTGACTTCAGTGATAAACTCTCCGCCTTCTTGACTTCATAAAACCAATTTGCATCTCACTTCAAAGTTTATTTTCTGGATGATACCACCACACCAGACCATGAAAGACGCTGCCCAGCTGCTTGACAACCTAGTGCTCGTGGTTTATTAGGCCAATTTCTGATGACAGTCACATACAAACTACCACGCAAGACGCACCACTAGGTTTTACCTTCCTCAAAAAATAAGTACTCATTAATTTTTCTAAATTGAAATGAATTCCTTTATTGATATTGTTATTGATGATTTAATTATCTAATCAAGTAATTTTATGGCTGAATTATTGAGATATCAGGTGTCACCACGTTCCGTTTATCATGTGCTCATATGTAAATTTAGTGAAAGAAATATAAGATAAGATTTTTTTTTTGTTATCATGGGATTGATGACTGCAGGGAGTCAGGTTGTGATTCAGCATTGTTCGGGGAGCACACAGTAATTATCTTTTAGAAGATATCCCTCATTACAGGCACATTGGGGAAGTGGTAGGGGCCGACAGCGTTGAGGAAGGTCTGGGTCCTCACACGTTGCTGGGCAGCTTTGTGCGACAGACTGATAGGTCTTATTAGGGCCACACGTTGCATTGCAGCATTTAGGATCAACACATTCCACAGTGAAGCCGCATGTTCCGGTCTGTGCGTATAATCCATCATCACATACACACCCCGGCACGGGCTTCTCGGGGCACTCTCCTGCCGGTCGATTGTCCACATTGCCGCAGGTTAAGGCACAAGGTGAAACCTCTCCAGATGTGCTTCCCGGAGGACATTCCATAACTAGTCAAAGAGAAGGAAATGTACAATTTTATACGTGGTCATAAAAACCATAATGTACATATAATTGAAAAAAAAATCTTCTTTCACTAACAATAATGATAATAATGATGATTATTGATGTATAATAAGGGAGAGGTCATTTTAAAGTTGCTAGAAAGTGACATCTACAACACAGTGTTTTATTTCTTGTACATTGGGGGTCATTTACTAAGGGCCCGATTCGCGTTTTCCCGACGTGTTACCCGAATATTTCTGATTTGTGCCGATTTTTCCTGAATTGCCCCGGGATTTTGGCACACGCGATCGGATTGTGGCGCATCGGAGCCGGCATTCACGCAACGGAAATGGGGGGGGGGGGCGTGGCCGAACGAAAACCCGGCGGATTCGGAAAAACCGACGCATTTAAAAACAAAAAAAGTGTCGCTGGACACGCGCTTACCTGCACCCAGCAATGGATCGTGAACTCCGGCGGACCTCAGCGGACTTCAGCGCAGCAGCGACACCTGGTGGACGTCGGAGGAACTGCCTTAGTGAACCGCCGGAAGACCTGAATCCAGCGCAGAGAATGCACCGCTGGATCGCGAATGGACCGGGTAAGTAAATCTGCCACATTGTGTCTTGTACCTAGATTGTGCCTTTTACTCTAACCTTAATCTATCGCTAGAATTATGTTTTTTTTTTAAATGTATTTACATTTTATTGGCTTCACTCCATGTGCTGCACATTCCCTACTGATGTGATATAACATAGTATTAGGAAGATGTAAAGATCTTATCGTAGCACCATTTCATTCTTACTTCTATCATCCGGGTTATACACCCCTTCACCCATTTTTGTCAATCAATGTCAAATGGGTGGAGCTAAGCCACCCAACTGACAGTTGAGAGTCTAATTATCATATCGATTAGTAAAACTATGCTTAAAGGGTTTGGCCACTCCAGTACATACATTTCTCATGTGCCTCTATTGCCTTGTACATAATCCGTGACTTTGTACCCCCACGAAGACAAGTTTCTTCTAATTCACTGTTATTAACAAAAATGCAGCATTTCACAGATATAAGTCCAACCTGTCTCTATCAGTCCTGGTGTATACAATTTCAGTTGCCCCTAGACACGACCCTGTAACTTCTGATTTAGGGTCGGGGAAGTCATCTTGAACTTCTGTGTGACGGCTATGGAACCAAGATTTCTGTCTCTCTCTCTGCCCCTGGCACTCTAGCCACGCCCCTTCACTTTTATCCACATTTTAGACCCGCCCCATGCACTCTAGGCCCACCCCATGCAGTCCGGGGTGGATCTCACTCACTGATGCAGAATCTGAGTTTCTGCCAGAAGCAGCGTAAGGAGAACTACAATCTACTGACAAATAAGTTATTTATCGGAGGAGGAAGGCACAGGATCATCTCCTCTCTTTTTCAATGTGTCAGATACTAAAAATGTTCAGAAGGTAAATAAAAGTGTATATAAACCTTGTACCCTGATAATCTAACCACATTTTCAGCACACAGAACTAGAGAGATCATGAAGTGTCTGCATAGGAGAGTCCCCGCCCACACACTGGAATTTTGCACTTATCGTCACTTAGTGATAGGAGTAAAAACTGCAATAAAACTTTGTAACATTGTAAAGTAAAGGGTTAAAAATGATTTATTGTGTAAACATCACTAGGGGATTGACATTTGAGAATTTTTTTCTTGGGAAAACCCCTTTAAGTGATTCAGAAGTCCTGCCACTTACTACTGTACTGTGTGCAAACTCTCCATCCTTTACACCACTGAGCTCTGATGAACAGGAGGAGCTGCAGCAGCAAAATTATAACTTGTCCTGCTCTCACCCTCCCTTTCCTTGTCTCTATCACTGTAGATGAATGTGAAGAGAGGGAGAGATAAAGTCCCCAGGTTACATACAAGAAAGGTTCCTTGGGTTTGTACTTAAGTTGAATTTGTATGTAAGTCAGAACTGTATATTTTATAATTGTTGCTCCAGACAGAATTTTTTTTTTGTCCCAGTAATGGGACCAAGGATTATCAATAAAATGTATGGCCGTATGTAAGTCAGGTGTCCTTAAGTAGGAGACCGTCTGTATTCTGCTTTCTATTTTATATGTACTTGGCCATAAGTCAGTATTAGCAAAACTGCTATCTATCTATATATTTATCTATCTCATATCTATCTATCTATCTATCTATCTATCTATCTATCTCATATCTATCTATCTATCTATCTATCTATCTATCTATCTATCTAACAATCCCGCTTTCCTATCTATCCAAAATATCATAACATTATGTAGCACAAATGTTTTTATTGTATTGTTGATGTCGTACATTACATACATACATACTACTTACTTTCTGATGTATCACATTCCCCCTGCAAGACTAAAAGAGAATAATACAGATTAATGACAATGAACTGCATTTCATTACAAGTTTTTCTTAACTTAACAATTTTCATATACAGATTCTTCTGGCTTTATGCATGAGTAGGGATCATATAGAACCCAACTACCACCCATTTAAGGAGAGACTTGCCAGGTTTGGTTGTTACCTGTCAACACCTAAATTTGTGTCTTCTTCAGAGTATAGGTTACAAAACTCTTACACTGTAAAGTATTTTAAAAATAGCTTAATTTTTAAAAAAGATTTATCTAATTTCATACACATGTGTGTGTATGTATGTATGTATGTATGTATGTCCGCTAAAGGATTTTGCACAGCCACTCTCTAGGCGTAGACTAGGTTTCAAGTCAAATTTTTACCCTGCACTTCCCAAAATACACCTAATAATGACCATACATAAGAGCCATTGTCTGCTGCTGCTGTGGCAGTTGGAAACTGAGCTGTGTTTGGTTTCTGTTTTGCCACAGGTCATTATTATGAGCTCTTAGCATTGATTGGTTACTAAAGGAAATGAGTAAAGGACAGATTATCTGTGAGGTAATATAGATACATTCAAAGTCAAATAGAGAGACAGTCAAATACAGAAAGACAGAGACAGACTGGGACAGTCAAATAGTGACTGAAAGAGACAGTTAAAGGCAGACAGTAAAAGACAGATGGAGAGAGAGACAGTTAAATACAGATGGAAACAGAAATTCAATAAAAGACAGACAGAGGGAAACAGTCATAGACAGAGAGAGACAGTAAAGGACAGACATAGAAAGGCAGAGGCTTTCAAAGCAGAGAGAGAAAATGTCAAAGGCTAACAAGAACAGTCAAAGACAGGCAGAGAAATACAGTAAAGTACAGACAGACAGATCGAGACAGAGTGATATAGTCTGAGACAGATAGAGAGACAGAGAAAGGGACACAGAGAAGTAGGGAGAAACATTCAGAAAGAGACAATTAAAGACAGACAATAAAAGACAGTCAAAGAAAAACAGTCAAAGATAGACAGTGACAGAAAGACAGACAGAGAAAAAGAGAGAGAAAGCCAAGATACTCAAAGCAGACAGAGACAGACAGTTAAATTCAAACAGAAAGAACAGTCAAAAAGAGTCAAAGAGAGACAGTCATAGACATACAGTCAAAGACAGACAGATAGAGGCAGTCAAAGACAGACAGAGAGAAACAGAGAACAACAGCAAAAGTCAGGCAGAGAAGGTTAGAGAGATGGTATAAGACAGACAGAAAGAGATATATAAAATGTTTTCTTTTTAACCCATTATTTTATTTTATTTATAACATTATCCACTGTTTCTCATCTGGAAGACTGGAAGGTAATTCTGTATATAATATGTAATATTAAAATGAAATACTTACATGCAACCAGGAAGACAATGGACAATGTCAGGATCCCCATGTCTCAGCTGATGTGAAGGCTTAGTGTATAACAAGACGCTGATAAGACAATATATAGATAGGATAATACAGAGAAAAATACACATAAATGTTAACATATTAAAACAAAATCAGATGGATGGAAAGGTCAGTAATGATCTCCCTCCTTCTACTTTACCTGTTGGTTCCCAGGTTCTGGAGAAGCTTCTGTATTGGGACTCCTGGACCTCAGATATTTATAGGAGTCGGGATAATGGTTTATGTAACATCTTGTGTAACACTTACCTGCTGTAGACACAGGATTCTAGACTCTGAAAAGTGCATAATTGTTAAAAAACTGTAACAATTCTGCTCTGTATTTTTTATGATGTCTAAATAAAATTCCAATAATAAGACAATAGCCGCATTTAGGACAACAGAGGGCTCTTATTCAGGTGTAATAAGATGCATGAATCCAGCCATGGGAAATAATATAATATAATGCAGG
This sequence comes from Engystomops pustulosus, assembly GCF_040894005.1. Taxonomy (NCBI): domain Eukaryota; kingdom Metazoa; phylum Chordata; class Amphibia; order Anura; family Leptodactylidae; genus Engystomops; species Engystomops pustulosus. Next base: position 18,670,791 of record NC_092416.1, read on the forward strand.
GAATAGAGATCCATTCATCTATATAGAAATGAGATGCAATACCAGCACAAGCCATGGTCAGAGGGGGCGCTGTTCTATCAAGGAAGCAAGATTATTTTTTTACAACCTCTTTAACTCTGATGCCCGGATGCATCACTTCTCTTCACGTGTCTCGTCAGTCTCCTCTCTGCTGCTCCCTCCTTGGAACCCACCAACTAAGATTTACCTATGACAAGTTATTACCCTACTGCGGGGGGGGGGGGCAGTTCAGCCTGGTTTCGTTTATTTCCCATTTGTGCTTAAGTGGTAGGTAACTGTATGTTACTTCTTGGTGTATAGCAGCGAGGGCACCTTCCCATGGGTCCACAAAAGAAATTTAAATGGCTTTATAGGGCCTGAATGGTATACTCAACTCATTATCCCACATTCATAATGCCCCCTTTCATTATGCCGCTATTCCTAATGCCCCTGCTCATTGTGCCCCTATTTATCTTTCCCTTTTTTTATATTATGACCCCATGTCTAGTGACCTCCTCTCCTTACGACCTCTTTTATAATGCCCCCTCACCTTATGTCCTTTTATAATGCCCCCTCTCATTATCCCCCTATTCATAATGCTCCCGCTCTTTATTGTCTGACTGTGTCTTACAGTCTCGGAAGTCTTTTTCAGTGACTGCCTGTCGCCGGCAGTCTTTTTCAGTGACTGTCTGTCATTGGCACTGTCTTTCAGTGACTGCCTGTCTTAGCAGTCTGTTAAAATGTTGGTCTTTTGCCATCAGTCTCTTTCAGTGACTGTCTGTTGCTGGCAGGCTCTTTCAGTCACTCTCTGCCACTGGCAGTCTCTTTCAGTGAATGTCTGTCACCAAAAGTCTCTTTCAGTGACTGTCTGTTGCCATCAGGCTCTTTCAGTCACTGTCTGTTGCCGGCAGTCTCTTTCAGGGACTTTCTGTCACTGGCAGTCTCTTTCAGTGGCTGTCTGTTGCCGGCAGTCTCTTTCAGTGACTTTCTGTCACTGGCAACCAGTCCAGGTAACAGGGGTACCGCACTCCTTGTGGGATATGGATGGTGCTTACGTCGGGCACTCAGCCCAAATAGACAGTAGAGAGATACGTAGCACACATCCTGTGATGAATTTTAAATTAACATTTATTTCATATCATATATTTCATAATTACAGCTCCAGCGGGTTTATGAAAATAAGGTACTTTTTTTAACAACAGATCATAAAGTTTCCTTGGCGACGTTTCGGTCTGAATCGACCTTTGTCAAGCACGATCTGAAATGTGGACAGTAGCTGTATTCCAGTTCGGGTGGAGAGAGAATTCTGTCTGTTGCAACCAATCAGGGCTCAAATTTCATTTTCCCACAGCTGTTTACAAAATTACAGCTCACCTCTGATTGGTTTTCATGGGCAGCAGGAGCAGTTTTACCTCAGACATTTCTGATAATCACAGCTCAGAGCTCATATTAATGACCTGTGGCAGTTAATAAGTGAATGTTGGAAAGCACAGGGGGAAAATTTAGGCGCAAAACCAAGTCTATTACGTTCCATGAGTTGCAGGCAACAACTGTGCAAAATGTGGTGATTGTAAACGGAATGGTACAGATTCCTTTATGGGACACACGGTACATACATACATCTAATATATAAAGCTGAGTGTGACTGTGTGAGCCTAAATTTTCACCCTGTGATTTCAAAAATTCACTTATTAAGCATCATATACAGGAGCCATTGTCTGCTGCTAAAGTGGCAGTTGGAACCCGAGCCGTATTTGGCTGATTGGTTACTGGTTACTATAGATAATGAGTATAAGAGGCATTGATGTGAGGTAAGATGCAGAGAGATAGAGAGATAGTGGAGAAATATCAGAAATGTCTGAGGTAAAACTGTCCATGGAAGCCAATCAGAGGTGAGCTGTAATTTTGTAAAAAGCTGTGAGAAAATGAAATTTGAGCCCCGATTGGTTGCCATGGCCAACTAGAGCAGTTCTACTCTCAGACACTTCTTATAAATCTCCCCAAACTGACAGTCGGAGACAGAGACAGTCGCTGTTATGAGAGTGTCAGAGACAAACAGTCACTGGAATGAGAGTGTTAGAAACAGGCAGTCACTGGCATGAGAGTGTCAGCAACAGACAGTCGATGGAATGAGAGTATCAAAAACAGACAATCACTTTAAGAGACTGTCAGAAAAGTTTATAAGAAAGAGACAGTGAGTGACAGTCTGAGACAGTATATAGATACATTTAAAACATATATTTTTAACCTATTCTAGTTTGTTGTAGCTAAGAGCAGATATATACAATCCCGGGCACCGCCGGGAGCTACAGCTAGTACATGCATATATACATACACATACACTGAGCTTTATATATTAGATTTATATAGTGTTGGTCTTTACATGTATTAAATTGTACTAATATTGTATCACAAAGAAAAAATTCTGAATGTGCTGGGAACATTTTTTTATTTTTTAGGTGAATTTTTTCCAATACTTACAGGTAAGTACATAACATTATGCATGAAAAAGCTTCCAAAACCAGGAGCATCTATTGTACCCCACCTCTCCCTTGTAGACCTAAACCCTACCTTTTGTGGTTCCATGGATATTCTGTTCCCCACACATTTTGTTATTATCGCTTATAAATAGGGGGCGGATGATTCCATAATGATGTGAAGAATAAAACCTTCTGTATTTCTAGGAAAGCCCCATATATTTTCATAAAAATGTATGAAAATTCTAATAAGCGGCAAAGTATATTATACAGTTTTCTTTTTGCTGACTATATCCCCCTAATGTCTCCCCTAATGACCGTGCGCTACGACCATGAACTAACCAGACAATCAGTGAGTAACTCTCGACCCTATTGGTTTCTATTGGGCATGTTATGGGTGCGGTGCATACACTGCGTATATCTGTGCCTTGTATATGCTGACTGTTCGCACTGTAAAGGATAATGCCGGTCCTAGTCCTCGTTGTGTTTGGGGTGTAATCAGTAATTTCATCTGGACATGGGCTGTATGACCGGCCCCCAGCCCCCGGTGTCACATAGGCTGCAGGTAACAGCACATTGCCCATTGCTTGTGACCAGTGAAGTGCCCACATTTGTGTCCATGAAGCCTCCTGTATTATTCCGTTCTGAAAACTGCCCAATTGTAATAATCTGTAACAATTCTGCTCTGTATACTTTATGATGTCTAAATAAAATGGCAATAAAAGACAATAGCCGCATTTAGGACAACAGAGGGCTCTTATTCAGGTGTAACATTACACAATATCAGACAAGTCCCACAAGATGCGATGCAGGGATCCGGCCATGGGAAATAATATAATACAATGCAGGGGATAGAGCTCCACTCATCTATATAGAAATGAGGTGCAATACCAGCACAGGCCATGGTCAGAGGGGGCGCTGTTCTTGAAAGAAAGCAATATAATTATTTTTTATTACCTTTTTAACTCTGATGCTGGACACACGACTTCTCTCCACGTGTCTCGTCAGCCTCCTCTCTGCCGCTCTCTCCTTGGATTCCCAATTCAACAACAAATGAAGTTTAAAACACTAACCCTGACTTATAACTAACCCTGACTTATAACTAACCCTGACTTATAACTAACCCTGACCTATAACTAACCCTGACCTATAACTAACCCTGACTTATAACTAACCCTGACCTATAATTAACCCTGACTTATAACTAACCCTGACCTATAACTAACCCTGACTTATAACTAACCCTGACTTATAACTAACCCTGACTTATAACTTACCCTCACTTATAACTAACCCTCACTTATAACTAACCCTGACTTATAACTAACCCTGACCTATAACTATCCCTAACTTATAACTAACCCTGACCTATAACTAACCCTGACCTATAACTAACCCTGACCTATAACTAACCCTGACTTATAACTAACCCTGACTTATAACTAACCCTGACTTATAACTTACCCTGACCTATAACTATCCCTAACTTATAACTAACCCTGACTTATAACTTACCCTTATTTATAACTAACCCTGACTTATAACTAACCCTGACTTATAACTTACCCTTATTTATAACTAACCCTGACCTATAACTATCCCTAACTTATAACTAACCCTGACTTATAACTTACCCTTATTTATAACTAACCCTGACTTATAACTAACCCTGACTTATAACTTACCCTCACTTATAACTAACCCTGACTTATAACTAACCCTGACTTATAACTTACCCTTATTTATAACTAACCCTGACTTATAACTAACCCTGACATCCACAACTTTCATCCCATGGAGATGACAACACACATGTGTGAGACTGTCCCCAACTTGGAAACCATCAAACTTATCATCTGAGAAACCACCTATTAAGAATCACCTACAACATGTGAACACCCCCATAATGCCCTCTCTCATTTTGCCCCTATTCATAATGCCCTCTCTCATTATGCCCCCATTTATAATTCCCCCTCTCATTAAGCCCCCATTTATAATGCCCCCTCTCAATAAGCCCCCATTTATAATCCCCCTCAAATTATGCCCTTATTCATAATGTTCCCGCTCTTTATCCCCCATTGGTCTTTATTAGAGATGAGCGAACATACTCGTCCGAGCTTGATGCTCGTTCGAGCATTAGCGTACTCGAAACTGCTCGCTGCTCGGACGACTATTTCGTCCGCTCGAGAAAATGGCATCTCCTCCGTTTTGATTTTTTTTTTATTTGCTTGTGGCTGGCCTTGCTGGCACTAGTAGTGCAGCTAGTGCCATATTGTGACGAATTTTCAGGGAGACTTGCGAACGTTATTTTCAGCTCTTAGTGACACAAACATCTCAAACACCTAAGTGGGACAATTTATTAGGGGTGTGATTGAATTAGGCACACAGTCTGAAAGTCATCACAGGCAAAGCACAAAATCCTGTTGTGTGTTGTCAGTGTAGGTTAGAAACTAGCCATAGCAATCATCATCATCTTCTGTGGTTGCTGTGTGATTTCTTCTGATCGTTTTGTTAAAAAAAAAAAAAAACACAAAAAACACAACAAATAAAAAAACACAAAAAAACACAAAAAAACAAAAAAAAATTTAATTTTGAAAATGTTGAACCCGAGGGCTAGGGGTAGGGGTAAAGGACGAGGGCGTGGGTGTCCAACTACTGCAGGGGTCAGAGGCCGTGGTCCTGGGCGGGGTGAGACCACCTGCTGATGAGGGAGCAGGGGAACGCCGCAGAGCTACACTCCCTAGGTTCATGTCTCAAGTTACTGGGACTCGTGGTAGAACACTGTTGAGGCCAGAACAGTGCGAACAGGTGATGTCGTGGATTGCGGACAATGCTTCTAGCAATTTGTCCACCAGTCAGTCTTCCACGCAGTCCACCCATGTCACTGAAATCAGCACTCCTCCAGCTCCTCCACCTCAGCCTCCTTCCCCCTAGTCTGCCCCATGCGAGGAAAATTTGGCATTTGAACCGGCATACTCTGAGGAACTGTTTTCTGGACCCTTCCCAGAGTCACAAACCACTTGTCTGGTTGCTGCTGAGCTCTTTCCCGATGCCCAGGTTTTCCATCGTTCGCAGTCTGTGGGTGATGATGACATTGTTGACATAGTGGAAGAAGTGTGTAAAGAAGTGTCGGATGGAGACACGGTTGTCAGACAGTGGTGAAGTTGTTGTCAGGGCAGGAAGTCCGAGGGGGGAGCAGACTGAGGGATCGGAGGATGATGAGGTGACAGACCCAAGCTGGGTTGATAGGTCGAGTGAACACAGTGCTTCTGAGATGGAGGCGAGTCCTCGGCGAGAACAGGTTGGAAGAGGCAGTGGTGGGGCCAGACGGAGAGGCAGGGCCAGAGCTGGTGCATCAGCGCCAAATGTTTCATGTAGTGAAGCTCCCGTGGCGAGGGCTAGATTTTCAGAAGTCTGGAGGTTCTTTAAATAAACACCGGATGACCGATAGACTGTGGTGTGCAACCTGTGCCACACCAGGAACAGCAGGGGTTCCACCACTACCAGTTTAACCACCACCAGTATGTGCAGGCATATGAATGCTAAACACCCCACTCAATGGAACCAAGCCCGTTCACCTCCGGCAGGGAACACCACTGCTCCTTCCCCTGTGTCATCTGCTGCCTCTGCTAGTCAGCCCCCTGCCCAGGACCCCGGACCAAACACCTCCCATGCGAAAACCACACCTTCACCTCCACGATCCTCCACAGCATCCACCAATGTCTCCATGCGTAGCATTCAGCTGTCTATGCCCCAGACGCTGGAGCGCAAGGGGAAATACAGTGCAACCCACCCACACGCCCAAGCCCTCAACGTCCACATCTCCAAATTACTTAGCCTGGAGATGCTGCCCTATAGGCTGGTAGAGACTGAGACCTTTCACAACCTCATGGCGATGGCCGCCTCTCGGTATTCGTTCCCCAGCCGCCACTACTTTTCCCGATGTGCCGTCCCAGCCCTGCACCAGCACGTGTCAGACAACATCATCCGTGCCCTGACCAACGCCGTTTCTGACAAGGTCCACCTGACCACAGACACATGGACGAGTGCTGCCGGGCAGGGCCACTATATATCGCTGACGGCACATTGGGTTAACTTGGTGGAGGCTGGGACCGAGTCTGACCCTGGGGCTGCTCATATACTGCCGACGCCGAGGATTGCAGGGCCTACCTCAGTCCCTGTCTCTCAGGCCTACTATGCCTCCTCCTCCTCCCACCCCTCTTCCACCTCCTACTCCGAATTACCATCCGTGGGCATGGTGCCATCAGTCGGTAGCTCTAGGCACAGCAGCAGTGCCATCGCTAAGAGACAGCAGGCGGTGCTCAAACTGCTGAGCCAAGGCGATAAAAGGCACACCACCCAAGAGCTATTACAGGGCATCATGGCGCAGACTGATCTGTGGCTGGCACCACTGAACCTGAAGCCAGCCATTGTTGTGTGTGACAATGGCCGTAACCTGGTGGCGACTCTGCAACTCGGCCGACTGACACGTGGGCCATGTCTGGCCCATGTGTTAAATCTCATAGTTCAGCGGTTCCTCAAGACATACCCCAATCTGTCTGATTTGCTCACGAAGGTGCGCTGCATCTGTGCGCATTTCAGGAAGTCCAGCACAGATGCTGCCACTCTCAGGGCAGCGCAGCGCTGCCTCCAACTGCCCGCTCATCGACTGTTGTGCGACGTGCCCACAAATTGGAATTCAACATTAACCATGTTATCCAGAGTTTACCAGCAGCGCAGAGCGATTGTAGACTGCCAGATGTCAACTTCCACCAGAACTGGTAGTCAGGTCAGTCAGCTTCCTCAAGTCTACAATGAGGAGTGGACGTGGATGTCTGATATCTGTCAGAAGCTGAGTAACTTTGAGGAGTCAACACAGATGGTCAGTGGCGATGCCGCCACCATCAGCCTCACCATCCCGCTGCTTGGCCTGTTGAAAAACTCTCTGGTCAGCATGAAGTCGGAAGCTTTGCTTTCATCACAAGAAACTGTGGGAGAAGATTCCCTTGTTGATAGCCAAAGCACCCTTAGGTCTGTTTCTCAGCGCATATTGGAGGAGGTGGAGGAGGATGAGGAGGAAGAGGAGGAGAATGTTGGCGAGACAGAAGAGGGGACCATTGTTCAGTCCTTCACTGTTCAGCGTGTATGGGCAGAAGAAGAGGATTTGGAGGAGTTGAAGGAGGAGGAAATGGACAGTCAGGTCAGTGAGGGGAGTGAATTCTTGCGCGTTGGGACTCTGGCGCCTATGGCAGATTTCATGCTAGGCTGCCTATCCCGTGACCCTCGCGTTCAAAGAATTTATTCCAGCACCGATTAGTAGGTATTCACTCTCCTGGACCCACGGTAAAAGCAAAATCTTTCCACTCTCATCCCTGGAGAGGAAAGGAATGTGAGAATGCATGAATACCAGCAGGCCCTGGTGCACAAGCTGAAACAGTATTTCCCTTCTGACAGCGCTAGCGGCAGAGGGCGTACTTCTGCGGGACAAGTAGCGAGGGAGAGTAGGCGAGCAGGCAGCTTTTCCAGCACTAGCAGGGGTACGCTTTACAAAACCTTTGCCAGTTTTATGTCACCCGAGCAAGACAATGTCACCTGCCCCCAGTCTCGGCAGAGTAGGGCTGATCTTTGCAGAAAGATGGTGAGGGAGTACATAGCTGACCATACCATCGTCCTAAATGATCACACAGCTCCCTACAACTACTGGGTTTCAAAGCTGGACATGTGGCACGAACTGGCGCTGTACGCCTTGGAGGTTCTTGCCTGCCCTGCCACTAGCGTGTTGTCCGAGCGGGTTTTCAGTGCAGCTGGTGGCATCATCACCGATAAGCGTACACGCCTGTCGACTGACAGCGCTGACAGGCTGACGCTTATAAAGATGAATAAAGCCTGGATTTCTCCGGATTTCCATTCTCCACCAGGTGAAAGAAGCTCAACCTGAATAACCGCCATAACCAAGCCAATTACTTATAAGAACAGTACTACACTTGATCTTATACAAAGTGCTGTTTGTAGCCCCCGCCTGCTTTGAAAATTATAATTTTTTCAAAGTAAACGCTTGTGGCCCCCAGGCCCATTTTGGGTGGGGAGGAGCCGAGAGGCAGGGGCTTGGACAGGAGAAAGCTCACCTGGCAGCGGACCGCCACCTCCATCCCAAGATCCAACTAACATAGTTTTAACTGCTGCACCTTTAATCTACTACTACTTTACTGCCTCCATACATGGTCCCCTTATCAAACCAGCTGTGTCAGGCAGAATTTTCGGGTGTTTCACCAGATTCATAATGGAACTCGGCCCATCTGTCGCCGCCATGCTGGAGACCTGAAGTTGCAATCATAGCAGCGCAATATGAATGCCCCATACTGTCGCTCTTAATCATGGAAGTCGTCTCCATGGCTGCCTCCACATGTCGTCCCCTTATCAAAAGAGCTGTGTCAGGCTCATTTTTCGGGTGTTTCACCGGATACGTTATGGAACTTGGTCACTATGTCGCCACCATGCTTTGTTATCGACTAAATATACCGTCAACCTTTTCAGCGCTTCTTGCTCACCTCCTTTGGTGTCGCCATGACACTCTCTAGCCTGCCACTGCTGCCGCTGCCTCTGCATGCCGTCCCCTATAGTGTCAGGGTCAATTATTGGATGTTTTAGATGCTATCTAGCCTCATTCGGTAACTCTGTCATGGCCATGCTGTTGCCCATAATTTTGGCATAATGGTGCGATTAAGCAGCCTCAGAGGCATCCATGCATGCTGCCCCTGCTGTTTCCTGTCCATTTCCGTGGTGTTTCCATCCTTTTCTGAGGTTCCCAGGTGTTTGGCCAAGCTTCCCTGTGCAGAGCCTTGGTCCCCTTGAAAAATGCTCGAGTCTCCCATTGACTTCAATGGGGCTCGTTATTCGAGACGAGCACTCGAGCATCGGGAAAAGTTGGTCTCCAATAACGAGCACCCGAGCATTTTAGTGCTTGGTCATCTCTAGTCTTTACATGTACTATATTGTACTAATATCTTATCACAAAGAAAAGATTCTGAATGTGTTGGGAATGTGTATAAAGAGGCTTTCAAAGTTTGTAAAATTCCACAAGAGCATAAAATAAACTTTAGTTTCTTTAATTGGACATTATTTTTATTTTTTAGATCATTTCTTTCCAATGCTTACAGGTAAGTACATAAACATAATGCTCCTCCCATTTATCAAAATTCACAGTGATTTCTAGGAAAGCCCCACATTTCTATAAAAATGTATGAAAATTCTTATAAGTGTCAAAGTATATTGCACAGTTTTCTTTTTGCTGGTTTTATCTCCCCTAATGACCGTGCGCTACGACCATGATCTAACCAGACAATCGGTGAGTAACTCACGACCCTACCGGTTTCTATTGGGCATAAACTACGTATATCTGTGCATTGTATATGCTGACTGTTCGCACTACAAAAGATCGGGCCGGTCCTAGTCCTCGGTGTAATCAGTAATTTCATCTGGACATGGGCTGGAGGACCGGCACCCAGCCCCCGGTGTCACATAGGCTGCAGGTAACAGCACATTGCCCATTGCTTGTGACCAGTGAAGTGCCCACATTTGTGTCCATGAAGCCTCCTGTAATATTCCGTTCTGAAAACTGCCCAATTGTAATAATCTGTAACAATTCTGCTCTGGATACTTTATGATGTCTAAATAAAATGCCAATAAAAGACAATAGCCGCATTTAGGACAACAGAGGGCTCTTATTCAGGTGTAATATTACACAATATCAGACAAGTCCCACAAGATGCGATGCAGGGATCCGGCCATGGGAAATAATATAATACAATGCAGGGGATAGAGCTCCATTCATCTATATAAAAGTTTCAATTGGGAAATTTGTATTAATTAAAAGCTTCGGTTAAAAAAATAAAATATCTTCATTTCGCCTTCTTTTGGTGCTAATAATCTTTTAATAATTGGCGCATACAGCCGTTTAAGGTGTAATTTTTTGCAAGGTGAGATGACGTTTTCATTGTAACCAGGACTGTGTGGCCTTTGGATTAATTTTATTACATTTTTTATATGTTGGACAATGGCAAAATAGTGTCCTTGCAGATATTTGGGCGCTATTTTTTCCGTTTTTGGGGTTAAATGTTGGAAATCATTATTATAATTGTATAGATCGGATATTATGTTATGCGGCGCTACCTAACAAGTTTAACATTTTTACTGTTTATTTTGATATCAGTTCTAGGGGAAAAGGGCGATTTAAATTGTTTTTTTAATTTATTTTTCGATTACTTTTTATTTATATATATTTTTTTACTTTTTTCATACCCCCCTAGGGTACATTAACCCTAGGTTGTCTGATTGATCCTACCATATACAGGCAGTCCCCGGGTTACGTACAGGATAGATTCTGTAGGTTTGTTCTTAAGTTGAATTTGTATGTAAAGGGGGGCGTGGCTGGACCCTGAGCCTGATGGCAGCACATTGAGACAGCTCTGCAGCCCCGGTGCCTATTTTACCCTAAAGGAGGGGACCTACCCTGGCCCCTAAAGCTAAAAAGACCCCCAGAAGGGGAGTAAAGACCTCAAGACCCCAGAAAGCGAAACGGGTGGGCGAAATACCACTCACCCGCTTTTTCCTCCGCTCTTCTGCAGCAGCCAGCACAGGACCACGTGCTGCCCAGAGAACCGACGGCCTGCCGAGGAACCAGCCACAGCCGACAGACGCCCTCACCATGGCACCCACGCCTGCAGCGGGTAAGCGGGGATCCGCGGTATCCACCGCCGCGCCGCCTCCACACGTGGCCCGCGGCAATCCAGTCCGGGCCTCTCAGGCCGCGCCGAGCCGCCATCTTGGCACGCAGCCAGACAGACAGCGCGGATCTCCTGAGGCGCAGCAGCGCCAGAATAAAGTGGCGCAGCAGCGCCAGAATGAAACAGCGCAGCAGCGCCAGAATGAAGCGGCGCAGCAGCGCCAGAATGAAGAGGCGCAGCAGCGCCAGAATGAAGCGACGCAGCGCCAGAATGAAGAGGCGCAGCAGCGCCAGAATGAAACGGCGCAGCAGCGCCAGAATGCAGCAGCGCAGCAGCGCCAGACTAAAGGGGCACCTCCGCAGAATCCTGACCAGAAAGGCAGCCCACCCCACACTGAGGGGGGGTCGCCCCTCCATCTAAAACAGCCTAACCTGCAACATCTGCAGACCTCTGAAGAAGAACACGACCCTATGGATGAGGGTCAGTTTGAAAGCGAAGGACAGGGGCGGCATCTTGAGAACATCCCACTGAGATCCCCCCAACTCCCACAGCCTGGGGAATTTGTTCCTGGAATCCCGTTTATCCTCCGGTCCCAAGCTACGGAAGATGAGCTAAGTGCAACCCCTACTCTTGCCCGCTACGCTGCACCTTCCCCAGAATGGGCGTCATCGCCTGAGCACTTCGGCACAGACGAAATGGCGGTCAAGAGACCACCGGTATCAGAACCACTCTGGCACACTCATCTTCAGAATCTCCCTACCAAAGAGGACTTTAAATCTTTAATTGCTGAAGTGAAGGAGGCTTTCAGATCTGAAATTTCGGAGATACGGCGTGACATACAGGGCATGACGCAGAAAATTGACCACTTAGAAGCTGGACAGGCGGACTCAAGGCGCCAGATTGCACATACGCAACATACCCTGCACTCTCATTCTGTCACACTACAAGACATGGCCAGACACCTGGAAGACCTCGACAATAGAGGAAGGCGTAATAATATAAGGGTGAGGGGCCTATCGGAGGTGGAAGGTAAAGAAGATGTCCGGGCTACACTTCAAGCGCTTCTCTCGACACTATTGGGGGAGCCGGAAACGCAAGTAAAGCTTGACAGAGCTCATAGAGCATTGAGGCCTAAAGTAATGGGAGGAAATCCGAGGGACGTGGTCTGCTGTGTACATGACTTTGAATTAAAAGAGCGCCTCATGTTTGCGGCGCGGAAGAAAAAGAATTTTGCTTTCAATGGGGATACCATACAGCTTTATCAGGATCTCTCTGGGATCACCCTTCAGAAGAGACGGATTTTACGGCCGCTGCTGGACATTTTACGTCAACACGACATTTCCTATCGCTGGAACTTTCCTTTTGCCCTGTCGGCCACTAAAGATGGAATAACGGCGACGCTCTCAACGATGGAGGAGCTGCAGGAATTCTGCGACATCTGGAACATCCCGACTCCACGACTGGACGACTGGGGGGACCTTCTCCCCCAGATGCGGCAAACGCAGAATAAGACCCAGCTGCAACAGAAGAGAAGAAGGCCGCGAACCAGAGCTCCATCCCAGGACTCTTATGATTAGAGAGGAACATCTGCTGAACATATATCCTTTATAGTTATTATACTTGTTTGAAGGGGGTCTTATGTTCGCCCATATTTGCATTGATTTGGGGTACCCTTCCCCTCCTTTGTGAATTCAGATGTAATTTGCACAAGGGCACCGGGGTTAGTGTCTCGATAGTTAGAGATATATCTCAGTTTCTATTTCGGTGTAGAACTACACTTGATGCTTTTTTTCTTTTTTCCTCTATTAGGTTCTATTGCCACGTTTTTCCCCACCGAGTGGGTCTACTCCGGATCCTGCCCTCTGACCCTGGCATAGGGTTGATACAGGAGGTGGTGAAACCGGTTCAGCTGACTATACTCCCCCATCTTAGGGGTAGACCAGCTGAATAGACCTGCACTAGGGCCAGGAGATTCTCCTCTCCCTGGTTATAGTATAAGGAATTTATCCTTGTTTTCTTATTACCCCCCCCCCCCCCTTTTTTTTTTTTTTTCTCTCTCGGGGGGGGGGGGTTTGTTGTTTTTTCTTTTTTATCTGTCTTGACTGTTTGTCTTGTGGAGTGCAAGGTTTGTCCTTTCCCTGTCGCCCCCCCCTGTTGCCTCTGCGGGTTTCTCTGACGCTCTAGGCTTCTGTTCACTGACACCCTTTAGTACAGTCACTCTAGGGCTTTAGGGAGAAAAGGCCACACTTAGCCTCTCCTACCTCCCTCCCCCCCCCTCCTAACACAGAACTTGTCCAGTTACATCCTATTCAGGGGAGACAGCGTATCTTGCCCAAGAGTATTGGTTAGCTAACCCACCATGGTTCAGCTTTTGACACTCAATGTAAAGGGGCTCAACTCAGCTCGCAAGCGACGTCTCACGCTTAATGAGCTAAAGAGGAGTAGAGCAGATGTGGTGTTCTTGCAGGAGACACACTATGATACGACGGGGAACTTTAATTTTGCTAAGCACCTTTACCCGGTATCTTATATGGCATCTACAGAGAACAAAAAAGCAGGAGTGGCGATCCTGTTCTCCACCTCGTGCCCCATAGTGCCTGAGACAGTAACTGCGGATCCCATGGGCCGCTTTCTCATTATTCAGGGCAAAATGTTCGGCTCGCCTGTGATTTTATGCAATATTTACGCCCCCAATTCATCGCAGGTCCGCTTCATTACCAAGGTCCTGAATAAAATAGCCAGACTCCCAGCAGCACCCCTACTGATAGGAGGGGACTTCAATGTAATCTTCTCAGAAAATATGGACCGGCTGGCTATCGACCCCAATCCCGCCACTAGATCACAGAGCACTATTTCAGCGGCTTTCCGTAGAGTCATCAGGAGGTTTGCTTTATATGATTTGTGGAGAGTGGGCAACCCGGGCGACCGCTCATTTACTTTCTATTCTGCACCACATGGCACCCATACTCGTATAGATTACTGGTTTGGAGACATCCAATTCTTGCGAATGATGCATTCCGCAGAGGTGGGAGACATATCGTGGTCAGACCATGCGCCAGTCCTATTACAGATTAGTGAGGGCCATACCACAACGAGGGCATGTCATTGGCGTTTAAATGAATCCCTTCTTAAGAAACCCCTGATCAAGGAGGAGTTAAATGGAGCACTACGGGAATATTTTCAGCTTAATGAGGATTCAATCCCCTCTATCCCTATGATATGGGAAGCTCACAAGGCGGTCTTCAGAGGCCATTGTATAGAACAGGGAACCAGATTGAAAAGAAACAGGGTCCATCTGGAAAAGGAATTGAGAAAGGAGATTGGTAAGCAAGAGGCAGCCCTATTAGCCAAACCCACTAGGAGGAGACTCCAACAGTTAATTGAGGTTAGGGAGCAGTTGCGAGAGGTTCAGACTCAAGAGGTAGAGAAATTACTAGTGTTTACTAGGCAACGGTATTACGAACAGGCCAATAAGCACCATTCTCTCCTAGCGAGACAATTGAGAGAGAAGAGAGAGCACCAAACTCCCCATGTTATACGGGATCCCCGGGGAAACCTATTACATGACCCGAGAGCGATTGCCTCTCGCTTCCAAGAATTTTATGCCAAACTGTATTCCCTGCCAAATACTCTACCCCTGGATGAGGGCCTTAGAAAAACGCTGCTCTCGGACTTCTTGAGCTCCTGCTCCCTACCGGGACTCCCCTCAGAGGCCATCGAGACGCTCAACTCAGAGTTAACGTCGGATGAGATAGAGGAGGTGATCAAAGAAATGCCAAATGGGAAATCCCCGGGCCCAGATGGGCTCACATATCTTTACTATCAGACCTTCTCCCCTGTGGTGCTGCCACATATGACAAAAGTGTTTAACGCGTTCTTACAAGGTGAACCCATGCCTACAACTTTCACCCATTCCTATATCACCCTTATCCCCAAGCCTGGGAAAGATGCAACCGATTGTGCTAATTATAGGCCGATTGCACTTCTAAACGCAGACCTAAAAATATTCACAAAACTACTGGCCAATCGCCTGATTCAGTGGATTCCTCAGGTAATCCATAAGGACCAGGTGGGCTTTGTACCTGGACGACAAGGTGGCGACAACACGAGGAGAACAATTGATCTTATCGATGTAATTAATAAGCAAAAAGATCAGGCCCTAATTCTCAGTTTAGACGCAGAGAAGGCGTTTGATCGCCTCAGCTGGCCCTTTATGTTTCAAGTCCTGGAACACATAGGAATAAAGGGTCCCTTTCTCCAGGCTCTGAGGGAGTTATATTCAAATCCCACAGCAGAAATTAAGCTCCCACACGCGTCCTCCCCACCTCTGCGGATCAAGAATGGTACACGTCAGGGTTGCCCACTCTCTCCCCTCCTCTTTATTATGTGCATCGAACCCTTGGCCTCCATTATCCGTCTAGACCCCAATATCCATGGCGTTATGGTTAGAGACAAGGAATTTAAATTGTCGTTGTTCGCAGATGATATCCTGCTCACCATCACTCAGCCCCTAATCTCCCTACCCAACCTACAAGCGAGGCTACAACAATATGGCCGTCTCTCGGGCTATAAAGTGAACACCTCAAAGACGGAGGCATTGCCCCTCAATTTTACCCAACCGCTGGTAGACCAATTGAAGGCCACATTCAGATATAATTGGAAAGCAGACGCTATTAAGTATCTGGGGATACTTCTGACCCCCTCTTACAATACACTGTACGGGCAGAATTTTCCTGGTAGTTTTCAGGAAATAAGGACTCTCCTTAATAACTGGAACAGTCTCCCCCTCTCTCTTTTTGGCAGGATAGCAGCGGTCAAAATGACTATTCTGCCTAAGCTGCTGTACCTTTTTGAAACCTTGCCAGTAGCGGTGCCGTTGGGCGCTCTGAGGTCCCTGCAAGCATCAATATTGCACTTTATCTGGGCGAAAAAGAGACACAGAGTTTCCAGGTCTGTTCTACTCTCTCACAAATCCAGGGGCGGCCTATCGGTGCCGGACATAACCAAATACTACTGGGCAACACACTTGAGACGCATTCCTGCATGGTCCACCCTACTGGCATTCTCTAAGTGGATGGAGATAGAGAAACTGTGGCTGGCCCCCTTTCATCCTAACTCCTACCTTTGGCCCAAAGAGGCGCCTGCGCTGCCTGAGTCCCAACTAGGCCCTATCTCATTCACGATTAAGTTATGGAGGGCCTGTTTGGCCAGATTCCCATTGGTGTCCAAGTGCTCCCCTATGCAATCCTTTTTACACACTCCCCTCATGCAACAAGCTGGGGCTGGGCAGGAAATTAAACCATGGCATGAGAAGGGTTTATTTAGATTTGCAGATATTGTGGATTACCGCGATAGGAAGATCTTGCCCTTTGCAGCCCTACAGGATAAATTCCATCTCCCACAGGCGGCCAATTTTCACTACATTCGAATTAGACACTTTCTACAATCCCTGGACAGTGCTGAGACAGTCTCGGCACCCACTACGTTTGAACACATTTGCAAAACTGCGACCCAAACATCTGGACTCATATCAGATATCTACATGATACTACTCCATCCCAGCCCAGACGAGCTCATTGCGCACTCGTATATGGCCAAGTGGGAGAGCATAGTGGGGGGGCCGATATCTCAGGACACTTGGCGACTGATTTGGCATAGGGCGGCTAAGACCTCCCTGTGTGCTACACACAAGGAGAACCAGTACAAACTGTTGATGCAGTGGTACCATACCCCATCCTTGCTGCACAGATTATTCCCAGACACACCAGATACTTGCTGGCGATGTGGCTCAGTTGGAGGTACTCTTCAACACATCTTCTGGACGTGCCCATTGTTGCAGCCTTTCTGGCAGGAAGTAAAGACTCTCCTTCGGGAGGTCGTAGAGGTGGATATCCCACTCTCCCCATTATTTCACTTGCTGAACGTCTCTCCACACCCCATGGCCAAGGCGACCACAAAACTGAGCCTACACATTCTCACAGCTGCGAGATGTCTGATAGCGCAGTTTTGGAAGAGACAAGCCCCCCCCTCCCGAATGGATCTTCTCTCTAGGGTTAGAGAAACTCGCAGTATGGAATATCTGACCGCTTCCCTGAACAATCGTATTCCACAGTTTGACAAAACCTGGGATCGATGGGACCGCTACTGGATTGAGGAACGAGCAAGAGGAGGAGAGTGACAGGGTCATCCTTTTAGTGTCTTCCCAAGTGGTAATTGCTGTCGTAGTGAGTATGAATGACTTTGTCTTTGTCCGTACCCTTTTTCCCAACCTCTTCAGAATGGTTAAGCATTGATATAATGCCATCTTTGGTATTTGTTTTAATATAGTAGGCATATGTTACTGCTGGATTTTGCATTATGATACGCAAACAGGATATTTACACTGTTGATACTCCACGGGGAAATAGATCCCTTCTCTTTTGTCTTTTAATTATTTTATTATTGGAAAATTTTTAAGTGATATTTGTACATGATAACTTGTTTGTTAAATATTTTTGAAAAATAATAATAAAAACACAATTATATAAAAAAAGAATTTGTATGTAAGTCGGAACTGTATATTTTATAATTGTATTTTCAGCCAAAAATGTTTTGGTCTCCATGACAATTGGATTTTAAAAATGTTGGATTGTCATAAGAACGAGGATTAACAATAAACCTTCATTGCAGACGCCTTTGATGAATGTTATAGCTGATGATTGTTACCTAGGGCAGCAAATTAACAATTACCAGAGGTCCATTAGTAAAATGCTTTCATCTGTAAGTCAGGTGTTCTTAAAGGGGTTGTCTACTTTCAGCAAATAATTTATATGGTTTGTGGAAGGAACAGTTATACAAATTTCCAATGTACTTTATGAATCAATTCCTCCTGGTTTTCTAGATCTCTGCTTGCTGTCCTGCTATAGAAAGCTTTTATGTTTATTTCCAGTGCACAGAAATCTGACCGTGGTCACACAGGTGCACTGCTCGTTATGTCACACAGCTCTGATTACTCTCTGTTATACTAACGAGCCCTGCACCTGTGTGACATCACATGACCATGGACATATTTCGAACAACTGGTAAACATAGAAGCTTTCTATAGCAGGACAGCAAGCAGAGATCTAGAAAACAGTGAGAAATTTATACAGAAAGTATATTGTAAATTGTATAACTTACACGCACCATATCAATTATTTGATGAAAGTGGACAACCCCTTTAAGTAGGGGAATGCCTATACTTTCATAACACAGTATACTGAGAATTTCTTACAATGTTCCTGCTTTAAAAAAACAAGGATGCTTGAAAGAAATCGAGGAGCAGGTCAAGCATCTGCTCTTCATGGCACGGAATATGGCCAAATGTATCCTCCTTCAGTCCTATAAACAGTGAATGGCACTCTCATTCCAATGACCGTCTGTCTCTGACACTCTCATTCCAATAACTGTCTGTCTCTGTCACTCTCATTCCAATGACTGTCTGTCTCTGTCACTTTCTCTATGGGGAGACTTATCAGAAGTGTCTGAAAGCAGAACTGCTCTATTTGGCCATGGCAACCAATCAGGGCTCAAATTACATCTTCCCACAGCTTTTAAAAAAATTACAGCTGAGCTCTGATTGGTTTCCATGGGCAGCTGGAACAGTTTTATCTCAGACATTTCTGATATTTCTCCCCTATCTCTCTTACCTCACATATGCTTCTTATACTCATTATCTATAGTAACCAATCACAGCGCAGAGCTCATATTAATGACCTGTGGCAGTTAATAAGTGGATGTTGGAAAGCATTGGGTGAAAATTTAGGCTCAAAACCAAGTCTATTACATTCCGTGAGTCGCAGGCAACAACTGTGCAAAATGTGGTGATTGTAAACGGGACGGTACAGATTTTTTAATTGGAAATACATACATCTAATATATAAAGCTAAGTGTATGTATGTATATCCGCTAAAGAAATCTGTACCGCCATGTTCACAATCACCACATTTTTCACAGTCGCTGCCTGTGACTCCTGGAACATCATTGAGCAGGTTTTGAGCCTAAATTTTCACCCCGTGATCTCCAAAATTCACTTTTTAGGCGTCATATGTAAGAGCCATTGTCTGCTGCTAAATGATAGTTGGAAGCAGAGCCATAATTGGTTGCTGTTCTGCCACAGGTCATTAATATGAGCTCTGAGATGTGATTGGTTACTATAGGCAATGAGTATAAGACAGCAACATGCGTGAGGTAAGATGGATAGGGATACAGAGATAGGGGGAGATTTATCAGAAATTACAGAGGTAAAACTGTTTCTGTTGCCCATGGAAACCAATCAGAGATCAGCTTTTATTTTATAAACTGCTGTGCAAAAATGAAACTTGAGCTCTGATTGGTTGCCATGAGTAACTAGAGCAGTTCTGCTCTCAGATACGTCTTACAAATCTCCCCAAACTGACAGTCAGAGACAGAGACACTCGCTGTTATGAGAGTGTCAGAGAAAGAGACAGTCACTGGAATGATAGTGTCAGAGACAGTCACTGGAATGATAGTGTCAGAGACAGTCACTGGAATGAGAATGCCAGAGACAAACAGTCACTGAAATAAGAGTGTCAGAAACAGACAGTCGATGGAATGAGAGTGTCAGAGACAAACAGTCACTTTAAGAGACTGTCAAAAAAGTTTATAAGAAAGACAGTGAGTGACAGTCTGAGACAGTATGTAGATACATTTAAAACATATATTTTTAACCTATTCTATTTTGTTGTAGCTAAGAGCAGATATATACTATCCCGGGCACCGCCGGGAGCTACAGCTAGTACATGCATATATACATACACTGAGCTTTATATATTAGATTTATATAGTGTTGGTCTTTACATGTATTACATTGTACTAATATTGTATCACAAAGAAAAGATTCTGAATGTGCTGGGAATGTGTATAAAGAGGCTTTCAAACTGTGTAAAATTCCACAAGAGCATAAAATAATCTTTAGTTTCTTTAATTGGACATTATTTTTATTTTTTAGATCATTTTTTTCCAATACCTACAGGTAAGTACATAACATTATGCTCCTCCCATTTATCACAGTGATTTCTAAGAAAGCCCCACATATTTCTATAAAAATGTATGGAAAGTGGCAAAGTATATTATACAGGTTTTTTTGCTGGTTATATCTCCCCTAATGACCATGAACTAACCAGACAATCAGTGAGTAACTCTCGACCCTATTGGTTTCTATTGGGCATGTTATGGACAGGGCCGGTTCTAGACAAAGTGGGGCCCTGGGCAAAACTAAAAGTGGGGCCCCAAAATAAAACTATTTTATGACCAGTCACAGTCAGCAAGAGGCTCCTTTAGTATGGTAAAACATACTGTAATATGGGAGAATTTTATAGGAGATAGATAAATGATAGGGAGATTTATGGGCAGCATGGTGTCTCCGTGATTAGCACTACAGCCTTGCAGTGCTGGTCAACATCTGCAAAGATTTTGTATGCGTGTGTCTGCGTGGGATTCCTCCGGGTCCTCCTACACTCCAAAAAATTACTGGTAGGTTGATTAGACTGTGAGGCCCATTGGGGAGAGGGACCGATATTTTCTGAAAGCAGACACTTGCCCCATTTTCAAAATTGCATCAAGGATTTTATAGACATAGGCGCCTTCATGCAATTTTGATTCAAATTGAAACATTTTATTAAAAATACTTAAAATTTGACTTTGATGGCAAAAAATTTGATCCAAACAGAAAATGTTTACCTTCACATCTCCTAAATGTAATACGTGGACATTTGTACAGTTCACATAATATCACTAAAACTGTAATAACTAGATATCTGCTTTTCAGCTAGACATTTTTAGACAGTCACAACCTGCAAAATATATCAATAAAACAGAATAAAAAGTAAAGGCACCATAAAACCTATAGAATTTTGAAAGCAGACAACCAGGCGATGCATTTGGCAATTAACATTCAAAATTTCCTCTAAAATATGTACAAATCCAGATACTTATATAAAGAAAATCTACTTTCCTAAAACAGTATCACAAAATAAAAGGGAATAAGAGAGAATGGGCCACATTTATCACTTTGTGCACCTAAGTGTAGTAGTTGCGCCTAAATTCTGGCGCACTGTTTTCCAGAATTATCACAAGCTACAACCATCTGTGATAAGTTAATTTCCTGCCTCTTATTAATCAATTAACTTTAACACAGTTTAGGCGCAATGTTAGATTCAGGCACTTACATGTGATCCTGCTACAAGCTCCTCTCTGCTTCTCCCACAGCCCAGAATGAAGATAACCCTCACAGCAGCACCCAGGTGTGTGACACCCTGCATCCAGTGACCTCCTCAGCAGGGGCTTCTCCTGGAGGGGCTCCCCCAGTGCTGGTCTCCTGCTGCACCCCTGTAATTCTACACAGTATCCCCCTCAGATACACTGGTGATACTGTGCAGAATTACATGGGGGACACTTGTCAGTACTATGTGCAACATTCTGTAACGTTCTCTTCTCTCTTGCTCTGAGCTCAGGATTCTGCAGAATGTTTTGTAAATAGAAGGTGATGAACTGTAAATAGAGTCTGCAGCTCCTGTCTGCAGAGTATCTCATGTCTGTATTATATGTTCTAGTGTCTGCAGAGTATCTAATGTCTGTATTATCTGTACTAGTGTCTGCAGATTATCTAATGTCTGTATTATCTGTTCTAGTGTCTGCAGAGTATCTCATGTCTGTATGATCTGTTCTAGTGTCTGCAGTGTCTGGCTGAGCTTTGCTGCTAGAAATGAGCTGTTCTGCAGAGGGGCTCAGTGCTTTCTTCTCACTTAACGCCACCTTCGGGTTGGAGTGTTTTTGCGCCCGTTTTTGCGCCTAAATCAAAAGTCGCAAGTGATGAATATCATTAGGCGCAGCAAAACATCTGGATTGCTAGGATAAATGAGGGAAAGCTGGTTATTTTTGCTGCGCAGCTAGCTTGGCGTTTAGTTGCAAAAATGGCACAAAAACGGTGCGCCTGAATGAAAAGGCGCAAAAACAACAGAAAAAAACGATTGATACATGTGGCCCAAAGTGTGTTCTTAGATAGTTCTGCATAGAGAAGGGTTAAAAACATGAATATTAGTTGATATTATCCCTTCTCAAAATGTAGTAACATATAAAGTGAATATTTCCATTATCTGGGAGGTGCAGCAGCTCCTGTGTGCAGCAAATGCTCCCTGCAGCCTGATGGCTAAGGATCTGGAGGGGGGACAATTCAGGGGGCTGTATCTCTGGCTCTGTGACACATAGAACCTCACTTCTTTTTTCCTATGAAAGAAGAGAGTCTCCTCTTTTATATGAATCTAAATTTGTGTTTCTAAAATGTAGGAAAACGGAGATATTAACTGTTAAATGCCGTTGGGAGTGATTTTTATATATATAAAAATGGCACCTGATATTCTCACTTTAAACCTGAATATCTCTGGATCCATAGCACCTAGACACAAAATTCAAGATTCATTTGAAAGAAGAGATTCTCCCCTTTCTCCCAGGGGCCCTGGGCAATTGCCACCTTTGCCTACCCCTAGCGCCGGCCCTGGTTATGGGTGCGGTGCATACACTGCGTATATCTGTGCCTTGTGTATGCTGACTGTTTGCACTGCAAAGGATAATGCCGGTCCTAGTCCTCGTTGTGTTTGGGGTGTAATCAGTAATTTCATCTGGACATGGGCTGGAGGACCGGCCCCCAGCCCCCGGTGTCACATAGGCTGCAGGTAACAGCACATTGCCCATTGCTTGTGACCAGTGAAGTGCCCACATTTGTGTCCATGAAGCCTCCTGTAATATTCCGTTCTGAAAACTGCCCAATTGTAATAATCTGTAACAATTCTGCTCTGTATACTTCATGATGTCTAAATAAAATGCCAATAAAAGACAATAGCCGCATTTAGGACAACAGAGGGCTCTTATTCAGGTGTAATATTACACAATATCAGACAAGTCCCACAAGATGCGATGCAGGAATCCGGCCATGGGAAATAATATAATACAATGCAGGGGATAGAGCTCCATTCATCTATATAGAAATGAGGTGCAATACCAGCACAGGCCATGGTCAGAGGGGGCGCTGTTCTTGAAAGAAAGCAATATTATATTTTTTTATTACCTTTTTAACTCCGATCCCTGGACACACCACGTCTCTCCACGTGTCTCGTCAGCCTCCTCTCTGTTAGGGATTTTTATGCAGGGCCCCAACAGCCCTCTTGACTTTTGTAAGGTGAGTCCTAATTAACCCATGATTGAACATAAAGACCAAGACATACGTCAATCTCTTAGTAAAGATCTTCTACCTTTTAATAATCAAAATGCATAATATATAACAAACAGAAGAATCATCAAAGGGGCGTGAATAGTATACTGCAAAGCTATTGGACATCAGCAAATTCTGGGAAAAAAGTTAATTAATTGTGCTCAGTTCTCAGAGACCTTGTACACAGATATTGTTTATACTAATGCTGAGAAGTAGAAGATAAGTGGCTCCAGAATCACAATATAATGCAGCTTCGAGGACAGACTGGCTTCTCATTACATGTCACAGGGTATTAGCTGACAGGCCAGCAAACAGGTTACATAAAATGAAGTTTGAATCATGACATTAACTTGACAATGGTTAGGGAACATGGCCGCTGTATCATGGCCGCTGTAGTCAAGATGGAGTTCGAAACCAGTGCGACCTCCTTAACAATTCCCCCCTTTGAGCTTTGCTGGCCTGTAACTCCATCCTCCACCTCCAAGCTCCAGGTACCCACAGGTAGGCTAAGCCCGTACCTGCTGGACTTGTTACCTCTTCACCAGATCCCCTGGAGGCCAGTCACTCAGGGGTTACAGGCCCGCACACTCAAATCACATCACTGAGTCCCCATAGTCCATAGGTTTGTAAACAGGCAGCATCATCCTCCGCTCCGGGCACTTCTCCTGTCGTGGTTCTTACCGCCTGGACGGCCATCTGGGACATGGTGGACTTGATGAGGGGGACCACATAGCGCGCAATAAGTGACAAGAGCAAAATCACAATCCCCAATATCACCCCCACTTAAAGGAAACCCTTCCAATCCCCCAACCACAAAGTGAAGGACAAAGTGTCCACCCCAGAGTTTCTCTTGAGTTCCCTGGACAGTCCTTCAATCTTTTCACGAGCATGGGTAATGGATCCATAGGGGGCGATGTCATCTGGGATGTATATCCGACAAGCCACTCCCACCATCTTACAGACTCCTCCCTTCTCAGCAAGGGTCATGTCCAAAGCCATGCGGTTCTGGGAAGCATCTCGGATATAATTCACAAATCTCTGTTGATTACAATAAAAACAGTTACCCAACCAACATCTTTGCTCATAGCTTTCTGGGGAATAATGGACTCTAGACCTGCCCATATCTGATTGTGGGCCTTGTACTCATCTGGGACCCCCCTTGGTGCTCCCACTATATCCATATAAACGTTGTCATCTAGGTGCTTCTCTCTCAGACCTCCAGAATCCTTTGGGATTCTCTACCTTTTCTTATGTGTCTGATCAACCTTATCCCTGGGGATCACGAGGAAGGAATGCACAAACCTTATCACCGTACACTCACCTTCCCTGCCTCTAGGCCTGACCTGACTCTCCTATCCCCACAAATCCAGTACACATCAGACACTGCTAATACAGGGTTACCTGTGCTGTCAATGTTAAAGAAGGTCATTGTCTTGTTGCACCGACCATAGGTAAAGTCTCCTACCCTAGGGGCATCCTGGTCACGCCTATAGATACAGTGATAGTCATGGTTGGGGTGTCCCTGAGCATACAGTCAGTCAGACGAGACCAGCTAGCAAGAAGAATAAGTAAGCATGGAATAGAAAGCGTGGAAGCATGCTGACTTCCCTCTAGCTGCACAGACGTGGCATTGGTCAGCAGGACTTGGAAAGGACCGTCGTAGCGAGGCTCCAGACTGTCTCTCTGGTGTCTCTTTACCACCCGTAGTCTCCAGGCTTCAGGTTAAGCATCCTGAGGTCTCTGTCTGGATCTGAAAAAGGAATCAGAAACACTTTTGCGGACCTTTTCCAAGGCCTGGCTCAACTGTGTGGCATGTTCCACCTGGGTTCCTGCCATCAATTATAGGATCTGTGGGAAGTAGGGGCTTAGTCTGGGTGCACAGCCAAAAAAAAAGTACTTCAAAGGGGGAAAATCCCATCTTTCTGGTGGGTGTGGTCCTAACTGAATGATGGTCAGCAGGAAAGCACTCGCGCCATGGTTTCCCTGTTACTTCCATGGCCTCCTGGATCTCTAACTTAAGAGTGCTGTTTAAAGTATCTCTAACGCACCACCAACTTGGGAAGGGCATGGGGTGTACAGGGTCTGTTCTATACCCAGGAGGGACAAGGTTTCAGGTCTTTACCTGTCCAGTGAAGTGGGTTCTGCGACCGGACTCTATGGTCTCTGGAAGTTCAAACCTGCAGAAAAATATCACTCACCAACTTCTTGGCTGCAGCTCTGGCAGTAGCCTTGGTCACGGGAGAAGCTTCTGGCCACCCTGGAAAGAGATCAATGCACACAAGCACGTACTCCTACGTACCACTTTTTGGTAGCTGGATAAAATCCATCTGCAGTCTCTGGAAGGGATACAGCAGCTTGGGTGTCACCTTCTGTGGGGTCTTTACCACCTTACCCGGGTTGTGGCGGGCACAGACTATAAAGGCTTTCACTAGTCTAGTGACAGGGGTAGTAATGCCCGGGCAAACCACTTGCGGTTTATGTGCACTAGCATGGCCATTTGGAATATGCGTGTGTGTCCGTGGGCTACTTGACTTACTGTCGGGTGCAGGGCTCCGGCCAGGCACACCCTCTCTTTCAGCATCCAGGTCCCATCGGCATCTGGGCTCCAGCTTTCCTCCACACTTCCTTCACTTCTGATGACACTCGGGCCACCAGGGACTGGAACACCTGTGGATCAAACTTTTAGCTCAGAACTCACCGCTGAGACTTCAGGACAGTCTCTGGGCTCCATCTCTGCAGCTGCCTTCACCATCCCGTCAGCCACATACTTGCCCTTGGCTTGTGGAGTCCCCAAATTGTGTGTGCTTTTCCTTTTATTATCCCCACCTCTTGTGGAAGTAAGAGAGCATCCATGAGCTCTTTAACCAGCGTGCCATGCTTAGAGGGGGTCCCTGCAGAGGTGAGGAAATCTCTGGCCTTCCATATGGGTTCATAGTCGTGTTTAGACCCCAGAACTACACCTTGAGTATAGATGTTCGCCCTTTTACCTTCCACCAGCTGTAGCACTTCCCTGAGTGCCATCACTTCACCTCCTGCACTGACCTGTGTGGAGGGAGTGGTTCTGCTTGTACTACCTCATGTGCGCCACTGACCACTGTATATCCAGTGTAGAACCGTCTGTCTTCTCCTGCAGACCTGGAGCCATCTATGAGAAAAAAACTCAACATCTGCGTTACTCACCCTTCTCTCCCCCCTCTCTGAATCCTGGAAAACTGGTGACAGAATGAAGGATTCAGAGCTGTGCAACTTATCAGTGTGTCCTGGGGCATCAGGAGTGCACACTGGAGTCTGAGCTGTCTGGCCTTTGCTCAGATGCTTGGGCTGTACTTGGGTGAGGACACTGTGCAAGGTATGTGGGGTTTGCACAGTAACTGAGTGATCTAGGGTCAAGGATCAGCTCACTGGCCTTGCTGAGCAGATTGCTGGCTGCAGCTACTGACACATGAGGGGCTCCCCTCACGACTGAGTCTAACCGGGCCAAATAGTAAGTCACTAGGGAGGTCACTACGTTCCTGTGCTAAGACACCTGTGGCCTAGATACTCCGTGCAAAATAAAATAAAAGGTCTGGTTCAGTGGCATGTGCCTAGGGCCGGGGCAGACAGGATTTGCCAGCTTAGGGCTATGGAATGCATCAATTGCCTCCTGACTAAGGGCAAATGGGGAAGAGGCAATTCAGTCAGAAAGGGGCAGCATTGGGCTGGGGGCAGCAGACCTTATCCCAGGCTGCAGGAGCTGGCCAGTCCTAGAAACATGTGATGAGGCTTAGGGCCTCAGGGCAGGGGCATATTCTGGACAGCCAGCTTTCTTCCCCCTGTCAGGTGTCTGCCTGTGGCTGAGAAGCAGTGGCCTAGGAAGACCACCTTCTCCTGGCAATACCGGAGTTTGTCTCTGGGAACTTTACAACCCTTCTGGAACAGAAAACACATAAGGTGAATAAATGCATCCTGGCAAACAAAAACAGTAGGTCATCCGCATACTGAAAAGAAGAACATCCAGTAAGGGGCCAGTCTGCCAGTCTACTCCCTGTAGGGCCGTGGGGTATTGGCTGGGTGAATTTTACCCCCCCTTGTGGGAATCTACATCAGGTATACTGGAATACTGAACTGGTAAAGGCAAATAGGTACTGGCAATCCTCATGTAGGGGCACAGAGAGGAAAACATTTGCCAAACCAATAACAGTGAATAATATGTCACTCTCAGGGACTGCTGCCAGTTTGGGCTAGGGACCACTGGGCTTCAGTGCACTCATTGGCAGCTTGGAGGTCATGGACCATGCTACATGTATCCGGCTGTTCTTTCTGAGTCTTTTCTTGACCGGGAATGGGCTAAAATCATCATCGGACTAGCAGGGGAGAGTTCTACAATGAAAGGCGATAACTCTGTTTGGGGGGGGCTGTCCGTAACTACCCCCCCTTGTCTTGCCCTGTGGGGGCCGTCTCCGCCACTCACTACAGTAATATCTCCTCCCCGCAACGCCCACTTGGGTTGGCCGGTTGAGACTTCCGGAGATGTTGTCAATCTCACTTTGGCGTGGTCTGTGAAACATCCTCTATTCCCTCTGAACATCAATGTCAGAGTCCCTCCACCACATCTCCAGCCCAGTGTTCTGTGCTACCTATAAAGTTCTGGCCAGACTCCAACGTCTCAATAAAATCCAAGTACACTTAAGATGGTTTTTAATCAAAAAGGAACAAAAGTCAGTCATAGGCTCTGTAATACAGTTGGGGGGCTCGTTCTTGCTTAGTCTGTTCATGGGTTACACAGGAGGACATCACATCATACTGTATTCTTGTTCCACAATCAAATAAATTCCTTCAAGTCTTTTGTCATGGAGAAGTCTAAATGCAGCGATCTACCCCTCCCAAATGTAAATGTTCTCACTAGCCTGTAAACCACGAGATAACAGAACACAGATTCCAAGCAACTCAATATGGAGAAATTCAGTTTTCTGTGAACATCAAGGTCACTATTGTCTCTCTCGTAGATAAGACAGACACAGCATTCAGGCAAGGCCTTAGACTTACATGTCAGTCCTTTACAAAACAAAACGCAGCTCCAACAGCCCCCACCCTTTTGTTAACCCCTTAAATGCCAGAAAGCAGATACCAGAGACATTGTAACACTTTTTCATAGTAATTTTTCTCTAATTGTCGGGATCAATAAATTTGAATAATACTCAAACAACCTCCATCCCTCACTCCAAGACCCTTAGCAGACGCCCGAAGCATGGTCAGCTGTTATCCTACAAAGCCCCACAACAGCACTTATGGCTGCCAACAGCAATCAACTTTCAGGGACTTGAAGGGAATATAACTTAAAATGGCCGCCACTGAAAAATAAACTGACTTAAGATGGCCGCCACTGAAGAATGGTAGGCCGTGTCATCTTCTCTAACCACCAGATACAGGGGTGGAGTCTGGATTACAGGGGCCATTTTTCTCTCCCAAGGAAAATATAATAAAATATCTTTTTCCTCAAATTCTTTCCACATCAAAAACTTTGAAATGTCCCTTATCGCCTGTCTCTTTCTTCAATGGGCACTCTGAAGGATTCCTGTCACTCTGTCCTAGTCCGTCCGTCAAAGTCAGAGGCTCTAAGTGTCTGTTTGCAAATCTGATCAAGTTTTCTCACTTGTACAATCATCAGATCATCTGACACATCCCAAAACCTTCAAATCTTCAATATGACCTTTCATTTCAACACAAAACTACCAGCCCTTATGTCCGATCATGTCAACTTGCACTTTTCCATCAGTCCTACTTAACTCAACAACCTTCTGTCTCTGTGCATCTTTCCCCTTCATGTGGGACACAATCTGAGTAGCTTTTCTAGGTCCGCACCCTTGGCTTACTTTACTTTGCTTACTTCCCATCACAAATGTCTACAACTGCAACACTGCCAAACCTGTCCCCCACAGATACAACGAATCCGACACCTTGTGTGACCGACCCCAAAGAAACTAGATACCAGACTTCCACAGAGGACTCTTTACCAAGTCTCCCTTATTGACTCTTAACCAAATCAACTCTCTTTACTGAACTACTCTCTCCTTGACTCTTTACCAAGTCAACTCTCTTACTGACTCTTTACCAAGTCACTACTAGTTCTTACAGTCATCCACAAAGTCGTTCAGACTCCAAAATGAAGCTAAACGCACACTTGATCAGAGTGGGTCTCCGCTGCACGTGCACAAATTGAGCTCTCTACCTCTATGGGCAACCCTATTGACACTAGTCAAACAGTACTATAGACACTATGATAATCTGACAATCACAACAAAGTATCTCCTACTTTAGCAGTGCGGACCTCTAAGGGTTACTCCCTCCCGTCCCACAGTTTCAGATAACACCACAGACTGTCTGACCATCCGTCTCTGTCCAGTCTCTGTCCATCACCTTACAAAGTGGTTCTTTGCCAAAAACTCTGAGCTTAGGTTACAGTGAACAACAGTGGCAAATACATAACACAGAGACAGTCTTACCCGGTCCGTCCAACCAGTGAACCAGAAGTGACATATCAAGGTAGACAAGGAAAATTAATATCTTACCCTGAGAGCTCTCCGGTCAGTTCTGTTCACCGAGCCGGCGGAGACACTTCACGGAGGCTGTCTCGGTGCTGTTGTTGTTTACTCCTAAACCCACCCAGATGGACGCCAAATATTGTTAGGGATTTTTATGCAGGGCCCCAACAGCCCTCTTGACTTTTGTAAGGTGAGTCCTAATTAACCCTTGATTGAACATAAAGACCAAGACATACGTCAATCTCTTAGTCAAGATCTTCTACCGTTTAATAATCAAAATGCATAATATATAACAAACAGAAGAGTCATCAAAGGGGCGTGAATAGTATACTGCAAAGCTATTGGTCATCAGCAAATTCTGGGAAAAGAAAGTGAATTAATTGTGCTCAGTTCTCAGAGACCTTGTACACAGATATTGTTTATACTAGTTTGCTGAGAAGGAGATGATAAGTGGCTCCAGAATCATATTATTATGCAGCTTTGAGGACAGATTGGCTTCTCATTAAATGTCACAGGGTATTAGCTGACAGGCAGCAAACAGGTTACATAAAATGAAGTTTGAATCATGACATTAACTTGACAATGGTCAGGGAACATGGCCACTGTATCTAAGATGGCGGACAGTAGTCAAGATGGCGTCCGAAACCAGTGCGACCTCCTTAACATCTCTGCCGCTCTCTCCTTGGATTCCCAATTCACAACAAATCAAGTTTTAAACACAGACCCTGATATATAACTAACCCTGACTTATAACTAACCCTGACATCCACAACTTTCATCCCATGGAGCTGACAACACACATGTGTGAGACTGTTCCCAACTTGAAAACCATCAAACTTAATATCTGAGAAAGCCCCTACATCATGTGATCACCCTTCTGCGGGGGGGGGGGGGGTGCATAGTGACAGAACAGGTAATGTATTACTATCTGCTCTGCCACTGTGACAGCCGGAGGACCCATCTCCCTGTGGGACTGGCCGCGGTTTTGTTCCTGCAATCTGTTTGGATGCAAGGGCAAGCATTTAGGCATATGAATCTGTAGACCTTCTCTGACTAACTCTGACTGTCTCTTTTGCTAGCAGTCTCTTTCAGTGACTGTCTTTTGCTAGTCTCTTTCAGTGACTGTCTGTCGCTAGTCTCTTTTAGTGACTGTCTGTCGCTAGTCTCTTTTAATGACTGTCTGTCGCTAGTTTCTTTTAGTGACTGTCTGTTGCTGGCAGTCTCTTTCAGTGACTTTCTGTCACTGGCAGGCTCTTTAAGTGACCGCATGTTAATGGCAATCTCTTTCAGTGACTGTCTATCGCCCGCACTCTCTGTCAGTGACTGTCTATTGCCGGCAGTCTCTTTCAGTGACTTTCTGTCACCAGCAACCTCTTTCAGTGATTGTGTGTCGCCAACAGTCTCTTTCAGTGACTTTCTGTTGCCAGCAGTCTCTTGCAGTGACTTTCTGTTGCCAGCAGTCTCTTGCAGTGACTGTCTGTCACCAGCAGTTTCTTTCAGCTTTATATATTAGACTAGCTGTAGCTCCCGGTGTTGCCCGGGATAGTAAATAACTGCTCTTAGCTGTAACAAAATAGAATGGGTTAACAAAAAATATTATATACGTATCTTTAGAAAGTCTCACAGTGTCTCTGACTTCTGACTGTCTCTGTCACTGACCATCTCTGTCACTGACAGAGCGGCACTCTCATTCTAAACATGTTCTGTCTCAGGCACTCTCATTCCAGTGACTGTTGGTCTCAGGCACTCTCATTACAGTGACTGTCAGTTTCTGGCACCCTCATTCCAGTGACTGTCTCTGCCACTTTGTCTATGGGGAGATTTATTAGAAGTGTCGGAAAGCATTAATGCTCTAGTTGACCATGGCAACCAATCACAGTTCAAGTTTCATTTTCCCAAAGCTATTTATAAAATTATAGCTCAGTTTCCATGGGCAACTGGAACAGTTTAACCTCAGACATTTCTGATAATTCTCCCCCAATCTCAGTATTGCTATCCGTGGATCAGATGTGTGGATTTACTACTCTCTGATGTTGCCATCCTGTCTGATGATTGTAAAAGCGACCGGACAGATTCCTTTAGCAGATATAAATACATGCATACATACATACATACATGCACTCACATCAATGTATTAGACTAGCTGTAGCTCTCGGCGTTGCTTGAGATAGTAAATAACTGCTCTTAGCTGTAACAAAATAGAATGGGTTAACAAAAAATATTTTATATGTGGCTATAAACTGTCTCTGACTATCTCTGTCACTGACACTGTCTCTCTCTGGCAGCCTCTTTCAGTGACTGTCTGTCTTTATCAGACTCTTTCAGTGACTGTCTGTTTCAAGCACTCTCATTCCAGTGACTGTCTGTCTACGGGAACTCTCATTCCAATGACTGTATTTCTTGGGCACTTTCATTACAGTGACTGCCTGTCTCGGACACTCTCATTCCAGAAACTGTCTGTGTCGGGCACGCTCATTCCAGTGATTGTTGGTCTCGGGCAATCTCATTTCATTGACTGTCGGTCTTGGGCACTCTCATTCCAGTAACTGTCTGTCTTGGGCACTGTCAATGCAGTGACTGTCAATCTCGGGCACTCTTTTTATAGTGACTGTCAGTCTCGGGCACTCTCATTTCACTGACTGTCAGTCTCGGGCACTCTGATTATAATGACCGTTGGTCTCAAGGACTCTCATTACAATGACTGTCTATTTCAGGTACTCTCATTCCAGTGACTGGACTCAGGCATGCTCATTCCAGTGACTGTTGGTCTCGGGCACTCTCATTCCAGTGACTGTTGGTCTCAGACACTCTCACTCCAGTGACTGTTGGTCTCAGACACTCTCATTCCAGTGACTGTCTGTCTCGGGCACTCTCATTCCAGTGACTGTCTCAGACTATTACTTTGTCTATGGAGAGATTTAGAAGTGTCTGAGAGTAGAACTGCTCTAGTTGGCCATGGCAACCAATTAGAGCTCAAGTTTCATTTTCGCACAGCAGTTTATAAAATTATAGCTGATCTCTGATTGGTTTCCATGGGCAACTGGACATTTCTGATAATTCTCCCCCTATCTCAGTATTCATATCCATCTTACCTCACACATAAGCTTCTTCTACTCATTGCCTATAGTAACCAATCACAGTTTAGAGCTCATAATAATGACCTGTGGCCGAGCAGCAACCAATCACGGCTCAGGTTCCAACTGCTACAGTAGCAGCAGCAGCAGACAATGGCTCCTGTATAAGCTGGTTGATAAGTGGATTTTGGAAAATGCGGGGTGAAAATTTCAGCTCAAAGCCTCCTCTATGACATTCCCTGAGTCACAGGCAACAACTTTTCATAATTTGGTGATTGTAAGCATGACGGTACCGGATCCTTTAGCGGACATACATACATACATGCACAGACATACATACACACACATACATACATACACACACATACATACAACCAGCTTTATATATTAAATTTATATAGTGTTGGTCTTTACATGTCTTACTTTGTACTAATATTGTACTAAGATTCTGAATGTGCTGGGAATGTGTATAAAGAGGCTTTCAAAATTTGTAAAATTCCACAAGAGCATAAAAGAAACTTTAGTTTCTGTTATTGGACATTATTTTATTTTTTAGGTCTTTTTTTTCCAATACTTACAGGTAAGTACATAACATTATGCATGAAAAAGCTTCCAAAACCAGGAGCATCAATTTTATTCCCCCCTTGTAGACCCCAAACCTTTTGTAGTTCCATGGATATTTTGTTCCCTTGTTAATATCACCGCTCATAAAAAGGCATCAGATACATTTTTTTTATATTCTTCAGTCATTTTTCTACTTCTGTCCTGGTATTACAAAGTAGAATGCAATATATTAAAAAAAAAAAATCAACAAATATAACATTTGGCACATTGGGGCGGAGCAAGTGAAGCTCCACCCATTTATCAAAATTCACGGTTATTTCTAGGAAAGCCCCACATATTTTCATAAAAAGTGACAAAGTATATTATACAGTTTTCTTTTTGCTTACTATATCTCCCCTAGTGTCTCCCCTAATGACCGTGCGCTACAACCATGAACTAACCAGACAATCAGTGAGTAACTCTCGACCCTATTGGTTTCTATTGGGCATGTTATGGGTGCGGTGCATACACTGCATATATCTGTGCCTTGTGTATGCTGACTGTTTGCACTGCAAAAGATTGGGCCGGTCCTAGTCCTCGTTGTGTTTGCGGTGTAAGCAGTAATTTCATCTGGACATGGGCTGGAGGACCGGCCCCCAGCCCCCGGTGTCACATAGGCTGCAGGTAACAGCACATTGCCCATTGCTTGTGACCAGTGAAGTGCCCACATTTGTGTCCATGAAGCCTCCTGTAATATTCCGTTCTGAAAACTGCCCAATTGTAATAATCTGTAACAATTCTGCTCTGTATACTTCATGATGTCTAAATAAAATGCCAATAAAAAGACAATAGCCGCATTTAGGACAACAGAGGGCTCTTAATCAGGTGTAATATTACACAATATCAGACAAGTCCCACAAGATGCGATGCAGGGATCCGGCCATGGGAAATAATATAATACAATGCAGGGGATAGAGCTCCATTCATCTATATAGAAATGAGGTGCAATACCAGCACAGGCCATGGTCAGAGGGGGCGCTGTTCTTGAAAGAAAGCAATATCATTTTTTTTATTACCTTTTTAACTCTGATGCTGGACACACGACTTCTCTCCACGTGTCTCGTCAGCCTCCTCTCTGCCGCTCTCTCCTTGGATTCCCAATTCAACAACAAATCAAGTTTTAAACACTAACCCTGACTTATAACTAACCCTGACTTATAACTAACCCTGACTTATAACTAACCCTGACTTATAACTATCCCTGACTTATAACTAACCCTGACTTATAACTATCCCTGACTTATAACTATCCCTGACTTATAACTATCCCTGACCTATAACTAACCCTGACCTATAACTAACCCTGACCTATAACTAACCCTGACCTATAACTAACCCTGACCTATAACTATCCCTGACTTATAACTATCCCTGACTTATAACTATCCCTGACCTATAACTAACCCTGACCTATAACTAACCCTGACCTATAACTATCCCTAACTTATAACTAACCCTGACATCCACAACTTTCATCCCATGGAGCTGACAACACACATGTGTGAGACTGTTCCCACCTGGGAAACCATAAAACTTAGAAACCACCTACTAAGAATCACCAGAGTTCAGTCTCATTTTGTTTATTTCCTAAGTGGTGGGTAACTGTATATAACATCTTGCTGTATAGCGGGGAGGGCACCTTCCCCTGGGGCCACAAAAGAAATTTAAATGGTTTTATCGGGCCGGACTGATATACTCAACTCAGTTCTTCCCAAAACCTAATAACTAGAGATGAGCGAACATACTCGTCCAAGCTTGATGCTCGTTCGAGCATTAGCGTACTCGAAACTGCTTCGCCCGCTCGAGAAAATGGCATCTCCCGCCGTTGTGATTTTTGGCGGCCAGAGACAGAGCCAATCACAAGCCAGGAGACTCTGCACTCCACCCAGCATGTCGTGGTATCCTTACACGTCGATAGCAGTGGTTTGCTGGCCTGATCAGGTGACCCTGGAATAGACTAGCCCCTGCCTGCGCTGCTCGGATCATTCTGTGGGAGAGAGAGCTGCTGCTGGTGAGGGAAAGCGTTAGGCTGTTCTATTAAAATAGTGTTAGGCAGGAGTGATTCTACAAGACCCCCAACAGCCCTTCTTAGGGCTACAATAGCGTTATATTTTAATATTTTTTTGGTTTGCCTGTGGCTGGGCTTGCTGCCATTAGTAGTGCAGCTTGTACCATATTGTGAGTAATTTGCAGGGAGACTTGCTACCGTTGTGTTTAGCTCTTAGTGACACACATATCCACCTTAAACACCGAAGTGGGACAATTTATTAGGGGTTTGATTTGAATTAGGCAGAGTCTGCTGATTTATTTTTTTTTACCTTTATTTCTTTTTATAACTCAAAGTTATCAGGCACAGCACAAAATCCAGTTGTGTGCTGTCAGTGTAGGTTAGAAACTAGCCATAGCAATAGGATAGCATCGTTTTGTTTAAAAAAAAATAAAAAATAAAAAAAAATAAACACAGAAATTTTTTTTTTTAAAGTTTACACTTTAATTCGGAAAATGTTTAACCCGAGGGCTAGGGGTAGAGGACGAGGGCGTGGATATGGGCGTCCAACTACTGCAGGGGTCAGAGGCCGTGGTCCTGGGCAGGGTGAGACACCACCTGCTGATGAGGGAGCAGGGGAACGCCGCAGAGCTACACTCCCTAGGTTCATCATGTCTCAAGTTACTGGGACTCGTGGTAGAGCACTGTTGAGGCCAGAACAGTGCGAAGAGGTGATGTCATGGATTGCGGACAATGCTTCTAGCCATTTCTCCACCAGTCAGTCTTCCACGCAGTCCACCCATGTCACCGAAATCAGCACTCCTCCAGCTCCTCCACCTCAGCCTCCTTCCCCCCAGTCTGCCCCCTCAAAGCAAAATTTGGCATTTGAACCGGCATACTCTGAGGAACTGTTTTCTGGACCCTTCCCACAGTCACAAACCACTTGTCCGGTTGCTGCTGAGCAATTTTCCGATGCCCAGGTTTTCCACCGGTCGCAGTCTGTGGGTGATGATGACATTATTGACGTAGTGGAAGAAGTGTGTAAAGAGGTGTCGGACGATGAGGAGACACGGTTGTCAGACAGTGGTGAAGTTGTCAGGGCAGGAAGTCCGAGGGGGGAGCAGACTGAGGGATCGTAGGATGATGAGGTGACAGACCCAAGCTGGGTTGATAGGCCGGGTGAACACAGTGCTTCTGAGACGGAGGCGAGTCCTGTAACAGAACAGGTTGGAAGAGGCAGTGGTAGGGCCAGACGGAGAGGCAGGGCCAGAGCTGGTGCATCAGCGCCAAATGTTGCCCGTAGTCAAGCTCCCGTGGCGAGGGCTAGATTTTCAGAAGTCTGGAGGTTCTTTAAAGAAACACCGGATGACCGACGGACTGTGGTGTGCAACCTTTGCCAAACCAGGATCAGCAGGGGTTCCACCACTACTAGTTTAACTACCACCAGTATGCGCAGGCATATGAATGCTAAACACCCCACTCAATGGCACCAAGCCCGTTCACCTCCGGCCGGGCACACCACTGCTCCTTCACCTGTGTCATCTGCTAGTCAGCCCCCTGCCCAGGACCACGGTCCAAACACCTCACGTGCGAAAACCCCATCTTCGCCTCCACGATCCTCCACAGCATCCACCAGCGTTCAGCTCTCCATACCCCAGACGCTGGAGCGCAAAAGGAAGTATAGCGCAACCCACCCACACGCCAAAGCCCTCAACGTCCACATCTCCAAGTTGCTTAACCTGGAGATGCTGCCCTATAGGATGGTAGAGACCGAGGCCTTTCGAAAACTCATGGCGGCGGCCGCCACTCGGTATTCGGTCCCCAGCCGCCACTACTTTTCCCGATGTGCCGTCCAAGCCCTGCACAAGCACGTGTCAGAGAACATCATCCGTGCCCTGACCAACGCCGTTTCAGACAAGGTCCACCTGACCACGGACGAGTGCTGCCGGGCAGGGCCACTATGTATCGCTGACGGCACATTGGGTTAACTTGGTGGAGGCTGGGACCGAGTCTGACCCTGGGGCTGGTCAAATACTGCCGACGCCGAGGATTGCGGGGGCCTACCTCGGTCCAGGTCTCAAAGGCCTACTATGCCTCCTCCTCCTCCCACCCCTCCTCCACCTCCTCCTCCGAATTACCATCCGTAGGCATGGCGCCATCAGTCGGTAGCTCTAGGCACAGCAGCAGTGCCGTCGCTAAGCGACAGCAGGCGGTGCTTAAACTGCTGAGCCTAGGCGATAAAAGGCACACCGCCCAAGAGCTATTACAGGGCATCACAGCGCAGACTGATCTGTGGCTGGCACCGCTGAACCTGAAGCCAGGCATGGTTGTGTGTGACAACGGCCGTAACCTGGTGGCGGCTCTGCAACTCGGCAGACTGACCCACGTGCCATGCCTGGCCCATGTGTTAAATCTCATAGTTCAGCGTTTCCTCAAGACATACCCCAATCTGTCTGATTTGCTCACGAAGGTGCGCCGCATCTGTGCTCATTTCAGGAAGTCCAGCACAGATGCTGCCACTCTCAGGGCAGCGCAGCGCCGCCTCCCACTGCCCGCTCACCGACTGTTGTGCGACGTGCCCACGAGGTGGAATTCAACATTAACCATGTTATCCAGAGTTTACCAGCAGCGCAGAGCGATTGTAGATTGCCAGATGTCAACTTCCACCAGAACTGGTAGTCAGGTCAGTCAGCTTCCTCAAGTCTACAATGAGGAGTGGACGTGGATGTCTGATATCTGTCAGGTGCTGAGTAACTTTGAGGAGTCAACACAGATGGTCAGTGGCGATGCCGCCATCATCAGCCTCACCATCCCGCTGCTTGGCCTGTTGAAAAACTCTCTGGTCAGCATGAAGTTGGAAGTTTTGGGCTCGTCGCAAGAGACGGGGGAAGAAGATTCCCTTGTTGATAGCCAAAGCATCCTTAGGTCTGTTTCTCAGCGCATATCGGAGGAGGTGGAGGAGGATGAGGAGGAAGAGGAGGAGAATGTTGGCGAGACACAAGAGGGGACCATTGTTCAGTCCTTCACTGTTCAGCGTGTATCGGCAGAAGAAGAGGAGTTAGAGGAGTTGGAGGAGGAGGAAATGGAGAGTCAGGCCAGTGAGGGGAGTGAATTCTTGCGCGTTGGTACTCTGGCGCACATGGCAGATTTCATGCTAGGCTGCCTATCCCGTGACCCTCGCGTTCAAAGAATTTATTCCAGCACCGATTACTGGGAATTCACTCTCCTGGACCCACGGTACAAGCAAAATCTTTCCACTCTCATCCGTGGAGAGGAAAGGAGTGTGAGAATGCATGAATACCAGCAGGCCCTGGTGCACAAGCTGAAACAGTATTTCCCTTCTGACAGCGCTAGCGGCAGAGGGCGTACTTCTGCGGGACAAGTAGCGAGGGAGAGTAGGCGAGCAGGCAGCTTTTAGAGCACTGGCAGGGGTACGATTTACAAGGCCTTTGCCAGTTTTATGTCACCCCAGCAAGACACTGTCACCTGTCCCCAGTCTCGGCAGAGTAGGGCTGATCTTTACAGAAAGATGGTGAGGGAGTACGTAGCTGACCATACCATCGTCCTAAATGATCACACAGCTCCCTACAACTACTGGGTTTCAAAGCTGGACATGTGGCACGAACTGGTGCTGTACGACTTGGAGGTTCTTGCCTACCCTGCCGCTAGCGTGTTGTCCGAGCGGGTTTTCAGCGCAGCTGGTGGCATCATCACCGATAAGCGTACACGCCTGTCGACTGACAGCGCTGACAGGCTGACGCTTATCAAGATGAATAAAGCCTGGATTTCTGCGGATTTTCATTCTCCACCAGGTGAAAGAAGCTGAACCTGAATAATGTATGCACTCCTCCTCCTCATTGTCCTCCTTCTCCTCCTCTTTCTACACTAAAGCAGAGGAAACTGGCTATTTTTTGCCAGGGCCAACTGGCTCTAGCTATAGCACTCTATTTATTTAATTTTTCTGGAGGGCCACCTACCCGGTCCTCTGTTTTAAGCAATTTTTGGGAGTGCCACATACAGGCACTCAATCTATTTAATTTTTCTGGAGGACCACCTACCTGCTCCTCTGGTTTGAAAACTTTTTTGGACTGCCACATACAGGCACTCAATTTATTTAATTTTTCTGGAGGACCACCTACCTGCTCCTCTGGTTTGAAAACTTTTTTGGACTGCCACATACAGGCACTATCCAAATTAAATTGTCTCCATAGCAGCCTCCACATGTCGTCTTTTTAGCTGGCTCCACACGTTGTCTCCATTGCTTACTCCACACGTCATCGCCATAGCTGCCTCCAAAAGTTGTCCATATAGCTGCCTCCATACATGGTCTCCTTATCAAACGAACTATGTCAGGCAAAATTTTGGGTTGTTTTCATGGCTTCCACATAAAACTTGTTAACTTTGTCGCCACCCTGCTGTGTAATCCACAAAATATACTAGCAAACTTTTATCATTTACCGATATTATTTCAGCGCTTCTTGCGCATCTGTTTACATTCCCCTCACCCGCTATAACCCAAACTTATAAGAACACTACTACACTTGATCTTATACAATAGGTTCTTAGAAGTGCTGTTTGGGGAGTAGCCGAGAGACAGGGGCTTGGACAGGCGAAAGCTCGCCTGGCAGCGGAGCGCCAGCTCCATCTCAAGATCCAACTAACATAGTTTTAACTGCAGCACCTTTAATCTACTACTAGTTCACTGCCTCCATACATGCCCGCCTTATCAAACGAGCTGTGTCAGGCAAAATTTTGGGTTGTTTTCATGGCTTCCACATCAAACTTGTTAACTTTGTTGCCACCCTGCTGTGTAATCCACAAAATATACTGGCAAACTTTTTTCATTTACCGATATTGTTTCAGCGCTTCTTGCGCATCTGTTTACATTCCCCTCACCCGCCATATCCCAAACTTATAAGAACGCTACTACACTTGATCTTATACAAAAGGTTCTTAGAAGTGCTGTTTGGGGAGTAACCGAGAGACAGGGGCTTGGATAGGCGAAAGCTCGCCTGGCAGCGGAGCGCCAGCTCCATCCCAAGATCCAACTAACATAGTTTTAACTGCAGCACTTTTAATCTACTACTAGTTCACTGCCTCCATACATCGTCCCCTTATCAAACGAACTGTGTCAGGCAGAATTTTCAGGTGTTTCCCTAGATACATAGTGGAACTCGGCCCATCTGTCGCCGCCATGCTGGAGACCTGAAGTTGCAATCATAGCAGCGCAATATGGATGCCCCATACTGTCGCACTTAATCATGGAACCATTTCCGTAAAAACAATTAAAAATAGAACCACTATGCTATTCCATTATTCCTAGGTGAAATATTCAAACGAGCCGGCCTGCTTTAAAAATTATAATTTTTTCAAAGTAAACGCTTCTGGCCCCCAGGCCCATTTTGGGTGGGGAGGAGCTGAGAACCAGGGGCTTGGACAGGCGAAAGCTCGCCTGGCAGTGGACCGCCAGCTCCATCCCAAGATTAGGCAGCCTCAGAGGCATCCATGCATGCTGCCCCTGCTGTTTCCTGTCCATTTTGCCTCCACGATCCTCCACAGCGTCCACCAATGTCTCATTTCAACTCTCTATACCCCAGACCCTGGAGCACGAGAGGATATGCAGCACATCATCCCCTTATCAAACGTGCTGTGTCAGGCAGAATTTTCAGGTGTTTCACTAGATACATAGTGGAACTCGGCCCATCTGTCGCCGCCATGCTGGAGACCTGAAGTTGCAATCATAGCAGCGCTATATGAATGCCCCATACTGTCGCTCTTAATCATGGAAGTCGTCTCCATGGCTGCCTCCACATGTCGTCCCCTTATCAAAAGAGCTGTGTCAGGCTCATTTTTCGGGTGTTTCACCAGATACGTTATGGAACTTGGAACTATGTCACCACCATGCTGTGTTATCGACTAAATATACCGTCAACCTTTTGTTCACATAGGAAATCATTTCAGCGCTTCTTGCTCACCTCCTTTGGTGAAGCCTGAGTCCATTTAGGGTATTTCGCCATGACACTCTCTAGCCTGCCGCTGCTGCCGCTGCCTCTGCCTCTGCATGCCGTCCCCTATAGTGTCAGGGTCAATTATTGGATGTTTTAGATGCTATCTAGCCTCATTCTGTCACTCTGTCATGGCCATGCTGTTGCCCATAATTTTGGCATAATGGTGCGATTAAGCAGCCTCAGAGGCATCCATGCATGCAGCCCCTGCTGTTTCCTGTCCATTTCCGTGGGGTTTCCATCCTTTTCTGAGGTTCCCAGGTGTTTGGCCAAGCTTCCCTGTGCAGAGCCTTGGTCCCCTTGAAAAATGCTCGAGTCTCCCATTGACTTCAATGGGGCTCGTTATTCGAGACGAGCACTTGAGCATCGGGAAAAGTTCGTCTCGAATAACGAGTACCCGAGCATTTTAGTGCTCGCTCATCTCTAGTAATTTTAGGTATTCCTCCAAGCTACGTATGTTCCACCATAGTCTGGTGATGGTCTTATGTGCATTAGTTAGGTCATTGGATACCTTGGTGAAGTCACATCGACAGACGGTTCAGTCGTATCATTAAAGATGCTTGTAAATTGGTTGGTCCATGCTGCCTCACGGGCCTGTAAGTCCATCTCCTTCCCACAAACAACAGAGCTGCTGCCAACTGAAAAAATAATGAATAAAGTATATAAAAGCATCTACACCTAAAAGTCAAGGGGATGAGATCCATGGAAATCCGAAATTAGGGACCCTCGAAAAAACAGGCAATTAGAACATCCTGTTCAACACAATTAGTAAACTCACAAGAAAATGGGTCAAAGAGAGTAATGACAACATCTGAGAAATTGGATCAGAATTTAGAAAAGCGAAAAGACAGATGTTATAGACAAAAATAAACTCTTGTGAGTTGGATAATTTTTTTTCCCATTAGCAAAGAAGAAGAAGACGGGAAATGGTACAAAATCGCATCTACTGTAATGGAAAGGGACTCCTTAGAGGAAACCTACCATAAGGAATTAGATCCGATTGCATATTCCACCTGTCTCTTCCTTTATCTGTAATTTAATAATCCTGGAACATAACCTAAATTGTTTAAAAACTTTATTTTAATTGCATGTAAATTAACTGCAGAGCCTAAGGAGGCGTGTACTAGTCTGGCCGGGCACTCGGAGCTAAGGCTACTCCATTCTGTGGGTAGATCTTCTTTAAATGACATCAATTTTAGTGAGTAGTGATGTAATGATGGGTCAGTGTTATCTATATAGAGGTCATTGTACAATGAGGAGGAGATAAGCTGTGACATCATCTATTGTCAGTAGTGATGTAATGATGGGTCAGTGTTATCTATATAGAGGTCATTGTACAAGAAGGGGGAGGAGATAGGCTGTGACATCATCTATTGTCAGTAGTGATGTAATGATGGGTCAGTGTTATCTATATAGAGGTCATTGTACAGGGAGGAGGAGGTGATAAGCTGTGACATCATCTATTGTCAGTAGTGATGTAATGATGGGTCAGCGTTATCTATATAGAGGTCATTGTACAATGAGGAGGAGATAAGCTGTGACATCATCTATTGTCAGTAGTGATGTAATGATGGGTCAGTGTTATCTATATAGAGGTCATTGTACAATGAGGAGGAGATAAGCTGTGACATCATCTATTGTCAGTAGTGATGTAATGATGGGTCAGTGTTATCTATATAGAGGTCATTGTACAGGGAGGGGGAGGAGATAAGCTGTGACATCATCTATAGTCAGTAGTGATGTAATGATGGGTCAGTGATATCTATATAGAGGTCATTGTACAGGGAGGAGGAGGAGATAAGCTGTGACATCATCTATTGTCAGTAGTGATGTAATGATGGGTCAGTGTTATCTATATAGAGGTCATTGTACAGGGAGGAGGAGGAGATAAGCTGTGACAACATCTATTGTCAGTAGTGATGTAATGATGGGTCAGTGTTATCTATATAGAGGTCATTGTACAGGGATGGGGAGGGGATAAGCTGTGACATCATGTATTGTCAGTAGTGATGTAATGATGGGTCAGTGTTATCAATATAGAGGTCATTGTACAGGAAGGGGGAGGAGATAAGCTGTGACATCATCTATTGTCAGTAGTGATGTAATGATGGGCCAGTGTTATCTATATAGAGGTCATTGTACAGGGAGGAGGAGGAGATAAGCTGTGACATCATCTATTGTCAGTAGTGATGTAATGATGGGTCAGTGTTATCTATATAGAGGTCATTGTACAGGGAGGAGGAGGAGATAAGCTGTGACATCATCTATTGTCAGTAGTGATGTAATGATGGGTCAGTGTTATCTATATAGAGGTCATTGTACAGGGAGGGGGAGGAGATAAGCTGTGACACCATCTATTGTCAGTAGTGATGTAATGATGGGTCAGTGCTATCTATATAGAGGACATTGTACAGGGAGGGGGAGGGGATAAGCTGTGGCATCATCTATTGTCAGTAGTGATGTAATGATAGGTCAGTGTTATCTATATAGAGGTCATTGTACAGGGAGGAGGAGGAGATAAGATGTGACATCATCTATTGTCAGTAGTGATGTAATGATGGGTCATTGTTATCTATATACAGGTCATTGTACAGGGAGGGGGAGGAGATAAGCTGTGACATCATCTATTGTCAGTAGTGATGTAATGATGGGTCATTGTTATCTATATAGAGGTCTATAATGTAATAAATGTAGAATTGTCTGTTTAAAAAAACCCTTCGATATCACTTATTATCAGGTTATTATCTCCATCCTGGCAGTGGGTAATGCTCCGCTGATGATGAT
The DNA here is from genome assembly GCF_040894005.1 of Engystomops pustulosus. NCBI lineage: Eukaryota > Metazoa > Chordata > Amphibia > Anura > Leptodactylidae > Engystomops > Engystomops pustulosus. Next base: position 18,715,209 of record NC_092416.1, read on the forward strand.
TGTAGGAGTGACGATTCCCTGGGTAGATCTCTGCATTATATCACTGCTCCGGAGGAATATGAAGTCAGCTAATGTAGATACTGAAGAGTTGCGAAAGAGAAGAGACTTTCTGGGAATCGGGCCAACAGGATGATAGACAGTGGAAGTTATTATTCCCAACAGCCTGGGGCAACTATTAAACCATGTATGAAGGTGAATTGTCTAATGCTTGAGCAGATGTATTGTGACACTTGCTCAATATTAATCATTGATGATTGTGATCATTCATCTAGAAAACAAATATTTCAACACATTCTATGGCGACAGATATTGTAGTGTGTATAGCGCTGGGTAACAGATTTTCACACTAGAAGCTTCAGTGGTTTTCTTACATAAAATCCATATTCAGAATTCTGGGAATCTTAGATCCATAGTGGGTTAGGAGAAAGGTCTATACAACAGTCAGTCCTTGGACCCATAACATAACTACAGCCATTTGACAATGGAGCTTCAAGAAGATCCCGTTGTCTTCCAAACTTTCATCAACGACATTGACTCATGGAGCCCAGTCTAGACCTAGGATCGAAAAAGATGTATCTAGGCTGTCTGATGTGATAGACCCAAGGCCGGAAGGAATAAGAACCTTTGAGTCCTTACAATCCAATTTCCATTTGCCCTTTGCAGGTATTACCACACTCCGTCCTCCATTGTACTTTTTGGACAATCTCAAGTCTTCACTCCCAACCCAATTGACAATCTACAGCTTATACAATGTTTCAATTGGGTTGGGAGTGAAGACTTGAGATTGTCCAAAAAGTACAATGGAGGACGGGGTGTGGTAATACCTGGTATTGGTGGCACTGGTGACACATTCCTCGAGCCAACCCCCTTGGCAATTGTAAGTGGTCCAATACAAGATTTTTATCGGAGTATGTCCGCATGGTAACTCATATGGCAGAAAGCAGTAAGACCTCCACTTGTGCACTCATATACTGTAGCCTCAAATGTGCATAGTATGAAGCCTTCCAAATGCATGCTGGGAACATACTATAGAAGCCGGGACACCGCATCATCTGAAGAGGATCGGGAATTCTGGTCTATAATAATGGAGGCCTCTGAGAAAGTCGTATAGTTACAAACCTTAAAGGACATCTACCACCACGATAAAAGATAGTAAACCAAGCACACTGACATACAGGTGTGTGCCCCCTCCAGCCGGGTCTGCTCTTCTTTTAGATTGGTATGCCCTTGTTTTGAAGAAAATATGGCTTTAAAAATGATGCAAATGAGCCTGAGGGGCTCTAGGCTCCATAACATCTATGCTGCCTGGAGCACCACAGGCTCCTTTGTATTATTATAAAAGCCTCTTTTTGGCATAAGAAGCTAAAAGAAGAGCACATCCTGCTAGAGGGGGCACACACCAGTATGTCAGTGTGCTTGGTTTACAATCCTCGATCCTGGTGGTAGATGACCTTTAAGATGTCTCCTTCATAGAACAACAAAAACAAGATGCCTGGTGCAGCATAATGGATGAAATCCTCCTCACTGACTGGATATGATTTATAATCACCGCCAGAGCTACTTAAAGGGAACCTGTTATCAAAAGCCCTTTTTCTGGCTCCCCCAGGTCCCCAAAGAGTGCACATTGCCAAAGAGTTTTTATAATAGTTTTTTTTCTGAATAAAAGATAAGTTAGATGAACGTTTACCTTTCTATATGCCGAGCTGTGTCTCTAGTCCCATGGGAGTGGCCAGTGAGGAGCGGGGCAGACATGTATGACGTCCTGAGGGGGGAAGCGACGGGGGTTATGGGAGTTTTTAAATTTGAAATCGATTTATGACAGAGAGGTTTTTCTGAGGGTGGAGGCGGGGCTAACACTCCTTACTGGCCACTCCCATGGGATTAGAGACACAGCTCTGCATGTAGAAAGGTAAAATTTCATCTAACTTATCTTTTATTCAGAAAAAAAATTCTATAAAAACTCTTTGGTAAATTGTGCACACTATTCTCTATGGGGACAGGGGGGAGCCAAAAAATAGGCTCCAGATGACAGGTTCCCTTTAAAAACTTGAGGCCTATGTGGGACCTTATCCACATTTGTATCAGTATGATACCAGGGACTTATGACTTGTTGCTGGTGAATTTACACAGTTTTACACAAATGTTTCCAGATAGAACATATCCCTTATTAAAGACACATTCTAGAAAACGTTTGAAGAACAGATTTCGGGGTCAGTGGAATTGTTCATGTAATTGGACAACCCCTTTAAACCTTGTAAATATGTAGAAAGACAGTCACATGCAAACTAAGATGTATTTTATTAGTTTTCCCATTAGGTTTTAACAATTATAGTTTTTTTTTAATAAAAAGCAATGACATCAATCAATTGAAAAAAAAAATCAACCAGCTTTTGTGTTCCAGCGATTATGAATTTGTTAATATGGTTTTTAATTATGCAGAATTATTCGGATATTCCATATGACCACAATTTTATAATATTTTGCACACAAGGATTAGGTTTAGCAGAAATATGCAGATTACATTGAGATGTAATGCAATTTTTTTTAAGGGAATGACCCCACCAGCGAGCCAGGTCTAAGCTTTGGTGGGACATTCACATGGTTTCACACATTTTTTGCCAGATAGGACATATCCCTTATTACAGACACATTGAGCACGACAGGGGATATCACAGTCATCAGTAGTTGTTGGGTTGTCACATGTGGGTTGGCAGCCGGATGCATAGGTCACAAGGTGCTTGTTCTCACTACACGTTATGTTACACTTTTTAGGTCGGACACATTGTACAGATGTTCCATTAGTCCCAACCTGAGCCAGGAATCCATCATTACACTTACAGGTGGATACTGCAAGCGCTATACAAATGTCTTCAGGAGAATAGGTTTCTATATTGTCGCAGCGCAAATAACAGACTCCAGTTTCTTTATATGTGCTGTTCTCAGGGCACTCAGGAGCTGGACATGAATAGGGAAATAAACCAGGAGTTAACCAGAGTTCATCTCATTATGAGCTTATTATAAAATAAACAAAAAAAAAAAAAAATAACAATAAAATAGAATAATAACAATTTTATAAGAATATAGTGATAAATAAAAGCACTAGACCAGTGATGGCGAACCTTTAAGAGACTGAGTGCCAAAACTACAACTGCAATAAAGCAGAGAATAGTCCCAGGTACAGCTGTCACTTTAAAATAGCACTGAGCACAGCGAGTCCTGGGCTGTCTGGGACTGCAGGAAGATACCTGGAATCATCTCTGGTGATGGCCTGAGTGCCCACAGAAAGGGCTCTGAGTGCCACCTCTGGCACCAGTGCCATAGGTTAGCCATCACTGCACTAGACTGAACAGACTTGCATCTCTTAGACGCCTCTTAACCTACAATGTGAACTGTAGGCCAAAGGGGATCAGCGATACAGCTTATTCCTGAATTCAAAAAGTATTGGAAATACAAATCCCAAATGGGCCTCATGGTGCTTGGATCTAAGAGATAGTGTCCCCGGTTTACGATTTAAGTGCAAGGCAAGTATCACTGACGAAAGCCCCAACTAAAATAGGTCACTTATTTGTGGCAGGTGGACGCTCACATTTTGATAATATTGCGAAATGAGAGACCAAGAGATTTATTATTTTTTTAAATATTTTTATACTACAGTACTTAGTGCCATCTCTGAGATCATGCTGCATTCTATCTATCTATCTATCTATCTATCTATCTATCTATCTATCTCCTATCTATCTATCTATCTATCTATCTATCTATCTATCTATCTATCTCATATCTATCTATCTCATATCTATCTATCTCATATCTATCTATCTATCTATCTATCTATCTATCTATCTATCCATCTATGTATCATCTCATATCTATCTATCTATCTATCTATCTATCTATCTCATATCTATCTATTATCTATGTATCATCTCATATCTATCTATCTATCTATCTATCTATCTATCTATCTATCTCATATCTATCTATCTATCTATCTATCTATCTATCTATCTATCTATCTTATATCTATCTATCTATCTATCTATCTATCTATCTATCTCATATCTATCTATCTATCTATCTATTTCATATCTATCATCTTTTTATCTATTTATAGCAATGGAATAAACGTCACCCTGGTGTTTTATGTAAGTTTGCAGAAAATATAACTCACAATCTATGTAGAAGGCATGTATGTGTGTATGTGTGTGTTTGTGTGTGTGTATGTATGTATGTGTGTGTGTGTATATATGTATGTATGTATGTGTATGTGTGTATTTGTGTGTGTGTGTGTATGTATGTATGTATGTATGTGTGTGTATGTATGTATGTGTGTGTGTATGTATGTATGTATGTATGTATGTGTGTGTATGTATGTGTGTGTGTATGTATGTATGTATGTATGTGCATGTGTGTATGTATGTGTATGTATTTGTGTGTGTATGCATGTGTGTGTGTGTGTATGTGTGTGTGTATGGAAGTGTATGTATGTATGTGTGTTTGTATGTGTGTGTGTATGTATGTATGTATGTGTGTATGTGTGTGTGTATGTACATATGTATCTATGTATGTGTATGTCCGCTAAAGGAATCTGCACTGTCGCATTTACAATCAACAAATTTTGCACAGCCGCTCTCTGTGACTCAAGGAAAGTCATAGACTTGGTTTTGATCCAAAATCTACTTACTACCCCCCATATATAAGAGCCGTTGTCTGCCGCTGCTGCTGTGGCAGCTGGAAGCTGAGCCGCGATTGGCTGCTGTTCTACCACAGGTCATAAATATGAGATTGGCTACTGTAGGCAATGAGTATAAAACACTTATGTGTGAGGTAAAAAGGAGAGAGTGAGTGACAGAGAGATAGACAGGAAGAGTGAGTGACAGAGAGACAGTCAGGGTGAGTGGTAAACAGAGAGACAGGCATGGATAGTGAAAGACCGGCAGTGAGAGAGAGTGAGAGACAGGTAGGGAGAGTGAAAGAGAAACAGACAGGGAGAGTGTGTGAGTGACAGAGAGACAGTCAGAGAGAGTTAGTGACAGGCAGGGTGAGTGAGTGACAGGCAGGGAGAGTGGGAAACAGAGAGTCATGCAGAGATACTCAAAGACAGGCAGGGAGAGAGAGTGAGATGCAGGTAGGGAGAGTGATAAACAGACAGGGAGAGTGCATGAGTGACAGAGAGACAGGCAGGCAGATAAAGTGAATGTAAACCAGGCAGAGAAAGTGAGTGAGAAACAAGTAGGGAGAGTCAGTGAAAGACAGAGAGACAAGTAGGGAGAGTGAGTAAGAGATAGAGAGATGGGCAGGAAGAGTGAGTGAGTGTGTGAGAGACAGTCATGGAGTGAGAGACAGAAGGACAGGATCTATCAGTCTCCTGTCTGAGCTTCTTTCATTACATTATTTTATTACAGAGGTACTTACTTGAATCACTTGCCACCTTCCACTGCAACACTACAAGAAAAAACACAATCAGTATTAAGAACTTCATGGGACTTCAGGAGAATCTTTTTTTATTGATTTCTAAAAGATTTGGACACAAATCTAAACTTTACTGTAATTGTGCATCCCTATGATGTACCTGTGCTGGTGCTGAGTCGGCATTCCTAAGTCATTACAGTACAGTGTCAGCATTATACATTCACATTAGATTGTTGAGTCATCCCATAATGTTAAGAATGAAGGGACTTGGCAGCAAGTATAGCAGGACTTAATATTATGTAAAGACAAATCTCTTCCTGGAGCTTCCTTGTCTCTTCTTGTGGTTATGGGATTCTGCCTAGTGCTTGGGCAATACAGAAGATATTTGACTTCCCTTAGACATGTTTTATTTGATACTTTACCTTTCAATTATTACATCACAAAATAATAATAATAATAAAATAATAATAATAAATGAAAACAAATTAGTTTAGATAAAAAACAATAACACATAAGGAAAATACTTACTGGCCACCAAGAAGACTGCAGATAACATGAAGAAGCGCATGTCTGTGCTGATAGGAGATCTCCGTGCAGCTCAAGTCACTGATAACGTAAGATAAAGACAAGATAATACAGAGAATAAAATATATCTAAAATCTAAGTGTTGGGCAATGACCCCCTTTGTGCTCCTTACCTGTTGGATTTCAGGCTTTGGGAATACTTGCTGTGCTCCTGCTGCCTCCAGGTGCGACATTTATAACCCCAAAGTTGGGTCGGACCACACATATTTACATATTTACATATTTAATATTTCCATCTTTGTTATTATGCAATTATTTCTCAGCTTTGTGAGACGCTGATGATGCAATTGACACAAACACCTTCTTCAGAAGGATCAGGGTGCCCGGGGGCTTCCGTGCGAACAAATGGCGCTGCTGTTTTTTTTTATAGAAGTCAATAAAGCCAGCGTTACGCCATCCGTACCTGACAATAAGAATAGGAGCATTGTCCATTGTCACCGGCTATAGCACCGGAGGGGGGGGGGGGTGCTGAGTATCACAGGAACTTGTCCTAAGAGAGGATCCATACTCCAAACAGACCTGAACGGATGACCTTTACATTGGATATCTCTCAGTTTTGGTGAATAAACATCAACCAATTCTTTGGATTTCGGCTTTTGGCAACCAATTGTCACCAATTTTATCTCAAATGGGTCAAACAAAAAGATTGTATAAAAATGTGATGAACTGAAGCATTTTATGGGCACAATCTCTTCTTCCCAAAAGTAATTGGACTCATTGAATACAGGCAGTCCCCGGGTTACATACAAGATAGGGTCCATAGGTTTGTTCTTAACTTGAATGTGTATGTAAGGTGAAACTGTATATTTTATATTTGTACTTTTTTTTGCTGTAACGGGACCAAGGATTATCAATAAAGCTTCATCACAGACACCTTACAGGCAATCATTTCAGTCTGGGACTATAGTAACATCCAGAGAGGTCACCAGAGGTCACAGTGGGCAGAGGGTTCTGTCTGTAACTAGGGGTCTTCTGTAAGTCGGGTGTTCTTAAGTAGGGGACCGCCTGTAATTTGAAATAAGATGTAACTTTCTAATTATTTTGACTCCCTGAAGTCTTGTACTCACGGACATCGCTCTGTCTCCTCTATTACTGCAGGTTTTAGTTGCTGTTTGTTTGTAGCCTTTCTGTCTGAAGTTTAGGGAAAAGCTCAGCCTGGTAGAGATCAGGGACTGACTTGGCCATTCTAGAATCTTCCACTTAAATTAAAGTCTTGGTTTACTTTGGTTTTATGTCTTAGGTCATTGTCCATCTGTACTATGATACACAGACCTATCAGTATGGCTGGGTTTAAGGTAGGTTTAAAGGAAACCTACCATCAGGGATGTACCTAACAAGGTAGATATGAAGGTAGGTTCCTATTATCCAGCTCATCCCCATACTGTATGTGGCTAATATTACATTTGAGCCAAATCTAAGAAAAACTGATCTTATATCTATGCAAATTATCAGGAGCAAAGGCTCCTCCTCCCTATAGACAAGGCCAATCCCTCCTATCAGCGCATCCCTGCCACGCTCCTATGTCTTTTGACATGCGCACAACCCCAGTTTTACAACTATTTAAGGGTAAGGGTGCGCTGGTAGGGGGATGACATGTTCAGCTCTGGCTTTACAATGAGAATGCAGAAAAGAAGATAGGAGTGGATCAGGGACACACTGAAAGGCGTTGTCAACCTACAGGTGCTTGGATTAGTCTTCGATCCCGCTCCACAGCTCCTAGTAGCCTGCAGCCAATAAATTGCATAAATATAAGATACAATGGGGCACATTTACTCACCCGGTCCAGTCGCGATCCAGCGGCGGGTTCTCCAACGCTGATTCGGGTCCGGCCGGGATTCACTAAGGTAGTGTGCCCAATGTCCACTAGGTGTCGCTGCTGCGTTGAAGTCCACCAGAGTTCACCATCCTATCCTGCGTACAGGTAAGCCCGTGTCAAGCGACACATTTTTTCGGGTTTTCTGACGGCCACGCTCCTCGATTCCCATCGCATGCATGCCGGCGCCAATGCGCTACAATCCAATCGCGTGCGCCAAAACCCCAGGACAATTCAGGGAAAAATGGCGCAAATCAGTAATATATAGGAAACCCGACAAAAAAATAGCGATTCGGGCCCTTAGTAAATGACCCCAAATATTTAAGATAAGATATTTTTCCTAGGTTCTGCTAAACCCTTTTATTAACTATGTATTGGGATGAGCTTGATCTACCTAATTTGGGATGAGTAGATCCCCAATGGTAGGTTTCCTTTAAGTCTCTGAATACCTTATAATTCATCTGGCTACTCCTGTCCTGTATCACATCATCAATAACCACTACTGAACCAGTGTTTCTGCCAGCCGTGCCCCAGCCTCCTCCGTGTGCCGATACATGATGTGCCTTCATCTGTCCAAATAATGTCATTCCAGAACTGTGCCGTTTTTCTAGATGTTTTTTAGGCATTTTTTTCTTGAGGCTTGTGAGTGAACCAACTGTAATTAATTTTTTTATGAAATCTTCAAGTTATGGAAAATTTGAATTTGAGCGTTGGTCTTCACCAGTTTCTCTTCACCATGGAAGTTGTTCTGTGATCATCCACCACTGTTGTCTTCTGTTGGGGCGTCCAGTTCTCTTTGCATGTACCAACTTTCAATTTTGCCACTCCTAATACTGTAGCAATTTCTTTGATGTTTTGCAGCCTAGTGATGGCTTGTTCCACCTGTAGAGCTACTTCGACTGCTGTTTTCTTCACAGAAAAATCTTCCAAATGCAACTCCACACCGCAAATCAACTCCAGGCTTTTTACCTACTTAATTAAGACATAATGAGGAATTGCCCATGAAACAACCCAAGAGCCAACTGTCTAATTACTTTTGGTCCCTTTACAAGGTATCACATGGTAAGGAGCTGAAACTCCTAAAGCCTTCATCCAATTTTAATATGGATCCCTCAATTAAAAGTTGAAAGTATTCACTTTATGTCCATGTCCATTATATAATTATAGGGGGCAGAGAGTGGCAAGGAAGGACAAGGATAGAGCGCTAATAGTGTGACACCTTTTTAGAAAATAATCACAGTAGATAGGAGGGAAATGTGCTCACCGTGTGTGGTTGTGCTAGGAATAGGCACAACACTACGTTCAGGTATTACAGGTGCTGCCTTCAGATTGAGATCTCCTACGTGTCGTTTGCCAATAACGACACGGGAGATGTGGACAGTATTTGAAGAGGGTGGTCAAATCGAATAGCGCACTCTGTGATATTGGAAAAAGTTTTTTTATTGTTATGGTCTTACAGTCACAACGCGTTTCGGGGCGCAAGGACCCCTTTATCAAGTGGAAAAGACTTGAGAATGCTGTAGTTACACTGATGCAAAATTTTTTCTTGTTTAATCCCCGAGTTGAGTTGTTTTGCAAGACCACAAGGAAGTATACCATTAATTTATTCACAAGCCTAAAATGCCAGTGAGGGGATCTTTTGCGTCTTCACTACTCTAGAGCACGATGGATGTCACCAGTCAACCGACCATCACCCCAGCTTTTCAGGCTTTTGCTCCCGCTGTGTAGTCCAGGACCTGCAGTTGGTCTTCTCTTTAGAACAACAACACCCAGCTGGGTGTTGTTGTTCTAAAGAGAAGACCAACTGCAGGTCCTGGACTACACAGCGGGAGCAAAAGCCTGAAAAGCTGGGGTGATGGTCGGTTGACTGGTGACATCCATCGTGCTCTAGAGTAGTGAAGACGCAAAAGATCCCCTCACTGGCATTTTAGGCTTGTGAATAAATTAATGGTATACTTCCTTGTGGTCTTGCAAAACAACTCAACTCGGGGATTAAACAAGAAAAAATTTTGCATCAGTGTAACTACAGCATTCTCAAGTCTTTTCCACTTGATAAAGGGGTCCTTGCGCCCCGAAACGCGTTGTGACTGTAAGACCATAACAATAAAAAAACTTTTTCCAATATCACAGAGTGCGCTATTCGATTTGACCACCCTCTTCAAATACATTATATAATTATGACTGGGACATGTTTTTTACCAAGTATACAGTTGTATATAACTTTAAACAGTTAAAAAACTTTTTTTGTGCCATTGTCCAAATATTTAAGGAACCAACTGGGTATTCTAGAATTTAGGATGTAAAAAACATAGAACACCTCCCCTCCATGTCTACGGTAGAAAGGGGCAGATTGAGTATTAAATGGATGTTTTGGATATTTTACTATTTGTCAAGTTTCATTATTGATCACAAGGAAAATTGTAGTGTGTTTTTTAGGCTCTTGGAATTGAGTGTAGTGTGTAGGGACATGATTTTTGAATTATTAGAAAGTGGTGAATTTGCTGAAGGGAGGTATAGAGTCTTGCTGATGGCAACACCATTTTAAAATTGTTGATCTGCTTCAAGAAAAATATTGAAGATTAAGGGTGTTTTATCTTGCACATCAATTCAGGATAATCTCACTTTGAAGATTTTAGGATTATTCCTGATTGTAAATACTGTATAAAAAGAGGTATAAAGTATTGTACTCAGATTTGTACAAAAGGTCAGGTGCAGAATTTTAAGGATTCGAGGAGGTTATTTGGGATGGAAGAGTCAGGAGTCTTTTCCAAAGATCGATCTCTTTGAAATCTTTCATGCGTTTTGTACAATTGATTAAAATAGGTTAAAGGAAGAGACTCATGAGTGTATTGAATTTATTAGGTTTTTGATCAGTGGTATTAAAGTTTCCTCTCGAATTAATAGATATTTGGTGGATGCACTTTTTTATTAGGATCCTTTTACCGGCAATACAGAAATGGGTCGATGGTTTGAATTCCGAGGAGTGGATTGGCGCGGATCCTTCTAAAATGGGGGTCATTTACTATTTGCGTTTTCCCGACGTGTTACCCGAATATTTCCGATTTGCGCCGATTTCCCCTGTATTGACCCGGGATTTTGGCGCACGCGATCGGATTTTGGCGCATCGGCGCTGGCATGCACGCTACAGAAATCGGGGGGGGGGGCGTGGCCAAGCGAAAACCCGACGGATTCGGAAAAACCGCCACATTTAAAACAAAATAAGTGTCGCTTGGGACGCCCTTACCTTCACTTGGTCCGGCTCGGTGAATTCCAGTGCGGAACTATGCTTTTCAGAGCAGCAGCGACACCTGGTGGACGGCGGAGGAAATACCTTAGTGAATCCCGGCCGGACCCGAATCCACCGCAGAGAACGCGCCGCTGGATCGCGAACGGACCGGGTGAGTAAATCTGCCCCATTGTGCAAAGACTGACAGAAAACTGGGGCATGGCTCTTAGGAAATGTGCCCCACTGTTTCTGGTAGACAGGGTATTCCTAGGAAATGGGGTAGGGATGTTCCACTGTCGGTTCCAGAATGGTTGTCGTTAATTAGGTAAGATATAAAGCTGTGAAATGTTTATAGCCTCCAGGGAGGGTTTGCTTGGGTAATGGGTTAGTTTGGGAGGTGGGCCAAAAGTAAGATGATCTCCCAGATGGGATTATGTGGGACCCACATAATGGATTTCTGAGACCGGAAGAGAAGGAAAGAGCTTGAATTAATTTGTGGGGGATTTTTTGACGGTCGAACAAAGAGGTGAGTTGGACACATTTTGGTGATGCTATAACATAATTTTATGGGGATTTATGATATTAAAATGGTTGCTGAGAATTGTTATTTACTGTCTTTTCATTAAAATGGTATTGTAATATTTATGTTATGTATATGAGAAAAGAAAAATTCAATAAATAAAAAGCAAAATGGAAAAAAATATTGGAAGATTATGTTAAACATTATCCAAAATAGCTTTTAGAATGACACTAGTGGGTTATGACTGCTTGGTGGTTATTTTACAGTTCCGGTTCTTGGGGCAAGCTATAGCTAGTGTGCCGTCGTGGGTGGTCCCTACCCAATCTGTGGCTCAGCGCGGCCTCTTTCTGACCCTCTTGATGTAGAGCTGGAAAAGTAGGAAACTAGTACAATCCTAAATAAAGACCCCCTGTCTTTTAATGTACTTGATAAGATTTTATCTATCTCAATATTTTATCTCAATTAGTCATTTTTTTCTTAGTATAATTTACTTAATCAATCAGTTACAGTGCCCGGGTTACATACAGGATAGGTTATGTAGGTTTATTCTTAAGTTGAATTTGTATGCAAGTTGGAACTGTATATTTTTTTGGTCACTGTGACAACTAGATTTTAACATTTTTGTTTTTTCTTAAGAACCAGGATTAACAATAAATTGCAGACACCTGTGATAACTGTTACATCTGATCATTGTAGCCCAGGGCTAAATTAACAAAATCCAGAGGTCCGTTTGTAACTAGGAGTCGGTGTTCTTAAGTCGGGGACCCCCTGTTTTGTGTTACAATGATCATTGCTTTACTAATATTATTTTTAATTATGAGTTCATTCTCATCAGATATTAGGTATTAACAAAAAAAAGTTATGTTATGGATTGATAGTTAAGAATTTTTTTTTTTACTGGAATAATTAAATAATAAATCGGTAACCCTCAGACGAAGGTGATTAATGCCGAAACGCACGTTGGGGAGGGTGTTATCCCCGATGCAGACGTGTGCTTAAAGGGGACCTACCACCACGAATCTACCTATAAAGGTAGATTGGGTGGTAGGTGGATCAATAGGACGTGAGGATAGCCCTTTTAAGGGCTAATCCTCACGTCCCCGCACTGTTTTGTGAACTTATATAAAAGGTTTATGCTAATTTTGTTATGCGGCTACTGGGGCGTGGAGTAGCCGCAGCTGTGGCTACACGGCGCGGCTACTCCACGCCCCAGTAGCCACTTTACCCCTCCTACCCACAATCTTCGGCGCGCAGCTCCTTGCAGCTGCGCGCCCTCGTCCGGCGATCCTGCCATCTGCGCAGGCGCAGAACAGCAGGCCCGCGCCTGTTTCGGAGCAGTGACCGCACAGGATTCGTGGTGGTAGGTCCCCTTTAAATTTGAAACATGGGTGAGATCATTTGTTTGCATTGATAGTGTAAATAACATTTGATATACTTCTTGGTAACCTACAAAGAAGAAATGAAAACAGAAATTGTACAGGAATGTCTATACACTTGTAATAGAGACTGTACACAAATTTGCACCAAATGTTAGGTGCCTCATATGTAGAAAAAATACACAAAAATCCTATAGTACCCCTCAGAATGAGGGGAGAAAATATGAGGCAAAGAAGATTGCTGACATAATAAAAAAATTCATGTTTTATTAAATATATGGTTAAAAAACATAGCCAAGTTAGAACAAGTTGTACAAAAAGATTACAAGATGACAGGGTCATGGAGTGAAAATGCAGCAGAAAAGAACAGTCATACCCGGACACAGCACTTTAAGCCAATGGTAAGCCAAATTGGATGCAATGTGGTATATAGGTTTGAGGGTAAGAAAAGGACAAAAATGCAAGTTTAGACGTAATGGTATAGCAGTGCTCGTGCCTTGAGTCAGCCACAGTAATGGAGCAAACAAGTCCGTTCTTACCAAAAGAATAGTTGGAAGTGCAGAGTGTCCGGGGATGACTGCCGCCCCGACGCGCGTTTCGGCTCCTACTGAGCCTTCGTCTGGGGGTGGCGTCATCCCGGTTACAGAAAGTATTTAAAGAGATGATGGACCAATAGAATCCTGGTATCCTGTGTATCGCGAGAGTCGATGTCACGTGATCAATGTCACGTGATCACGGTTGGCTTTGCGCACGCGCAGTTAAATAGGTGTGTATGTAAGACCCACTGCTGAAGCAGCGTGTCGTCATAATCGCGCATGCGCGATAGCTTCATCAGCCGGTACCCTGTATAAAGAAACCGCACGTATAGAGGAAAGCCAATATGAAACTGGATCACAGGTAAGTATGTTTAAAAAATCAAGGCCTATATGGACATTGAAAAGATTTTCTTAAAGTGACTCATGCTCAAAGTATATAATCTAAATATCTATGTTACCATGATATTGTGATAGCCAATTCTTAAGTGAAACATCATTAATAAATAAATTAATAAATAAATATATACAATATCTATGTATTCACTGTTATTGTGATTGCCAATACATAAGTGAGACATCATAAAAAAAGATATATAAAAACAAAGCTTATTATGGGGTGGACAATTTTGCTATATAGACAAAAACAAAAAAAAAAAAAAAAAAAAATTTTTTTCTTATATAAGAACATCTATAGTTGAATGAATAGCTGGAGTGGTGAAGTGCTCAGTACATGGGGGAGGGAAGATGAGGGAGGTGAGGTGGTGAGGAAGTGGTGAGGAAGGTGCTGGAGTGAAAGTGAAAAATTGGTGACAACAATTAAATTACATTCAAAATATGTAAAAGGGAAAGGTTGTTTCTGTAAATAAAGTCGAGGACAAATTAACTAGATTGAATACACTAATTATCATGAACATGACTTCCTCAGGATAAACACTTAGGTCACGTTGGTCATGGTAACAAAATTCAGAGGTCCACAAAGGCGGGTAAACGGGAAAGTTGTAGCATCTGTGTGTTTCTTGACATATAAAGATCTAAAAACTTATGTAGAAAAAAGAGACAAAAAACTTCATTAAACAAATTAAAACAATGCCAAAAAGAAAGAGATTTCTTTAATCTTAAAAGTCCTTCATTATTGGACGCCATACATGCTAAGGGAGCGCTGCGCAAAAAAGGGGGGGGGGAGGGTATTGTTATAATGAGAGGGAGATGAGAGATGGAATGGTGCCTTATTGAAGGAAGGGGGCAAAGCTGATGGTTTCATTGAGGCCCTTGGGATGGATAGTCCCAAGGGTCCATATCCACCTTGATTCGCATTGGGCCAGTTTGTTTTTGATTGGCCCCCCTCGGATTCCCAATGTGATTTTATCAATCCCTCGGACTTTTAATAGTCCTGGGTTGGAGTCATGTCTTAACTTAAAATGGGCCGCTACTGGTTTTCCTTCAGGATCAAAGTGAGGGTCGGAAGTGGCTTTGATGTCTCTCATATGCTCCCTTATCCTAGTTTTTAATGCCCTCGTTGTGAGTCCTATGTAAATAAGGTTGCATGGACATGTCGCATAGTAAACCACTCCTTTTGTATTACACGTGATTGTATGAGTGATCTTAAACTCCTTGTCACCTGCTGAGTTTGTAAAGGTAGTAGCGCATTCAACATTGGGGCATGCTACGCATTTGCCACAGGGCTTGCACCCCCATGCGGGTGGTTTGACGCCAAAAATTGTCTGCGTTTTCCCTGAGTCATAATGACTCTTTACCAAGTGGTCTCTTAAATTTTTGGCTCTCCGGGCTGTCACAGCAGGGTATGATGTAACATATTTTGTTAGGGTTGGGTCACATTTTAGAATTGGCCAATATTTTTGCAATATTTTACGCATCTGTGGCCACTGTGAGTGATAGGTAGTGATGTATCTTACCTGTTCCGATGTTCCTTCCTTGTTTTTCGTTATTAGTAGATCCTGGCGTGAAGTACCTTTTGCTCTCCAGTATGCTTTCTTAATTGCCCGGTTGCTGTATCCTCGTTGCTGGAAACGTGTCCACAAGTCTTTCGCATGTTTCTCAAAATCTTCATTTGTCGAACAATTTCTTCTAATGCGTAAAAATTGGCCAATCGGGATGGCTGAAATGGTTTGCTTTGGGTGTGCAGAGGTAGCATGGAGAAGTGCATTCACTGAAGTCTCTTTCCTATAGACTTCAGTCTGTAAATATCCTTCGGAGTCCCTTCTTATGATCACGTCTAAAAAAGGAATACTGATTTTGTCAGCACTATAGGTCAATTTAATGTTGAACGGATTTTTGTTTAGTCGTTCGAAGAAGGTGTTTAACTCCATCATGTCCCCCCTCCAAATGATCAGGATGTCGTCGATGTACCGGGCCCAAAGTAGGACCCGGTCCATCGCGACATCCCGATCATCACCCAGTAGGTCCCTCTCCCACAGCCCCAGGAACAGGTTGGCGTATGAGGGCGCACAGGCCGCCCCCATCGCCGTGCCCTGGAGCTGCAGGAAGAAGGACCCACTGAACACGAAAAAATTATGGGTCAATAAAAACTCCAGTAGCTGTAATAAGAATGTCGAAAATTGTGGTGTCAGGTTCTCCATTGCTAAAAAGTATTTAACTGCTCTCAAGCCATCTGGATGTCTGATGCTGGTGTACAGCGACTCTACGTCACATGTAACCAGCAAAGTATCGTCCTCGATGTGGATCCCATCTAATTTTCGTAGGAGGTCCATAGTATCCCGTGTGTATGATGGTAAATTTACAACCATTTGTTTCAAGTAGTGGTCAACAAACCTACTCACCTTTTCAGTCAAGCTTCCTCTCCCGGATATAATAGGTCTTCCTGGTGGTGTCTTTGCATGTTTGTGAATTTTAGGCAGAAGGTACAGGGTTGGGACTACTGGGTCATCTGTCTTCAGGCTGTCATAGACCTCGTTGTTAATTGTCTTATCCTTCTGTGCCTGTAAAAGTATATTGTTCAATTCACTCTTGAATTTTGACATAGGGTTAAATGTTAAGCGTTTATAACACTGGTTATTATTCAATTGTCTATAGGCCTCGGCCTCATACATTTCCTGCGGCCAGACAACAATATTACCACCTTTATCTGATTGCTTGATAACAATGGATTTATCCTTTTTTAGGCTGTTAATACATTGTCTTTGGATATTGGTTAAGTTGTTTTTACTCACCTGTTGGTCTAATTTAGTGAATTCGTGTGTCACTATTTTAACAAATTGGTCCACCGCAGGACACATGTTTAGACTTGGAAATTTTTTTGACCTTTTTCTTATGCATTGTGGGACAGACGTGTCCTCATTGTGTTCTCTTTGTAATTCCTCCAAGATCTTCACAGCTTCGACCTCTGTTTCCGTATCAAAGATATCACTCGGGTCCTTCGTATCAAACATGTTTTTAAATACCAAAGACCTCCCAAATAGATGGAGGTCCTTTACTGCGGAGAAAACGTCAAAATTATTACTAGGAGAGAAAGTTAGTCCTTTTTCAAGTACTACTAGTTCATTTGGGGTTAGTACCCGTTTCGAGAGGTTGATTACCTTAAGTTGGTTGTCGCTGACAACACTACGGGTTTCAGGTCTTCGTTTGTTGATGTTCTGAGGTTGACCGTATTTACGTTTAGTTCCTTGGTTGTTTTGACCCTTCAAAGTATCACTCTGATCGTGATTCGAGGTTATTGATGACATAGACGAGGAACGACTAGTTGTACGATTGGTTCTTGCCTGTCTTCTGTGACGTGCTGTCCGTCCCCAGTGATAAACTCTTTTTTGGGAATAATCATATTGATCACGTGAAAATTTTTTTGTTTTCTTATCACAGATTTCCTTTTCCCATTTTTCAAAGTCAGTCTCTAATGATTGTTCAAAAGTTTTGACTTCATCTTGAGTCTGTAGAGAAGTTAGAGTTGAGCGAGTAGACTCAATCTCTCTGTTGATATTTTCTAAGATAGTCTTGTTATTTTCAATCAGTAAACGCATAAATTTATCGGAGCATTCTGAACATGATGCTTCCCAATTCGATATAAATGACTCATTATCAATTTGAAAGGATGGAAAAACTTGAACACGTAAACCTCTCGGAATTAATTTCAGTTCTACATATTTTTCCAAGAATGCACCATTCCACCAGACTCTCAATCTCCTGTGTAATAGATTTTTTAAGGCCCCCTGCGCAGCGCTCACGTTTGCATGTACTGCCGCATCAACACCGGTTCCTGTATCTTTGAAAACATGATTCAATTTGGTTCGCCAAGTCTGTTCTCTTGACAAAAAATTCATGGTGATTTACTGTTTTCCTTGTTCTGTGGAAACCACAGTAAAAAAGTTAATTCACAAAGAAGAAATGAAAACAGAAATTGTACAGGAATGTCTATACACTTGTAATAGAGACTGTACACAAATTTGCACCAAATGTTAGGTGCCTCATATGTAGAAAAAATACACAAAAATCCTATAGTACCCCTCAGAATGAGGGGAGAAAATATGAGGCAAAGAAGATTGCTGACATAATAAAAAAATTCATGTTTTATTAAATATATGGTTAAAAAACATAGCCAAGTTAGAACAAGTTGTACAAAAAGATTACAAGATGACAGGGTCATGGAGTGAAAATGCAGCAGAAAAGAACAGTCATACCCGGACACAGCACTTTAAGCCAATGGTAAGCCAAATTGGATGCAATGTGGTATATAGGTTTGAGGGTAAGAAAAGGACAAAAATGCAAGTTTAGACGTAATGGTATAGCAGTGCTCGTGCCTTGAGTCAGCCACAGTAATGGAGCAAACAAGTCCGTTCTTACCAAAAGAATAGTTGGAAGTGCAGAGTGTCCGGGGATGACTGCCGCCCCGACGCGCGTTTCGGCTCCTACTGAGCCTTCGTCTGGGGGTGGCGTCATCCCGGTTACAGAAAGTATTTAAAGAGATGATGGACCAATAGAATCCTGGTATCCTGTGTATCGCGAGAGTCGATGTCACGTGATCAATGTCACGTGATCACGGTTGGCTTTGCGCACGCGCAGTTAAATAGGTGTGTATGTAAGACCCACTGCTGAAGCAGCGTGTCGTCATAATCGCGCATGCGCGATAGCTTCATCAGCCGGTACCCTGTATAAAGAAACCGCACGTATAGAGGAAAGCCAATATGAAACTGGATCACAGGTAAGTATGTTTAAAAAATCAAGGCCTATATGGACATTGAAAAGATTTTCTTAAAGTGACTCATGCTCAAAGTATATAATCTAAATATCTATGTTACCATGATATTGTGATAGCCAATTCTTAAGTGAAACATCATTAATAAATAAATTAATAAATAAATATATACAATATCTATGTATTCACTGTTATTGTGATTGCCAATACATAAGTGAGACATCATAAAAAAAGATATATAAAAACAAAGCTTATTATGGGGTGGACAATTTTGCTATATAGACAAAAACAAAAAAAAAAAAAAAAAAAAAAAAAAAAAAAAATTTTTTTCTTATATAAGAACAGCCCGGAGAGCCAAAAATTTAAGAGACCACTTGGTAAAGAGTCATTATGACTCAGGGAAAACGCAGACAATTTTTGGCGTCAAACCACCCGCATGGGGGTGCAAGCCCTGTGGCAAATGCGTAGCATGCCCCAATGTTGAATGCGCTACTACCTTTACAAACTCAGCAGGTGACAAGGAGTTTAAGATCACTCATACAATCACGTGTAATACAAAAGGAGTGGTTTACTATGCGACATGTCCATGCAACCTTATTTACATAGGACTCACAACGAGGGCATTAAAAACTAGGATAAGGGAGCATATGAGAGACATCAAAGCCACTTCCGACCCTCACTTTGATCCTGAAGGAAAACCAGTAGCGGCCCATTTTAAGTTAAGACATGACTCCAACCCAGGACTATTAAAAGTCCGAGGGATTGATAAAATCACATTGGGAATCCGAGGGGGGCCAATCAAAAACAAACTGGCCCAATGCGAATCAAGGTGGATATGGACCCTTGGGACTATCCATCCCAAGGGCCTCAATGAAACCATCAGCTTTGCCCCCTTCCTTCAATAAGGCACCATTCCATCTCTCATCTCCCTCTCATTATAACAATACCCTCCCCCCCCCCTTTTTTGCGCAGCGCTCCCTTAGCATGTATGGCGTCCAATAATGAAGGACTTTTAAGATTAAAGAAATCTCTTTCTTTTTGGCATTGTTTTAATTTGTTTAATGAAGTTTTTTGTCTCTTTTTTCTACATAAGTTTTTAGATCTTTATATGTCAAGAAACACACAGATGCTACAACTTTCCCGTTTACCCGCCTTTGTGGACCTCTGAATTTTGTTACCATGACCAACGTGACCTAAGTGTTTATCCTGAGGAAGTCATGTTCATGATAATTAGTGTATTCAATCTAGTTAATTTGTCCTCGACTTTATTTACAGAAACAACCTTTCCCTTTTACATATTTTGAATGTAATTTAATTGTTGTCACCAATTTTTCACTTTCACTCCAGCACCTTCCTCACCACTTCCTCACCACCTCACCTCCCTCATCTTCCCTCCCCCATGTACTGAGCACTTCACCACTCCAGCTATTCATTCAACTATAGATGTTCTTATATAAGAAAAAAATTTTTTTTTTTTTTTTTTTTTTGTTTTTGTCTATATAGCAAAATTGTCCACCCCATAATAAGCTTTGTTTTTATATATCTTTTTTTATGATGTCTCACTTATGTATTGGCAATCACAATAACAGTGAATACATAGATATTGTATATATTTATTTATTAATTTATTTATTAATGATGTTTCACTTAAGAATTGGCTATCACAATATCATGGTAACATAGATATTTAGATTATATACTTTGAGCATGAGTCACTTTAAGAAAATCTTTTCAATGTCCATATAGGCCTTGATTTTTTAAACATACTTACCTGTGATCCAGTTTCATATTGGCTTTCCTCTATACGTGCGGTTTCTTTATACAGGGTACCGGCTGATGAAGCTATCGCGCATGCGCGATTATGACGACACGCTGCTTCAGCAGTGGGTCTTACATACACACCTATTTAACTGCGCGTGCGCAAAGCCAACCGTGATCACGTGACATTGATCACGTGACATCGACTCTCGCGATACACAGGATACCAGGATTCTATTGGTCCATCATCTCTTTAAATACTTTCTGTAACCGGGATGACGCCACCCCCAGACGAAGGCTCAGTAGGAGCCGAAACGCGCGTCGGGGCGGCAGTCATCCCCGGACACTCTGCACTTCCAACTATTCTTTTGGTAAGAACGGACTTGTTTGCTCCATTACTGTGGCTGACTCAAGGCACGAGCACTGCTATACCATTACGTCTAAACTTGCATTTTTGTCCTTTTCTTACCCTCAAACCTATATACCACATTGCATCCAATTTGGCTTACCATTGGCTTAAAGTGCTGTGTCCGGGTATGACTGTTCTTTTCTGCTGCATTTTCACTCCATGACCCTGTCATCTTGTAATCTTTTTGTACAACTTGTTCTAACTTGGCTATGTTTTTTAACCATATATTTAATAAAACATGAATTTTTTTATTATGTCAGCAATCTTCTTTGCCTCATATTTTCTCCCCTCATTCTGAGGGGTACTATAGGATTTTTGTGTTTTTCTTGGTAACCTAGTCCACCGTGACTTTGACATGATGTGCATCTTGATAAATAGAGGTTTGCATTAATACCATTTTTTGGCATAGACATCACATAACGCTGACTACATATTTTTTTTACTAATATAACTCCTTGCATCCCTGTGGGATAACCCCTTGTCCTTGTACCACCACCTGTGGTTTGTATCCATTGTTTACCATTGTAAATAAAGTTTTCATATTTGTTTAGATGTTTAGCTGTATCTTTGACTTTGACAGTTTTTAGTTGCTTGTGATTATTACACATGGGGAAATAATCAGCCCTTGGTACGGATTTATTGTAAAAACATATATTTTTTATTCTACTCTCCTTGCTAAAAATTAGGAGTTATTTATGAATTGTTCAGATCTAATCAGATATTAGGTATGAACCCTTTTTTTTACAGAATAATGAAATAATAAATCAGTGAGCTCGGTCTAAGCTGTGGTGGGACATTCGCTCATTGCAGATACATTTGGGAACATAGACGCTTTTACAGACTCTGGAGGCTTCTGGATTGTCACACGTGGGTTTTAGCTTTACAGTCTTCAGGTCTGACACATTGTACAGTTAGTCCATGAGTCCCAGACTGAGCCAGAAATCCAGAATCACACTTGCAGGTGAATTTTAAAATTTCTCTACAAGGGTCTGTAGGAGAAAAGGTGTCCATATTTTCGCAAGTCAAATAACAAATTCCATATCCTGCATATGTGCTGTTCTCAGGACACTTTGGAGCTGGAGAGGGTAAGAAAAATAAACCAGAAGTCAATTGGGTTCATCACATTAACAAGAGAAATAACAATAAGGTGGGGACTCTCTAAGCAGATAATACATAATCCCTTTAGAGCTATGGGATGATGTGTGCTGAATATGTATTTAGATTATCAGGGTCCAGGGTTTATCTACACTTCTATTTAGCTTCTGAACCCTCTACTACTTTCTGACACATAGGAAAAGAGAAATCAGACAGAACAGAGATGATAAAATCCATGAGATGGATATAAAACACAATGAAGCACATGTATCATAGTTTTGTCTCTTTGTGGTGAATTTTTGAGACATTTGGCAGCTCTTTTTTGTGCCTTATGTATGATCCTGTATTTTTACTTGTGATAAATGTTCAGTTTTGCCTATCCTGACAGGAGCAAATTTTGATTTCTTTTTGAGACTTTTTGTTGCAAATGTCTCAAATCCACATGGACACAAGTCACATGAGGAGGTTATATACAGGAGAGGATACAAGCCATGTGAGGGGGTTACATACAGGAGAGGACACACGCCATGTGAGGGGGTTATATACAGGAGAGGACACAAGCCACGTGAGGGGGTTATATACCGGAGAGGATACAAGCCATGTGAGGGGGTTATATACCGGAGAGGATACAAGCCATGTGAGGGGTTATATACAGGAGAGGATACAAGCCATGTGAGGGGGTTATATACCGGAGAGGATACAAGCCATGTGAGGGGGTTATATACCGGAGAGGATACAAGCCATGTGAGGGGGTTATATACCGGAGAGGATACAAGCCATGTGAGGGGTTATATACAGGAGAGAATAGAAGCCATGTGAGGGGTTATATACAGGAGAGAATAGAAGCCATGTGAGGGGGTTATATACCGGAGAGGATACAAGCCATGTGAGGGGGTTATATACCGGAGAGGATACAAGCCATGTGAGGGGTTATATACAGGAGAGGACACAAGCCATGTAAGAGGGTTATATACAGGAGAGGACACAAGCCATGTGAGGGGTTATATACAGGAGAGAATAGAAGCCATGTGAGGGGTTATATACAGGAGAGGACACAAGCCACGTGAGGGGGTTATATACAGGAGAGAATAGAAGCCATGTGAGGGGTTATATACAGGAGAGGACACAAGCCATGTGAGCGGGTTATATACAGGAGAGGATACAAGCTATGTGAGGGGTTATATACAGGAGAGGACACAAGCCATGTGAGCGGGTTATATACAGGAGAGGAAACAAGCCACGTGAGAGGGTTATATACAGGAGTGGACACAAGCCACGTGAGGGGGTAATATACAGGAGAGGACACAAGCCACGTGAGGGGGTTATGTACAGGAGAGGATACAAGCCATGTGAGGGGGTTATATACAGGAGAGGACACAAGCCATGTGAGGGGGTTATATACAGGAGAGGACACAAGCCATGTGAGGGGGTTATATACCGGAGAGGATACAAGCCATGTGAGGGGTTATATACAGGAGAGAATAGAAGCCATGTGAGGGGTTATATACAGGAGAGGACACAAGCCATGTAAGAGGGCTATATACAGGAGAGGATACAAGCCATGTGAGGGGTTATATACAGGAGAGAATAGAAGCCATGTGAGGGGTTATATACAGTAGAGGACACAAGCCACGTGAGGGGGTTATATACAGGAGAGAATAGAAGCCATGTGAGGGGTTATATACAGGAGAGGACACAAGCCATGTGAGCGGGTTATATACAGGAGAGGATACAAGCCATGTGAGGGGGTTATATACAGGAGAGGACACAAGCCATGTGAGGGGTTATATACAAGAGAGGATACAAGCCATGTGAGGGGTTATGTTTAGGAGAGGACACAAGCCATGTGAGGGGGTTATATACAGGAGAGGATACAAGCCATGTGAGGGGGTTATATACAGGAGAGGACACAAGCCATGTGAGGGGGTTATATACAGGAGAGGACACAAGCCATGTGAGGGGGTTATATACAAGAGAGGACACAAGCCATGTGAGGGTGTTATATACAGGAGAGAATACAAGCCATGTGAGGGGTTATATACAGGAGAGGACACAAGCCACGTGAGGGGTTATATACAGGAGAGGATACAAGCCATGTGAGGGGGTTATATATAGGAGAGGATACAAGCCATGTGAGGGGTTATATACAGGAGAGGATACAAGCCATGTGAGGGGTTATATACAGGAGAGGATACAAGCCATGTGAGGGGTTATATACAGGAGAGGACACAAGCCACGTGAGGGGGTTATATGAAGGAGTGGACACTACTGTTAATTTTGGAGTTGAGGCTGTATCTTGCATTTTTAAGCACTCTAGTCACACCCCAGGGAGATGATAACATGTGAGGCTGCGGTCACATGTGCTTTAATTGCATTTTGAAACCTATTACAACAGCTGAGGAGAGGTCATTTGCCTAATTACATTACTGTTAACATTTACCTTTACAAAATGCATAGTAAATGTTATGTTAACACATGCGTTATTGTCACGTTTATATTCCATTTTGTAAACACAAATGTTAACAGTAATGTAATACAGCAAATCACCTCTGCTCAGATGTTGTAATAGGTTTCAAAATGCAATTAAAGCGCAACATGTGACCTCACCCTTAGAAGTAACCAATACATTTAAAGAAAATGTAAAAGCCAAATTCCTGAATTTTAAAAAAAACAGGCTACTGTGCAAAATGTTAAACATTTAAATCATGTTAAATTATTTCAATTTACATGTTAAAATCGGGTCCATGAAAAAAATCCTGTGCAGCGGGCAGACTGGAGAAGCTATTCATGGGAAGAATCTGCCCTTCCTGACCATAGTCAGAAGATTTATGGTCGGATCCCAGGGCAAACAAAATTGTATACACCAGGACTGATAGAGACAGGTTAGACTTATATCTGTGAAATTATGTATTTAAGTTAATAACAGTGAATTACAGAATATGTTATTTTGTTATCCTGAGTACATAAAAGAAACTTGTCTTCATGGGAATATACCCTTAAGCAACTCCAGACTGAAAGGCCCAGCTATAAGGTGTAACAGCTGAAAATCATTCTTGGGAGTCATTTACTAAGGGCCCGATTCGCGTTTTCCCGACGTGTTACCCGAATATTTCCGATTTGCGCCGATTTCCCCTGAATTGACCCGGGATTTTGGCGCACACGATCGGATTGTGGCGCATCGGCGCTGGCATGCACGCAATGTAAATCAGGGGCGTGGCCGAACGAAAACCCGACGGATTCGGAAAAACCGCCGCATTTTTAAAAAAAATGTGTCGCGAAAATTGCACTTGCCTTCACTCAGCCCAGCTCGGTGTATTCCAGTGCGTTCCAGGGAACTTCAGCGCAGCAGCGCCACCTGGTGGGCGGCGGAGGAACTGCCTTAATAAATCCCGGCCGGACCCGAATCCAGCGCAGAGAACACGCCGCTGGATCGCTGTACTAGTGTATAAATGTGTGGGATTGTAACTCAAAAGATTTACAGTCGGATCCTGGGGCAACCAATATTGTGTACAGCAGGACTGATAGAGACAGGTTGGAATTATATCAGTGAAATGCTGCATTTTTGTTAATAACAGTAATTAAAGAATGTGTTATATTGTTATCCTGTGTTATATAAACTCTGTACGTGTGTATATGTGATGTGTATATGCTGCACATGTGTGAACTTGAGTGTATTAAGGAGGGACTCACGTTTTATGGAAGCACTTTCCACATTCCACTGGAACACTACAAGAAGAATCACAGTATTAATAACTATGTAGGACTTTGTTCTTTCCAGCATGAGTAAGAGTTAGAACATTTCTAGATAAAAGTTGAGAATACTAAGTTTTTGATACCTTTTATCGGCCAGCTAAAAAGGATGACGACAACTACAAGCTTTCAAGACTGCTTCCTTAGACTTACTTCCCCAGTTACCTTCATTGTACTGAGGAGACCCAATCAGGTGGAAACAGCGCTGTCTACAGTTAGGAGTCTGTTCCTTCTGGAATAGATATACTGGTTTGGTTTTAGTCCCACATCATTTCATATGTCCTCATGTAGGTCATGCTTGATGTCAAGGGAGCTGCCTTACAAGGTAGCTAAAAGAGTCATGGTTTTTCTTATCCCATCTTGGAAAACTTTGCATATTTTCCTTAGACATACTATAAGATCTGCTAACATGGTACACAGCATCCATGGCTTTTCTAGAACTCTTTTTTAATTAATTTATAAAAATAATTAGTAAACATCTAATGTTCAGACAGGACAGTGGAGCACAAACAATGGTGTGGCAATATCTACACATTGGGGCAGATTTACTTACCTGGTCCATTCCCGATCCAGCGGCGCGTTCTCTGCGGTGGATTCGGGTCTGGTCGGGATTCACTAAGGTAGTTTCTCCGACGTCCACCAGGTGGCGCTGCTGCGATGAAGTCCGCTGAAATGCACTCAAGTACACCGGCCTATTCCTGGTGAAGGTAAGTGCAAGCTCCACGACACTTTTTGCTTTTTAAATGCGGCGGTTTTTGAGTTCGCGTGCATGCCAGCGTCCATGCGCCACAATCCGATCGCGTGCGCCAAATTCCCGGGGCAATACAGGGAAAATCGGCGCAAATCGGAAATATATCCGGGTAACACGTCGGGAAAACGCGAATCGGGCCTTTAGTAAATGACGCCCATTAACTTTGCTGTGTAGATTGGACGCTGTCTAAGGTGCCATTATACTGTGATTGTGCCATTGTGGAGCCAAGTTTTTCAGTACAGTGTCAGCATTGTAAATTCAAAGTAGGATGTTGGAGTCAGCAAAGTCGTATCATAATCATTCAAAGCTGGGGGCTGGGCAGTAAGATAGGATAAAAGTACTAAATATCATGTAAAGACAAGTCTCTGTCTGCAGCTTCATACACTCACCAGTTTCTTATGGTCAGGAGGTAACAACAAGTATATGGGCAATGCAAAAAACATGCATCATTATTTTACATGAGACGTTCTCTTTTACCTTTTAAAGACCCAGGACGTAAATGCTTGTCCAACTCAGTGGGTAATTCCTGCCCCAGGACGTGCATTTTCGTCTTGCACTGCTGTCACCGTTACAACTGTCAACAGTGACAGCAGTGTGAAGCCGGACTGTATGCCACAGTCAGGCATCCACTGTAATGGCTGGGTACTAGATAACCTCGATTCTGGCTGTTTAACCCTTTAAGAACCGTGGTCAGACATGACCACAGCATCTATAGCGGTTTCTCACCTCCCAACCCCCCCTCCTTCATGATTGGCAACCCCAGTGCCGGCTATCAGGGGGCACCAATTGTCTCCATGGCAGCCTCCGGGTTCAATGAGGGACCCCAGGACTGTCTTCAGTAAATTAACATTCATTCCGATGAAAAGAATGGCAAAAAATTTATAATGAAGAAAACAAGGAAGAAAAATACTTACTGGCCAGCAAGAAGACTGTAGATAACATGAAGAAGCCCATGTCTGTGCTGATAGGAGATCTCCGTGTAGCTCAAGTCAGTGATAAAATGAGATATAGATAAGATAATATATCTCTTCTTCTTCTATACCTGTTAGTATTATGGCTCCTATGCCTCCATCTGTGACATTTATACCACCCCAGTTGGGTTGTTTTGCATATACTTTGCATATACTTACATTTATGATTTCATATTTTTAATTGCTCAAGATTGTAAAAATGCCGGTGATGACAAATGATGATGATGATATCCACAAAGATCCAGCTGCCCAGACACTTCCTTGTGAGGAAATTGTGTATTTTTAAGGGTCAATTTATAGATTGATTTTCATTTCGTTACATTAATAGTCAATGGAAACTGCAGTTATTTAGTTGTGCCCTGATTTGGGAGCTGGTAAAGTTTCTGCTGATGGATAAACAGATTAGAACAAAAGTACCAAACTAAAGAGATCAAAGAAAAACTGAGAAAGATTCTACAGCAATCTTGGTCCATGAGGAGGTGTGGGGAATTGCTCTGGTAGTTGAGTGGTAGCAGTGCAGGAAGCAGTGACACACGCAGGTTTAAAAGTCCAACTTAAGTGTTTATTCACACTTGCAAAACAGAACACAAATTCAGCCTTGGCTTAGGCACATGCAAAAACATTATAAAAGTAATTCCTGCCCGGCTAGGCGCTGTCTAATACATTTTGAGGACCCTAGCTATCCGGGTACCAGGCTGCCTGGCACACGCTCTTGGCCAGCAGTAAGACAGGAGACCCTCAGTTACCTTTGCTGTGAGAATGCAATCTCGCTTTCAGCTCTCCAGGTAGGGCCTCTCCTACTGCTTCTGGCCTGCAGACTAAATCAGGCCCTAACGAGGTCTGTGACCCGCACCTGTGGGCAATTCACAAACCCAGGACCGAAGCCCGGGTGGAGTAGGAGTCCCACTACCAGCCTACCCCTACTCCATAATAAGCAGCCCAGTACGGACATTACAAATGTGTCTGTGTTAGCTAGGCCAACACAGACAAAACAGACTATTCCTGCTTATCATGTCTGCATTAACCCTTGGGTTACTGCAGACAAACCCAGGGCTTTTACCACATGCATTTCATCTGCCTATAGGACAGATAGCGGTTTTCCCACACAATACCTCTTACTTTCTCACAGGAGGTTAAACCCAGGACTATGGAATTACATATCTAATATATAATGTGTATATGCATATAACATATAGGTGTGTATGCGCCAAATTTACCAAATTTTGTATAGTCGCTCCCTGTGATTCAGGGAACTTTCAAAAATACACCTATTAACCACAATATATAGGAGCCATTGTCTGCTCGTTGATGTGGCCATAAGCAACCAATCACAGCTCAGTCCCTATTTGCCACAGGTCATTAATATTAGCTCTGAGGTTTAATTAGTTACTATAGGCAATGAATATAGGGCAGTTCACATCTGAAGTAATGTGGATAGAGGCAGAGACAGACAGAGAGACAGACAGAGACAGATAGACAAACATAGAGAGGGACAGATAGACAGACATAGAGTGGGACAAACGAATAGAGAGAGACAGTCAGAGAGTGGTAGACATAGACAGAGAGCCCTGGCTACGGCCAGACGTGGACACGCTCATTGGAATGAACTTGTGGACAAAGTTTTACATTAATGAAACTAGAAAGTATTACTATTACTAATGAAACTATACACATATACAATGATAGTTATTTATTATGACATTTTTTCATAAAAAAGTGAAGAAATAAAAGGTCACAAGGGTCGTAATGGGGTATACCCAGAAAGACAAGTTTTTATATGTATTCAGGATAACAAAATATCACATTCTCTAATTTACTGTTATTAACAAAAATGCAGCATTTCACAGATATAATTCCAATCTATTTCCTATCAGTCCTGCTGTACACAATTTCAGTTTTCCCTAGACACAACCCTGTAACTTCTGACTTAGGGATGGGCGGCCGCCATCTTTGATTCCTTTGTGGCAGCCTGGATTTCTGTGTCTTTTTGCTCTGAGCATGTAGCCACGCCCCCTGCACGGAGCTCAGAGCTGTCACTGATTACTTCCTGTCAGCACATCCTCAGCAGAGAGAGAGGCTGCAAACTACAAACTACAAGGAGATAAGTGATCCAGGGGAAGGGGGAGGCAGGTACATATCTGTGAGATGTAGCAGAGCTAAAAGTGTAACTGTGTAAAAGTATGTCAGCCTCTGCGTAATCGTCTCATGCATCTCTCATCTGTCTCATCTCTCTATGTGCTGTGTGTTAGTACAATGTCAGTAGCCAGATGAAAGTGTATATAACCCTGTACCCTGATAATCTAACCATATTGAATATATAACCATATTGTCACCCCACAGAACAAGATGGATTGTAATGTGTCTGCTTAGAGAGTACCTGCCCACAGCCTTGAATTTTGCCCTGTTTTTTTTTTTATTATTTTTTTATTTTGAACTGGGCATTTAAGGCTCCGAGTTGGGATTCTCATAAGGAGGTGAGGTGGATTTTATCTAAAAAGGTATTTATTTTGTCGTGGGTTTTCGTATTTTGATTGTTGGGGGGCAGCTGCAACTTCTTTTAAATCATCCATCCCCTGGGTGGGTGTGCAGAGGGATTTGTGGGATCTCTCAGATATGCTTTTGTAGACTTGGACGATTTATGCTTCATCCTTTTGGTCTGAAGGGGAAGGGGGTCGTAGAGGCATACTGCTTCATGGTGTGTCAAAAGAGCTTCTTTTATCCTGACATGTGCACTGATTGCTTCTTCATGAAAGAGCTAATGGTCAAGTTGTGGAGAGTCCATAGGGAAAATGTGGGGTATCACTAAAAGTAAAATATTCCTGCAGACTGAGCTCTAGTCCTTTCTGATATGAAGGGAGATTCATGAAGAAGGTATTATTGCGCAACAGTTTTGGAAGCAGATTAATACGGTTGGATTTCAAGGATTATTGACGTGTGATTAGATTTCACTTTAGCTAAAGGGTGTGGATTTCCGTCTAAGAAAAATAGGTCAATTCTAGAGAACGATCTGTGACATGGAGAATCAAATCTTTATTCTATGGACAAAGCATGTAAGCATCTAGAGGAGTCATAGAGGTCCTTTGTACAAAGCCAAGAGCCTAAGGTGGGAACTCTTCTTGGGCCTAAAGCTGTAGTAGCAGTGGTCATATAGGGGATCACAATGAAATTTTCCCTACAGAAATAAGCTTCTGTACTCATCTGACCCTTAAAGAAGACCTGTCTAAAGTAAGTAGCTCCAGTGCTAAAACAAACACCACAGTGTTACACTACTAGCATTATCGGAAACCTCGGATAACTCTAACTAGCACTGATGCGCTGTACACTACAAACGCTGGACCGCTTTCAAAGGGCGGGATTAGGGATGGTGGCCACTGCATCACTCAAGGCAGGCATTGCTGGCCTATGGAGCAAGTGGGGCGGTCCGGGGAAGAGGCAGCGCCTCAGCGCCTTGGACCGCCCCTTCATGAATATGCTGCACCGCTTTGAGAGCGGTACGGCGATTGTAATGTACAGCGCGGCAGTGTTAGCGTTATCGGAGGTTTCCAATAATGCTAGTAGTGTAACACCGCTGGGTTTGTTTCAGCACTAGGAGCAGCTCCTTGTGCCGTTTTTCAGGGTGACAGGTCCTCTTTAAGAACCTTGTTGAGGGATCTCACTTGGGAATTTTTTGGCACATATACACTTACTAAGGCGTGATTTAAAGAAGACCTGTCACCAGTTTTTTTTTAAATTATTTTTATTAGGTTTTCACAGAAAGCTACAAAGTTAGGCATTTTTGGCCTACAACAAATCCGAACACAGTCGAGAACATAATATCCATTGGATGGTAGACAGTATATTGTTTGCAGTTTTCATAAACTATTATAGGTTGAAAATAACAGTAGATAGTATCTCATCTAAAATACATTTAGTATTATGCATATTAAGACTACAAAGAAACTGCTCTATATATTGGGAAGTGTGCTTCTCCTCTCTTCTCGTATCCTGAGGCTCATATATCGTACAGAGAGTCAACACACGTTAGTGGTCATCAAGTGATTCAATGCATATAGATAATTCAACATACACAAGTAAATCAACATTTACAAGTTTGTCTGGCATAGATGACACATATGTATTGTGGACACATCGCACGCCCCATTTTGCATCTCTTGATATGACCTGTTTTGTAGGACCTTAGGTAGTACACATATTGCGTTTAATGCGTGAGGTATGGGGAGGAAGACCATAATCCCCATTTCTTCTGGAATGAGGCAACCTGGTGTGAGCTCGAGGCTAAGGCAAGTTCATATGCATAGTTACTGTTCTGTCACCAGTTTTGAGACGCTAAACCAACTACGGGTTCCTATGGACCTGTGGTTTAAGGTCCCAAACAGCCTTTTTTAGCACTCAAGGTGGCAGTTTTATAGAAAAATAAAACTACGCTATATACTTACCTAGATGCAGTCCAATGAGGCACATCGGACTCAAATTTGAAGTTCTCGCCACTGTGCACCTCCTCTCGCATTGCAATGCAAAAGGTAAGCATAAGGTTTGGCACTCGGAAGAAGCCACCAGGATAAATAGTCTTTAGATCATGACTAAGACGTGCTGCATCGAAACGCGTTGATCGTATGCACTAAAGCTGAGATGTTCCTGAGACTGAAATAAAGAGAAACTACATTTTATTTATCCTGGTGGCTTCTTCCGAGTGCCGAACCTTTTGCTTACCTTTTGCATTGCTTGGATCCTATGGCGTGGATGTGGTAGCGTGCACCGAGGGACCAGGGAAGCTGGGGTTGTCTCCTTTTGGGTGAGCTGGACTTTTTCACCCTTGGGTGTTCTTCTTATGTTCCTCTCGCATTGCGGAATGAAGCTGGCAGACGACTACACTTCATTGTGCATGCACTGTACCAATGGCGCATGTGCAGTGAAGCCACGGTGTATTACTTTGGTTTCATTGCTACACCATGCAACTGCTGAGAACTCTGGAGCAGGTAAGTATTAATGTTTTTTAGTTTTTTGCTGCCCCCAAACTTCACCTTACTCATACAGCGCGATTCAGGACACCAAACGCCATAAGGATCTGTGGGTGGTTTAGTGTCCCAATTCCCACTGACAGGTTCCCTTTAATTTCACACACCAGAATTGCATATCTGCCTCTAGTGTCAAGACACCTCAATTCCCTGTGTTTCTGATTGCTATTAAAGAGAACCCGTCATGCAAAATAACCCCCCTAAACTAAATATATTTTAATAAACTGCCATTAGAGAGCATTGCCTCTATCCCTTCATTGTCCCTCTACATGCCTGTAAACCTAAGCAATGAGGTCCTAAAGCTTTATGCAAATGACCTGTGAAATGTCCAATGAAGCATTAGCATATTCAAGCTGTCCACCTTATTCATGAGTGGGAGGTACAGCCACACCCCCAGTGCTTGATTGACAGCTGCTCCGTGTAATGGCTGCTCCTTGTGCTTGCTGGTGGCCACGCCTCCTGCAGCCTGTGTGTGCATGTGTGTGTCTATGTGTATGTGAAAGATACAACAGCTCCAGGCAGCCATGATATAGCAGAACATGTCAGGTACATGTGTTAGGAGGATGCAGCATGTCAGCGGATGCAGCACAGACACCAGCCATGCTTTACTATACATTACACACAGACATGAGCAGGGGGAGGAGAGGGGAGGGGTAACAGGGGTGACATCACTGCCTCTGACCATGTGACCAGCCTCATTTACATGATAAAGAATAGATGATTTTACAATGAATAATGTATGAAATAACTAGATAAAGGCTGGGATGGGATCCTTGTGACCTGCTCCAACAGGTAGAGGTGACAGGACTAGTGGCAGAGACCTGATGACAGGTGTCCTTTAACACACCAACTGTCTTTTTGGGAGCCATTGGCTGTAGAAAAAACAATCTGTGGCTCGGTGCAGCCTCCTTCATACCCACTTGGTGTGGAGGTGGCAGATGTAGAAAAATAATACAAGCCTTGATAAATGAACCACCTGTTGTGTTGCCCAAGATACACCTCAAAGTTTAATTCACCTCAATTCTAGTTATTTTTTACTTTGAAAAATTGACTTATTGCATTACAACAATCATTACTTTATTCATATTGTTTTTAATTACGAGTTAATTCATGGCAGAACTATTCAGATATTAGTTATGAAAGGAACATGCAGATTACATTGAGATACTGACCTCAATATTTTTCAACAGAATAACGCCAACAGTGACCCGGTCTAGGTTCTGATGGGACATTCACTAAGTTTTACACAGATTTTGCCAGATAGAACATATCCCTCATTACAGACACATTTGTGATGACAGATGCTGCTACATGCTCTTAGTGGATAGTCACATGTGGGTTGGCAGTCAGGATCGTATGTACAGGGCTCATAGTGCTTGTTCTCACTACACGTTACGTTACAGTCTTTAGGTCTGACACATTGTACAGATTCTCCATCAGTTCCGGTCTGGGCCAGGAATCCATCATTACACTTACGGGTCAATCTTATAATCTCTCTGTTAGAGTCTCCTGGAGAAAAGGTGTCTATATTCCCGCAAGTCAAATAGATTCCATATTCTCCATATGTGCTGTTCTTCGGACAATTAAGAGCTGGACAGGAAGAGAGAAATAAACCAGGAGTCAACTGGGTTCTTCTCATTAGGATCTTATGAAATAATAAACAAGAAGAAATTGATAGAAATTAAAATAAAGTTAAAAAAAATAAAACTTTTTTAGATGGGACCTTAGACTGCACAGACAGGGTCTATTTGACTAAAAGTAGACCTGTCACCAGAATTTTAACATTCACTTCAGTAGTACCTGCTGGTAAAGGGTTAAACCTTCTCCTTATATCACCTAAAATAATCTGCCACTGAGGCCCCATAGCTTAGTATCTGCTGTTTTTGATGAAGTAGAAAAGAGTCAGTTTGTGGATAGAAGAGTCATGGTTTCTCCAGGCTGCCAGTAAACCACTCCTACTTTTGTTGATTGACAGCTGAGTGTCTCTTCAAATCTTACCCTGAGCATACAGGAAGTCCTCCCCCTGTCCTTTCTAGAATGTTATCCCTCTCACTGAATGGTGTATTTAGCGGCAAACTCTTTGTGGGAAACTTCAGATCCTTTCCACAGTGGACGAAGCAAACATAGACACAAGCAGAAAAAATTTGGGCAACGATTTTACCGGTGGGGGGTATGTTTGCTTCATAATGCTTGCTTCATAATGCATCAACTCACATGGTAGGTTTCCTTTAATTTCCGAGACTTGTTATACTATGCAGGAATGTGTATCAAGAGAGGAATAGATCCTCATGCTAAGGACATAGGGCCACATGTATCACTCGTTTTTTCTGTTGTTTTTATGCCTTTTCATTCAGGCGCACCGTTTTTGCGCCATTTTTGCGACTAAACGCCAAACTAGCCGTGCAGCGAAAATAACCAGCTTTCCCTCATCTATCTTACCAATCCAGATGTTTTGCTGCGCCTATCTATCTATCTATCTCATATCTATCTATCTATCTATCTATCTCATATCTCCTATCTATCTCATATCTATCTATCTATCTATCTATCTATCTATCTATCTATCTATCTATCTATCTATCTATCTCCTATCTATCTATCTCCTATCTATCTATCTATCTATCTATCTCATATCTATCTATCTATCTCCTATCTATCTATCTATCTATCTATCTATCTATCTATCTATCTATCTATCTATCTATCTATCTATCTCATATCTCCTATCTATCTCATATCTATCTATCTATCTATCTATCACATATCCATCTATCTATCTCATATCTATCTATCTATCTAAAGAAAAGAAAGTCCAAGCAGCACCAGCCAGAAAAATTGAGTAAGTTGGGTGCAGGCGTCCTGGGATTGGGCGTCGGTCCCTCAGCAGTATGTTGAAGAAAGTGGGCAGCACTCCATATTATGGAGTGCTGCCCACTTTCTTCAACATATCTATCTATCTATCTATCTATCTATCTATCTATCTATCTATCTATCTCATATCTATCTATCTATCTATCTATCTATCTATCTATCTATCACATATCCATCTATCTATCTCATATCTATCTATCTATCTATCTATCTCCTATCTATCTCATATCTATCTATCTATCTATCTATCTATCTATCTATCTATCTATCTATCTATCTATCATATCCCTATCTATTATACTTCATATCCAACTTTCTACCATGATATTATTTTTATTAAAGAGGGACTTACGTTTTATGGACATACTTTCCACCTTCCACTGCAACACTACAAGAAGAAACACATTCAGTATTAATCACTATGAAGGACGAATGCTCCATGAAGAAGAACAAGAACCGTTTCAGATAAAAGCTGAGATTCATCGGTTGTTGACTTTTTATATCTAAAGTGGATGATGACAATTGTAAGCTTTCGAGACGACTTGGGTCAGGCATGATATAAGATACGCTGACACGGTACTAGAATCTTTCGGCTTTTCAAGAACTTTTTACATTATTTATTTTAAAAAAAAACTTAGTAAACATGTATTCAGACAGAACCGTGGAGCACAAACAGTGGTCTGAAAATAGCAACTTATTAACTTTACTGTGTAGATTTGGACACAGTCTAAGGTGCCATCATTCTGCAGTTGGGGACCACCATGATGTAATTGTGCTATTGTCTAGTGAAGTCATTACAGTACAGTGTCAGCATTGTAAATACATTAGAGCATTGGGTCGGCAGAGCCATTTTGTAATTATTGGAAGGTCGAGGCAAGTGGAAGGTAGGCAGGAAGATAGGACGGAAGGATTAAATATCATCTAAAGATAAATCTCTGCCTGGAGCTGACGACACTCACTCGTTTCTTTGGGTCAGGGGGTAACACTGACTGCATAGACAATACAGAACATACGTGTAATTCCTAAAAAAAAACAATTTTTGCCTTTAAAGTTTCAACATAAAAAATAATAAATAATAATATGTGGAAATGTATTAGGAAGCTAAATACTTACTTGCCACCAAGAAGACTGTAGATAATGCGAAGAAGCCCATGTCTGTTCTGATAGGTGAACTCAATGTCGTTCAAGTCACGGATAAAATATGATATAGATAGGTCTTAGGTGTCACGCCTAATCGTCAACCCATATATAAATGAGTCTTTTCCTTTTTTATTATAATGTACAGGAAATGGAGACTGATAATATTCTCAGATCTGTACAATAAGACAATAATCACTCCCAGAGATGATCCCATAGAAAGTGATGAAGTCGTTACTGGAGAAATTTTACATTTTAAAACTGCTCCGAAGTATTTTCCATGTTGCATAGAGGGAATTCTTCATTTGGGAACCTAAAATGTATGTTTTTAGTAATGAAAAGTGAAGTTTTTTGGAAGTGCAGCTGCTCAGAGTAGGTGCATTTTCTGCGCCTATTTTGTGCCTATTTTAGGCACAAATTAGTGATAGATCCCGTGCAAACATCTGTATAGGACGCACTCACTATGTCAGATAAGGCGCAGGGACTCAGAACCACTAAGTGCCGGACTTTGACGTGCGCCAGAAAATGGCGCATAAGTGCGCCTAATTAACGAGATGCGCTAAACCAGATTTTTGCGCTAAAAGACGCTCAAAACAGTCTAACAGACTATGATTAATGTCCCCCTATATATCTACAATATTCATTAGTATTAGACCATGAAGAGTTAAAGCAATAGCTATACACGCGCTGCTGACATACACAATCTATATTTGTGTAAGGGATGAGCTACTGTACATTACATCAAGTCTAAATATATAGAAATACCATGGGCCAGATGTATCGCTGTTCTGCGCTTAAGTCTAGTTGTTGCGCCTGAATTATCACAAGTTACAACCATCTGTGATGAATTGGGTTCCTGCTTCTTATTAATCACTTTACTTTAGGCGCAGTTTAGGTGCAGTTTAGGCGCAATGTTAGATTCGGGCTCTTACCCCAGCATGAGAATGACCCTCACAGCAGCACCCAGGTGTGTGACACCCTGCACCCAGTGATCTCCTCAGCAGGGGCTTCTCCTGGAGGGGATCCTCCGGTGCTGATCTTCTGCTGCACCCCTGTATCCTCCTCAGACACCAGTGTGGTCATCCTGCTACATGGGACGCTTCTTGGAAGTATCTGCAAAATCCTACAAACTTCTCTCCTGTCCTGCTCTGAGCTGAGGCTTCTGCAGAATGTTTTGTAAATAGAAGGTCATGAACTGTAAATAGAGGCTGCAGTAGTGTAATCACTGGCTGAGCTCTGCTGCGGGGGATGAGCTGCTCTGCACAAGAGCTCGGTACTGGGGGACATTTATCACACTGTGCTGCTTTTCAGTTTATGCCACCTTCGGGCTGGAGTATTTTTGAGCCCGTTTTTGCACCTGAATGAAAAGTCTCAAATGATGATTATTAGGCGCAGCAAAACATCTGGATTGGTTAGATAAAAGGGGGAAACATGGTTATTTTTGCTGCGTTGCTATTTGGTGTTTAGTCGCAAAACTGGTGCAAAGCAGTGCAACACTATGAAAAGGCGCAAAAACAACAGAAAAAACGAGTCATACATCTGGCCCAATATATAGGGGCACAGAACATCACTATAAGACAGACCTCTAGGTTAGTCCATGTTCAAGAAATTTCCTCCACAACAAAAATCCCAGTTGAAATGTTGTGTGAAGCTAAAGACCCTTCAACATGTTATGGACCATGTACTGGATTACGAGAGGAGGCTCATTTATCTGTCTCTGTGATTCTAAAGATTTACCTTCACTACATCACAACCTTGTCATGGTCTTTGTCATCTTACCCGACGTATTCGTTAAAACCGCCGCATTTAAAAACCGAAAATGTGTCGCGGACCTTGCACTTACCTTCACTCAACCGGCCTTGGTGTATTCAAGTGCGTTCCTATGCTCTTCAGCGCAGCAGCGCCACTTGGTGGACGGCGGAGGAACTGCCTTAGTGAATCCCGGCCAGACCCGAATCCACCGCAGAGAAGGCGCCGCTGGATCGCGAATGGGCCGGGTAAGTAAATCTGCCCCAATGTGCTGAAAAATGCTCGAGTCTCCCATTGATTTCAATGGGGTCCGTTACTCGAAACGAGCACTCGAGCATCGGAAGTGCTCACTCATCTCTAGTTATAAACTTCATTGAAAGAAGGAGATAGAAGCACAATCATCTCTGCTTTATTCATTCCAACATAAAGGTTCCAGACATTTGTAGGACATTATCCATCTTACACACATCTTACAGGTGACGCTAGTGATGTCATTGATCCTTGGTTTTTTCACATTCGGTTGGTTTCACACAGTCTTTACCCCTTAGAATATATCCCTTATCACAGACACATTTAGGGGATTTTTCCTCGGCACAGACTGCGGGGACAGTTGGATTTTCACATGTGGGTTGGCAGCCGGGTGCGTCGGGCACAAAGGTCTTATTAGGGCTACATGTAACGTTACAGTCTTTAGGTCTGACACATTGTACATATTCTTCTTTAGTTCCAGTCTGCTCCAGGAATCCTTCATCACATAAACAGGTGTACTTCAGGAGCAAAATACAAGGATCATTAGGAGAATAGGTGTCTATATTGCCGCAGCGCAAATAACAAACTCCAGATCCATCATATTTGCTGTTCTCAGGGCACTCAGGAGCTGGTAAAAGAGAGGATTAAAGGAGGAGTCAAATTGGGTCATCTAATTATAATAAGGGAGCAAAATAATTAAACATAATAATAATAATAATAATCAATGTCACAAATACAAAGAGATGGAGAGCACCTCAAATCTATCTATTTATCTATCCATCTATCATCTATCATCTATCTCCTATATATCTATCTATCTATATATCTATCTATCTATCTATCTATCTATCTATCTATCATCTATCTATCTCCTATCTATCTCCTATCTATCTCCTATCTATCTATCTCCTATCTATCTCCTATCTATCTATCTCTCTATCTTTCTATCATCTATCTATCTATCTATCTATCTATCTATCTATCTATCTATCTATCTATCTATCTATCTATCTCATATCTATCTATCTCCTATCTATCTATCTCCTATCTATCTCCTATCTATCTATCTCTCTATCTTTCTATCATCTATCTATCTATCTATCTATCTATCTCATATCTATCTATCTCCTATCTATCTATCTATCTATCTATCTATCTATCTATCTTCTATCTATCTATCTCCTATCTATCTATCTATCTCCTATCTATCTATCTATCTATCTATCTATCTATCTTTGTATCGAGAGGCTAGTAAAGTCCAAGGCAGTTCTGTGTATATAAAACTATCCTTTTATTCATCCATCCATCATCACATTGTGGTATAATAGTGGAATAACTCTCGTATTATTAATCACTTACGTGGTACGCTTTTACTTTCCACCATCCCCTTCAGGACTAAAAGACAAAACAACATATAAATAACTTTCCAAGGCTTAGGCTAAAAAAACAGCAGTTTTCATCGTGATTCCTGCACAAGAAGGAACCAGACAAAAACTTGATAAAGTCTAAAAACTTTTGTTATATCAACATAAATTCAAGGTTAAAGAACCTTTCTTATAGGGAACCTGTCAGCATAAATTGCCCTAATAAACTGTTACCAGTATGTTGTCAAGCAGCTGAGAAGTTTCTAGATCATGGGCCACATGTATCACTCGTTTTTTCTGTTGTTTTCGCGTCATTTCATTCAGCCGCACCGTTTTTGCGCCATTTTTGCGATTAAACGCCAAAGTAGCCGCGCAGCAAAAATAACCAACTTTCTCTCATCTATCTTACCAATCCAGATGTTTTGCTGCGCCTAATGATATTCATCACTTGCAACTTTTCATTTAGGCGCAAAAACGGGCGCAAAAACACTCCAGCCCGAAGGTGGCGTTATCTGAGAGGAAAGCACTGAGCCCCTTTGCAGAACAGCTCATTTCTAGCAGCAAAGCTCAGCCAGACACTGGAACAGATAATACACACACTACATACACTGCAGACACTAGAACAAATAATACAGACATGAGATACTCTGCAGACACTAGTACAGATAATACAGACACTACATACACTGCAGACACTAGTACAGATAATACACACACTACATACACTGCAGACACTAGTACAGATAATACAGACATTACATACACTGCAGACACTAGTACAGATAATACAGACATTACATACACTGCAGACAC
Source organism: Engystomops pustulosus (assembly GCF_040894005.1). Taxonomy (NCBI): domain Eukaryota; kingdom Metazoa; phylum Chordata; class Amphibia; order Anura; family Leptodactylidae; genus Engystomops; species Engystomops pustulosus. The sequence continues at coordinate 18,755,772 of NC_092416.1, forward strand.
TAGTACAGATAATACAGACATTACATACACTGCAGACACTAGTACAGATAATACAGACATTACATACACTGCATACACTAGTACAGATAATACAGACACTACATACACTGCAGACACTAGTACTGATAATACACACACTACATACACTGCAGACACTAGTACAGATAATACACACATTACCTACACTGCAGACACTAGTACAGATAATACAGACACTACATACACTGCAGACACTAGTACAGATAATACAGACATTACATACACTGCAGACACTAGTACAGATAATACAGACATTACATACACTGCAGACACTAGTACAGATAATACAGACATTACAGACACTGCAGACACTAGTACAGATAATACAGACATTACATACACTGCAGACACTAGTACAGATAATACAGACATTACATACACTGCAGACACTAGTACAGATAATACAGATACTACATACACTGCAGACACTATTACAGATAATACAGACACTACATACACTGCAGACACTAGTACAGATAATACAGACACTACATACACTGCAGACACTAGTACAGATAATACAGACATTACATACACTGCAGACACTAGTACAGATAATACAGATACTACATACACTGCAGACACTAGTACAGATAATACAGACATTACATACACTGCAGACACTAGTACAGATAATACAGATACTACATACACTGCAGACACTATTACAGATAATACAGACACTACATACACTGCAGACACTAGTACAGATAATACAGACACTACATACACTGCAGACACTAGTACAGATAATACAGACATTACATACACTACAGACACTAGTACAGATAATGCAGACACTACATACACTGCAGACACTAGTACAGATAATACAGACACTACATACACTGCAGACACTAGTACAGATAATACAGACACTACATACACTGCAGACACTAGTACAGATAATACAGACATTACATACACTGCAGACACTGGAACATATAATAGATACATTAGATACTCTGCAGACAGGAGCTGCAGACTCTATTTACAGTTCATCACCTTCTATTTACAAAACATTCTGCAAAACGCTGAGCTCACAGCAAAAGCAAGAGAAGTTTGCAGAATGTTGCAGATACTGCAGACAAGTGTCCCCCATGTAATTCTGCACAGTATCACCAGTGTATCGGAGGAGGATACTGTGCAGAATTACAGGGGTGCAGCAGGAGACCAGCACTGGGGGATCCCCTCCAGGAGAAGCCCCTGCTGAGGAGGTCACTGGGTGCTGGGTGTCACACACCTGGGTGCTGCTGTGAGTGTTATCTTCACTCTGGGCTGTGGGAGAAGCAGAGAGGAGCTTGTAGCAGGATGACATGTAACTGCCCGAATCTAACATTGCGCCTAAACTGCGCCAAAATTGCGCCTAAACTGTGTTAAAGTAAAGTGATTAACCCCTTCCCGGGTCCCGGTGCATGGAGAGGGCTCGCGGGCCGAGCCCTCTCCATAGCCGGCAAGTCTTTGCTGCATATTGCAGCAAAGGCTTACCGGTAACACCCGCGATCGGTGCTAGCACCGATCGTGGGTGCTTTCACGGCCACCGCCGCCGGCAACGCTGCCGGAGGCTCCAAAAAGATGGCGCTGCATGGGCGCCGCCATCTTGCCGCGGATCGCCGCTCCCCGATGACGTCACGGGGAGCGGTGATCCATTGCCATGACAGCTTTGGGTCTCACGAAGGCCCGAAGCTGTCTCGTTTTAACCCATTCATTACAATGTGCTATCAGCACATTGTAATGAATGAGGAGTAAAATCCCCATATACTGCCATATTCCAGTATGGCAGTATATGGTAGGATCTATCAGACAACCTAGGGTTAAAGTACCCAAGGGAGTCTGAAAAATAGTAAAAGTAAAAGTTAAAAAAAGTTAAAAAAAAAAAATTATAATAAAAAAACCTAAAAATTCAAATCACCCCCCTTTCCCTAGAACTGATATTAATATTAATAAACAGTAAAAATCATAAACACATTAGGTATCACCGCGTCCGAAAATGTCCGATCTATCAAAATATAACAACAGTTTTTCACTGCGTTTAATCCCGTAACGGAAAATAGCGTCCAAAGTCAAAAATGACATTTTTTTGCCATTTTGGAAAATATAAAAAAATTAATAAAAAGTGATCAAAAGGTCACACAGTCCTAACAATGATAGCAATGAAAACGCCATCAAAAGTCGCAAAAAATGACACCATGGAAGTGAAAAAACTAAAAAAGGCCAAGTCAATAAGGGGTTAATAAGAGGCAGAAAATATACTTATCACAGATGGTTGTAGCTTGTGATAATTCTGGCAAAACAGTGCGTTAGAATTTAGGCGCAACTACTACACGTAGGCGCAGTTTAGGCGCAATGTTAGATTCAGGCAGTTACATGTGATCCTGCTACAAGCTCCTCTCTGCTTCTCCCACAGCCCAGAATGAAGATAACACTCACAGCAGCACCCAGGTGTGTGACACCCAGCACCCAGTGACCTCCTCAGCAGGGGCTTCTCCTGGAGGGGATCCCCCAGTGCTGGTTTCCTGCTGCACCCCTGTAATTCTGCACAGTATCCCCCTCAGACACACTGGTGATACTGTGCAGAATTACATGGGGGACACTTGTTTGTAGTATCTGCAAACTTCTGCAAACTTGTACAAACTTCTCTTGCTGTGAGCTCAGGGTTTGCAGAATATTTTGTAAATAGAAGGTGATGAACTGTAAATAGAGTCTGCAGCTCCTGTCTGCAGTGTATCTAATTGTATCTATTATATGTTCTAGTGTCTGCAGAGTATCTCATGTATCTATTATATGTTCCAGTGTCTGCAGTGTATCTAATGTATCTATTATATGTTCCAGTGTCTGTAATGTATCTAATGTATCTATTATATGTTCCAGTGTCTGCAGTGTTTGTAATGTATCTATTATATGTTCCAGTGTCTGCAGTGTATCTAATGTATCTATTATATGTTCCAGTGTCTGTAATGTATCTAATGTATCTATTATATGTTCCAGTGTCTGCAGTGTATCTAATGTATCTATTATATGTTCCAGTGTCTGTAATGTATCTAATGTATCTATTATATGTTCCAGTGTCTGGCTGAGCTTTGCTGCTAGAAATGAGCTCTTCTGCAAAGGGGCTCAGTGCTTTCTTCTCAGATAACGCCACCTTCGGGCTGGATTGTTTTTGCGCCCGTTTTTGTGCCTAAATGCAAAAGTCGCACGTGAATGAATATCATTAGGCGCAGCAAAACATCTGGAATTGAACGATAGATGAGGGAAAGGTGGTTATTTTAGCTGCGCGGCTAATTTGACGTTTAATCGCAAAAATGGCGCAAAAACGGTGCGCCTGAATGAAAAGGCGCAAAAACAACAGAAAAAACAAGTGATAAATGTGGCCCAATAGATCCTGTTTTTTTTATCTTTGTGGCCTCAGCCACAAAATCAACTTTGAAAAGATTATTTAAACTGGTTCTAAAAAAGTCATGAAGGCAAGGAGTTAAGCACTGAAGTCAAGCTCTCCCTGAACTAGAAAATTCATTCTGCTGTAAATGACAAGCATCCAAAGATTTCACTAAAAAACACTCTCCTAAATTCCTATGTAGGCGCTCGCACGGTCGCGCGCATGGTGTGCCAATTGCTTACCACTGTGCGCCGAAGCAGCTTCGGCTATGAAGTTTATAAAGTGTTTTAAACCGCGATGCAGTGGTTTAGGACACTAACAAAAATAAGCTCCGGCACCAGCTCACCCTGACCTGGTCCTCGGTATTCCCATCTTACACCTACCATATCATGCGGTAGGTTTCCTTTAAATATATCACAGTCAGAGAATCCAAACAAAGTTCAAAATACAGCACCAGGTTTATGCACTTTTCAGCTTTGCCCTATAGATTGGGACACTGTCTAAAGAGCCATTTCACTATGTCTAAAGATAAAGAAAGTTAGCGTAAGAAAAAAAATACTTACGTGCCACTAACAAAACGGTAGATAATGTGAGGAAGCCCATGTCTGTGGTGAGTAGAGATCTTGGTGTAGTACAAGTCACTGAAAACATGAAACATATACAAGTTATTGCAGAACATTAATATATTCAGTGTATACAGCATAAGTACTACTGCATATCAGTGGTAGGTACTCTACCTGTGGAGATCCGGGCTCTGGGAATGTCTCCTGCAGGTGTGACATTTATATGGGTCTGGTTAGGTTGGGTCGCCAAGATTTACATGTATAATTATGTATATTTCACAACATGTCCCAGTATAATAATAGCCGGATTATAGTGTCCAGAGGAAATATTACACTCATGACTTAATGTACATGACACATCAGAGTTACCACATCAGCGGAGGCCAATGGAAACCAATAAGAACATCGGGAGGGATGATGCTTAATTGCTGTTTTATCAACTTTATGCCTTAAAATTGTCACTATATCTATGGCCACTCCACTTTTTCCCTACAGATAATTGACTCCAGATCTACCATGAGACTCCAGATATGATGGATGAAGTGTGAGAGTACACTGGTGTACACCCCCTGTTCTTTGCCCCCATTAAGGGTATAATACTAACATGTGAGGGTGGATTTATCACAGCTTGTAGGCCTGAAGACAGATGTAGAAGCTATAATTTACAGTAGTTGCAATTCCCAGAGCAGAGGTGGTAACTAGTCCTCCCTCTTCACTGGTTGGGTGGGTTGGGGGTCATGCCAGGCAGAGAAGTGGTGTCCACAACTAGATTCAGGCGCAGGCTATAGGGCAGGTCTATGCCAGGCCGAACCTGACAAACCTGGCTCATTTACTAAGGGTCGCGCTGCTCACTTTTGTCGGACTGTTCACTTTTTTTGGAGATTACACAGCTTGCACAGGTATGAAAGAAGTGTCTGCGCTGGGATTTTCCCACATGTGGACCTTATTTGGCGCGGCTGCACTGCTTTCATGCGACACAAATTGGGGGTCGTGCCCTCGGACGATCTGACTGATATGGACTTTAACTTTTGTCCTCAATGGCAGCCAAGGTTGAGGTACAGGAACGGCAGGCAAACTCTGAGTCGGGAACAGGCAGGAGGTCAGGATGGGCAGCACAGGATCAGAGTCAGAGACATAGCAACAGGTCAGGGCAGGCGGCAAAGGAGCAAAGTCAGAAACAAAACCAGGGTCACAAAGATCCAGCAGGGTTAGTAGGAAGGGGCAGGCTTACATAAAAATTAGTGAAATTGACCAGCGCCAATTAATGGTGTGGTGGACAGGATCATGACAGGGGCCAGGACGCGTAAGGTGTGCGCGTGACGCGCAGGCGGGGGCGATATGGGTCGCGGAACCACCCGTGACACTTATTATTATTATTTAACATGATCATTAATTCCATTGTGCTGTGAAATCAATAGGGGATTCACATATGTTACATTAAGAAAAGAACAAAACTACAAAAACTACAGAGGTCTGAAGCACGTGAAAATAGGATCCTGCCCAAGAGGCTTCACAATTTATATAAGAGGGTAGATGGAGACAGGAGGTGAGGGAGCAGAGAAGTTATTCTGTGTTGTAGTTGATCCTAAACAAGCGAGTGTTAAGTTTATGTTTGAAGGATTGGAAAGTAGGGGACAGTCTGACACATTTTGGTAGAGAGTTCCAGAGTATGGGGGAAGCACGGGAGAAGTCCTAGAGACAGATGTGAGAGGAGCTGATGGTTATAGAGTGAAAATAAACGACCTTTGAAAATAAGAGATAATAGGGGTCATTTACTAAGGGCCTGATTCGCGTTTCCCCGACGTGTTACCCGAATATTTCCGATTTGCGCCGATTTCCCCTGAATTGCCCTGGGATTTTGGCGCACGCGATCGGATTGTGGCACATCGGCGGCAGCATGCACGTGATGGAAATCGGGGGGCGTGGCCGAACGAAAACCCGATGGATTTGGAAAAAACGCTCGGTGTATTCCAGTGCATTCCGGGGAACTTCAGCGCAGCAGCACCACCTGGTGGACGTCGGACGAACTGCCTTAATGAATCCCAGTCGGACCCGAATCCACCGCAGAGAACGCGCCGCTGGATCGCGAATGGACCGGGTAAGTAAATCTGCCCCAATGTGTGGGACTTTATTGGCTGATGAGTTCAGAGATATATGGAGGGGACAGGGTGTGGACGGCTTTGTAGGTCATGGTTTGTATTTTAAATTGAATTCCCTGTGCAATGTGTAACCAGTGGAGGGACTGGCAGAGAGGAGAAGCAGAGGAGAAGCCAGGAGACAGATGGATTATCTGAGCAGCAGGGGTAAAGGTAGATTGGAGGGGTGTTAGAGAGTTAGCTGGGAGACCACAGAGAAGAATATTGCAGTAGTCATGGACATGGACTAGTAATTTTGTAGACTCTGGATTAAGGAAGGATCAGATGTGAGAGATATTCAAAAGACGGAGATAGCAGGTTGTAGTAGGAGACTGGATGTGAGGCCTAAAGAATAAGGCAAAAGATGACTCTAAGGCAGCGGACTATTTGGACCGGTGAGAGTGAAGTGCCTTGGGTTGTGTCTCTTAGGCCTGGTGGGTGATGCATTAGATGGAGGAAAGAGTATTGGTTCCATTTTGTCCATGTTTAGGGGCTACTGTGTACATAACATAAGCCTCTTTGGCTCTGGGTCATAAAAGAAACAAGATCTGGAAGGTGTCAATCTGCTTGATAACTTCTTGCAAGTGGTTCATTGGCTCAAATTCTGCTGACTGGTTCCCTTTAAGTCTTCACATACCTGCAGAGGTGGCCTATAATGGCAGGTCTCATCAGGGATCCGTCTCACTTCCTTGAAGGATTCCATTGTCCTACTGTTTTCTCATGAAGTAATATGGTGACGCAAGTGTCCAGAGGTTCCTTATGATGAAATATTTGCATCGTTTTACATATGATTCATTAGTGTTATGACATCTGCTGCAACCAGTCACATTATAATTAGAAACATACATCAGGTGATACCGAGAACATAACATTCTTAAACATTAACCCAATTTTAAAAATATATTTTTTAGAACTTTCGTCCATGGATTATACACTTCCCTATTACTTTCTCACCTCTGAAGACTTCCAGGCCCTGCTATTACTTATAAAAATTCAAACGAATGCAGCACCTTATCCGTGGGAAGAGCTCAACCAACGTTCCCGGATGGATCCAAAACATCCGAAGATCTCTGTAGAAGAATATTATGTAGTGTGACCGGAGCTCTATATAGTCTTCTAGTCCCTCAGTTTCCTTCCAGATTCATATTACAGGCAGTCCCCGGGTTACATACAAGATAGGGTCTGTAGGTTTGTTCTTAAGTTGAATTTGTATGTAAGTCGGAACTGTATATTTTATCATTGTAATCCCAGCCAGAACTTTTTAGGTCTCTGTGACAATTGGATTTTAAAAATGTTGGGTTGTCATAAGAACCAGGATTAACAATAAAGCTTCTTTACAGACACCTGTGATAACTGTTACAGCTGTTTATTGTAGCCTAGGACTAAAGTACAATAAATTACCAATATCCAGAGGTCCGTATGTAACTAGGGGTCGTATGTAAGTCGAGTGTTCTTAAGTAGGGGATCGCCTGTATATGTATACACTTCAATAAAATCACTTGAACTGTTGAACGGCTCAGACAACGGATAAGGCGCCATACAGACACGGAACCGCTTAAGTGTCTTTTTAATCCTCAAAATCTCCTGGTAGCATACTCCGCTATACAGAGAAAGTAAGAATCAGACATAGCGTAGACAGTTCCAAAATCCAAAAGTTTTATTTTTAAAATCTACTCACATAGAGCCAAATAAAATGCGCATAACAGATCCACGAGGACACCAAGTCACCGCCGGACCCAGGGTTTCGCTGGTTAGCTTCTTCCGGGGCATGACTGGCATCATTGTAGCGACAATTGGGCGCTTAAATTGTCCCTTACTTGCACCTAATGGGGCACATTTACTTACCAGGTCTGCGCAATCCCTGATTCGGAATGTCCGCCGGAATGCCCATCTGCCACGATTTATGAAGATCGTGGGTCTGGTATCCTGCATGTGTCACTTCCCCGATCAGGTCTGCTGGAGTTCACCATCTTATTCCTGGTGCATGTAAGTGCTTGGCTTGCAACGCAAATGAAATTGTTAAATCCTGCACATAGTCTGAATTCGCCGGCTTTTGTTGCGTGAAAGCCAGCACAAAGCGATCATGTGCAGCACAATCCCTGGCGCGATCCCTGAAAAGTCGATGCTGCCGCGGGACCCTTGGTCTCAAAACAGAGCATGCCAGACCCAGACCTACTTAAGGGAGCTACTATGTGGGACTAAAATGTTGCACACCACAAAAAGTTGCAAAAGTAAGACTAAACAGGCAACTCATCACATGTATCAAAAAGGGAAAGGACTTACATTGCAATGATTCAGTAACCAACTTCAGGAAACTTGAAAAAACTATGTTACATTAGACCCACTGACCCACATTTATTGAAGGGTTTGCGTCAGTACTGACAAAAAATGTGCTAAGGCTTGCACCCTCCCCCCTTCTATTCCTGTTTATGGTGCTCCTCGATTTACACGAAGATGCAATATTTATCCTCCATGCATGGTTTTATGGAGGTATGAGAAGTGCTGCATTACTTGTTGCACAGAGCAGATTGCATAAAACATTTTTGAGCACTCTCTTCAGCTTTTTGCATTACGGCCAGTGGTACATGCGGACCATGCATTTTCTCTGATTATACTCTAATTACTCTATATTATATTATTGAAGCCTGCGCACCTCATTGTATTAGCATACATTAAAAGTTACGTTTTAGTTGTATTTTTCTTGTCTCTACTTTGGAGTGGAGAGGCCAGGGAGTGAGATTACCCGACTTTTGGTGTATCTAAATGTGATTGGAGATTCCTGTATTAAGAAGATACAGGCAGAAGGAAAATTGTGTAAGAAATTAGAATTGTCATAAAGATTATTTCAAAAATCCACACAATATTAAATTTCATGCACATTTCCCATATTCATGGGATTTCCTTAACAACACCAACCAATTGACATGTTGGGGCAGATTTACTTACCTGGTCCATTCGCGATCCAGCGGCGCGTTCTGTGCGGTGGATTCGGGTCTTCCGGCGATTCACTAAGGTAGTTTCTCCGTCGTCCACCAGGTGGCGCTGCTGCGCTGAAGTTCCCCGAGGCGCGCTGGAATGCCCTGAAATTCCCCGGCCTATACCTGGTGAAGGTAAGTGCAATTTACGCGATACATTTTTTTTTTAAAATGCGGCGGTTTTTCCAAATCCGTCGGGTTTTTTGTTCGGCCACGCCCCCGATTTCCATCGCGTGCATGCCGGCGCCGATGCGCCACAATCCGATCACGTGTGCCAAAATCCCGGGGCAATACAGGGAAAATCGGCGCAAATCGGAAATATTCGGGTAACACGTCGGGAAAACGCAAATCGGACCCTTAGTAAATGACCCCCGTTGTGTGAAGCTCAATCTAGTTTATGGACCATGTACTGGATTACGAGAGGAGGCTCATTTATCCCTCTGTGACTCCGAGGATCTTCCCTACACCCAACCTTGTCACGGTCTTTGTCACCTTATAGTCTGTGTTATAAAATGTATTACAAGAAGGAGATAGAAGCACAATCATCTCTGCTTTATTCATTCCCACATCAAGGTTCCAGACATTTGTAGGACATTATCCTCACATCTTACAGGTGACGCTAGTGACATTATTGATCCTTGGTTTTTTCACATTCGGTTGGTTTCACACAGTTTTTTCCGCTTAGAATATATCCATCATTACAGACACATTTAGGGGATCTTTGCTGGTAACAGATTTTGGGAACAATTGGTTCGTCACATGTGGGTTGGCAGCCGTATGCATTGGGCACAAAGGTCTTATTGGGGCCACATGTAACGTTACAGTCTTTAGGTCTGACGCATTGTAAAGGTTCTCCTGAAGTCCTGGTCTGCTCAAGGAATCCATCATCACAAGTACAGCCAAACGCTAATGGCAAGATACAAACGTCTTCAGGAGAAAATGTGTCTATATTGTCGCAGCGCAAATAACAGAATCCGTGATCTCTATATGTGCTGTTCTCAGGACACTTCGGAGCTGGTTACATAGAGAGGAAGGAAGGAGGAGTCAAATGGGGTCATCTAATTATGATATGAGGGCAAAATAAGCAAAAATCTTAATCATTAATACAAAGAGATGGAAATCAAAATATGGAGCACAAAAGCTATAACTCTTTCTTAAAGGGTTTTTTTGAGACTGTCTAAAAAAAACATTGGTGGCCGGGAGGGGGCTGCTTAATAAAATAAACATTTACTTCCTGAGTGTCCTCAGATGTCATTGCGCGGTTCCGTGCCCCAAGTAAACAAACAGGGGCATGATAGCGCTGCATTCAGCTTCCGGCCGGGCGGGAGTGGACGGCCACCTTGGCCGGCCAGAAGCTAAATGCAGCACGGCTTCTATGCCCCTGTTTGGGCACGGGCTGGAGTGATGACATCGCTGGACACCAGTAGGGACCGCAAGGTAAGTAAATGTTTATTTTTTAAAGCAGTCCCATCCCGGACACCATCATTTTTTTTAGACAGTCTCGGGCAACACCTTTAACATCAGTCTATCTATCTATCTATCTATCTCACATCTTTCTATCATCAGTCCATCACCTCTTTCTGGAATCTATCCATTTAGGGGCTAGGAAAGTCCAAGTCAGCTCTTTGTATATAACGCTCCAACAAAAGAGGGTTGTAAGGCCAACAGGCAAAGGCAGGACCTCTAGTAGCTGTGTAGTAATAAATCTACTTTTATTCTCTTCATCCATCATCACATTGTGGTATAGCAGTGGTCACTCTCGTATTATTAATCACTTACGTGTTACGCTTTCACTTTCCACCATCCCCTTCAGGACTAAAAGACAAAACAACATATAAATAACTTTCCAAGGCTTAGAAGTTTTCTCTTTCAGATTGTGATTCCTGCGGAAGACGGGACAAGATAAAAACTTGTTAAAGTCCATAAACTTTTGCCATTTGGACATAGATTCAAGGTTAAAGAACATTTTTTTTTATGGGGAACCTATAGCATTAATTGACCTTATAAACACTTTCCAGTATTTTGTCAACATCATCCAAAAAAACAGTTTAGCACTGAAGTCAAGCTCTCCCTAGCTTTACTGTATTTGATGCCCTTATGTACAGGATCATCACTCATAGGTTTTCCTGAAGTCTAGTACATGATGTGAATGATATTGGAGCTGGTGTTCTGAGGCAGGAGAGCTTGACTTCAGTGCTAATCTCTCTGCTTCTACTATATTATAGACGCAATTTACATCTCATTTCAAAGTTGGTTTCCTGGAAGATGCCACCACACTGGGCCATGAAAGATACAAGATCTGGAAGACGTCAATCTGCTGGACAACATACTAGTAATGTTTATTAAGTCAATTTCTGCTGACAAGTTCTTTTAAATCCCTTAGGAACTAAGCTTTTTTTGTTCATTTTTCGCTCCCCACATTCAAAAATCAAAAACTTTTTCATATTTCCATATACAGACCTGTATTAGGGCTTACTTTCTCCGTAAAAAATTGTGCTTCTTAGTGATGCTTTTTATTTTTTCACGCCTTGTACTAGGAATCAGGCAGATAAAAATGTACCCCTGGACAATCACAGGGATACTAAATTTATACAGGTTTTATTGTGTTTTCTAATTTTACTTGTTTCTCTTTATTTTAGTTCTAGGGAAAGGAGGTGATTTGAAATTTTAGGTTTTGTTAATTTTTTTTCACTTTTTTTCTTAAAATAATTTTTTACTATTTTTTAGACCTCCTCGGGTAGGTTGTCCCACATCATCTATTACAATGTGCACATGAGATAGCGTCAGGCCCTGTAAAGACACAAGGCTGTCATGGTGAGGGATTGTCACTTCCCGATGACGTTACGGGAAGTAAGAGTAGCAAAACGGAGTTCAAGATGCAGAAACTACTTACTGCAGTTTACTTTTGAACTTTACCATGTAGATTGTGACACCGTCTAAAGAGCCATTTCACTATGTTCAGAGATGATCGAGGTCATCTCCCTTATTTATGCACAATGAGAAGGAACGGGAACCACCGGTGATGGGTGTGATGTGGCTCAGCGTACTCTTCTCTATGTAAGAAAAGGTCTTCCTGTATCTAAAAATTATTATAGAAAATCATTAGGAAAGGAAGAAAAATACTTACTTGCCACTAAGCAGACAGTAGATAATGTGAGGAAGCCCATGTCGCAGTGTAGCACAAGTTACTAATAACATAAAAAATACACAAGTTCATTATAGTTTATACGGATGAAAAAGACACATGTCCATCAAGTTCAACCAAAGAAGGGATTAAGGAGAAATGATTCTATAATTTATAATCATCAATGTTATTTAGGTTTAAGAAAGTTATTACAGAATGTTACAATATAAATCATAAATATTCTAAACTAATACATCAGTAAGATCCTTTACCTGGGGAGGTCCTGGCTCTGGGGAATGTCTCCTGCGGGTGTGACATTTATATGAGTCGCCGAGATTTACATATATCATTTTTCATATATCATTTTGCAATATTTCCTCAATTCCCCAATATAATAATGGCCTGATGATAGCGTCCAGATGCTTTCCTCAGAGAAAGTGTTACATTCATTATTTTATGTAAATATCATTGTAACCGGTCAATCAAGTGAAGCTTGTAATTAGGTGAAAACTTTGGCAGGGGTGTCCATTTTGTAAATTTTTTGTCTTAAAATGGTCACTTAATGTATGGCCACTCCACTTTTCGCTACAAACATTTTACTCCAGATCTACCAGGTGACTCCAGATATGATGGATGAAGTGCACAGACCTGGAGGGGGGGGGTGCCATGGCTTATACGACTGAAAACAGGCATAATAGCCATGATTTAATCACAATTCCAGAAGCAGACAGAATTGCGACTACTCCGCCCTCCTTATTGATTGGATGGATGAGAGCAGTGCCGGGCAGCCGAGTCAGTCAATGGGGCACATTTACTAAGGGTCCGTCGGACGCATTTCCATCGGGTTTCCCGAATATTTCCGTCTTTCATGCGACACAAATCGGGGGCATGGCCGTCGGACAACCAGACTGATTCGGACAAACCGCGGAAATTAACTTTCAAAATTGTGTTGCAATATCAGCACGTACATACACCGGGAAAAAGAAGGTGAACTCCGGCAGACCTCAGTGGGGGAAGCGACACATGCAGGAACTTGGACGCATCTTAGTGAATTGCGGCAGCTCCGAATCCTCGTCGGACATTTTGGATCGGCGGCGTCAACGGGACGGATAAGTAAATGTGCCCCAATGTGTGGCAGGGACGACCCACATTTGAATACTAACTGTTCTAGCTATCCTGACACAGTTCTACAATAGCATAGAACTGGCGTAGAACTGAGCCAATCACACAATGCACCCGGCAATCGCACGTACTTTGCTGCATATCTATCAGGAGGCCAGAGGCTAATGTTAAATTTGGCAGGTGCACTGAGGCGGGGTTTCATATTGACATTGTTCTAGTCTGTCCCTGCACTATTGGTCCTCAGCACCCATACTGGCAGAATAGACCCTATGGTTCTGAGCCTTAGGTCCCCACCAGCACAGTGTATAAGGCTTCATTCACACAACACTGTGCCCGCCATAGCACGCCGTGCACAGGTCGGTGCCCGGAATAGGAGGTGGTGAGCGCTGCTTACCCTCGCCCCTCTCCATAGTGATATATGGCGCACGACACCATATTCTGGCAGCAGATAGGACACATACTATCTTTCTCCCATGTACGGAATGGTATGATGCCGCATGTGTGCTGCACCACTCCTGTGCGTCGCTGTGTGCCCATTGCTATCTATGGGGGACATATATATATACGGCCTTGTGTATGTGGCCTAATACTGTAAGGCCAGTTCCCCACTTGCGAGTGTGATGCCAGGATCTACCGGCCCGAACGCTGCAAGCCGGAACTGAACTGACATGCTGAGTTCAGTCCCGGTGTGAAGTGTTCGGGCCGGGACATCCCGGCAGCAAACGTTGCAAGTGTGATGTGAATTCATCGCATCACACTCGCAAGTGGGGAACGGGCCTAAGTAGAGTCCATCAAGTTCAGCCTGTTACATCGATGAAGGTGAAAAGAGCATGAGGTAGATGTAAAGGCTAAAAAATTTTTTAAGAAAGTTAGAAGATATTTTCACACTAATAAAGCTCATCTGCCCCCATCATGACTTTCTATGATCAGGAATTCCATCGATCTCCTTCAGAGTCTTACCTTACTGGTAATTTCTTCTGAAGATGACCTAGTCTAAAGCCTCTTAATATAAAGATGCCCTGAATTGGCTGTTATCCAGCATCATGTCCGTAGATAATTAGCAGCCGGTGAAGATAGAATTGGTTTCTGTGACGTACTCAGGATCCCCTGATGTGCATTTGCCCTTTTTGTGACTTCAAACAACCAATTCATATCTATTTACAAAGTTTTTTTTGGTTGTTGCGACCTCACACCAGGGCACAGTAACATAACATGCTGCTTCATTGGCTTAATTACTGCTGACAAGTAAATGACAAATTCTCATTAAGAAATCTTCTTACTTCCTTCCTTGAAGGAGCTCCATAGTCACACTGTTTTCTCATAAATTAATTGTCTTCTGTGACGCAAGTGTCCAGAGGTTCCTTATGAAGAAATACATCAGGATTGCATTGATTTACATATGATTCATCGGTGTTAGGGCATTGGCTGCAACCAGTCAATTTATAATTAGCAACATTCATCAGGCAATACCTAAAACATGGATTTTCTGAACTAAGTACCCAATTTTTAATGTTTTTTAGGACTTTAGTCCACTGATTTTATACTCAGTAGATACTTTGGTTTCTCACCTTTGAAGACTTCCCGGCTCTGCTATTGCTTTCATGTGCACTGGTGCCCAAGACCGGTGATAATTTATCATGTTTGATCTTGCTAATGAGATGTAAAATAGCAGAACATGGATGAAGATTGTAATGGAAATAAGAAGAAGCAGTGGATCAGAAATGGAGCTAAGAAAGTCTGGGATAAACGAAGACGACAATCTGACTCCTGAATCGGGAGCAATGTTTTGTAGACGGCTGTGACCGATGCAAAAAGTTATCAACAGCGCGTTCTTCTTCAACTTATTCTGGAGGGCCTGACGTAAATATAAATTAGGAGGTCCAGGTCTCTAAATCCTATTCCTTTGTATACATCCTCAGGGTCACTAAGCACCTGTTGGGGTATGCAATCACCTGGGGCGCCTTAGTGGAGGGGGTGCTGACACAACTGCTGCTCAAAACCTGCGCTCCATCTCCTATCTGACGCTTTGCCTTCTGATAAGGTTCTGCCAGGTTCTGCAGCAGCTGAGGAATATTGTAATGTTTTCCAGCTGCTGTGGTGTGTACTGCGATGTTCTGCAGTAGCTAAGGCATTATGAGGCTCCGCAGCAGCTAAACTATGAATTTTGGTGGTTCTGTGACAGCTTTTTACACAACTTTGAGCAGGAAGCAAATGTTGAGGTTTGCACTGTTGGCCTAATAACTTAGAAACTGCCCAGTTCATACTCACCTGCTGGGGATTGCAGTTTGCCAACACGACAGGGAAACCTCCTCTGGTGTTATTGTGTAATGACCCAGAGGACATTATTTTAATTTGTGACTCCATATTTTGTGGACAATCTTTTCAGCAGTAAAATAAGATCTGGCTTTACCTTACTGTGTTATCCCTGAGAGGAAGAAGTAATCAATCCCTGCACTGCCCCCAGCTGCTGTGTATGAGTCATCCAGCTCAGGTTGATTAGTCCTGTCTGGATTGTTCAGAAAGCTCCGTGTAACATGTAGGCTGAAGGCAATCCTGCTCTCCCAAGATTCTGAATGTTTTTTTTTAGCAAAACCAGCTGGGAATACACAAGATATGATCCTGCATCAGTGTAGCTACAGCATTCTCAACATATGTTTGCTTCATAATGCATCAAATCACATTGTAGATTTCCTTTAATAGAATTTTTACTGGTTTTGATTATTATTATTATTATTTACAATATTCAATTACACTTAAATTTGGAGATCAGTAAGCAGAATTTGGAGGAGACAAAGCAGTTGTGTTCCTGAGGTGGGCAGTGTCCAAAGAAAGGTTCTGAAAGAATATCTGGGGCCCGCAGGACACTGCAAATATATCCATCGCATAACTAGAAGCTGATGGGCCCCAGTGCAACGTCTGTGCCAGGCCCCTGCTTCCAGTGTGTCCCACTCTGAACTCCGTCGGTGTACCAATGCTGTACCAGGTGCAAGGACAGGAGGCGGGTGGATGTGCCAGGCTGCCTGGAAGTTGTCTAAGCGGAGCTGCTGTGTCCCTGGCCATGTCCCATGGCTCCTACGGACATTGGGAGTACCAGAGGAGGTGTAGTACCAGCCCGGGTGCTTAGTTTTTATTACAGTTGGGTGACCCTTTTAATGCTGATAAGAATTTTGATTTTTTTTTTATTAGTGTTTATTATTTAGTTTTATTTCCCCATGTCGTTGCATTGTGCTTTGAAAAACAAACTTAGCACATTGGGGGCATCCATTATGTGGCAAGTTAGACTATGATTTTAGATTGTGGCACATGAGATTTATGAATTGGTGCATGGCCAAAAAAGGTTCTGAATAGACTCCACATTCCTGGCCGTGAAATAGAACTTGTTAGACAAGCTATTGTCTTGTATAATTGTGAGCCAAAAAGAATGTGGGAACCTAGAGACACAGGAAAAGTGTCAGGATTCCCTTGCTGGGCCCAAATTGAGTGACCAAAAGGTGTGAACGTTGGAAAAGGAAAGCGTGGTGCTGACACTTTATAAATATAGTGCACAATGCGCAGCAAGTAAAGAAAAAAGGGCAAAAAACTATTGGAAAGCCATCTCTTAGTGTTGCCCTATTCATATTATGAGCTCCCTTTCATCCCCCTCTCGTATTTTGGCCCCCTCTCAACCCCTCTTATTGTGGGTTCCTCCTCATCTCCCTATCATGGCCCCCTCTCATCTTCCTCTGCTGTTGTGACCTCCACATCTCCTCTCATATTGTAGCCCCTCATTTCTCTCTTAAATCCGGGGCCCCCCTACATTCTCCCTTTCCTTTCCTCCTCATATTGTGACCCCTTCTTATCTCCCCCTCTTATTGTGTGTCCCTATCTACCCCTCCAATTGTGGCCCCCACATCTCCCCTGCATATTGTGGTCCCTCTCATCTCCTTCTAATGTGACATCTCGTTTCCCCCTCATATTGTGGTTCCTCTCATCTTCTCCTCCAATTGGGGCCTCCAACCTCATATAGTGGCCCCTTTCATCTCTCTCTCATAATGTGGGCTGTCATCTCCTCTTATATTGTGGCCATTCTTATCTCTTCCTCATATTGTGGCCCCCCATCTCCCCCACATGTTGTGGCCTCCTCCCCTTCTCCTTACAGTGTAATTATAAAAATAAAAAACATCAGTTACTCACCTCTACCCGTTCCCACGCACTAGGTCTCTGCTCCTCTTCTTCACTGGCTGTGATGCAGCTAAACACAATCACATTTCTCCTGCCGTCCTCTGCATCATCAGCCGATGTTGATGTGCGTGGAATCACCAAGTATCGGAGGGTAACAGCAGAGGAGTCAGCAAGTATCAGGGCCCGCAGTTGGATTCATCAATACACTATTGGGCCAGTCCAAACCTCTGTGTCCCCAATATCTCATAATTTTATTCATATCTATCTTACCAATCATACTGCTAATCAGCGCATTGTTGTATTATACTGATAATTACATGATGTGTCCTGGCTTTCCACTTTCCACTGCAAGACTATAAGGGAAAAAAAGTATGTCCATGTCAATAACTCATATGATATGATAGTCCGTGAACATTTGCCGTTGATAAGAGTTTAAATCATTTCTTAAAGGTCAAGTGTCACCATAAATTAAATAATATAGTAATATAAATAATCTCCCCCAAAGTCAGGAAATATGACTCTTCGCATCTAATTTACAAATGAGATGAGTCAAGTTTATTAGTCGCAGGGAGAGTGTCAGTTCAGTAGACCCTATCTTCTGTTCTGTAGCACCTACAATTGTGCTGCTGGTGTCATATAAGATAAGAATATCTCATTTTAGATTCAATAAGGCTTATGGTTCTGTGAGCTACAGAACTGGACATTCACGAAGTTAAAAGATAAGCGGGAATCGGATCTTTATCTGCTTCTCACATTTCCAACTAGGTTGGAATATGGATTTATATGGAGTTATTTACTTCAGCCTCTTGATGTATCCGGTGTGTCCTAGAAAAAGTTTATCGTCCTGTGCCGGCCCACTCCTCACCGGCCGCGCCAATCCACCGCATTTGCGATTGTTTCAGGGCTTCTGTCGGGATCAGGGGTAGTGGACGCACTGTACAACCGCAAACGACTATGTAAGCCGACACCTGGGAGCGGAGTCTAAGTGGTACTCGGTTTTCACCAGAGCCCACCGCAAAGAGGGTATGACTTGCTGTGGCGGGATACTACCAGGTCGCTTCACAGGTGCAACTTTGCTCGAGGTGGTGGCCAAGACGAGGTACAGAATCGTAAGGCTGAGACAGAGTCGTGGACAGGCAGGAGGTCAGGACAGGCGGCACGGGATCAGAGTCAGGAACAAAGCAGAAGGTCAGGGCAGGCAGCAGAGGAGAGTAGTCAGGAACGGATCCAAAGTCACAACAGGACATCGCACTAAACGCACTGGGAACGGGAGACAAGCTTTCTCTAAGGCACAGGGCTCAAAGATCTGGCAGGAGATACAGGAAGGGGCTGTCAATTAACAGAGAAGACGGCTGGCCAGCGCCAATCATTGGCATGCTGAGCCTTTAAAACTTAGAGAGCCAACTTGTGCGCACCCTGAGAGGCGGTAATGCGCGCGCCGCAGCGTGGGGACCGCCGCTGGAGTGAGGGAAGGTAAGAGAAGCTGCAGCCGGGCTCCAGGGGCACAGGGAGGCACACGGGTGCGCCTGTGACCCGGGACATGCGTTGCAGGAGCACCCGTGACAGCTTCCACGCCACTGAGGTGCAGGGGCCACAATAAATATCCCCCTATGTCTTTATGGCTCACAATGTGACACAAAATCATGTTCATAGGTAACAGAAGAAAGGGACTTCTGATTTGACACTGCCCTGGCAACCACTAAACTTGACAAATCGAATGTCAGAATTGAGTGAGATTTCACATAAAAGACTGAATTCTACAAAGGACATTTCATCCCCGACCTGAGGGGGCAGGTAGTTTAGTGACCCAAAATCTGGTGACGGGTTTTCTTTAAGCCTGTAAGAAAATGTTTCATTTTTGTAAACTCATCTGCATTGGAATTTTGCAATCATGCGAAAACTCTAAAGTTCTGTGGTATTAATGTGTACAATATATATATTGGGAAAATAAAGTGAAAATCATTATTTTTAACACTTAGGGGCACATTCACTAAGGGCTTTGTGCCACTTAGCGCCATTCTTTAGTCGGACTGTGCCTGTTGTCCAATGTTAAAACGGCTTTCAGAGGCATTTAAGTAGTGGGTGCGCTGGGATTGTGTCACAAGTAACCCTTTTTTTGGCACATCTGCGCTGACTTCCATGCGACACAAATTAGGGGGTTTGCAGTCGGATGATCCGACTGATTTCGACTCAGCACGGGATTTAACTTTCAAATTGTGTCGCAAGCCCAAGCACTTACATGCACCGGGAGGAAGAAGGTGAAGTCCGTCGGACCTCAGCGACACATGCAGGATATCCGGCGTACGATCTTAGTGAATCATTATCGACAATGCACTTTCTGTGAACTCCAGTGACCGGGTAAGTAAATGTGCCCCACATTGTACCTACAGTATTATAGAGATACATGTTAAAACCTGTACAGTGACACAGGCACATAAGCTGCTGCAGATCTCCCCAACTCCAAAGACTCACCACAAGCTGCTGGCAGGGAGCCAGGTAATGTGAAACAAAGTTTGCCTGGGTACTATGCTCCCTGCATTGGCCATGATGACAGAATGGACATTGGATGCTCATATATTCAAATCTTGGTGAACTGATCGATGTTATCACATCCAACATTGATGCATCCGTCAAAGTAAAAATACCTGCAATATCTTGGCCATGATATATAAGACAGTCACTGGTTCTCTTAAAGCAAACCTTTCACTTGGAATGTCGTTTTTAGCTGGTGACAGGTTCCAATAGCCTATGCCAGTGATGGCAAACCTTTTAGAGGCCGAGTGCCCAAACTACAACAAAGACCCACTTATTTATTGCAAAGTGCCAACACAGAAATTTAATTTGTGATTTATACTCCGTTCTCTGTCACAGTTTTCATTGATAGCAGCACCTGAGGCACCAATAAAGCAGAAAATAGTCCCAGGTACAGCTGTCACTTTAAAATACCTCTGTGCACAGCAAGTCCTGGGCTGTCTTGGACTGCAGGAATATACCTGGAGTCATCTCTGGTGATGGCCTGAGTGCCCACAGAAAGGTCTCTGAGTGCCACCTCTGGCACTAGTGCCATAGGTTAGCCATCACTGGCCTATGCTGATGCCTTTGTCAGCATTGTGAATAATTTCAGTACTTTATAAAACATTATTTCACATTACATGGCTCCCTGTCAGCAGTTTGTGGTGAGACTTGGGGGGAAGGCAGATGCAGCAGTCTGTGTGTCTGTGTCTCAGTCTCCTCATGCATTCTTCCTCTACTTCACACCATCCTACTTCCTCCCCTGCCTGCTCAATGCATATGACAGGATGTGGGGTCAGAGATGGATAAGAGTGGAGGGGTAGAGATTGTGACAAAGGCATACAGGCTGCTGCAGCTGCCCCCTACTCCCGAGACTCACCACACACTGCTGGCAGGGAGCCATGTAATGTGAAATTAAGTTTTATAAAGTACTGCTGACAACGGCCTTTTTAAAATTAGCATAGCAGAAGCTATTGGAATCAGTCAACAGTTAAAAATGGCATTCTTGGTGACAGGTTCGATTTAAAGACACCTATTGAGATCATCTACAATTATATGCTTGGTTTCTTAATAATTGTATTGAAAAATGATAAAAAAAATCTCGGTAATGAAATTAAAATATGGGAGTGAAAATACTTACTTGCCACCAAGAAGGCTGTAGATAATGTGAAGATACCCATGTTTATACTGGTGGGAGAGTTTAGTATTGTACAAGTCACTAATACATTTGACAAAGACAAGATAAAGCATAAAAAATATGTAAAATAAATCTTAGACATAAAAATACTAATAGTAATGCAGATAAACAGTAATGTAAGACCAAGACATCTTCCTATGCTCACCTGGTGATATCCAGGATCTGAAGCTCCTCCTTTAGATGTGACAGGTATAAAGTCCAGACCAGGACAGTCCTCATAAATTTACATATGATAATGGACGTAATTTAATATTTTGTATATTGTGCAACATTTCCTCCGAGATAATAAAAGGCTGATGCTTACAGACAATGACGCACTTTCACCTCCCTTAATAAAGATCAGGGCGTCCAAAGGTGTCACAATATTGTAGGCGTCGTCTTATGCTAATTCATGTGTGAATATGAACAAGTGTCAAATTAATGTCACTGCACCAAAGCTCATGTATATTAATAGAGCAACATCATCTCCAATATTACCTGTGATTGCTTTTCTAAACTGTTATATAAACTAGAACCTGAAATTTGGATTTACAGTCACGTATGGCTTATACATTGTCCCAGATCTATTATTGTGGCTGCGCCAGTTTTCTGTCTGACTTTGCACTAGAAATAATGTTTTTGTGCCGGTTTTGCTTCGCGGCCGCACTGTGTCGGACAAGACCTAAGACTTATGCAGCTAAAGTGGTCCTGGTGGGAATGAGGTGCTTTATGTGCCTCCTCCTCCAGAAAAGGGACAGAGAAATCTTAGTAAATCTCCCCCAGGTAAATAGAACGTTTTCTTAGTGGAGACTAGTGATGAGCAGACCCGAGCCATGGTGTTTGGGTTTGCAATGAACATTGGGGGTTTGGGTGGGGGTGGAGCATGGTCCGTGCAGCGCGCTGCGTGATATCGTAGCGCGTGCTGCACGTGTCTGGAGGCGGGATGCCGCGCCTTGAAGCCGGGACGCTCTCTCCTCTCTAAGGCTTCCTACTGAGACCGCAATGTGGAGGAAGGTAGCGGTACATGCCGCAGCCTGAAGCTGGGTCGCTCTCTCCTTTCTAAGGATAGCGGGCAACTGAGGATTTGGCTGGCGCTGGCCCTTTTCTTGTCGGCAGCGAGGGGCGAAAGTGTATGTCGGACTTGAGTTAGACCGGTAAGGTACGCTGCTCGGTGCCCCTGGAGGAGCACTGTCTGGTGCGCTGGGAGGGAGTCCGAGGCTGAAGAGGAGTCAGTGTTTCGGGACCCGGTGTTGTGTCGGTCTTCGTGTGAGCAAGGCTCGGTAGAGGCTAGTGGGCCAAAGTTAAGGTCAAGATTGGCGGAGGACACAGCGTTTTTGGAGCACAGAGAGCGCTGATGTGCTGCGGGTTTGGATGTCAAAGTGAGAGTCTCTTGAGTGCAGCAAGAGGTCTGGAGATGTCCAACTGCTACTGAACTTCAAGCTGGTAAAGTTTTATTTCTTTATATCTGTTGAAACTTAAGCCGCTGCCTCCTTGCTATCTAACATAAAAGCTACACTGCTGTTCCAGGACCATTTAACATCGACTGTGTGTTATTGCCTTCTTTTCGCTTTAATGTCAAGTCTATTACAGTGACTTTAACGTTATCTAACATCTAACATAAAGGCGATACTGTTGCTCCGCTGCTACCTAACTGTATCTTATGCTGCCGCCCCTCGTTGCTCTGCTGCTACCTAACTGCGCTTTTACACTACCGCTCCTCGCTTGCTGAACATCAAGATTACATCAAGACCGCAACGATCTACCCCGGTGTCCTATTTCCTAGCTATCATTGAGCGAATATAATTGCTGTTTTTTTTTTTTGTTTTTTTTTTTCTCCTTTTTGGTTGCTGCTGCTTCTCTGCTGTCTAATTAACAAGGCTATAACAGTGACGCTAACATCATCGAACATAAAGGATCCATTGCTGCTTCATTGTTACTAACATTGTTTCTACACTATTGTCTATCTAAGGCTGCATTCACACTACCGCAAGGGGGACGTATATACGGCCGACGTATATACGGCCGATATACGTCCCCCATAGACGGCAATGGGCGCACGGCGCCCTACGGGAGCGGTACGGTGCAGCACACGTGCGGCACCGTACTGCTCCGTGCCCCGTGAAAAAATAGGACATGTCCTATTTTTTCAGGGCATACGGCGCCGTGCGCCATATATCCCTATGGAGAGGGGCGGGGGTGAGCAGCGCTCTCCCCCTCCTCCTCTCCCCGCGCGCTGCCGTGTGCCCGCCGTGCTACGGTACGGCGGGCACCGGTCGTGTGAATCCAGCCTAACATCAAGACTGTGGCGTATTGTTGCTAAATAATAAGCTAATCTAATAACTCTTTGGCTTGCTTACTAATATTAAGTCGATACGGTTGCTTTATTTTTCAGTCATCATTGTGCCTGCATAACTGCTGTACTGTCATCCAAACAATGCTTAACAGCGAATTCTTAACAGCTGCTAAATATCAAGCATATTTATTCAATATGTAATTTATGTTCCTGCTTTGTTGTCGTCCAATATTTAATAGCGTATCATTTTGTAACTGTTTTTTGGACTTCTAGTATTAAGTCCGCATTCTTGCTACACTGTGAGCGCGGAGCCTGATGCAGATGGGCGGAGAGCGGGCATGACTAGCTGGACTGGGAAGGGGCTATAAACTTGGGTTTGAACTTATTGGAGGGTGGAAATGCAGCGTGAGGTGATAGGGGGACTAGAATGGGGGGAGGAGTTAGTAGGGCTTATAAGGGCTGGCAAGTAGGGCAAGCCTCATTCTGGCCAGAAAAATTTTTGTCCCGCCCACCCTCCCTTAGTTTTGTTTGTATAGGGACGCTTATGCGTTTATTGGGAGTTGGGATACACGTAGTTTAAAAAAGCTATTTTGTTAGGTGGGTTATGTTAGGAGTAGTTAGGATGTCAATTGTGAGGTGGCGGGTTCTTGGCAATACCCAGTTAGTACATTTAAATTTCGGTGGTTATGCAATTTAACCACTATAGTAAGGTTGGTGGTTTGAGAACAATAACTGAGTTTCCCCGGGAGGGCTTTACCGGGAGGAAGGTGGTGTTCTAGTCTCCAATGGTTGGTCTAGGGCCACACCTTCGTTCGCCACTGAGCTAGGAGGTTGGCGGCAAGTGGAGCTGGGGGTGTGGTTCTCGTGCGCTGAGCGTGCATTTTTGGTTTAGGAGACTAGAACTTATTCTGAATGTTTTTCGTTAGCCGGGAAGGCATGCGATTTTAGTGGTGTTGCCAAGAGCTCAGCCATCATTAATTTCTGATGTTATACAGGTTATGTTCATTGAATAATTGTATTTTTTCTATTTTTCAGATTGTATTCAACAATTATTAATAAAGCTGTGACCATTCATCTTTCCAACAGATAACTGTCTCTGTGTTTTTATTAGGTAGATGGGTGGTTAGGCTAGAAGTGTATGGTTTTTTCCCAGCCCTTGATCTCAGTCATCCCCGGGTCATGTTAATTAATATTGATGCTGTTGTTTCTTTGCTTGCCAATAGGCTGACATTGTAGCACTGTACCTACATTTCACAGTTGTTCATACTGGTGCCCTATTAGGGGATAGGAACGAGGAATAGGAATATACTAACCCTGTTGCTGCCACATATTGTTACTAGGTGGAGTAATAGGGGTCTGTTCTCCTGCTGGTGGGTACTAAAAGTACTCGTTCTCTTGGATGTGTACAATGGGGAGCAAGAGGCAAAACAAAAGCGTTACCAAAGCTAGACTCTCAGATGTTGGAGTATCCCCGGGAGGAAAAAAAAGAGATGGCAAGATGGAAAAATATTTGCAATCACCAGGTGCCCCTCAAAATAAGGGTCATACAAATGGTGAGCGCCACAAAGGGGGCGGGGCCTCGCAGCTTGCCATGGATGATTCCATGGATAAAACTTGTGCTGAGGAGAACACTGTGGGAAATGAGGAGGTTGAGGCGAATGTATCCTTAAAAGATATATCATTGCAAATAACTCAATGCATTGCTGCTGTAGGCAATGTGTTAAAATAAATAGGTGGTCTGAAAAATGATGTTGGCCTGCTGAGGGAAGATTTTAATAATCTCAGAGGCAGAACCAAGGAGGTAGAGGAACGACTAGGAAAGGTTGAGGACCAAACATCAGATATTACAAATCGGATTAAAGAATTAGAAAAAAGAGAGTTGGTAATGCAGGAGAAATTGACTGATCTGGAGAATCGGTCGAGAAGAAACAATTTGAGGATTGTTGGATTCCCTGAGGGGGTAGAGGGCGAGGATGCCACCAAATTTGTTACTGATTGGCTGATGGCCGCCTTTCCAGAGGGGGTCCGCACCGGGGTCTTTCTGGTGGATCGTGCCCACCGGGTTCCAGCCCGTGCTCGTCCGGTTGGGGCGCTCCCCAGAAACATGTTGGTGAGGCTTCTCTCCCCGAGAGATAGGGATAACATATTGAAGGCCGCACGTTCTAAGAACCAGTTGAAATATGATAACTCCCCAATCATGATTTTCCCTGACTATCCGCAGGAAATCCAAAAGAAGAGAGTCAGTTATGTCAGCCTCAAAAAAAGACTGAGAGAGAAAGGGGTAGTTTACTCCCTAATGTATCCCGCTAAGTTGAAGATAATATTTGAAGGGAAAGCCCATTTCTTTGACGATGTCAAAGAAGCAAATGAGTGGGTAGAGAGGGTCATAAAAATCTGAGGCCTCAGGCGGCCGCATCCGCTCCAGCTAAAAATATTGCTCCAGGATGAGTCCAGGGTTTAAATACTCAGGGCAATGGGGAAGGGGAAGGGGGGGTAGGGGGGAAATGGGGGGTGGGTGGGATTTTCTGGCGGCTGGTGACTGGTACCTAGGTTATATTGAAGAGCAGGGTAAAGAGAGGCTACATATTCTATTTGTAGACAAAGGATGATAAAGGTGCTATCTTGGAATGTCCGGGGTCTAGGTGACAGGTTAAAAAGGAAAGCCGTATTTGATCTATGTCTCTCATACCAGCCTGACGTAATCTGTTTGCAGGAAACACACCTGTCAGGTGATAACAGTAGACAGATATATAAACCATGGATAAGCCACTACTATCATACTGCCTTTTCTTCGTATGCCCGCGGAGTAAGTATTATGATTAGTAAGAGGATAAGTTTTGTAGAGCATGAGATAAGGATAGACCCTTTAGGAAGGTATATTATCCTGCATGCCTCGCTTAATGGAGCAAGTTTAGTTCTGGTGGGGATATATCTCCCTCCCGCCGCCCCATTAGAAGTATTGGTAAAGATAATGAACCAACTTGAGATATATGAGGGGGATCCAATTTATCTGATGGGGGACTTCAACCAGGTTATGAACACAAGCCTGGACAGGCTTAAAAGTAAACAGTATGGCGGATTATCGGCCAAACAGCCAAATACCATCTTTGGGAGGCTGATTATGGAGCTCGGATACAGGGATGTATGGAGAGAGAAGAACCCCGTAAGGAGGGATTATACTTGCTACTCTAAATCATGCAGCTCCCTCTCCCGAATCGACCTAGTCCTGGCTAATGACCCTGGTAGTAATTTGGTGACGGGGATAGCAATAGGGGCAAGAGGACTTTCAGACCACTCTCCAGTGTGGTTTACAATAAAAAGGTATAATAGCACCGGCATCACTTTTTACAAAGTCAAACCCTTCTGGTTCAACTTAATAAAAGACCATAAAAACTTAAAAGAAGAAATTGAATTTATGTGGGATCATAATATAGAGGGGCAGGATATAAGGGTGGTATGGGATACACTGAAGGCGCACCTGAGGGGGTTGATTCGGGATCAGGTTCTATTTTATAAAAAAAAGAAACGAGAGTCTATTCAACTGGTAAAAGATAAGGTTTTAAATCTGGAGAATGAATTTGTGCAAAATCCAACAGAGGAGAATAAAAGACTATGGGTAGACGCACAGGAATGTCTTGGTAGATTTTGTCTAGAGAAAGCGGCGTGGGAGCACAGAAGACAGGGCCAAAAAACTATACTGGGGGAGTATCTGTCAATGAAAAGATTGGCGGCATTATTGAAGACCCAGAATAAGAGCAATACTTTAGGTGCCATTAAAGGGAGAGATGGATCGCTAGTAACAACTCAAGAAGGAATCAGGGAGTAGTTTAGGCTGTTCTTTGAGGGTCTGTACTCCTCCGAGTTAGTCTTGGGAGAAAAGGAAATAAATGAATCCCTGGTCAGCGTACCGGTTCCAAGATTATCAACGGAAGAGAGGGAGGTCTTGGAGCGTCCTCTCAGTTTGGAAGAGCTGGGTGAGGCCGTAAAAGATCTCCCTAGGGGTAAGGCGGTTGGCTCTGATGGAATACCTCCCGAGGTAATACTGCATTATGCTGATGCCATTCTTCCTCGCTTTTTAGGGGTACTAAACCATTCACTGTCGGCGGGTCAACTACCACAGTCAATGAGAGAGGCAATTTTAGTTCTGATTCTTAAGGAAGGGAAGAGCCCCACAGATTTGGACGCATATCGGCCGATCTCCCTGCTGAACTCCGACTATAAGATCCTAGCTAAAGCCCTCGCAACTAGGTTGCAGATGGTTATACGCTCAGTTGTACATGAGGATCAGTCGGGGTTCATGCCGGGGAGATCGGTTAGAGATAACATCTTGCGAATGTGGTGGTGCATGCAATGCCCTAGTGAAGCATCAGGGACGCGCATGTTGGTTACACTGGACGCGATTAAAGCGTTTGACCGCGTTGAGTGGGATTATATATGGGCGGTCCTGAATAGAATGGGGTTTGGCACACAATTTATAAACTGGGTGAAACTTTTATATAGCGGGGCCCAGGCCAGGGTTAGTATTAATGGTAAAGCTTCTGCTGCTTGGCAGTTATATAGAGGAACAAGGCAGGGGTGTCCCCTGTCCCCCTTGCTATTCGCAGTAATACTAGAACCCTTGGCATGTAGTATAAGAACAGCGGGGAATTTAAGAGGGCTTGTGTGGGGACAGATGGAAAGAAGAATTCAGTTGTATGCGGACGACATGCTCCTGTTTTTAGATAACGCAGAGCAGGGCGTAAAGGTAGTTGTGGATCTGATAGATAAATTCGGGCTACTGTCCGGTATCAGAATAAACTGGAGCAAGTCGGCATGTTTACCTTTGGACTCTCCTATGGTATCCCCGCCCCCGGTCGGTCCTCTCCCGGTGGCTGAGAAGATTCGATACCTGGGTATTACAGTCAGCAATAGGCCAGGTGATTATGTCGATCTTAATATAAAACCCCTCATCTCTAGGATTAGACAAAAAATTTCAGTGTGGAATAGATTGAATCTCCCATTGGCAGCAAGAGTAGTTATTTTTAAAATGGTAATTCTGCCTCAGGTCTTATTTTTATTTCAGAACAGTCCAATGATTATCCCTAGAAGGGTATTCTCTACTTTAGACTCTCTACTAAGACATTTTCTGTGGAATGGGAAAAATGCTCGTATTAGTTTGAATAAATTGCACGCTTCAATTGATAAGGGTGGATTAGCTCTACCAAATTTTCACAGTTACTTTATGGCTGCACAATGGCACAATCTAATAGATTACGATAGGGTATTGGTTAAATTCACGCTGGAAAATAAATACAGATGGTTAAGTAGTTTTGATATATGGAGTTTATTAGAGACAGCGGTTTTCCTGAAATTGGACTTTAAGGAAGGAGACTCGTTGTTTGCACTAATGCAATGGGTGTGGGATAGGGTTAAAAATCAAAAAAGGGTTAGGGGTTATTTAAATGTGACACCACTATGGGGATTTATGAAATGGAATCCGTTGCATCTGGATTCGATGAAATTTTGGTGTAATAAAGGGGTTTTGTATGTACATCAGGTAGTAGACGAGGGTGGCCTGAAGCCATTTGAAGATATGGTACGAGAGTTTAATTTGGGAGTCAGGGACTGTTTTTTTTTTACTCAACTTAGGTGCGCCTTCAGTGTTTGTTTGCTAAACAGGGATTTCCTGCTAGAAGAGCATCCCTTGAGAGATATGTTTACCCCCTCGAACAGAAAGGGTTTGATGTCTAGAGTATACAAATTATTGACCAAAAGTGAGACTGACCTCCCGGCAAAAGAGTGCTATGTAAAATGGCAGAAAGACATTCCGGATCTGACGGAGGAGGAGTGGGTGGACTCATTGTATATGACTAGCAGGAATATCAAGAATATGTCCCATATTGTATCCCAGACCTATATTGTACATAGAGCACATTTATCACCAAAGCGGTTAAACTATTTTTGGAAAAAAAATGAAGAGAGGTGCCCTAGATGTAACTTGCTGGACGCGGACGTCGTGCATATGCTGTGGAGGTGTCCAAAGCTGCATCGGTATTGGACTAATATTGTGAATAAACTGCACAGTGTATTTAGTTGTGAAATTCCGTTAGGTGTACAGAATTGTATTTTGGGCACGAAAATTGGTATTATAGGCACAGCGGGTTGCATTTCGAGTGTTTTGAAAGGTCTACTGATGGCTAGATTAATAATCCTAAGACACTGGAAGGATAAGGAGGCCCCCAGGGTAAAAGACTGGGAGGGAAGACTAGACACTCTATTCTATGCAGAAAAATATGAAGAATATGAAAAGGGTGTAAAAAAAGTTGGAATGAGGGATAGTTGGCTTAACAGACCGAATGAGTAATAATGTGCTGTGGCCCAAGCAAAGAGAGCGAAAGCTCCTCTAAAATATAGTCACTTGTCTCATGTACGCTCTTGCGATGATACTTATAGATATGGAACTGATGGTGGTCACCAGCTGCCAGGAGGGTGGGGTGGGATGGGAGGGAGTGGGGACAAAAATATAAAAATCTTTTTTTTTTATCTTCGCTGTGTTTATAAGAATGTGTATCCAAAGTGGGACTGTGTATAAAGTTATTGTAAGAAACATGATTGTGTACGCGCTCATGACAATTCTCTTTTTTTTATAATGTATATTGAATGTCTAATAAACAATTTAAAAAAAAAAAAAAAAAAAAAAAAACATTGGGGGTTTGGGTCCACAGAACACAAATCTGGACTTCTGACTGAAGGTTTGGCCACTCCTCCCCAACAGGTAACACCCAACCACAGATGTCATCCTTTACATGTGATTGATCCCTCAGCATGTTATTTATATTGGCGCTGCTATGAAAACTGCCAAAATTATGGTGCGTATGGCACTGATGGTGAAGGTTATAGCAGCATATTCTATGCTTATTTTGAGAATACCTTTGTCAGCATTCTGAATCATTTCAGTAGTTTATATAAGTTTATTTCACATTACCTGGCTCCCTGCCAGTGTATGGTGAGTCCCAATGGAAGGGGGGGGGGGGTGGCTGCAACCTTTGTATGCACGTGTGAGTGTCCTCTCCTCCACACTTATACAGCTCCCTTCACCCACTTTCCCTATTTAAGGGAGGGGTATGGTGTAGCAATCGGCAGAATGCATGAGGAGGCACAGGCACACACAGACTGCAGCTGCCCCTCCCTTGGATTTACCACATGCTGCTGGCAGGGAGACAGGTAATGTGATATAACTTATATAAAGTACTGAGGATTCAGAATGATGACAAATGCATTTTTAAAACCAGCATAGCAAAGGCAAAAATGACATTTCTGGTAACAGGTCCGCTTCAAAGTGTTAACACCAGCTATGGGTGCAAGCAACTCCTGCTATTCACCAAAACCAACTATGCCCCCATATAAAATGTATCAGTACAGCTCTCAACAATATAGAATCAACAATACCAAGAACAAAGAGCTAGAAAAGTTTTTGGGGAAAAATGATGCATATATTTTATTAATATTCCAAATCATAGACATATACAGCTCCCAAAAAGGGAGTTAAAAAATGTACAAAATACCAGGGGAACAAGGTGTCCCAGATGAAAATGGGACCACACAGAGCACCAAAACGGCCCCCCCCTCCTTCCTGTGCCCCAAAAATGAAAGCATGCCAAATATAGATAGTAGTTGTAACTACGCCCAGGGATAGGGCCAAAGAGGTAGAGGAGGGTGGACAACAATACAAATTCAGCCGATTCGATAAACCGGAGGTACTCTGTGTGGTCCCATTTTCATCTGGGACACCTTGTTCCCCTGGTATTTTGTAAATTTTTTAACTCCCTTTTTGGGAGCTGTATATGTGTATGATTTGGAATATTAATAAAATATATGCATCATTTTAAAAAAAAAAACTTTTCTAGCTTTTCGGCCTGATAGGTCACATCAAAACAATTTATTCTCCCTGAATCCATGTGCAATGTGCTTCGAATAGTTCTCCTGAAGTTAGGGAGGGACCTGTCCTCCCTGACATGGTGTCAGGTCTCATTAATTTATAATAGGTTCCTGGCAAAGTGCTTGCCGTGTGACTCAACCACGTTACACTTTACTCTCTCTCTTTATTACAGATCAGACTGGCTGGTGTAAGGGAGGGGCACTTATATAAACTATCAGAAATGTAGCACTCCTGGGTGCGAATCGAACCCTGGGTTGGCCTTCTCATTGGATAACTGTAAACCCAACTGTCTGTAAGGTCAACAAGAAATGATCTGGCTAATGAATAGAGTCCCCATGGCCAAAATTAGGATTAACTGGTCCATTTCTCACCGGAGGAGTAGACTTAGAGGTCTAACTTTAAGCCTCTAGCATTTGGCATTCTTCTAATATTACTGGATGGTGCCGAGGTTTCCTAAAAGAAGAGTGTGGGTAGATGATCAAGGCCCCACCCCTCCAGATCCATAAAGAGGCGTAGGCCTCCTGATGTATCCGGCAGGTAGATGCATAGGCAGGATAACTATGTCAGCTAGAAGGTGGTGTAGTTTTAATTAAAAACCATGGGAACGTTCAGTGCTCAGGGTCACGTCCTATCTTTTGCAGCAAAGCCGCCTGGCCACCGTGACCCTGTGCTATAGACTTCTATTATAGCTGTGACCTGGGTGCGGCCGGATCAAAATAACGTCCATTTGCATGTAGCCTAAGGGTAGATTTATTAAGGAAGAGAACTTTTATAAGTATTGAACACATAAAGCATATCTCATCATGTCTTATCAGTCCTTGTACAAGAACATGTCTGCCTCTGTACTTCCTGTCTCTCTGAGAGAGTGTATATTTTTAAACAACTTTATTAACAATGTGACAATACCTTTAGAGACATGTTCATGTATACTGCAAAGTGGGGATACAGAAAAATAATAAGTGCTAAAAATAGTGTAGACAAATAATTTACATAATCACATACATACAAGAAGGTACTTGATATACCTATCTAGGTGTTTATATTGGGTGTGAGAAAGTGAGAGGTGTAGTTTGGGAGAACCGCTATCTGTCGTGCAGGCAGGTAAAGGGCGCATGGTAAAAGCCCTGGATTTGTCTGCAGTAACCTAAGGGTTTTTTAAAAACCTTTTTAAAGCATGCATTTTTGGATGTTTACCATGTGCTTGGCTGCTGGCATAGACACCATGTTGGCCTCCCTAGCATAGACACCTTGTAATGTTCTTACTGGGCCTGCCTATTATGGTGTAGGGGTAGGTTGGTAGTGGGACGCCTACTCCATCCGGGCTTTGGTCCTGGGTCTTTGTGAAGCCCTGCAGTCCAGGACGGAGATCACACTGTGACATACACTGACTTCCTGCTGTGATGCACAGACACTGAATTCCTGCCGGCAGCAGCATGAGGAGAACTACAAGCTACAGATAGATAAGTTCTTTATCTGTGGAGGTACAGCAGATCATCAGTGTCTGTTTAGAGAGTCACCGCCCACATCCTGGAATTTTGCACTGACCGTCACTGACTGAAAGGAGTTTAAACAACAATAAAACTGAGTAAAATTGTGAAGTAGAGGTTTAAAAATTATCTTTATTGTGTAAACATCACTAGGGGATTGAGATTAGTGAATTTTCTTTCTACCTAGTTACATTTGAAACATCTCCCCATGTATGTATCTGATCACATGAAATCCCAGCATGCCTCCATGGAGGGTGAAGAGGAGAAGAAGTCCATATAGACATGCTCCTTCTCTATTCAATCCCCTAGCAGGGAACCTGTCATCTGGAAGGACATTTTTATTTGGTAACTTGTTCCAATAGCCTCTGGCATATTCACTTAAAACGACTTTGTTGTGCATCTGAATAATTCAAAATATTTTAAATAGTTTCTTTAACATGACGTTCTCCTTTCCACCAGCGTGTGTGGTAAGTGCCCGACCCAAACTAATTTTAAACTTATAAACCTCTGCTCATCACTATTCACATTGTCACAGGTCCAATAGCAACTTGAATAGCCTCCATATTTGCTGTTCTCAGGACAATTCAGAGCTGGTCAAGCAGAGAGAAATAAACTGGGAGTCAAAAGGGGACAAGCCCAATGAAAACTAAACAGATGAAATAAAAAGGAAAATAAATATTATCATCATAATTAAATCCAAAAAGATCAAACAGAGCAGATTTTGGAGGAGACGATCCCAGGCCATCTCAAGGCCCAAATGATAACCTTCACTCCATACATCCTCATTACAGTATTGGGCTAAAACGTTGTCCCTGGTGGTGATATTGCTTGTCTATAAACCACTGGCTGTGGTGGATAAAAATAATAATAATAATAATAATAATTTGAATATATTTTTTCTATTTTCCAAAGATTGAAATGGTTTACGTTTTGTGGTTTAGGTTTCCATCGGTCTAATATTTATCATGTATCTAACTATCTCGTACCATCTATCTATCTCACATTATCAAAACTATCACCGACTAACCAGACTTTCAACTTTATTTACAATTACTTTCAATATTTCAATATAATATTTTAGGCCCTGCCATCGAGTAATTTAATTTAAGAACAACCCAAGATTTTACTAAAATATTACAAAAAATGTTGATTCTCATACAATTAGTAAACTGTAATCAAGAGCACTTAATTTTTAAGACCCACCATGAAGCACTTCATAAAACATTCCCCTATTATTTCTCTTTAACAAGAATAACTTGAGCCAAGTCCCACTAGTGTGAGCTCCTTTAAAGATGGCTGACCATCACCATTACAAAAACCTTAAAAGAGGACATATTCTGCTTTATACCTGTTCGGATTTATTTAATGGATAAAGCTAAATTTATGTACATGTGACCTTGCCTTAAAATAACAAAGAAAATATACGAAACAATACAAACAAGATTGGAAATATTTTGAAATAAGCCATGTCTTATATACCACAAGTAACTGATAAAAAAAAATAGAGAAATAAAATAGAATAAAACAAACCTAAGACATAAATCTTCTAAAAATAATACAAACCACGTAGGAGAGGTTCATCCGTTTTCTACAGCACCTGCGGATATTACAAGCTGTAAATGGTGTCATGTTTATTTTGTAACAAGTACATGTAATTTCTCATCTTAATGATATGGTAATGAGTCAAATAAACTTTAATCGTTGTGGTTGCAGGTAAGGGAGTGATAAGTTTGGCTTCCTGGAAAGCAGTAGAGCATAAAAAAAAGTAAAATAAATTCTAGGCAGTGAAATTCGTATACACATATTGGGGCAGATTAACTTACCCGGTCCATTCGCGATCCAGCGGCGGGTTCTCCGACGCTGATTCGGGTCCAGCCGGGATTCACTAAGGTAGTGCGCCCGATGTCCTCCAGGTGTCGCTGCTGCGCTGAAGTCCGCTGGAGTTTGGGTTCGGCCTGGGATTCACTAAGGCAGTGTGCCCCATGTCCACAAGGTGTCGCTGCTGCGCTGAAGTCCGCTGGAGTTCATCGTCCGTTGCTAGGTGCAGGTAAGTGCGTGCCTAGCAACACTTTTTAAAAAAAAATACAGCGTTTTTTCCGAATCGTTTTCCGACGGCCACCCCCCCATTTCCGTCGAATGCATGCCGGCGCCAATGCGCCACAATACGATTGCGTGCACCAAAAACTCGGGGTAATTCTGTGCAAAACGGTAATATTCGTGAAACCCGATGGAAAACCGCGATTCAGACACTTTGTAAATGACCCCCACTGTGATCAATACATTTTTCACATGGAATTTTTCCTACTTTCACATTATTATTATTATTTGTATGAAGTTATCTTTTAGTGTCTTTGATCACTTCTCCACTTTTTGGCTAGATGACATTTGATCCAGGTGGTCTGTTTCAGTCCGATCTTTGCGGTTTATCTGCTAATCTTTTTTCTACTGGTGTGTAAAAGTTTAGGCAGGTGGCAAAAACATTGTACCTTATAAATACCAGTAATCTGGCTACAAAGTATAAAATATGCTTCACTCTTTATTCATAAATATAAAATTAAAAATGCGCACAAAAAAATCCCAATGATAACTAGATAATCACCGAATGATCAATAGTGATGATTGAACTTAAACGGCAAAGTTTGGGTCCATGCCGATCAGAAGTTCCGTCAGAACTATAGTGCAGTGCCACTATACACACACATCATACACCATATCCACATATAGCAGATACATATATACAGCATATATACCGACATCACATATATGTTATATACATATTGTCAGGGTTGCGGGATCAGTGGATCCTCTGGAACACCGCGGGAGGTGGTACTAACCGACACCTGGGACCGGAATCTAAGGGGCATCTGGTCTTCACCAGAGCCCGCCGCAAAGCGGGATGGACTTAATGCGGCGGGGTACCACCAGGCTGTTCCACAGGTGCACGGCGCCCGTGGTGGCAACTGAGGTCGAGGTACTTTAGCAGGGGACAGTCTAGTGGTAAGATTCAGGCAGGCAGCAGAGATGCAAGGTCAAGTCCAATCCAGGGTCAGCAACGGGAGGTCCAGGCAGATGGGAACGGGAACACAGGAATACGGGACACTGGAACACAGGAACACAGGAACGCATGAATACAGGAACGCAGGAACAAGGGAACACAGGAACTCTGGAGCAGGAAAACCATAAAGCAGGAACACACAGGAATGCAGGAATATCGCAGGGGAGCTTTCTCAATGGCTTAGGCACAAAGATCTGTCAGGGTTTGCAGGAAGAGGCAGGCTTAAATTCCTGAAAACGGCCAGTGCCAATTAGCGTTGCGCTTTAAATCTTTTGAACTGCGGCGCACACGCGTCCTAGAAGTCAGGAACGCATGCGCACGGCCGATGAAGACGGAGCAGGAGCCGGGACATATAACAAGCGCGGGGCATGGGGCAACGTTAATTTTTTTAAATGGGAACCACCCGCTTTTATTTCAGATTCAGATTCTCCAGGAAAAAATACATTTTGATTAAGATTCAAGTCATTTTCTTTGACAGATGGCGCTTAGTGGCCGCAAATCAAATTGGGTAAAAAATTGTTAAACAATGGGGATTTCTAAAGAAATACAAAAACCAAAAAAATGTGAGAGATATTTTTTTTAAATCTCTCCCATGATAGATTTTGGATCTGATGTTTATTAAAAAATCCTCCTTCAATGTTTTTGCACACAAAAAAGTGGGGGTTTTTGATTCCCCCCTTCCCCTGCCCCACCCCCAGGAGAAGGAGTATATATTTTTTGTTCTTCTATCGGATGTGTATTTCTCAAGATATTCCACCGTCCCAACATTTTTGTTATAACCAGTATAAGCCCTTCCCAACGCGCGCCGTACTAGTACGGCACCCGCCGGGTCCCGGTGCATGGAGAGGACTCATGGACCGAGCCCTCTCCATAGCCGGGAAGTCTTTGTTGCATATTGCACCGATCACAGGTGTTTTCAAAAGATGGCGGCGCATGGGCGCGGATCGTCGCTACCCGATGACGTCACAGGGAGCGGCTATCCATTGCCATTACAGCTTCAGGTCTCACGAAGGCCTGAAGCAGTCTTGTTTTAACCCATTCATTACAACGTGCTATCAGCACATTGTAATGAATGAAGAGTAAAATCCCCATATACTACCATATTACAGTATGGCAGGTTATGATAGGATCAATCAGACAACCTAAGGTTAAAGTACCCTAGGGAGTCTGAAAAATAGTAAAAGTAAAAAAAAAAAGTAAAAAAATAAAATTATAATTAAAAAACCTAAAAATTCAAATCAACCCCCTTTCCCTAGAACTGATATAAATATTAATAAACAGTAAAAATTATAAACACATTAGGTATCGCCGCATCCGAAAATGCCTGATCTATCAAAATACAATAACGTTTTTTCACTGTGTTTAAGCCCGTAGCAGAAAATAGCGCCCAAAGTCGAAAATGGCACTTTTTTGACATTTTGAAAAAATTAATAAAAAGTGATCAAAAGGCCTTACAGTCCTAAAAATTATAGCAATTAAAACGCCATCTAAAGTCGCAAAAAATTACACCACTAACAACTCCGTATACCAAAGTTTGAAAAAGTTATTGGCGCCAGAAGATGGCAAAATCCCCCCCACAAACTTTGTAGGTTTACATTTTTGTGCAATTAATTTGTTACGCGGAAAATAAGCCATCACACAGCTCTTTATGTGGAAAAATAAAAAAGTTATAGATTTTTGAAGGTGGTGAGTGAAAAATGCAAGTGAAAAAATTAAAAAGGCCAAGTCGTTAAGGGGTTAAAGATGGTATAAAGTAGGTGGATTGTTCATCTGCCTTTCTATTCTACGTTGTCACTTACCTTTCACCCTGACAGAATCCTCTGTTTAGTCCCAGGGGTTGGGCTTTGGTTTGGATGCATTTCAAAAAACAACATGTGACTGGTCTGTTCTGCAGACTCCTCAGCTCTCAGCCCACATCTTTGTGCTCCTATACAGCTCCTCCCTCACCCACTGGTCTCACCTCACCAAGCTGAGAGGAGAAGAAGGGAGGAACTGTACACAAACACAAAGGTGGGGGTTGAGAGCTGAGGAGTTTGCAGCACAGACAAGTCACATGTTGTTTTTCGAAATGCATACAAACCTAAGCCCAAGATGATTCTGTCAGGGTGCAAGGTAAGTTATAAAACACAATTATATTGTAATGCAAATGCTTAGAGAAAGCAGAAAGACATATTTGCAATTCAGCTGTTACACGTTTTTTGGGTCCCTGGTGACAGCTTCCCTTTAAGTTTTCATTGACACCAGAGACCACTAAATGTATCAATTTGTACCATATTTACAACTCCCTTGACACCGTAGTAACAGTATTGTGACACAATGGTTATGGCAATTAGCAGCAAGGGGCAAAAATACTGTAAATATGTAAATACTAAAAAAAACTAAAACAGTGAAAAAAACATTTATTACATCGACGTAGAACTGCAAAAACACAATCAGCAGAGAGTCCTACATTTACTGACATTTCTTTTTGCAATAAAAAAAGAATAAAAATTTGAAGCGGAAAACAATTTGTTTCTCTTTATAGGAGGCTGTTGTTATTCGGAAACCTGTAACTGTGGCAGTAAAAATGAATTCATTGTGAACCAATAGTATAAATTCCAGGAGCTCTTATTTATTATACAAAAACATCTCAATGAAATCTACAATGGTTCTATTATCATCACGTCTTATGTAAGCTGATAGCTAGAATCACCGGGATCGTTCCACACCGATATAATCTCAACATAAGCTCCACTTCCAAACCTCACAAATATATCTCCAAAATTCATTACACTGCATGCCAACAATAGGTGTCTCCAATAGTATGTGCCTGCCAAGAGTACCCCCTAGCTTACATAATTGTGCCACTTACTGTGCCCCTGGAAACCTTGCTGTCTCTAAAAACTACTGGCCCATTAACTGGATTGACTGTTTTATTAATACTGTATATACTCGAGTATAAGCCAACCGAGGCCCCTAATTTACCGCCAAAAACTGGGAAAACCTATTGACTTGGGTATAAGCCCCCTGTAGCGTATAGCCAGCCAACCCCCTGTAGTGTATAGCCAGCCTCCTGTAGTATATAGCCAGCCAACCCCCTGTAGTGTATAGCCAGGCCCCTGTAGTATATATCCAGCGAACCCCCTGTAGTGTATAGCCAGCCAACCCCCTGTAGTGTATAGCCAGCCAGCCCCCTGCAGTATATAGCCAGCCAACCCCTGTAGTGTGTAGCCAGCCAGCTCCCAGTAGTATACAGCCAGCCATCCCCCTGTAGCATATAGCCAGCCAGCCCCCTGTAGTATATAGCAAGCCAGCCCCCTGTAGTATATAGCGAGCCCCATGTAGTATATAGCCAGTCAGGTGATAGAAGCTATCGTGCACCAGCATATGATAGCCCCATGAGGATGACCTTATTCATAGTGACCATGAATAAGGACGACATGAAAGTCAATGTCCGAAACGCGTAGGTCTGTTACATATTTTTAACAGTGAGCACCTATTTATTTGGTATCATCTGGCTTTAATTGGATTAAAATAAATATTGACTTTTAATTCATCCCAAACTAGTGCATGTTCAACTGTTTTTTCTAGCAGTATGAGAGCACCTACTCTCGGGTGCAGGCTCTGGCCTCTTTTATAACCTGTCGTAGAAAAAAAAGAGCAGATAATGACTTTTCCCAAGTTAGCTGGCCACGCCCCCTTTCACACCTCTCCACGCCCCCCTTTCACACCTCTCCACGCCCCCCTTTCACACCTCTCCACGCCCCCCTTTCACACCTCTCCACGCCCCCCTTTCACACCTCTCCACGCCCCCCTTTCACACCTCTCCACGACCCACTGATGTGGAGGTGGCGGAAAGGGGAAAATAATTGCAAGTGCTAACAATTGCGATTCAGGGCTTCTGATAAGTCCTGATTAATACCCCCAATAGCTTTAAGTAAAATGAACCCAAAATACTCAATGAGTTGATTTTTCATATAATGCTTTTTTATTATCATTGTTGTAAACATAATCACATTCTGTATTTTTTAGATGTATAAGCACTCGTTTTCCCAGATAAAAGAACACTGGGGCAGATTTTGTCAAGCCGTCTAAAAGTAAGAATGTTCTTAGTTGCCCTTGGCAACCAGTAACATCTCCCCCTTTAAAATATTCGTAAGCACTGGAAAAATGAAAGCTGAGCTGTAATTGGTTGCCATGGGCAACTAAGAACATTCTTACTTTTAGACAGCATGATAAATGTGTCCCAATGTGTGCATCAAAAATGATTACAAATTGAGAATTTTCTTTGGACCTCTAGGGCTTGGGCCGGATACATTCATCCTTCTGTACACACTTACTTCCAGATAGAATATACCCCTCATTACACACACATTGTGGAGATTTTTTCTTATCACAGATTTCGGGGACAGTAGGATGGTCACATGTTGGTTGGCAGCCGGAGGCACGGGGCTCATAGTGCTTGTTAGGACGGCAGGTTACATTGCATTCTTCAGCTTTGATACATTCTACAGGTCCGAAATGAAGCCCATGCTTAGCTATGAATCCTTCATTACATGCGCAAAAGATCTCATCCAGGATGCAAGTCTTTGTGTCAGAATCCAAATTGTCACAAGCTGATTGACACCATTGTATACTTTCATATGTGCTGTTCGGAGGGCATTGAGGAGCTGATAAAAAGAACACAATTTTTGGTTTAACTTATTATGAATTTATAGACTATTATAAATATAGAAATAGCAAGTGCCCAGTATATAAAGTTACCACGTTAGTAATCTGAGGTCTTTATGTATCATTGCAGTTTCTCCTGCTCCTGCGCTGGTGGGTAAAGAAGTGAGTCAGTTGGTTGCCAGCTGTCATATACAGCCGGAGACTCTACAGTGAAGACTGAAGAGCTTTATTCACAGTTTCTTTCTTCTCCCATAGAGATGGACATTGGAACTATTGGACTTGGACCCCACATGATCTCTGGACCTCTGTTGATGTTTAGAGTTGTTATATCTTATGAGAACCATAACCATAACATGTCCCCCTGTAACCTAGGTTACTATACTGGTCCAAGCTACAATGGAAAACTTGGAAAAAAATGTGTCCCTTTTACAGACTCATGGGGGACAAAGACAAACAGATGACTAAAATATTCTGAGCAGTAGTGCTCTGGAAATTGCTGAACATGGCACTGGGTGATCTCCACCACTCCCATTTACTGTATATGAGAGTGCCAGGAATAGTCAGTCACTGCACTCTGCAATTTCTCATGCTCCCACAGAATTGAATAGTACAGCACGGGTCACAATCTTGTTATCGGTGGGGGTCCCAGCAGGCGGGCTCTCACTGAACAGATTATTGTCCCCTAGGCAGTGGATATCTGTCTATCTATCTCATATCTATCTATCTATCTATCTATCTATCTATCTATCTATCTATCTATCTATCTATCTATCTAATATCTATCTATCTATCTCCTATCTATCTATCTATCTATCTATCTATCTCCTATCTATCTATCTATCTATCTATCTATCTATCTATCTATCTATCTCCTATCTATCTATATCTCATATCTATCTATCTATCTATCTATCTATCTATCTCATATCTATCTATCTATCTATCTATCTATCTATCTATCTATCTCATATCTATCTATCTATATATCCCATATCTATCTATCTATCTATCTATCTATCTATCTATCTATCTATCTCCTATCTATCTATCTATCTATCTATCTATCTATCTATCTATCTATCTATCTATCTCATATCTATCTATCTATCTATCTATCTATCTCATATCTATCTATCTATCTCATACCTATCTATCCAGGGCCGGATTATAGGCGGGGCTCCCGGGGCTCTAGCCCCGGGGCCCCCACCATCTTGCCCCCCCTAGGGGCCCCCACCAGATCGCACCTCCCGTGCCCCCCCTCATGAGCCGAACGCCGCCCTCCGCCTCCGGGCTCCCCGGCGATTCAGCCCCTGCATAAAGTGCCCGCCCACTCATCCTGCTGCATGGGGAGCCGCCCCCCGCCACTCCGCCCCCCCCCCCTCCGGCACAGGTGACAAGCAACCCTGCTCGCTCCCTGCTCTGCTCAATCCCGGGTTAACCCCGCCCCCTGCTCCGCTCACTCACTCCCCGCTCCGCTCAATCCCGGCTTAACGCTCCGCTCGCTCACCACCCCCCGCTCCCTGCTCCGCTCGCTCACCACCCCCCGCTCCGCTCGCTCAGCTCACCACCCCCCGCTCCGCTCGTTTAGCTCACCACCCCCCGCTCCGCTCGCTCACCTCACCACCCCCCGCTCCCCTCGCTCACCACCCCCCGCTCCGCTCGCTCAGCTCACCACCCCCCGCTCCGCTCGCTCAGCTCACCACCCCCCGCTCCCCTCGCTCACCACCCCCCGCTCCCCGCTCAGCTCGCTCACCACCCCCCGCTCCCCTCTCTCACCCCCGCTCCCCGCTCTCACCCCCCCCCCCCCCGCTCAGCTCGCTCACTCCCCGCTCAACACCCCGTCCCCCTCACGAAACATGCACCCGCCAACCCCCCCCCCCCCCTTCCCGGCCGAATAAGCAACCGACCGACTACCCCCCCCCCCTGGCGAACAAGCACTGGCAAAAAACCCCACCCGCCCGAACAAACAGGCACCTGGTCAACCCTAACAGGTAAGTATATACATATGTGTTTTTCTGTGTGTGTATATATGTATATACAGTGTATATACAGTGTATATGTGTAAATACAGTGTATATGTGTATATACAGTGTATATGTGTATATATGTATATACAGTGTATATATTCATCTACTGTGTATATATGTATATACTGTGTATTTATGCATCTACTGTGTATATATGTATATACTGTGTATTTATGCATCTACTGAGTATATATGTATATACTGTATATACATTCATCTACTGTGTAAATGTGTATATATGTATATGCTGTGCATATATGCATCTACTGTGTATATGTGTATATATGCATCTACTGTGTATATATGTATATACTGTGTATATATTCATCTACTGTGTATATATGTATATACTGTGTATTTATGCATCTACTGTGTATATATGTATATACTGTGTATTTATGCATCTACTGTGTATATATGTATATACTGTGTATAGATGTATATACTGTGTATAGATGTATAAACTGTGTATATATGTATATACTGTGTATAGATGCATCTACTGTGTATAGATGCATCTACTGTGTATAGATGCATATACTGTGTATAGATGCATATACTGTGTATAGATGCATATACTGTGTTTATACACGCATATATTTATATAAGCATATATGTGTGTACATTTATATATATGTGAATGATGTGGTTTTTGTATATACTGTGTATATGGAATATATGTATATACTCTATATATATATACATATGTACATATATATATGTTTTGTGCTGTCGCCGCTGTATGTAGCAGTGTTACTGGGGATGAGGCGGCTGTATGTAGCGGTGTTACTGGGGATGAGGCGGCTGTATGTAGCGGTGTTACTGGGGATGAGGCGGCTGTATGTAGCGGTGTTACTGGGGTGAGGCGGCTGTATGTAGCAGTGTTACTGGGGTGAGGCGGCTGTATGTAGCAGTGTTACTGGGGTGAGGCGGCTGTATGTATCAGTGTTACTGGGGTGAGGCGTCTGTATGTAGCAGTGTTACTGGGGTGAGGCGTCTGTATGTAGCAGTGTTACTGGGGTGAGGCGGCTGTATG
Organism: Engystomops pustulosus; assembly: GCF_040894005.1. Classification (NCBI taxonomy): domain Eukaryota; kingdom Metazoa; phylum Chordata; class Amphibia; order Anura; family Leptodactylidae; genus Engystomops; species Engystomops pustulosus. Next base: position 18,799,421 of record NC_092416.1, read on the forward strand.
TAGCTGTGTTACTGGGGTGAGGCGGCTGTATGTAGCTGTGTTACTGGGGTGAGGCGGCTGTATGTAGCAGTGTTACTGGGGTGAGGCGGCTGTATGTAGCAGTGTTACTGGGGTGAGGCGTCTGTATGTAGCAGTGTTACTGGGGTGAGGCGGCTGTATGTAGCAGTGTTACTGGGGTGAGGTGGCTGTATGTAGCAGTGTTACTGGAGAGGCGGCTGTATGTAGCTGTGTTACTGGAGAGGCGGCTGTATGTAGCTGTGTTACTGGGGTGAGGCGGCTGTATGTAGCAGTGTTACTGGGGTGAGGCGGCTGTATGTAGCTGTGTTACTGGGGTGAGGCGGCTGTATGTAGCTGTGTTACTGGGGTGAGGCGGCTGTATGTAGCAGTGTTACTGGGGTGAGGCGGCTGTATGTAGCTGTGTTACTGGGGTGAGGCGGCTGTATGTAGCTGTGTTACTGGGGTGAGGCGTCTGTATGTAGCAGTGTTACTGGGGTGAGGCGGCTGTATGTAGCTGTGTTACTGGGGGTGAGGCGGCTGTATGTAGCTGTGTTACTGGGGGTGAGGCAGCTGTATGTAGCTGTGTTACTGGGGGGTGAGGCCGCTGTATGTAGCTGTGTTATAGGGGATGAGGCGGCTGTATGTAGCTGTGTTACTGGGGTGAGGCGGCTGTATGTAGCTGTGTTACTGGGGGCGAGGCGGCTGTATGTAGCTGTGTTACTGGGGGTGAGGTGGCTGTATGTAGCTGTGTTACTGGGGATGAGGCGGCTGTATGTAGCTGTGTTACTGGGGGTGAGGCGGCTGTATGTAGCTGTGTTACTGGGGGTGAGGCGGCTGTATGTAGCTGTGTTACTGGGGGTGAGGCGGCTGTATGTAGCTGTGTTACTGGGGGTGAGGCGGCTGTATGTAGCTGTGTTACTGGGGGTGAGGTGGCTGTATGTAGCTGTGTTACAGGGGATGAGGCGGCTGTATGTAGCTGTGTTACTGGGGGTGAGGCGGCTGTATGTAGCTGTGTTACTGGGGGTGAGGCGGCTGTATGTAGCTGTGTTACTGGGGGTGAGGCAGCTGTATGTAGCTGTGTTACTGGGGGGTGAGGCCGCTGTATGTAGCTGTGTTATAGGGGATGAGGCGGCTGTATGTAGCTGTGTTACTGGGGTGAGGCGGCTGTATGTAGCTGTGTTACTGGGGGCGAGGCGGCTGTATGTAGCTGTGTTACTAGGGGTGAGGTGGCTGTATGTAGCTGTGTAACTGTGGTGAGGCGTCTGTATGTAGCAGTGTTACTGGGATGAGGCGGCTGTATGTAGCTGTGTTACTGCTGGGATAGTGGAAAGGAAGCAGGAGAAGGTGTGTGTACGCTACACTTAGTGGGGGCCTCCACCAGATTTTGCGCCCAAGGGCCCCCACCAACCTTAATCCGGCCCTGTATCTATCTATCTTCTATCTATCTATCTATCTATCTATCTATCTCCTATCTATCTATCTATCTCATATCTATCTATCTATATATCCCATATCTATCTATCTATCTATCTATCTATCTATCTATCTATCTATCTCCTATCCATCTATCTATCTATCTATCTATCTATCTATCTATCTCATATCTATCTATCTATCTCATATCTATCTATCTATCTCATACCTATCTATCTATCTATCTATCTCCTATCTATCTATCTATCTATCTATCTCATATCTATCTATCTATATATCCCATATCTATCTATCTATCTATCTATCTATCTATCTATCTCCTATCTATCTCCTATCTATCTATCTATCTATCTATCTATCTATCTATCTATCTATCTATCTCATATCTATCTATCTATCTATCTATTGTTAAGGAGGTTGCACTGGATCTATCTCATATCTCCTATCTATCTATCTATCTATCTATCTATCTATCTATCTATCTATCTATCTCATATCTATCTATCTATCTATCTATCTATCTCATATCTATCTATCTATATATCTATCTATCTATCTATCTATCTATCTATCTCCTATCTCATATCTATCTATCTATCTATCTATCTATCTATCTATCTATCTATCTCATATCTATCTATCTATCTATCTATCTATCTATCTATCTATCTATCTATCTATCTATCTATCTTATATCTATCTATCTATCTATCTATCTCCTATCTCATATCTATCTATCTATCTATCTATCTATCTATCTCATATCTATCTATCTATCTATCTATCTCATATCTATCTATCTATCTAGAACAAAGAAAGTCCAAGGCAGCACAACACAACGACCTGGGTGCAGAAATCTGGATATCCGTGGCGCGGACCAAATGATATATACAAGGAAGGCAGCAGCACTCCAGTAGGTAGAATAAATCAGGGTGATCTTTTATTTCAGATGCGACGTTTCGGTGTATCCACCTTTTTCAAGCATCTATCTATCTATCTATCTATCTATTTGGATCTAGTTCTCTACACATTATACTTATCATTATAAATAAAAGTTCTCAAAAAAAAACCGCCTTTACCTGTGATACTGGCACTGTCCGACTGCCACTTCAAGACTAAAGGAGGAAAATAATTTATATTAATAATGCAAGAGAAAAAAAAATATTTTCAAATTAATTGATGAGGAACCTTAGGTAACACTTATTTCAACCTTTATTGTCAGGATTCTACTGGGTCATCTCCACATAGAGAAGACCAACCGGATGTCACCTGTTCAAAATGATCAAATATGAACCAAGACAAGGTCCGGGAAATAGACAACTGGCAGGGCCGGGGCCAGCACTGGGCATAAATGGGCAAGTGTCGGGGCCCAGAGCTGCTGGGAGGGGGGGGGGGCACATAAGGCTGTACATAAGGAATCCATGGGGCTTGGGGGGCTGTATGTAATGAATCCATAAAGGGACTTATATAAAATAACCATAACAAATATAAGAGTTGCACCTTACTGTAAAAAGTTGCAAACACCTTAACTTTTTGTAAAAGAAAGGCAAAACTCCTGGTCCCATCTGACCAGCAGAAAATGAAAAAAGCTGGAGCACAAATCTAACAAAAAGGTACATGGGCCCCAAGAAGGGGTTAAGAAGGTGACTACTATCACCTGTGCAGTTTGTCTTTATTTTTCATCTTTTGACAATTTCTCACATAGGAACAACAAGCATTTCAGACGAAACCCATGGAGCTTCACTATAAGGTGTGTCTTTATTGAGGTTCTACAGGCCGTTCCTGGGTTACATACAGGATAAGTTCTTTAGGTTTGTACTTAAAGGACACCTGTCATCAGGTCTCTGCCACTAGTCCTGTCACCTCTACCTGTATGTAGCTGTGTTACTGGGGTGAGGCGGCTGTATGTAGCAGTGTTACTGGGGTGAGGCGGCTGTATGTAGCAGTGTTACTGGGGTGAGGCGTCTGTATGTAGCAGTGTTACTGGGGTGAGGCGTCTGTATGTAGCAGTGTTACTGGGGTGAGGCGGCTGTATGTAGCAGTGTTACTGGGGTGAGGCGGCTGTATGTAGCAGTGTTACTGGAGAGGCGGCTGTATGTAGCTGTGTTACTGGAGAGGCGGCTGTATGTAGCTGTGTTACTGGGGTGAGGCGGCTGTATGTAGCAGTGTTACTGGGGTGAGGCGGCTGTATGTAGCTGTGTTACTGGGGTGAGGCGGCTGTATGTAGCTGTGTTACTGGGGTGAGGCGGCTGTATGTAGCAGTGTTACTGGGGTGAGGCGGCTGTATGTAGCTGTGTTACTGGGGTGAGGCGGCTGTATGTAGCTGTGTTACTGGGGTGAGGCGTCTGTATGTAGCAGTGTTACTACAGATGAGGCGGCTGTATGTAGCTGTGTTACTGGGGTGAGGCGGCTGTATGTAGCTGTGTTACTGGGGGTGAGGCGGCTGTATGTAGCTGTGTTACTGGGGGTGAGGCAGCTGTATGTAGCTGTGTTACTGGGGGGTGAGGCCGCTGTATGTAGCTGTGTTATAGGGGATGAGGCGGCTGTATGTAGCTGTGTTACTGGGGTGAGGCGGCTGTATGTAGCTGTGTTACTGGGGGCGAGGCGGCTGTATGTAGCTGTGTTACTGGGGGTGAGGTGGCTGTATGTAGCTGTGTAACTGTGGTGAGGCGTCTGTATGTAGCAGTGTTACTGGGATGAGGCGGCTGTATGTAGCTGTGTTACTGGGGATGAGGCGGCTGTATGTAGCTGTGTTACTGGGGGCGAGGCGGCTGTATGTAGCTGTGTTACTGGGGGTGAGGTGGCTGTATGTAGCTGTGTAACTGTGGTGAGGCGTCTGTATGTAGCAGTGTTACTGGGATGAGGCGGCTGTATGTAGCTGTGTTACTGCTGGGATAGTGGAAAGGAAGCAGGAGAAGGTGTGTGTACGCTACCAAGACAAGGTCCGGGAAATAGACAACTGGCAGGGCCGGGGCCAGCACTGGGCATAAATGGGCAAGTGTCGGGGCCCAGAGCTGCTGGGAGGGGGGGGGGGGCACATAAGGCTGTACATAAGGAATCCATGGGGCTTGGGGGGCTGTATGTAATGAATCCATAAAGGGACTTATATAAAATAACCATAACAAATATAAGAGTTGCACCTTACTGTAAAAAGTTGCAAACACCTTAACTTTTTGTAAAAGAAAGGCAAAACTCCTGGTCCCATCTGACCAGCAGAAAATGAAAAAAGCTGGAGCACAAATCTAACAAAAAGGTACATGGGCCCCAAGAAGGGGTTAAGAAGGTGACTACTATCACCTGTGCAGTTTGTCTTTATTTTTCATCTTTTGACAATTTCTCACATAGGAACAACAAGCATTTCAGACGAAACCCATGGAGCTTCACTATAAGGTGTGTCTTTATTGAGGTTCTACAGGCCGTTCCTGGGTTACATACAGGATAAGTTCTTTAGGTTTGTACTTAAAGGACACCTGTCATCAGGTCTCTGCCACTAGTCCTGTCACCTCTACCTGTTGGAGCAGCTCACAAGGATCCATCCCAGCCTTTATCTAGTTATTTCATACATTAATCATTGTAAAATCATCTTTTCTTCATCTTTTTCTTTATTATGTAAATGAGGCTGGTCACATGGTGAGAGGCAGTGATGTCACCCCTGTTACCCCTCCCCTCTCCTCCCCCTGCTCATGTCTGTGTGTAATGTATAGTAAAGCATGGCTAGTGTGTGTGCTGCATCTGCTGACATGCTGCATCCTCCTAATATACATGTGAGAGACACAGACATCAGCTACACATGAATCTGACATGTTCTGCTGTAACATGGCTGCCTGGAGCTGCTGTATCTCTCCTATACACACACACATGCACACACAGGCTGCAGGGGGCGTGGCCACCAGCACCAGGAATCACATCATTATACAGCCTCACATCATTATACAGGCTGTCAGTCAAGCACTGGGGGTGTGGCTGTGCCTCCCACTCATGAATAGAGTGGACAGCTTGAATATGCTGATGCTTCATTGGACATTTCACAGGTCATTTGCATACAGCTTTAGGACCTCATTGCTTAGGTTTACAGGCCTGTAGAGGGACAATGAAGGGATACAGGCAATGCTCTCTAATGGCAGTTTATGAAAATATATTTAGTTTAGGGGGGTTATTTTGCATGACGGGTTCTCTTTAAAGGGCATCTACCACCAGGATGAAAGTCTATATGTAAATGAGCCTAAGGAGCTCCAGATTCCATTAACACCTATAAAACCCGGAGCCTCTCAGGCTCATTTGCATACAGTCCTTCATCCTGATGGAAGATGCCCTTTACGTTGAATTTGTATGCAAGTCAGAACTAGTATAGTCATGTAATGTATAACTCTATATTTCTGTACATGTGACCTTACCTTTAAAAAAAAAAAATCTAGAAAATACATGATTGATAATAATACTTACCGGCAACCAAGAACATTGCTAAGATTTTGACGAAGGCCATGACGGGAGGACTTAGTCTTACACAAGTCACTGATAAAGAAAAGACACATAACAGAGGATAAAACAAATCTACATAATTGTTCAAAAAATAATACAAATCCCATAGGAGACGCTCTCCTGTCTTCTGCGTTACCTGCTGGGATCTCGCTTACTCTGTGAGTACCATCTGTGCTCTGACTACTGGATGTTCTAGACCTGGTGGTGGGACCTTTATAAGAGCCCGGGCTGTAATCTTCTGATATGGTGTAATGTTTGTTGATATGGTAATGAGTGTAATAAACTTTACTCTCGGTACTTACCGGTAAGGAAGTGATGGGTTTGGCTTACTGGTAAGTGATGGGGCATCGTTCTATTTAGGTTGATGAGTGTTTCCCAGCAGCATCGTGTCCTGTAATCAGTCTATTATTATGAAATTATGTAACAAAAAATCAACTGACTCCATTATGGGGCAACATGTAAAGGTGTAGAATATGTTTGCTCCTTGTCCACATGGACTTTGTTGAGCCAGGGCCACCATCAGGACTTTAATAGCCCCATATAGGCATCTTTTGAGGACTTTCTTCCCCTCCCCCCAGCACCATCCCACTGATATATGATATATTACAGACAATACTTACAATGGTTTAATCAAATGTATCTGCTACTTCCTTATTGTACTAATGTGTTCCATCTAGGTTTTTTTCCTTGTGGACTCGTCACAGAATCTCCGGGTGACCTACAGGCCATGAGTTATCCCAGCATAAAATGACCCACAATGTCTTCAGGCGGCTCCCTCTAGTGGCCTCAGTGTCCTTCCATACATCATTACGCCATCACCACCACCACCAAAGGGAAATTCCATGTCTGGATCTGTCTGGATCTGTCTGTCTGTCTGGATCTATTAATGTCCCCCGTGTCCTATCAATGTTGAGCAATTCTTCTGTTATCTGTATGTATGGTAAGTGATGGATCAATCAAGTCTATGACTGACCACTCTTTCTTGACTAGGATTGTTAAGGGTTTATACTGTACATTGTGGTATCAGGTTCTCAAACCCAGGCTTTACTTCAGGTTTTGGTCACCATTTGGGTTTGGATACCTGAACCAAATTTTTGTTCATAGTTCGTCCAAACTCGTCTGCTCGTCACTAGTCCTGTCATTCCCTTATCTGCCGGCCCCAACCAATTGTATTTATCTTGAATTCTGTCTTCCTACTGAACAAACCTACAGCTTATATTTTGGCTAGATCGTGCCTGCAGGCCTGCTGTAAATGGCAGCAGAGAGGCACAATGAAGATGTAGATAGTTCACAGCTCTCTGCATCATCACTGATTTAACCCTTCCCGCCGCAGCCCTTTTTCGTTTTTGCGTTTTCATTTTTCACTCCCCACGTTCAAAAATCTAAAACTTTTTTATTTTTCCATGTACAGAGCTGTGTTATGACTTATTTTCTGGGTAACAAATTACACTCCAAAATGTTGGTATTTAATATTCCATGCCGTGTACTGGGAAGCGGGAAAAAAATTCCAAAAGCAGTGAAATTGGTGAAAAAACGCATTGGTGCCGTATTCTTGTGGGCTTGGAACTTACGGATTTCTCTGTACGCCCCAAATGACACGTCTCCTTTATTCTTTGGGTCGGTACAATGACGGGGATACCAAATTTGTATAGGTTTTATAAAGTTTTCATACATTTACAAAAATTAAAACCTCTTATACCAAAAAAAATACCTAATGTGTTTATGATTTTTACTGTTTATATTTATATCAGTTCTAGGGAAAGGGGGGGTGAGTTGAATTTTCATGTTTTTTTATACTTTTTTTTTTGTATTTTTACTATTTTTCAGACTAAATAGGGTACTTCAACCCTAGGTTGTCTGTACGATCCTATCATATAGTGCCATATTACAGTATGGCAATATATGGGGATTTTCCTCCTCATTCATTACAATGTGCTGATAGCACATTGTAATGAATGGGTTAACACAAAGCAGCCTCGGTCTTCAGAAGACCCGAGGCTGTCATGGCGACGGATCGCCACTCCCCGATGACGTCACGGGGACCCACAATCCTCTGCAAGATCCCGGCACCCATCTTCCTTCTGAAGAAGCCGGCGTCTTCACCGGCGCCGATGGGCAGGTGTTACCGGTCAGCCTTGCAATATGCAGCAAAGACTTACCGCTATGGAGAGGGCTCAGTTTTATTGCTGTTTTAGCTCCTATCACTCAGAAGTTTCCAATAAATTATGGCGTTGGGTCCAGGAGGACTGTGATACAGACACAGACAATTAGAGGAGCCCGGGCTGTAATTGTTGATATGATGTAATGTTCATTTTGCAACACAATTTTTTTTATTTCTCGAATGAGTTTAACAAACAATTATCTCTGTACATACAGGTACGGGGGTGATATGACTGTCTACCGGGAAAGTACTTGGAACCGTAATTAGCATAGACAAGTGATTCCCAGCAGAATCGTATCATGACGGAATCTTATATATATACTATTGTACAATCGTGGGGCAACATATGGAGGTGTATAATGTACCTTCTCCCTGTCATAACCTCCCAAAATGTGTAAAACTTTTTCTCCCGAGTGTAGAAGTACATGTGTATATAAGATGCTGTATGGGTAGACAGTAAAGAAGGATGCTTGCTCCCCCTTATTAGATACAGCACCCCTGACTTTATGTACAACCCCTTATTATATATTATATATAGCCTAATAATAATAAGGCAGTTACTCGTGCCCTGTGCATCTTCCCTGCTCTTCTGCTCGTTATCCCACGCTGCCTAGGTCCTCCATAGCATCAATTGTGTCAGTATCTAAAAGATAGAGGTCCGATTGATTTTTCAATGGCTACACAAATCACCCACGTTATGGTCCCATATTTTGCCGCCTCCTTTAGGGCTCAGACTTCGGCCACCTGAGGTGAGATTCTCACCTCGCCTCATGACAGATATGGCCCTGGCTGGGACTTTAGTGGGGACACAAATTTGGTGACAGTTTGTCTTTATGTTTTATACACCATCTGTTAAAAGTAGCATCCGGGAACCCTCACATCATATGACATCACCTATCACATCACCTCCACACTCATAATAGGAAAGAACCCCCTCCCAACATATATTTGGGGCAACAACCAAACCCCAGGACTATAAAGTAAAGAAAAGCAAAATAATAAAGTTGATACTTAACTGCAACGTCCTGGAATTCTAGTGGCTCTGGGCTTGTAATTACAGTGTAACTAAACCTTTGAAGCTATTTTTTTCATTTCAGAAATGCAGGTGATAATAGTCAACTGTACATAAGCTTCATTAAGGAAATCGGTCATCAATGTCCATCAGGGACATTACTCATAGATCTAGGCACCGTGACTGTGGTATCTTCTTATAGTTGTTATTCATGGACTCCTTCCTTCTAAAATCAACTTCTATAATTATTATGCAAATTATTATGCAAAGGAGCATGATGAGCTCTGGGGTGTTACCTGTGTGCTATAGCTTTACAGGCTCTTACACTGTATAATGTACTGTCTAAGATTGGATAACAAATATAAGATTACCACAGTCCCGGTGCCTGGATCTATGAGTGATGTCCCTGGTTTATCATGATGGATATTGATGGTAGATTTCCTTTAAGGAAAGCAGCTTCTATGTGCCTATTTCTTCAGTAGGGATCAATCTCCCTCTACCTCAGTGTGATAAGCAGGGTAGTGATTGATTCTTTCCAACTCAAAGTTTCAGCTATTTTATGTGCCTTAAAAGCGAAAGTAGCAATGACCACCAAAATACTGCTTGCTTTTTCATAAGGTAATGGCATATGTATATATTAGGGCACATTTACTTACCCGGGCCCTGCCCGATCCCCGATCCGGACTGTCCGACGAGAATGAACTCTGCCGCAATTCAGGGAAGTCACTATATAGGGAGGGGGAGGAGATAAGCTGTGACATCATCTATTGTCAGTAGTGATGTAATGATGGGTCAGTGTTATCTATATAGAGGTCATTGTACAGGGAGAGATAGGAGATAAGCTGTGACATCATCTATTGTCAGTAGTGATGTAATGATGGGTCAGTGTTATCTATATAGAGGTCATTGTACAGGGAGGGGGAGGAGATAAGCTGTGACATCATCTATTGTCAGTAGTGATGTAATGATGGGTCAGTGTTATCTATATAGAGGTCATTGTACAGGGAGGAGGAGGAGATAAGCTGTGACATCATGTATTGTCAGTAGTGATGTAATGATGGGTCAGTGTTATCTATATAGAGGTCATTGTACAGGGAGGGGGAGGGGATAAGCTGTGACATCATCTATTGTCAGTAGTGATGTAATGATGGGTCAGTGTTATCTATATAGAGGTCATTGTACAGGGAGGAGGAGGAGATAAGCTGTGACATCATCTATTGTCAGTAGTGATGTAATGATGGGTCAGTGTTATCTATATAGAGGTCATTGTACAGGGAGGGAGGGGATAAGCTGTGACATCATCTATTGTCAGTAGTGATGTAATGATGGGTCAGTGTTATCTATATAGAGGTCATTGTACAGGGAGGAGGAGGAGATAAGCTGTGACATCATGTATTGTCAGTAGTGATGTAATGATGGGTCAGTGTTATCTATATAGAGGTCATTGTACAGGGAGGGGGAGGGGATAAGCTGTGACATCATCTATTGTCAGTAGTGATGTAATGATGGGTCAGTGTTATCTATATAGAGGTCATTGTACAGGGAGGAGGAGGAGATAAGCTGTGACATCATCTATTGTCAGTAGTGATGTAATGATGGGTCAGTGTTATATATATAGAGGTCATTGTACTGGGAGGGGGAGGAGATAAGCTGTGACATCATCTATTGTCAGTAGTGATGTAATGATGGGTCAGTGTTATCTATATAGAGGTCATTGTACAGGGAGGGGAGGAGATAAGCTGTGACATCATCTATTGTCAGTAGTGATGTAATGATGGGTCAGTGTTATCTATATAGAGGTCATTGTACAGGGAGGGGGAGGACATAAGCTGTGACATCATCTATTGTCAGTAGTGATGTAATGATGGGTCAGTGTTATCTATATAGAGGTCATTGTACAGGGAGGGGAGGAGATAAGCTGTGACATCATCTATTGTCAGTAGTGATGTAATGATGGGTCAGTGTTATCTATATAGAGGTTATTGTACAGGGAGGAGGAGGGGATAAGCTGTGACATCATCAATTGTCAGTAGTGATGTAATGATGGGTCAGTGTTATCTATATAGAGGTCATTGTACAGGGAGGGGGAGGAGATAAGCTGTGACATCATCTATTGTCAGTAGTGATGTAATGATGGGTCAGTGTTATCTATATAGAGGTCATTGTACAGGGAGGGGAGGAGATAAGCTGTGACATCATCTATTGTCAGTAGTGATGTAATGATGGGTCAGTGTTATCTATATAGAGGTCATTGTACAGGGAGGGGGAGGAGATAAGCTGTGACATTATCTATTGTCAGTAGTGAAGTAATGATGGGTCAGTGTTATCTATATAGAGGTTATTGTACAGGGAGGAGGAGGGGATAAGCTGTGACATCATCAATTGTCAGTAGTGATGTAATGATGGGTCAGTGTTATCTATATAGAGGTCATTGTACAGGGAGGGGGAGGAGATAAGCTGTGACATCATCTATTGTCAGTAGTGATGTAATGATGGGTCAGTGTTATCTATATAGAGGTCATTGTACAGGGAGGGGAGGAGATAAGCTGTGACATCATCTATTGTCAGCAGTGATGTAATGATGGGTCAGTGTTATCTATATAGAGGTCATTGTACAGGGAGGAGGAGGAGATAAGCTGTGACATCATCTATTGTCAGTAGTGATGTAATGGTGGGTCAGTGTTATCTATATAGAGGTCATTGTACAGGAAGGGGGAGGAGATAAGCTGTGACATCATCTATTGTCAGTAGTGATGTAGTGATGGGTCAGTGTTATCTACATAGAGGTCATTGTACAGGGAGGGAGGGGATAAGCTGTGACATCATCTATTGTCAGTAGTGATGTAGTGATGGGTCAGTATTATCTATATAGAGGTCATTGTACAGGGAGGAGGAGATAAGCTGTGACATCATCTATTGTCAGTAGTGATGTAATGATGGGTCAGTGTTATCTATATAGAGGTCATTGTACAGGGAGGAGGAGGAGATAAGTTGTGACATCATCTATTGTCAGTAGTGATGTAATGATAGGTCAGTGGTGTAATCTTACTCTCTCATAAATATTTTATTTCTGTCTATCTTTCTATAATTGTATTTTTCCTCTACAATATTTTGATTTATCTTTATTTTAATGTCTATGTGATACAATATACATTACAATAGTAAAGAGACATCCACATCTTCTCTCTGCGTGGTAGGTACTTTCCTGGTCATAGTTACTCTGCGGTTGTAGTCCCTGATACAATGACTTCCTGTGACTACATTGTGGTTAGGAGGTGATAGATCCTGTGTGCAGCGCTGAGCGTCTGGTGACTTATTAGTAATAATGCAGGTAGGTGGCTCTGTCATGTAATGTCCTTTCTAAAGGAAGTTGGGGGATATGAATATAATAACCTGGTGATGTATGTGATATCAGTGTCACATGTTACATGTTATTCCAACCACAAGTAAAAACCCAAGCAGTTCAGTTCAGGCGTTTATTACATATTAATATACATTATCATATACAGACATGGATATAACATTCTGCTGAAGCAGTGGCACCTCCTCAGGAACACATCTACCATATATATATTTTGTTGTAGATCTCTGCTTGCTGTCAGTGAAAGAGAATATGGTTGTTTGTATCCATACAGAGGCAGAAATCCTTTATATTTCTAGCCCTGCTCTTAGCTGAGAAGTATACACAATTTTATCACATATCGTGGTTATGCAGCTCACAGAGCATTGTTTAGACTGGATACAATTGTATCCACTGATTGAGAACACTGTATAGGCAGTCCCCTACTTAAGGACGACCGACTTACAGGACGACCCCTAGTTACAGACGGACCCGTCTGCTCACTGTGACCTCTGGTGAAGTCTTGGTCCCATTACAGCAAACAATATTGAAACTCCGACTGTCACTGGGGCAAAAAAAAATTTGTCTGGATCTACAATATTATTATAAAATATACTGTTCTGATTTACAGACAAATTCAACTTAGGAACAAACCGATGGACCCTATCTTGTATGTAACCCAGGGACTGCCTGTATATAGCTAGTCCTGCTCTTTGGGGATAAATGTTCTAATATTATAAGGCTAGACAATGCTCTGTGAGCGGAACTTTTAGCTCACAGGGGGACATTAATCATAGGGGGTCTCAGGTTCACCTATTTTTGCGCCTGGTTTGTTCTCTTTTTGGCTCCTGATCTATGATGGATCTGGTTCTGCCTTAGTAAATGCACTTTGGAATTGTCGCATGTCCCATTCATTTGCGCCTAAATTAGCGCCTTATTTGGCGCAAATTGTTAGATCTCATTTGTGAGCAATAATGAAAGGAGACTGAGAAAATGTGAACGTTCAGGGCTTCATCTCTGCACCAAAACCTATCATTGTGATGTAACTGCAGGGACTGAAAGTTACAGAGATGGAAAAAAAAAAATTCTTGCTGAAATGAGTCTTTGCCTTTTTTATTATAATGTACAGTAAATGGAGCCTGATAATATTCTCAGATCTGTACAATAAGACAATAATCACTCCCAGAGATGATCCCATAGACAATAATCACTCCCAGAGATGATCCCATAGACAATAATCACTCCCAGAGATGATCCCATAGACAATAATCACTCCCAGAGATGATCCCATAGACAATAATCACTCACAAAGATGATCCCATAGACAATAATCACTCCCAGAGATGATCCCATAGACAATAATCACTCCCAGAGATGATCCCATAGACAATAATCACTCCCAGAGATGATCCCATAGACAATAATCACTCCCAGAGATGATCCCATAGACAATAATCACTCCCAGAGATGATCCCATAGACAATAATCACTCCCAGAGATGATCCTATAGACAATAATCACTCCCAGAGATGATCCCATAGACAATAATCACTCCCAGAGATGATCCCATAGACAATAATCACTCCCAGAGATGATCCCATAGACAATAATCACTCCCAGAGATGATCCCATAGACAATAATCACTCCCAGAGATGATCCCATAGACAATAATCACTCACAGAGATGATCCTATAGACAATAATCACTCCCAGAGATGGTCCCATAGACAATAATCACTCCCAGAGATGATCCCATAGACAATAATCACTCCCAGAGATGATCCCATAGACAATGATGAAGTCGTTACTGGAGAAACTTTACATTATAAAACTGCTCCGAAGTATTTTCCATGTTGCATAGAGGGAATTCTTCATTTGGGAACCTAAAATTTATGTTTTTAGTAATGAAAAGGGAAGTTTTTTGGAAGTGCAGCTGCTCAGAGTAGATGCATTTTCTGTGCCAGTTTTGTGCCTTTTTAGGTGCAAAATAGTGATAGATCCCGTGCAAACATCTGTATAGGACGCACTCACTATGTCAGATAAGGCGCAGGGACTCAGAACCACTAAGTGCCGAACTTTGCTGTGCGCCAGAAAATGGCGAATAAATGCGCCTAATTAACGAGATGCGCCAGATTTTTGCGCTAAAAGACGCTCAAAACAGTCTAACAGACTATGATTAATGTCCCCCACATTGTTTAGTCTAAACTGATACATTGTAGCAGTTTTCAGCTCTTAGAGCAGGGCTAGCTATATTCAGGGGTTTAATGCACCGATAGGCTTCAGACAATGCTTGACATAGAACTTCACACTGATACATTGTAGAAAACGCTTTATCTAGCCTGGATTCCAGGCCTAAGAAGTTCAGATACATCCCCAGAATCACCCTATTTTTCCCTGGTGGGGCCAGGAGGTCATGGAAGCCCTATCTGACCTCCTGGGGCCCCTTCCAACATGGCCTGATGCATGAAGACCGTGAGGTTCTCAAACAGTATCTGTCCTCCAGGAGGCACTCACCTGGTAGGACACTTCCTAGAGAACTGACCCCTCGGAACTGAAGGTAGGACTCCGCAGGGTAAGCTGGGGCTCCAGGAGGAGGGCTACTTCACAGAAATTCTGGCGAGACACCAGGCCACCATTTTGGAAAAGGTTCCGGGAGGTTGGTAACTGCTTCACGACCTTCTAGTTCAGACCGATCCGATTCAGATCAGACCACAAAAAAAATTTTGCTGAATTTGGCAAAACAAGTTTTTGAGAAGTTCGCTCATCTCTACAGATCACCACTGTGGAACTCCAATGGAAGTGAATGGAGCAATGGCCACCAATGACCACAATGGCTCCAGTTACATGGGACACTCAGTGATCCTCGTGATTGTGATCTCTGAATAGCCGGATCCCTACTGAAAACCCTCATTTATACATAAATGTTGTTCTTATACATCAAAACACTTTCCAATATTGATTAATCCTGAAATGTTAGTGAAAGGTCTATTAATGGAATCATCATACGGTCTATCTCACGTACCAACTCTCTGGACTAGGAATCTGTCTTGTTTATGTAGTAGCAGCCTGGTATAGAGAAAGATAGTTTTCAGAATTTTTCTGCATCTCTGCATGTTGCTACGTCAACCACTTACATTCTGTAGCTATTGGATATAGACCTGCGCTAGGACCAGTCATGGCTTTGGGTAAAGACTCAAATCTCAGCACAAATTATGTAAATAACTGTATAAAGTGGTGATGCCGCCTCCAGTCTTACTTTTGAAAATGTTATTTATTAAAAAAGAACATTAAATACATTTATTGACAAAAAAATTATGCGTCCAGATAGAAATTTTGGAAGTTTGGTACCAACTTTGCGGTTCGGGCCCGTTCAATACTATCAGTCACCCATGTAAATGACAGGAAGACACTGCCCCCTCCTGGTATGATGATATGGGGGGGGGGGGGGGTATGATATAGGACATTCATCATCTCTAGTAGTGATAGGAGGACACACTGCCCCCTGCTGGTGTGATGATGTGGGGGCTATGGCATAGGACAGTGAGTCACCCCTAATAGTGCTAGGAGGACACACTGCCCCCTGCTGGTGTGATGATGTGGGGGCTATGGTATAGGATATATACCCCTGGAAGTGATAGGAGGACACACTGCCCCCTGCTGGTGTGATGATGTGGGGGCTATGGTATAGGATATATACCCCTGGAAGTGATAGGAGGACACACTGCCCCCTGCTGGTGTGATGATGTGGGGGCTATGGTATAGGACAGTCACCCCTAGCAGTGATAGGAGGACACACTGCCCCCTGCTGGTGTGATGATGTGGGGGCTATGGCATAGGACAGTAAGCCACACCTAGAAGTGATAGGAGGACACACTGCCCCCTGCTGGTGTGATGATGTGGGGGCTATGGCATAGGACAGTAAGCCACACCTAGAAGTGATAGGAGGACACACTGCCCCCTGCTGGTGTGCTTGTGAGATGATGTTGTGATGTAACGAAGGGGAGAGGATGGGAACATACAAGTATGGAGTGAAAGTACAGCACCCGTAGAAGTGATAGGAGGATACACTGCCTCCTACTGGTATCATGATGTAAGGACCATGTCAAAGGTCAGTACATCACCATGCCATGCCCCCTGCTGGTGTGATGATGTGGGGAGCCATGGCTTAGGACAGTCAACCCCATAAGTGATAGGAGGACACACTGCCCCCTGCTGGTGTGATGATGTGGGGAGCCATGGCTTAGGACAGTCACCCCCATTAGTGATAGGAGGACACACTGCCCCCTGCTGGTGTGATGATGTTTGGAGCCATGGCATAGGACAGTCACCCCTAGTAGTGATAGGAGGACACACTGCCCCCTGCTGGTGTGATGTGGGGTACATTTGGGGTCCACTGCAGGATTATGCTCTCCAGGAATATCCCCTCCAGGTCACTCTTCCCTGGCAGCCGGGTCCCTTCCAGCATTTTTTGGACCAACGGTGACACCACCTTCCCCAATCTGTGAGTGCGCAGTATCTACGGCCCGGCTGTGACATCTATGGGCACATACAATGCAGGATCTTATACAGAACCTGCATCCTTTGTGCCCAACCGTATCTCATCTTACATCCAGACTAGAGGCGACACCAGGGTCCTAGAGCCTCTGCTCTATTACACAGTTTTCCCTCCAAACTTCTCCTTTTACTCTACTATTAAAATCACTTTCATAAATTATTACAGTCACTGATAGGAAATGTCTTTTCATTCCAACAATTCCTTCTTGGTGCAGGATTTTTTTTTTGTGGAGGAGCAACAAGATGCAGATATATTCAAACATTATGATTTGTCCTAGAGATTGAGGAGAATTTAGCATAAGGAGCCACGATCCGGACCCTTCTATTCCGCTTCTTCTTTTTCACCCAAAAAAATACAATAATAATACAAAGCAGAATAAAGAGCGTATTACTCAGAAACAGGGTGTAGAGGAGGGTGGGGTGCGGCCGAGACGCCTCTAGGTCACCTAAATAATAGAGAAGAATTTCTGTAAGACAGAATCCTACATCAAGTTTCTTGGTCAAACTTCCCTAAATTCTCTGAATGTATGGCTGTTGTCACAATTGTCTGCAAAATACTGCAAAACTACAAATGGATGAGATAAAGGACCTTTGATGATGCATCAAAGGTCCCTTTTTACAGAAAAAAAAATCAATATGTATTGATTTTATTTGTGGTTTATTTTCAATTAAACAAATAATAAGAAAGTTGAGACATGTTTACACATTTGTAAAACTGAGACTAAAACAGATGATGGACCTTTGGCTGTGTGACAAAGGTCCTTCGCTCAGGACCTGAAAGCTATTTTTTTTTCTTTTTGGGAGATGGCTATAAGTAAAATGGTGCCTTATTGCCACAATTGTGTGAGTATCACTGTAAAACTGCACTTAGAAGAGGTGAAGGACCTGTGGTCACTCGGAAAAGGGCATTCACTCAGATTCAGGAAGCACATTTTGTTTACTTTTATTCGGGACAAGGCTGAAATATATAAAATAATTTGGTTTTATGGAAATTTAAATAAAATTATGGCACAACTTGAGGCACGACAGAGGGCAAATCACTTTGAAGAGGTGAAGGACCTTTGGTCATGGGACAATAGCTCTTTACTCAGCACCGATACAATTTAATTTGGGAAGTGATTGGAATATAAGGAATAATAAGGCGTTCTGTAGATAAAACTGAGATAGTAGAAGAGGTAAACGGCTTTCAGTTGCATGACTCACTCACACAAATCCAGTATTGCTCTATAAATTATATATTTATGGTGGAAATATTACGCAAACATTACTAATACTTTATGAAAAGAGATTGACGACAAACAGGAACTGGAAGGGTAACCAACATTTAAGGGGCTGAGAGCAGGATAGATAGATGATAGATAGATAGACATACAAATAGATGCCAGTATGTAGATAGATAGATGCCGTGACAAAGTTAGCAGGACATGGAGGCTCCACACCGCGCTCCACCATACTGTTTTGCTTATACTGGAGCCAGTAGAATACAGATATATGGATGGATGGATAGATAGATAGATAGATAGATAGATATACTGTAGATAGATAGAGAGACAGACAGATAGATACATAGATAGATGTCATGACAGAGTTACCAGGACATGGAAGCTCCACACCGCGCTCCACCATACTGTTTTGCTTATACTGGAGCCAGTAGAATACAGATATATGGATGGATGGATGTATAGATAGATAGATAGACTGTAGATAGATCAGTAGGTAGGTAGACTGTAGATAGATAGAGAGACAGACAGATAGATACATAGATAGATGTCATGACAGAGTTAGCAGGATATGGAAGCTCCACACCGCGCTCCACCATACTGTTTTGCTTATACTGGAGCCAGCAGATAACAGATGGATGGTGGATAGATGGATATACTGTAGATAGATCAGTAGATAGATAAATAGATATATGATAGATAGATATATACATATATAGATATCATGACAGAGTTACCAGGACATGGAAGCTCCACACCGCGCTCCACCATACTGCTTTACTTGTACTGGAGCCAGCAGATAACAGACTGATAGATGGATAGATAAATAGAAAGACTGTAGATAGATTAGTAGGTAAATAGACTGTAAATAGATAATAGAGTGACAGACAGATAGATACATAGATAAATGTTATGACAGAGTTACCAGGACATGGAAGCTCCACACCGCGCTCCACCATATTCTTCTGTTTGTACTGGAGCCAGCAGATAACAGATGTAGTGTGTTTGGTTTCACACATCTGACTCCAATTACTGAGGACACTGATGACCCAAGATGTATTATTTGGAGCTGGAATCACACTGGACGTTATATTGTTGTACTCCTGACCCTGGAATTCCCAGGATAGACCCACGTTCTCTGGTGATCGCACTTTAGCTTTACAGATGATGTCACTGTGGTTCAGATATGCATTAAGTTCATCTGTAAATTATTAAAAGTTAGAAATTACTACATGGCTGACCCCAATATATAGATGAGGGGATGTATCATATGCTGACGTAAAACTGGGCTATAGCCTTTGCCCGAACAAAAAGATTCCTTGTTTTATAAGGAACTTTCCCCCAGAGGAGGCCTGAGCAGTAAAGGTTTCAAGATCTAGTTCAGTTCCTGTGGAGGTTGTGCTGTTATATTGAGGATTGATCTTTGACCTCAAATCTGTGCCGGCTGCCCAGACCTGTTGCTTGGATTTCCTCCTGCCCTGACCTTGGCCTTTATCTAGACTGTGCACATCTTTGTCCCATCAAAGGGCACTGACAGCCATGTATTACTCCTTATGTAACAGATAGATAGGAGATAGATATATATATATATGGTAATATACATGCACCTTTGTATACAATAATACATACAGATAACATACACTCCTGAATAATATCATATCAGTCTTACCTGGACAGAGCAGCTCCACACTGCACTCCACCAAATTCTGCTGCTTGTATCGTAGCCTACAGATAGCAGATACCTTCTCTTTAATATGACACATCTGAGCCCAATTACTGAGGATACTGATGACCCAAGATGTATTATGTGGAGCTGGAATCACACTGGACGTTATATTGTTGTATTCCTGACCCTGGAATTCCCAGGATAGATCCACATTCTCTGGGGATCGCACTTTGGCTTTACAGATGACGTCACTGCGGTTCGTAAATGTATCAAATTCATCTGTAAATCATTAAATGTTCTACATTAGAGATGAGCGAACACTAAAATGCTCGGGTACTCGTTATTCGAGACGAACTTTTCCCGATGCTCGAGTGCTCGTCTCGAATAACGAACCCCATTGAAGTCAATGGGAGACTCGAGCATTTTTCAAGGGGACCAAGGCTCTGCACAGGGAAGCTTGGCCAAACACCTGGGAACCTCAGAAAAGGATGGAAACACCACGGAAATGGACAGGAAACAGCAGGGGCAGCATGCATGGATGCCTCTGAGGCTGCCTAATCGCACCATTATGCCAAAATTATGGGCAACAGCATGGCCATGACAGAGTGACAGAATGAAGCTAGATAGCATCTAAAACATCCAATAATTGACCCTGACACTATAGGGGACGGCATGCAGAGGCAGCGGCAGCAGGCTAGAGAGTGGCATGGCGACATACCCTAATTGGACTCAGGCTTCAAACCAATGGGTGTCAGAGAGGAACCAAAGGAGGTGAGCAAGAAGCGCTCAAATAATATCGGTACATGATAAAAGTTTGCCAGTATATTTTGTGGATTACACAGCAGGGTGGCGACAAAGTTAACATGGAAGCCATGAAAACAACCCAAAATTCTGCCTGACACAGCTCGTTTGATAAGGGGACCATGTATGCTTACAGTTCATGCCAGTCGCTGCACTGGCTGCCAGTCTCCTTTCGAATACAGTTTAAAATAATAATAACCCTCATCCATAAAGCTCTGTATAATGCTGCACCCCCCTACCTCTCCTCTCTTATCTCAGTCTATCGCCCAACCCGTGCTCTTAGATCCGCCAGTGATCTTAGATTAACCTCTACCCTAGTGCGGACCTCCCACTCGCGTCTCCAAGACTTCTCTAGAGCTGCACCAATTCTATGGAATGCTCTGCCCCGGACTATCAGACTAATACCTAACCTCCAAAGTTTCAAACGTGCTCTTAAAACCCATTTCTTTAGGCAAGCCTATAACACTCATTAACTGCATGAAGTTTTAACTCTTCTACTAACCCGTCCTGTGTCGTCCTCCCATCTGTTATCCAGCAACCAACAGGCACCAGACTTCTCTGCAGTCCCATTCACCCTGGACCTGGTATATAAGATGACGGCTGAGTGGTTCAAGCGACAGCAATTCCATTTATTATATTTTTTTCTATTCCCTAAGAAGAATGGCTTGACCATTAAATATTCTTTTACCTCGTGTTACCCCATCATCTTCATAAACCGTAAGCTCTGGCGAGCAGGGACCTCACTCCTGTTGTTCCATGCAAATGTTGTGCTCTGTTACATTACATTTGTATTTGTTTCCTATGATTTGTAAAGCGCTACAGAATATGATGACGCTATATAAATAAAGATTATTATTATTATTATTATGGAGGCAGTGAACTAGTAGTAGATTAAAGGTGCTGCAACTATGTTAGTTGGATCTTGGGATGGAGCTGGCGTTCCGCTGCCAGGCGAGCTTTCGCCAATCCAAGCCCCTGTCTCTAGGCTACTCCCCAAACAGCACTTCTAAGAACCTTTTGTATAAGATCAAGTGTAGTAGCGTTCTTATAAGTTTAGGATATGGCGGGTGAGGGGAATGTAAACAGATGCGCAAGAAGCGCTGAAATAATATCCCTAAATGGTAAAAGTTTGCAAGTATATTTTGTGGATTACACAGCAGGGTGGCGACAAAGTTAACAACTTTGATGTGGAATGCCCTGTAATAGCTCTTGGGCGGTGTGCCTTTTATCGCCTAGGCTCAGCAGTTTCAGCACCGCCTGCTGTCGCTTAGCGACGGCACTGCTGCTGTGCCTAGAGCTACCGACTGATGGCGCCATGCCCACGGATGGTAATTCGGAGGAGGAGGAGGTGGAGGAGGGGTGGGAGGAGGTATAGTAGGCCTTTGAGACCTGGACCGAGGTAGGCCCCGCAATTCTCTGCGTCGGCAGTATATGACCAGCCCCAGGGTCAGACTCGGTCCCAGCCTGCACCAAGTTAAGTGTAGTAGCGTTCTTATAAGTTTGGGATATGGCGGGTGAGGGGAATGTAAACAGATGCGCAAGAAGCGCATGATGCGCATGGAGCTGGCGCTCCGCTGCCAGGCGAGCTTTCGCCAATCCAAGCCCCTGTCTCTAGGCTACTCCCCAAACAGCACTTCTAAGAACCTTTTGTATAAGATCAAGTGTAGTAGCGTTCTTATAAGTTTAGGATATGGCGGGTGAGGGGAATGTAAACAGATGCGCAAGAAGCGCTGAAATAATATCCCTAAATGGTAAAAGTTTGCAAGTATATTTTGTGGATAACACAGCAGGGTGGCGACAAAGTTAACAACTTTGATGTGGAATCCATGAAAACAACCCAAATTTCTGCCTGACACACCTCGTTTGATAAGGGGACGATGTATGGAGGCAGCTATATGGACGACTTTTGGAGGTAGCAATGGAGACAACGTGTGGAGGCTGCTATGGAGACAATTTAATTTGGAAAGTGCCTGTATGTGGCAGTCCCAAACATTTTTCAAACCAGAGGAGCAGGTAGGTGGCCCTCCAGTAAAATGGAATAGATTGAGTGCCTGTATGTGGCAGTCCCAAAAATGTTTCAAACCAGAGGAGCAGGTAGGTGGCCCTGCAGTAAAATGGAATAGATTGAGTGCCTGTATGTGGCAGTCCCAAAAATTTTTCAAACCAGAGGAGCAGGTAGGTGGCCCTCCAGTAAAATGGAATAGATTGAGTGCCTGTATGTGGCAGTCCCAAACATTTTTCAAACCAGAGGAGAAGGTAGGTGGCCCTCCAGTAAAATGGAATAGATTGAGTGCCTGTATGTGGCAGTCCCAAAAATGTTTCAAACCAGAGGAGCAGGTAGGTGGCCCTGCAGTAAAATGGAATAGATTGAGTGCCTGTATGTGGCAGTCCCAAACATTTTTCAAACCAGAGGAGCAGGTAGGTGGCCCTCCAGTAAAATGGAATAGATTGAGTGCCTGTATGTGGCAGTCCCAAACATTTTTCAAACCAGAGGAGCAGGTAGGTGGCCCTCCAGTAAAATGGAATAGATTGAGTGCCTGTATGTGGCAGTCCCAAAAATTTTTTAAAACAGAGGACCGGGTAGGTGGCCCTCCAGAAAAATGGAATAGATTGAGTGCCTGTATGTGGCACTCACAAAAATTGTTTCAAACAGAGGACCGGGTAGGTGGCCCTCCAGAAAAATTAAATGCATGAAGTACTATAGCAAGAGCCAGTGGGCCCTGTCAAAAAATAGCCATTTTCCTCTGCTTTACTGTACAAAGAGGAGGAGAAGGAGGAAAATGAGGAGGAGGAGGAGTGGATCAATTATTCAGGTTGAGCTTCCTTCACCTGGTGGAGATTGGAAATTCTGAGAAATCCAGCCTTTATTCATTTTAATAAGCGTCAGCCTGTCAGCGCTGTCAGTCGACAGGCGTGTACGCTTATCGGTGATGATGCCACCAGCTGCACTGAAAACCCGCTCGGACAAGACGCTAGCGGCAGGGCAGGCAAGAACCTCCAAGGCGTACAGCGCCAGTTCGTGCCACATGTCCAGCTTTGAAACCCAGTAGTTGTAGGGAGCTGTGTGATCATTTAGGACGATGGTATGGTCAGCTACGTACTCCCTCACCATCTTTCTGTAAAGATCAGCCCTACTCTGCCGAGACTGGGGACAGGTGACAGTGTCTTGCTGGGGTGACATAAAGCTGGCAAAAGCCTTGTAAAGCGTACCCTTGCCAGTGCTGGACAAGCTGCCTGCTCGCCTACTCTCCCTCGCTACTTGTCCCGCAGAACTACGCACTCTGCCGCTAGCGCTGTCAGAAGGGAAATACTGTTTCAGCTTGTGCACCAGGGCCTGCTGGTATTCATGCATTCTCACACTCCTTTCCTCTGCAGGGATGAGAGTGGGAAGATTTTGCTTGTACCGTGGGTCCAGGAGAGTGAACACCCAGTAATCGGTGCTGGAATAAATTCTTTGAACGCGAGGGTCACGGGATAGGCAGCCTAGCATGAAATCTGCCATATGCGCCAGAGTACCAACGCGTAAGAATTCACTCCCCTCACTGGCCTGACTGTCCATTTCCTCCTCCTCCAACTCCTCCAACTCCTCTTCTTCTGCCCATACACGCTGAACAGTGAAGGACTCAACAATGGTCCCCTCTTGTGTCTCGCCAACATTCTCCTCCTCTTCCTCCTCATCCTCCTCCACCTCCACCTCCTCCGATATGCGCTGAGAAACAGACCTGAGGGTGCTTTGGCTATCAACAAGGGAATATTCTTCCCCTGTCTCTTGTGACGAGCGCAAAGCTTCCGACTTCATGCTGACCAGAGAGTTTTTCAACAGGCCAAGCAGCGGGATGGTGAGGCTGATGATGGCGGCATCGCCACTGACCATCTGTGTTGACTCCTCAAAGTTACTCAGCACCTGACAGATATCAGACATCCACGTCCACTCCTCATTGTAGACTTGAGGAAGCTGACTGACCTGACTACCAGTTCTGGTGGAAGTTGACATCTGGCAGTCTACAATCGCTCTGCGCTGCTGGTAAACTCTGGATAACATGGTCAGTGTTGAATTCCACCTCGTGGGCACGTCGCACAACAGTCGGTGAGCGGGCAGTTGGAGGCGGCGCTGCGCTGCCCTGAGAGTGGCAGCATCTGGGCTGGACTTCCTGAAATGCGCACAGATGCGGCGCACCTTCGTGAGCAAATCAGACAGATTGGGGTATGTCTTGAGGAAACGCTGAACTATCAGATTTAACACATGGGCCAGGCATGGCACATGTGTCAGTCTGCCGAGTTGCAGAGCCACCACCAGGTTACGACCGTTGTCACACACAACCATTCCCGGCTTGAGGTTCAGCGGTGCCAGCCACAGATCAGTCTGCGCCGTGATGCCCTGTAATAGCTCTTGGGCGGTGTGCCTTTTGTCGCCTAGGCTCAGCAGTTTGAGCACCGCCTGCTGTCGCTCAGCGACGGCACTGCTGCTGTGCCTAGAGCTACCGACTGATGGCGCCGTGCCCACGGATGGTAGTTCGGAGGAGGAGGTGGAGGAGGGGTGGGAGGAGGAGGAGGCATAGTAGGGCTGAAACACCTGGACCGAGGTAGGCCCCGCAATCCTCGGCGTCGGCAGTATATGAGCAGCCCCAGGGTCAGACTCGGTCCCAGCCTCCACCAAGTTAACCCAATGTGCCGTCAGCGATATATAGTGGCCCTGCCCGGCAGCACTCGTCCACGTGTCCGTGGTCAGGTGGACCTTGTCAGAAACGGCGTTGGTCAGGGCACGGATGATGTTGTCTGACACGTGCTGGTGCAGGGCTGGGACGGCACATCGGGAAAAGTAGTGGCGGCTGGGGACCGAATACCGAGGGGCGGCCGCCGCCATGAGGTTGCGAAAGGCCTCGGTCTCTACTAGCCTATAGGGCAGCATCTCCAGGCTAAGCAATCTGGAGATGTGCACATTAAGGGCTTGGGCGTGCGGGTGGGTTGCACTATATTTGCGTTTCCGCTCCAGCGTCTGGGGTATGGAGAGCTGAACGCTGGTGGATGCTGTGGAGGATCGTGGAGGCGACGATGGGGTTTTTGTGCCAGGGTCCTGGGCAGGGGGCTGACTAGCAGCTGACACAGGGGAAGGAGCAGTGGTGTGCACGGCCGGAGGTGAACGGGCTTGTTGCCACTGAGTGGGGTGTTTAGCATTCATATGCCTGCGCATACTGGTGGTAGTTAAGCTAGTAGTGGTGGAACCCCTGCTGAGCCTGGTTTGGCAAATGTTGCACACCACAGTCCGTCGGTCATCCGGTGTTTCCTTAAAGAACCTCCAGACTTCTGAAGATCTAGCCCTCGCCGCAAGAGCCCTCGCCACGGGAGCTTCACTAGTTGACACATTTGGCGCTGATGCACCAGCTCTGGCCCTGCCTCTCCGTCTGGCCCCACCACTGCCTCTTCCAACCTGTTCTGGTCGAGGACTCTCCTCCGTCTCAGAAGCACTGTGTTCACCCGGCCTCTCAACCCAGCTTGGGTCTGTCACCTCATCATCCTCCGAGCCCTCAGTCTGCTCCCCCCTCGGACTTCCTGCCCTGACAACAACTTCCCCACTGTCTGACAACCGTGTCTCCTCATCGTCGGACACCTCTTTACACACTTCCACTACGTCAAGAAGGTCATCATCACCCACAGACTGTGACTGGTGGAAAACCTGGGCATCGGAAAATTGCTCAGCAGCAACCGGACAAGTGGTTTGTGACTGTGGGAAGGGTCCAGAAAACAGTTCCTCAGAGTATGCCGGTTCAAATGCCAAATTTTCCTGGGAGGGGGCAGACTGGGGGGGAGGAGGCTGAGGTGCAGGAGCTGGAGGAGTGGCGATTTCGGTGACATGGGTGGACTGCGTGGAAGACTGACTGGTGGTGGACAAATTGCTCGAAGCATTGTCAGCAATCCACGACATCACCTGTTCGCACTGTTCTGGCCTCAACAGTGCTCTACCACGAGTCCCAGTAACTTCAGACATGAACCTAGGGAGTGTAGCTCTGCGGCGTTCCCCTGCTCCCTCATCAGCAGGTGGTGTCTCACCCCGCCCAGGACCACGGCCTCTGACCCCTGCAGTAGTTGGACGCCCACGTCCCCGCCCTCGTCCTCTACCCCTAGCCCTCGGGTTAAACATTTTTAAAATGAGAGTTATAACTTTTTTTTTTTTTAACTTTTTTTGTTTTTTTTTTGTGTTTTTTGTTTTTTTTTGTGTTTGTGTTTTTTGTTTTTTTTTGAGTTTTTAAAACCAAACAATGCTATCCTATTGCTATGGCTATTTTCTAGCCAAGTATCAAAGCACACTACTATGCCAGATGAGATGACACTGAGTTAGTGCCTAATTGAAATCCAACCCCTACTAAATTTTCCCACTTCGGTCTTTGCTATGGATATGTGCGTCACTAAGCGCAGAACACAGCAGTCGCAAGTCTCACTACAAATTGCTCAGAATTGGCTAGTACATGCACTGCAGAAAGTACAGCCACCAGCAGATCAACCAGAAATCAAATATATAGAACGCTACTGTAGGCGTAAGTAAGCTCTTTGTATTCTCCTATGGCTATTTTCTAGCCAAGTATCAAAGCACACTACTATGCCAGATGAGATGACACTGAGTTAGTGCCTAATTGAAATCCAACCCCTACTAAATTTTCCCACTTCGGTCTTTGCTATGGATATGTGTGCCACTAAGAGCTAAACACAACGGTAGCAAGTCCCCCTGCTAATTCCTCACAAAATGGTACTAGATGCAAATTAAAATAAAAAAAGTATAACGTTATTGTAGCCCTAAGAAGGGCTGTTGGGTTCTTGTAGAATCACTCCTGCCTAACAGTAAGCTAATAGAACACCCTAACGCTTTCCCTGACCAGCAGCAGCTCTCTCCCTAGCGGCATCCAGACACAGAATGATCCGAGCAGCGCGGCCAGCGGCTAGTCTATCCCAGGGTCACCTGATCTGGCCAGCCAACCACTGCTATCGACGTGTAAGGGTACCACGTCATGCTGGGTGGAGTGCAGAGTCTCCTGGCTTGTGATTGGCTCTGTTTCTGGCCGCCAAAAAGCAAAACGGCGGGAGCTGCCATTTTCTCGAGCGGGCGAAGTATTCGTCCGAGCAACGAGCAGTTTCGAGTACCCTAATGCTCGACCGAGCATCAAGCTCGGACGAGCATGTTCGCTCATCTCTATTCTACATCAATACAGGACTGACATCTTAGATGAGAAATAATGGGGGGGGGGCATTGGTTATCATTTTTTATGGACAATTTTTTTTGGCGTAGTTATTAAATTTGTCTCTAATTTGCAACGTTTGGCTGCAGACAAAAGTTCGGCACTTAGTGGTTTTGAGTCCCTGCTCCATATCTGACATAGTGAGCGGCTTTTATAAAGATGTTTGCACGGGGTCTATCACCATTTTACGGTTAAAAAGTCACAAAAATGCTCCTACTCCGAGCAGCTGCACTTGAAAAAAATCTCCATTTTCAAAGGTCTTCGCTTTCCAAATATAAAGTTAACTGAATGCAGCATGAAAAATACTTTGGAGCAGTTTTAAAATGTAAAATTTCTCCAGTGACGACTTCATAATTGTCTATGGGATCATCTCTGGGAGTGATTATTGTCTTATTGTACAGATCTGAGAATATTATCAGACTCCATTTCCTGTACATTATAATAAAAAAGGCAAAAGACTCATTTCAGCAAGAATGTGCTCCGGACGTTGTACAAGCTCAGACTTTTTTGTGCAAAAATGAAGCTCGGAATGTTCTGTAACAGTTTGTCTCAATTTTGCTTTCTTATTGGTCACAAATGAGATTTACTTTGTAGGGGAATAATTTGAGACAAATTGCAAAGTGCAAAATTAGGCGCATTAGGTGCATAGCATAAAGTACAGGACAAGAAAAGGGACATAGAAACACGGCAAGATAAATGTCCCCCTATGTTCCTAATTGTTTCACAGTGTAAATAGATAAAGGGGGACATTAATCATAGGGGGGTCTCCGGTTCGCCTATTTTTGCGCCTGGTTTGCCCTTTTTTTTGGCTCCTGATCTATGATGGATCTGGTTCTGCCTTAGTAAATGCACTTTGGAATTGTCTCATGTCCCATTCATTTGCGCCTAAATTTGCGCCAAATTTGTCTCAAATTGTTAGATCTCATTTGTGAGCAATAATGAAAGGAGACTGAGAAAATGTGACAGAACGTTCAGGGCTTCATCTCTGCACCAAGAAACTATCATTGTGATGTAACTGCAGGGACTAAAAGTGACAGAGATGTAAAAAAAAAATTCTTGCTGAAATGAGTCTTTGCCTTTTTTTTTTATAATTTACATGAAATGGAGACTGATAATATTCTCAGATCTGTACAATAAGACAATAATCACTCCCAGAGATGATCCCATAGACAATAATCACTCCCAGAGATGATCCCATAGACAATAATCACTCCCAGAGATGATCCCATAGACAATAATCACTCCCAGAGATGATCCCATAGACAATAATCACTCCCAGAGATGATCCCATAGACAATAATCACTCCCAGAGATGATCCCATAGACAATAATCACTCCCAGAGATGATCCCATAGACAATAATCACTCCCAGAGATGATCCCATAGACAATAATCACTCCCAGAGATGATCCCATAGACAATAATCACTCCCAGAGATGATCCCATAGACAATAATCACTCCCAGAGATGATCCCATAGACAATAATCACTCCCAGAGATGATCCCATAGACAATAATCACTCCCAGAGATGATCCTATAGACAATAATCACTCCCAGAGATGATCCCATAGACAATAATCACTCCCAGAGATGATCCTATAGACAATAATCACTCCCAGAGATGATCCTATAGACAATAATCACTCCCAGAGATGATCCCATAGACAATAATCACTCCCAGAGATGATCCCATAGACCAGTGATGGCAAACCTTTTAGAGACCGAGTGCCCAAACTACAACAAAGACCCGCTTATTTATCGCAAAGTGCCATCACAGAAATGTAATTTGTGATTTATACTTCCTTCTCTGTCACAGTTTTCATTGATACCAGCCCTGAGGACACAAATAAAGCAGAAAATAGTCCCATGTACAGCTGTCACTTTAAAATAGCTCTGTGCACAGCAAGTCCTGGGCTGTCTGTGACTGCAGGAAGATACCTGGAGTCATCTTTGGTGATGGCTGAGTGCCCACAGAAAGGGCTCGGAGTGCCACCTCTGGCACCAGTGCCATAGGTTAGCCATCACTGCCATAGACAATGATCACTCCCAGAGATGATCCCATAGACAATAATCACTCCCAGAGATGATCCCATAGACAATAATCACTCCCAGAGATGATCCCATAGACAATAATCACTCCCAGAGATGATCCCATAGACAATAATCACTCCCAGAGATGATCCCATAGACAATAATCACTCCCAGAGATTATCCCTTAGACAATAATCACTCCCAGAGATGATCCCATAGACAATAATCACTCCCAGAGATGATCCCATAGACAATGATGAAGTCGTTACTGGAGAAATGTTACATTATAAAACTGCTCCGAAGTATTTTCCATGTTGCATAGAGGTGATTCTTCATTTGGGAACCTAAAATGTATGTTTTTATTAGTGATAGACCCCGTGCAAACATCTCTATAGCAGCCGCTCACTATGTCAGATAAGGCGCAGGGACTCAAAACCACTAAGTGCCGAACTTTGCCGTGCGCCAGAAAATGGCACATAAATGCGCCAAATTAACGAGATGCGCCAGATTTTTGCGCTAAAAAACGCTCAAAACAGTCTAACAGACTATGATTGATGTCCCCCAAAAAGATAGATAAGAGATAGATAGATAGATAGATATGAGATAGATAGATAGATAGGAGATAGATAGGAGATAGATAGATAGATAGATAGATAGATAGATAGATAGATAGATAGATAGATATGAGATAGATAGATAGATAGGAGATAGATAGATAGATAGATAGATAGATAGATAGATAGATAGATAGATAGATAGATAGATAGACTTACCATATACAAGTAGATAAGTCCCGGTCCCTGTAGATTTGCTGTTCTCCGTCCCAATCAGCAGGGATGTTTCACACACATAGGTGTCAGTGTATGAATGTTCTACATCATCTATGGTTAGGGACAGATCATTTTGGAATTTTGGGTAGATCAGCCATGACTTGATACTTGTATTCTTCGACCTGGGGTACAGATACTCCTTTGCTTTGTCTTTGGTGGCTGGAATTAACCAGTATGGATTCACTCGAGTCACTTTTACTTCATTTAACTGCAAGATGCAACTCAGATTAACGGAGGAGCCGACCACAGCAGCTACAACGGGGGGCTGGTACAATGTGGCCGCACAATGGCCGAAACCTGAAAAGACAAGATAGGGACATTTGAATATATCATCTTGGCAAGACAGGTAGAGGAGGATAGCTAGAGGATACATGACAAAGGTCATAAGACACAGAAAGATAATCAAAATGAGCTCCTATGCTGGTCAGTAGCGAATTGGATCTCTAAGGAGCCCAAATCAGTAACTTGTATTATGCAACATCCAGGACCCTCAAATCAAAATGAGACTTTAGGAACTCTTTTATACATATATTACCGATATAGGTTAAATCCATATATTGTGATCCTAGGTCATGTGATCAACAGTATGACCATTGGACAAGAGCTAGGTCTCCTCTATGGACAGGAAGTCAGTTTTCTGGCATGGAGGACTTCCTGTGATCCTGAGAATTACATCATCACCCAACAGATCCCATCTGGCAGCTCTAGGACAGGATTTAACTGGGGAGAAGATCCATCAATGGACTCTTTAAAGATAGTTTATCCAAATACCTTCAGGAAAAGGAACAAAGAGTGGAAAGAGAGGAATGGAAAGGAAGGGGGGTCAGAAAGGAAGGAGATAAAAAGAAAGGAAGAGAAGAAAATGGAAAAGGGATAAAGGAAATACAGAAGGAAAGGGATATAATGAAGGGGGGGAAAGGAAGGAGGGATGAAAGGAAGGAGGGAGAGAGAGAGAAAGGAAATACAGAAATTGATATAAGGGAAAAGGGAACAGAAAGGAATTATGTAGGAAGAAAGGAATACCAGATGGAAGTATGGAGAGAGGGAAGAGGAAGAAATAAGGAAGGAAGGGTGCATGGGGATAGAAGGAAGGAAGGAAGAGACAAAGGGAAGAGAAAAGACAAGAAGAGGATAGAGGGAAGGAGGGAAGAGGAAGAAAAGAAGGAAGAAGAGGGTAGATGAAAAAATGGAGCGAAGAGGAAGACTGGAAGAGGAACTAAGGGTTGAAGGAAGGAACATCAGACATGGCAGATACTTACCAAGTTTTAGAAATATGAGAAGGATGGTTGAATAAAGATTCATTCTTCTCCTTGAAGGACTATGGCCTGGAATGAGACAACAATGGAGATGAATTCTGGAACAATATATGTAATTACTAAGGTTAGAACCAGAACACAATTTGCCTGTTCCCCACCACCAGATATGACTTGTAGGGTAATGGAGTCAGTGCCTACAAGAATACTCTTTTGTCCCCAGCCGGAGCGCAAGAATCAACAACCAGACTCCACCAATTTCAGGGATAGGCCCCTCAGCAATCTGAATAATATTTTATCAGTATAATAATTCCAGAGAACCCTAAAAAAACCATAATAATTGCACTAAAGAAGGTGCCAGTATCTCTTTATACCAGGATAGACTATAGCGCCCTCTACTGAGATGGAGCTGCCCGCACACTAGTGATACAGTATATTCAAGCAACTAATGAAACTGATTCAACCTTTTTTATGAGGCACAAAAGGCTGCTAAAAACACCGACCACAAGGCAGATTTATGACAGATCTGATGTGACATGGCAGGGCTGAGACTGTCACAAAGTCCTCATTTAAATAGTGTTGAAAGACATGTTGGGGTTTCCTCCATTGGGCACTTTCATCTCCAGATCCTCAAACAAATTTACAAAACTCAAAAATTACACAAAAAAAACAAAACAGAACAGGATATTGTTGTGGTTACTTCTACAGAGAATAAAAAAGGTGTTTCTGTAGCTTCCTGTAGAGAAGTTTCTAGTTTTATTTCCCCTCACACACGACACTTGTCTTCTGTCTCTCTCATGGTTGTTGTTATTTTTGCTTCTTCATCAGTCCATATCTATTCTTTTAAGTTCTTCCCTAATCCTTCTTCCAGGCATCAAAACTGACCAGGGGTAGATATATTGTCTGTATGTACGCCCAATATGTTTCTAATGTGCATATATCTATGAGTTACAGAGACTTTACTTTATTGATTCATGGAGTCCAGAACCACCATTTATGGTGGCACAAGTTCTGCACTTCTCCATAGCTACTGAATGGGCTGCCTCTATGCCTCTTTATCGCTCTGAGTGCGCCACTCTCCAAAAATGTCTCCTATACTGCACATATCTTGTCCAGTGTGGCTACTGAATGTAAATGACCACTACCCGGAAGGCAGCACCAGTAGGCATCTATCAAATGCACCTAATAGCTTTGTGCCTATCCTAGCACAACCTTACACAGTGAGCATATCTTCACCCTCTCGAAATAATAAGAGCTGCTATGGTATTTGTCAGGGCTTGGGGGTCGATGAACCCCCTGGACCACCGCGGACGATGACGCAAGTTGAGACCTGGGACCGGAATCCAAGTGGCACCTGGTCTTGACTTGTCTACGATGGTAGCCAAGGTCGAAGTACCAACTCACCAGGCAGTCACGGGGTCTGGAACAGGCAGGTAGTCAGGGCAGGAAGCAGAGATGCAAGGTCAGTGTCAGGTCCGGGGTCACAACAGAACAGGAACACAAGGAACGCAGGGAGGAAGCTGGAAGCTGAGACATATAACACAAAGATCTGGCGGGGGTTGATGGGAGCAGGCGGCTTATGTAGAAAACCCGGAAGTGGCCAGCACCAATCAGCGGCGTGCTGGCCCTTTAAAACTGCCAACTGGATGAGGAGGAAGCAAGAGCGTGGAGAGATAAGTGAGGGTCGGGAAGGGTGCCGCCACGGAGAGGGACATGGGTGTGCCTGCGATCTGAGACATGGATCTCAGGGACACCCGTGACAGCATTACACTATTAGCTCTTCCCTTTGCCCTTCTCTCCTGCCACCTCCTACTCCAAACATGTACATAGATATGGGCAATAATCATTACTTTAATTTAGAAATAACTTATACATTAAGGGGAGCTATTGACATATAGATGTGGTGGGGTTTGCTTTCTGAAATATTGACGTTTTCTGTCATACAAGAACTGAAATAACCGCAATTACCACCACGAACAACCAGTAATTCTGATTATTCATAGGTTATAGCGCAATTCTACACCAGGCGCAAGCTGTGCGGCAGGGGGAAGGGTCTTCATCATACGTTGGGGCACAGAGAGGTAATTGTAATATTGTCTCCAGCACACATCTGTCATCTCCTTAGTTCCCTGGAGTTTAAAGTATTACAAGAGTTAATTCTAACATTGACCAGTGGTCTATGTTTAGGGACACTTACATCATAAAGGGATCAATTCTGACATTGTTTGTCGTCTAATAATAATAATAATAATAATAATAATAATTCTTTATTTATATAGCGCACACAGATTACGCAGCGCTGCACAAAGCATGTCAAAACAGTCTCTGTCCCCATGGAGCTCAAAATCTAATCAACCTACCAGTATGATTTGGAGTGTGGGAGGAAACCGGAGGACCTGGAGAAAACCCACGTAAACACTGAGAGAACATACAAACTCTTTGCAGATGTTGACCTTGATGGGACATGAACCCAGGATCCCAGCACTGAGTCGTCTGAGCCACCCAGCGTCATCTAGTGTAGTGATGTAGTTATTGTCAGCATCTCAGTTAAGAAGCGGGAAAGTCTTTGTCAGCCTCTCTGATAGTCCGGGAGCATCAAGTAGTATAAGTTGCCCTAGTAGTCTAGTAATAGGTAGTAATTATTAGTGCAACTGGAGGTTTCATGTGGTCTAGGACTAGAAAATTATAAATATTATCATCTCTGGTGGTTACGATGAAAAAACAGCCATGACATGTGTGAATTAGCTGTCTCACCTGATTACCGTGTATGTATCTGATCACAGCAATCAGATAGATTTTTTTTAGACAAACTGGGATGATGTGCCTTCAGGACTGCTTTTAGACAAAGTGGGGCCCTGGGAAAAACTGAAAGTGGGGCCCCAGAATAAAAACAATTTTATGAGCAGTCACAGTCAGTAAGAGGCTCCTTTAGCCCTGCACTTTGTAGTTACAGACAGTAGTAGGTAAGTATCTGTAATAAGGGACTGTAGGAGAATGTTATAGGAGACAGATGAAAGGGAGATGGATGGTAGAAGATAAACATGAAAGATGATAGATAAATAATTTAGATGATATATAGATGATAGAAGATAAATATGAGACATAGATACAGTAGAAGTGAGATAGAAGATCGAGCTAGAAATATAAATGGTTAAATATATAGAAATGGAAATTATAGGAGATAACTAGACAGATAGATGATAGATATATAGACAGGAGATAGATGATCAGCATCTTCACCAGGCATTCAACCCAGGGGTATTAAAGAGCAATACATCCACAAAAGTCCAGATGCAAGGGGCCCCCATAGGACAGGGGGCCCTGGGCAAATGCCCAGTTTGCCGCAGCCTAATGACAGCCCTGCTTCACACAAAAATCTTCCATTACCAAATATACCTGGAGTCAAAAGTAATAAAATGGATAATTCCAATATCAGGGCATTTCACATGTTTACATAAACTTCTTTATTGATTTAGAAAGATATGGTGGTTATGGGTCTTGGAGGTAGTCAGTGCACCAATCCCTTTGATAATGCACAGTTAGTATTCTCAGCATCCCTGGTGGTCTAGAGCAGGGAAGGGTTAATGTTATTATTCATGGAGCTTTGAGATAGTTAAAGGGGTCAATCAGTAACTTCCACTTTCTAGAGTAGAAAAAGGGAGTAATATAATCACCCCAGGTGGTCACCGTGACCCCATTCTCAGATAACATTTATCCATTTTAGTTTCCTGATATTACTTAATGGGATTTTATTACCGGGTAATTTCTAGGGGCAAAAGTGAGCTTCCAGTCAAAGTTTCAGGTTATCAGCGATAACATCCTGATAGTTTACAAATCTAGACAATATAACAATATATAAAGTGATGGAAATACATATAATACATTTACCTGAAGCTGACATGATGCAGGGGCTGCAAACTCTTCTTCAGTCCGTATGAAAATGAAACCTGAGTGAGTGGGCAGGTTACAGGTTTCCAGCAGTCAAAAGACAACGCAAGACGTCAAGTAAAGTTCCTGTTTAAAAAAAAAACAAAAAACAATTATTAAATCTTTCCAGCCTCTGACCTACACATAATTTTTCTTGTGCATAAAGGTAATAACATGGGTGGAATTCATTAGTCATCTGCACCAGATTTCTGGCTGATATGAGCCAAAGAACCGTCTAATACACATTCAGACATATTTGTGAAGGCTTTTAGACCATTTTTAGGTAGTTTCCCAACTTGTACGACAAAGAGGCATGGCCTCGAGAAAGGGGCTGCAGTCTCTGGGAAAGGGGGCAGGAAATGTGTTGGGTAGATAGTGGGCACCACATTGTGCACAGTTTAGACCACCTACAGCAGATCTAAGAGTAGAACTCAACAGTCCTAAACTGCGACAGAGTCATCATAACAATGACGAATTGTTGGCAAGCTCTACACTGTAGGAGCCAGACACATATTAATGAATACCGCGCACTGTGTCATCTCCAGCTGTCCCAGAGGACAAACTCAGCCGCACTGCATCAATCTCGGCACTGCTGATCCAGAGCCTGGACTCTACTACATTGATTCTAGTTAAAGGCCTTTGTACATGGTATTATAAAAAGGGTTTTTTGAGAATCAATAAACCCCATGGTTGCACTTACCCTTCTCAGGCTCTCAGGTCTAGGATCATTGTGGTGCTGCCCCCTTGTGGACGCCTTCAGCTAGTGGTACCTGATGGACCTCAACAGGTCCAATGGCTGCCAACATCTCCGATCCAGGGAAGGGACAGATACTGAAACTCTGAAGGAGAAGCCGGATGAGAACACTTTACTTTGTTGTGGTTCTTGCACTGGACCCTGTGGGGATTTCCAAGGTTCTTGGAAAATCTCTTTAAATATTTTTATGGTTTAGTAACATGTTACTAATTATAAAAAACCTTTATCCATTTGGAGTCTTGAGTTTAAATCCCCCATAATGACCTTCCTCAAGGCTTCCTATAACATTATAATCAATTATATTTAAAGCCAAACAAATCTGTGCTGATGTTCAAATTTTGGGGAACATTCCGTTGCGTCCGCCGATCTGGAATGTCCGACGAGACTTTGGAGCTGCCGCGATTGAATGTGTCGCTTCCCCGCTCATGTCCACCGGAGTTCCCCATCTTCTTCCCAGTGTATGTGAGTGCTGATCTTGCGACACAATTTGAATTTTAAATTCCGTGGTTAGTCCGAATCAGTTGTGTTGTCCGACGGCCGCGCCCCCCAATTTGTGTCGCATGCAAGCCGGCGCCGATGTGCCACAATCCGATTGCATGCACCAAAAACCCGGGGCAATTCAAGGCAAATCGGAAATATTCGGGAAACTCGACGGAAAAGCATCTGACGGACCCTTAGTAAATGTCCCCCAATCTGTTGTAGTCATGCATGTATACCGGAACATGACATTCTGGTGGGTTTCTATGGTATCATAGGAAAGAAGATTATCATTCGAAACATGAACTTGAAAGGGTTAATTAACATAAACCAATATTGTAATATATCAAAATTTAGAGCAATAATCCAACAATAGTTAATATTAGAATGGGCTAAAAAATATTTCTAGGTTACCAACCTCTCAAATAAGATTCATGAAACCACCAAATTAAGAGAGGACTCGCGAATACCACAATTTTTTTTTTTTTTTATTAATTACATTACAAAGTTCATCAGTAAAAACATGTCCAAAGGGGATTCTAAATATACAACACGGCATCGCTCATCGAGGAACGGTCTAGACTTCGCCCTGCCCAAAAAATCCAAAATATTCATGTCATAGTGATTGCAAATACCAATAACCATTGTCATCATGTGCAACCTATTAAAATATACAAAAGGTGAAATAGGTAAGAAATAGGATGTGTAAGATGCTGTCAGTTGAAATGAAAACATGAAACAGAAATAAAACAATAAAAAAAATATAAAATGGTTTGCAAAAATGTGCTATACAGAAACACATAAATGTTGGTGTGCAGTAAGGTGTAAAAGTGAGGGCAAAGTGCCGGTGCCTAAGCAAAATCAAAAAAAAATCATGGTGAAAATATTGAAAACCACAAAGAATATGTATAATAAATTGACGAGCTGCAATTATGGGGGTTATCTATCATGAGGCGACTCCTTGGGACAATTCTATGTCTATTTTTGGAGATCCGCTGCCCATTAGCTTCATTAAAGTGACTTTGGCCCTTTAATAAATGTAATTATGGTCTATTTTCTGTGTGAATTTTTTTTTTTTCAAAAAGTCCCAAAAAAGTCTCAAATGCATAAAAAGTCTCAGTACATAGACCAGCAGGGACTGGAGTAAGTCTGAGACTTTTTATGAGACTTTTTGCACTGCTTTGCATGGCTTTGCACTAGCTGTAGTTCTATGTTTACACCAGATTAATGAAGAGTTAGAAATAGTCCTGTGAGACATTTTAGCAGTGAAAAAATCACAAAAACCCACAATGTGACTACTTTGTGACTTTTTACACCAAAAATGTCCAGGAAAACCAATGATAAATGCCGTATATACTTGTGTATAAGCCAAGTTGAAAAACCTCACCTCGGCTTATACACGAGTCAATAAGAACTTACATACTTACCTACAGCGTCCCCGATGCCCAGCGCGGCTCCCCAAAGCTTGTTGCGGCTCTTCTTCTGTCTTCATTCCGCTGTTACAGTATGATGTGGACGCTGGTGACGTCATAGTATGCGCCAGCTCGCACATCGCAAGGACGTATCTCTGCCGGCTGTTACAGCGGAAAGAAAACAGAAGAGAAGCCGCAACGAGCATCCAGGACACCTCGATGACTATCCAGGACGCCAGAAGGCTATATACTAAAGGGGGCTGGGTGACTGTATACTAAATGGGGCTGGCTGGCTGTATACTAAAGGGGGGCTGTCTGGCTGTATACTTAAGGGGGCTGGCTCTACTCTAAATGGGGCTGGATGGCTGTATACTAAAGGGGGCTGTCTGGCTGTATACTAAAGGGGGGCTGTCTGGCTGTATACTTAAGGGGGCTGGCTGTATACTAAAGGGGGCTGGCTGGCTGTATACTACATGGGACTGGCTATATAATACAGGGTGCTGGCAGGTTATATAATACAGGGGACTTGCTGGCTATATACTGGGGATTCTGTGACCATTGCATTTCCCACCCTAGGCTTATACCCGAGTCAATAGTTTTTCCCAGTTTTTGGTGGTAAAATTAGGGTCATCGGCTTATACTCGGGCCGGCTTATACACGAGTATATACGTTAACCCCCTATGTGAGTATTTGCACTTGCGTACACAAGCATAAATGAAAAAACATATATATTTAAATATTGCTGATAATAATAATAATAATAATAATAATAAAAGTGAAAACTCACCAAAGCAGCACATAGTTGAGGTAAAAAAGTCACATTTGAAAAAAATCTGCAAATTAAAAGAAAATAACAAATGTTAAAATAATTTGAAATACAAAATAGACTCCCTGTTAGCACAAATATTCCACATACAATAATTGAAAGCCGGAAAACCCAAAAATTTTCATACAAACCCTCTGGTTGGAACATTTGGACTCAAGCTAATGTGTCCTGTGTTTTAAAGCCCCCGCACTTAAGTCCAAATTCACATGACCCATCCCTCTCACCTTAAAAACTGAACAGTTAGATTGATGAAATGGACAAATAATATTTGGATCGGGTCTCTGATTTGGAAATTTCTTCTGCCAAATAGTTGCTGGCGTCATAACGCGACAGATACTGGAGATACAATGGCGTATACATAAGTATTGGGCAAAATTTGCAGTAGGGACAATAAAATAAAACAAATAATAGACTTCAGTCATAAGAGAGGAAATACCAAACCATGTGCCATGGAGGGATTAGGACTTCATTGTATTCACTTGGCTCGTCCTGGATCCGTTATTGCAGTCGCTACCAGACACGTCTGAGATCATGAATGGGAATATACAGAACGACCTTGACTCTTGCCCTGACATCTTTATTCTTGATGTCTTCTCCCAGGTTGTTCTACATAACAGAAGGTGAGAATTATTCATCCAGGACACAAGTGATGTCCATGACCAGAACTTCCTAAACCTTCATGTATGGGACCTTCATGATTATAACCCATCCGGATTTGGCCAGATATAGAGTAAAACCTTTGGAAGTATTTCCCATACAGGACCATAGTATAAGGTGGTGGTGGGGTATAGCATCTCCCCAATACATAGTGTGGGGGGCACTGAAACTTACATACTGATCCATGTACAAGTCTTATAATCTATAGATGACAATGTATACCATGGCCTCTAGACTTATACTAATGGCCCTCACTGCAGGCACTTTACATGGCACCAGACTCTTGTAGGATCTGTGCAGGTCCATTCTTCCACCTTCTGTGCTCAATATACTTTAGAATCAAGTATCTCCATGTTTTCCAGAAAAGATTATAAAAGATCTCCGATGCGGTGCCCTGGGTTCTGGTGCTGTATTTATATACTGCGAACAAGAGAACTTGGTTCTGGTGCTGTATTTGTGCAACTAGATTTATATTAAAGCGATATTCATAGTCTGAGCCCAGGTCTGTATTTCTGTACTTTTTTTCTTGCGCTGTGTTTAAGTATTTAGCTTAGTTCTGGTTGGCTTTGATGCTTCTGGGAAAGCAATATGTATAACAACACAGATGATGCATATAATACCCCATTTTAGGGGTTGTGGATGCTGTTTATGTTTAACTTCTCCTGTCCTGTATATATATGGACAGTGCACAGTACTACTTCTCCTGTCCTGTATATATATGGACAGTGCACAGTACCACTTCTCCTGTCCTGTATATTGTTAAGGAGGTCACACTTGTTTCGGACGCCATCTTGACTACTGTCCGCCATCTTAGATACAGCGGCCATGTTCCCTGACCATTGTCAAGTTAATGTCATGATTCAAACTTCATTTTATGTAACATGTTTGCTGCCTGTCAGCTAATACCCTTTGACATTTAATGAGAAGCCAGTCTGTCCTTGATAATAATATGATTCTGGAGCCACTTATCTTCTTCTTAGTATAAACAATATCTGTGTACAAGGTCTCTGAGAACTGAGCACAATTAATTCACTTTTTTTTTCCTAGAATATGCTGATGTCCAATAGCTTTGCAGTATACTATTCACACCCCTTTGATGACTCTTCTGTCTGATATATATTATGCATTTTGATTATTAAAGGGAGAAGATCCTGACTAAGAGATTGACATGTCTTGGTCTCTATGTTCAATCAAGGGTTAATTAGGACTCACCTTACAAAAGTCAAGAGGGCTGTTGGGGCCCTGCATAAAAATCCCTAACAATATTTGGCGTCCATCTGGGTGGGTTTAGGAGTAAACAACAACAACACCGAGACAGCCTCCGTGAAGAGTCCCCGCCGGCTTGGTGAACAGAACTGACCAGAGAGCTCTCAGGGTAAGATATTAATTTTTCTTGTCTACCTTGATATGTCACTTCTGGTTCACTGGTTGGACGGACCGGGTAAGACTGTCTCTGTGTTATGTATTTGCCACTGTTGTTCACTGTAACCTAAGCTCATAGTTTTTGGCAAAGAACCACTTTGTAAGGTGATGGACAGAGACTGAACAGTGATGGATGGTCAGACAGTCTGTGGTGTTAGCTGAAACTGTGGGACGGGAGGGAGTAGCCCTTAGAGGTCCGCACTGCTAAAGTAGGAGATACTTTGTTGTGATTGTCAGATTATCATAGTGTCTATAGTACTGTTTGACTAGTGTCAATAGGGTTGCCCATAGAGGTAGAGAGCTCAATTTGTGCACGTGCAGCGGAGACCCACTCTGATCAAGTGTGCGTTTAGCTTCATTTTGGAGTCTGAACGACTTTGTGGATGACTGTAAGAACTAGTAGTGACTTGGTAAAGAGTCAGTAAGAGAGTTGACTTGGTAAAGAGTCAAGGAGAGAGTAGTTCAGTAAAGAGAGTTGATTTGGTTAAGAGTCAATAAGGGAGACTTGGTAAAGAGTCCTCTGTGGAAGTCTGGTATCTAGTTTCTTTGGGGTCGGTCACACAAGGTGTCGGATTCGTTGTATCTGTGGGGGACAGGTTTGGCAGTGTTGCAGTTGTAGACATTTGTGATGGGAAGTAAGCAAAGTAAAGTAA
The DNA here is from genome assembly GCF_040894005.1 of Engystomops pustulosus. Taxonomy (NCBI): domain Eukaryota; kingdom Metazoa; phylum Chordata; class Amphibia; order Anura; family Leptodactylidae; genus Engystomops; species Engystomops pustulosus. The sequence continues at coordinate 18,841,557 of NC_092416.1, forward strand.
GCCAAGGGTGCGGACCTAGAAAAGCTACTCAGATTGTGTCCCACATGGAGGGGAAAGATGATGTAAGTAGACAAAAGGTTGTTGAGTTAAGTAGGACTGATGGAAAAGTGTAAGTTGACATGATCGGACATAAGGGCTGGTAGTTTTGTGTTTGAAGTGAGAAGTAGTATTGAAGGATTTGGGATGTGTCAGATGATCTGATGATTGTACAAGTGAGAAAACTTGATCAGATTAGGAAACAGACACTTATAGCCTCTGACTTTGACGGACGGACTAGGACAGAGTGACTGGGATTCTTCTGCGTGCCCAATGAAGAAAGAGACAGGCAATAAGGGACATTTCAAAGTTTTTGATGTGGAAAGAATTTGAGAAAAAGAGATTTAATTATATTTTCCTTGGAGTGAAAAATGGCCCCTGTAATCCAGACTCCACCCCTGTATCTGGTGGTTAGAGAAGATGACACGCCCTACCATTCTTCAGTGGCGGCCATCTTAAGTCAGTTTATTTTTCAGTGGCGGCCATTTTTAAGTTATATTCCCTTCAAGTCGATGAAAGTTGATTGCTGTTGGCAGCCATAAAAGCTGTTGTGGGGCTTTGTAGGAAAACAGCTGACCATGCTTGGGGCGTCTGCTAGGGGTCTTGGAGTGAGGGATGGAGGTTGTTTGAGTATTATTCAAATTTATTGATCCCGACAATTAGAGAAAAATTGCTATAAAAAGTGTTAAAATGTCTCCGGTACCTGCTTTCTGGCATTTAAGGGGTTAACAAAAGGGTGGGGGCTGTTGGAGCTGCGTTTTGTTTTGTGAAGAACTGACATGTGCTGTGTCTGTCAGTGACCTTGATGTTCACGGAAAACTGAATTTCTCCATATTGAGTTGCTTGGAATCTGTGTTCTGTTATCTCGTGGTTTACAGGCTAGTGAGAACATTTACATTTGGGAGGGGTAGATCGCTGCGTTTAGACTTCTCCCTGACAACAAGAATACAGTATGATGTGATGTCCTCCTGTGTACCCCATGAACAGACTAAGCAAGAATGAGCCCCCCAACTGTATTACAGAGCCTATGACTGACTTTTGTTCCTTTTTGATTAAAAACCATCTTAAGTGTACCTGGATTTTATTGAGACGTTGGAGTCTGGCCAGAACTTTATAGGAAGGACAGAACACTGGGCTGGAGATGTGGTGGAGGGACTCTGACATTGACGTAAAGAGGGAATAGAGGATGTTTCACAGACCACGCCAAAGTGAGACTGACAACATCTCCGGAAGTCTCAACCGACCAACCCAAGTGGGCGTTGCGGGGAGGAGACATTACTGTAGTGATTGGCAGAGACGGCCCTCACAGGGCAAGACAAGGGGGGGTGGTTACGGACAAGGGATGTCAGCGAGAACAGCCCCCCCCAAACAGAGTTAGTGCCTTTCATTGTAGAACTGATGTGTGACTCTCCCCTGCTAGCCCGATGGTTTTAGCCCATTCCCGGTTAAGAAAAGACCCAGAAAGAACAGCCGGACGCATGTAGGATGGTCCATGACCTCTAAGCTGCCAATGAGTGCACTGAAGCCCAGTGGTCCCTAGCCCAAACTGGCAGCAGTCCCTGAGAGTGACATATTATTCACTGTTATTGATTTGGCAAATGTTTTCCTCTCTGGGCCCCTACATGAGGATTGCCAGTACCTATTTGCCTTTACCAGTTCAGTATTCCAGTATACCTGATGTAGATTCCCACAAGGGGGGTAAAACTCACCCAGCCAATACCCCACGGCCCTACACGGAGTAGACTGACAGACTGGCCCCTTACTGGATGTTCTCCTTTTCAGTATGCGGAGGACCTACTGTTTTTGTTTGCCAGGATGCATTTATTGACCTTATGTGTTTTCTGTTCCAGAAGGGTTGCAAAGTTTCCTGAGACAAACTCCAGTACTGCCAGGAGAAGGTGGTCTTCCTAGGCCACTGCTTCTCAGCCACAGGCAGATACCTGACAGAGGAAAGAAAGCTGGTGGTCCAGAATGTGCCCCTGCCCTGAGGCCCTAAGCCTCTTCACATGTTTCTAGGACTGGCCAGCTCCTGCAGGCCTGGGATAAGGTCTGCTGCCCCCAGCCTGATGCTGCCCCTTTCTGACTGAATTGCCTCTTCCCCATTTGCCCTTAGTCAGGAGGCAATTGATGCATTCCATAGCCCTAAGCTGGCAAATCCTGTCTGCCCCGGCCCTAGGCACATGCCACTGAACCATACCTTTTATTTTATTTTGCACGGAGTATGTAGGAGACAGGTGTCTTAGCCCAGGAACGTGGTGGCCTTGCCAGTGACCCACTATTAGGCCCGGTTAGACTCAGTCGTGAGGGGAGCCCCTCAGGTGTCAGTAGCTGCAGCCAGCAATCTGCTCAGCAAGGCCAGTGAGCTGATCCTAGACCCTAGATCACTCAGTTACAGTGCAAACCCCACATACCTTGCACAGTGTCCTCACCCAAGTACAGCCCAAGCATGTGAGCAAAGGCCAGACAGCTCAGACTCCAGTGTGCACTCCTGATGCCCCAGGATACACTGATAAGGTGCACAGCTCTGAATCCTTCGTTCTATCGCCAGTCTTCCAGGATTCAGAGGGGGGGAGAGAAGGGTGATTAACCCAGATGTTGAGTTTTTTCTCATAGATGGCTCCAGGTCTGCAGGAGAAGACAGACGGTTCTACACTGGATATACAGTGGTCAGTGGCGCACATGAGGTAGTACAAGCAGAACCACTCCCTCCACACAGGTCAGCGCAGGAGGTGAAGTGATGGCACTCAGGGAAGTGCTACAGCTGGTGGAAGGTAAAAGGGCGAACATCTATACTCAAGGTATAGTTCTGGGGTCTAAACACGACTATGAACCCTTATGGAAGGCTAGAGATTTCCTCACCTCTGCAGGGACCCCCTCTAAGCATGGCACGCTGGTTAAAGAGCTCATGGATGCTCTCTTACTTCCATAAGAGGTGGGGATAGTACAACTAAAAGCACACACAATTTGGTAACTCCACAAGCCAAGGGCAAGTATGTGGCTGATGGGATGGCGAAGGCAGCTGCACAGATGGAGCCCAGAGACTGTCCTGAAGTCTCAGCTGTGATTTCTGAGCTAAAAGTTTGATCCACAGGTGTTCCAGTCCCTGGTGGCCCGAGTGTCATCAGAAGTGAAGGAAGAGTGGAGGAAAGCTGGAGCCCAGATGCCGATGAGACCTGGATGCTGGGAGAGAGGGTGTGCCTGCCCAGAGCCCTGCACCCGACAGTAAGTCAAGTAGCCCACGGACACACACACATATTCCAAATGGCCATGCTAGTGCTCATAAACCACCAGTGGTTTGCCCCGGCATTACTACCCCTGTCAATAGACTAGTGAAAGCCTGTATAGTCTGTGCCCGCCACAGCCCGGGTAAGGTGGTAAAGACCCCACAGAAGGTGACACCCAAGCTGCTGTAACCCTTCCAGAGACTGCAGATGGATTTTATCCAGCTACCAAAAAGTGGTATGTAGGAATACGTGCTTGTGTGCATTGATCTCTTTCCAGGGTGGCCAGAAGCTTCTCCCATGACCAAGGCTACTGCTGGAGCCGCAGCCAAGAAGTTGATCCAGACAGAGACCTCACGACGTATAACCTGAAACCTGGAGACTACGTGGTGGTAAAGAGAGACACCAGAGAGAGAGAGTGAGAGTGAGAGTCTGGAGCCTCGCTACGACGGTCCTTTCCAAGTCCTGCTGACCAGTGCCACGTCTGAAGCTAGAGGGAAGTCAGCACGCTTCCACGCTTTCTATTGCAAACTTACTTATTGTTCTTGCTAGCTGGTCTCTTCTGACTGACTGTAAGCTTAGGGACACCCCAACCATGACTATCACTGTAACTATAGGATGCCCCCAGGGTAGGAGACTTTACCTACGGTTGGTGCAACAAGACAATGACCTTCTTTAACATTGACAGCACAGGTAACCCTGTATTAGCAGTGTCTGATGTGTACTGGATTTGTGGGGATAGGAGAGTCAGGTCAGGCCTAGAGGCTGGGAAGGTGAGAGTACGGTGATAACACTTGTGCATTCCTTCCTCGTGATCCCCAGGGATAAGGTTGATCAGACACATAAGAAAAGGTAGAGAATCCCAAAGGATTCTGGAGGTCTGAGAGAGAAGCACCTAGATGACAACGTTTATATGGATACAGTGGGAGCACCAAGGGGGGTCCCAGATGAGTACAAGGCCCACAATCAGATATGGGCAGGTCTAGAGTCCATTATTCCCCAGAGAGCTATGAGCAAAGATGTTGGTTGGGTAACTGTTTTTTTATTGTAATCAACAGAGATTTGTGAATTATATCGGAGATGCTTCCCAGAACCGTATGGCTTTGGACATGACCCTTGCTGAGAAAGGAGGAGTCTGTAAGATGGTGGGAGTGGCTTGTTGCATGTACATCCCAGATGACATCGCCCTCTATGGATCCATTACCCATGCTCGTGAAAAGATTGAAGGACTGTCCAGGGAACTCAAGAGAAACTCTGGGGTGGACACTTTGTCCTTCACTTTGTGGGTGGGGGATTGGAAGGGTTTCCTTTAAGTGGGGGTAATATTGGGGATTGTGATTTTGCTCTTGTCACTTATTGCGCGTTGTGTAGTCCCCCTCATCAAGTCCACCATGTCCCAGATGGCCGTCCAAGCGGTAAGAACCACGGCAGGAGAAGAGCCCGGAGCGGAGGATGATGCTGCCTGTTTACAAACCTATGGACTATGGGGACTCAGTGATGTGATTTGAGTGTGCGGGCCTGTAACCCCTGAGTGACTGGCCTCCAGGGGATCTGGTGAAGAGTTAACAAGTCCAGCAGGTACAGGCTTAGCCTACCTGTGGGTACCTGGAGCTTGAGGAGGTCGCTCAGGATGGAGTTACAGGCCAGCAAAGCTCAAAGGGGGGAATTGTTAAGGAGGTCACACTTGTTTCGGACGCCATCTTGACTACTGTCCGCCATCTTAGATACAGCGGCCATGTTCCCTGACCATTGTCAAGTTAATGTCATGATTCAAACTTCATTTTATGTAACATGTTTGCTGCCTGTCAGCTAATACCCTTTGACATTTAATGAGAAGCCAGTCTGTCCTTGATAATAATATGATTCTGGAGCCACTTATCATCTCCTTCTCAGCAAACTAGTATAAACAATATCTGTGTACAAGGTCTCTGAGAACTGAGCACAATTAATTCACTTTTTTTTTCCTAGAATATGCTGATGTCCAATAGCTTTGCAGTATACTATTCACACCCCTTTGATGACTCTTCTGTCTGATATATATTATGCATTTTGATTATTAAAGGGAGAAGATCCTGACTAAGAGATTGACATGTCTTGGTCTCTATGTTCAATCAAGGGTTAATTAGGACTCACCTTACAAAAGTCAAGAGGGCTGTTGGGGCCCTGCATAAAAATCCCTAACAATATATATGGACAGTGCACAGTACCACTTCTCCTGTCCTGTATATATATGGACAGTGCACAGTACCACTTCTCCTGTCCTGTATATATATGGGCAGTGCACAGTACCACTTCTCCTGTCCTGTATATATATGGACAGTGCACAGTACCACTTCTCCTGTCCTGTATATATATGGACAGTGCACGGTACCACTTCTCCTGTCCTGTATATATATGGACAGTGCACAGTACCACTTCTCCTGTCCTGTATATATATGGGCAGTGCACAGTACCACTTCTCCTGTCCTGTATATATATGGACAGTGCACAGTACAACTTCTCCTGTCCTGTATATATGGGCAGTGCACAGTACCACTTCTCCTGTCCTGTATATATATGGACAGTGCACAGTACCACTTCTCCTGTCCTGTATATATATGGACAGTGCACAGTACCACTTCTCCTGTCCTGTATATATATGGACAGTGCACAGTACCACTTCTCCTGTCCTGTATATATATGGGCACTGCACAGTACTTCTTCTCCTGTCCTGTATATATATGGACAGTGCACAGTACCACTTCTCCTGTCCTGTATATATATGGACAGTGCACAGTACCACTTCTCCTGTCCTGTATATATATGGGCAGTGCACAGTACCACTTCTCCTGTCCTGTATATATATGGACAGTGCACAGTACCACTTCTCCTGTCCTGTATATATATGGACAGTGCACAGTACCACTTCTCTTGTCCTGTATATATATGGACAGTGCACAGTACCACTTCTCCTGTCCTGTATATATGGACAGTGCACAGTACCACTTCTCCTGTCCTGTATATATATGGACAATGCACAGTACCACTTCTCCTGTCCTGTATATATATGGACAGTGCACAGTACCACTTCTCCTGTCCTGTATATATATGGACAGTGCACAGTACCACTTCTCCTGTCCTGTATATATATATGGACAGTGCACAGTACCACTTCTCCTGTCCTGTATATATATGGACAGTGCACAGTACCACTTCTCCTGTCCTGTATATATATGGACAGTGCACAGTACTACTTCTCCTGTCCTGTATATATATGGATAGTGCACAGTACCACTTCTCCTGTCCTGTATATATACGGACAGTGCACAGTACCACTTCTCCTGTCCTGTATATATATGGACAGTGCACAGTACCATTTCTCCTGTCCTGTATATATATGGACAGTGCACAGTACCACTTCTCCTGTCCTGTATATATATGGACAGTGCACAGTACCACTTCTCCTGACCTGTATATATATGGGCAGTGCACAGTACAACTTCTCCTGTCCTGTATATATATATATGGACAGTGCACAGTACCATTTCTCCTGTCCTGTATATATATGGACAGTGCACAGTACCACTTCTCCTGTCCTGTATATATATGGACAGTGCACAGTACCACTTCTCCTGTCCTGTATATATATGGACAGTGCACAGTACAACTTCTCCTGTCCTGTATATATATATGGACAGTGCACAGTACCATTTCTCCTGTCCTGTATATATATGGGCAGTGCACAGTACAACTTCTCCTGTCCTGTATATATATATGGACAGTGCACAGTACCACTTCTCCTGTCCTGTATATATATGGACAGTGCACAGTACCACTTCTCCTGTCCTGTATATATATGGACAGTGCACAGTACTACTTCTCCAGTCCTGTATATATATGGACAGTGCACAGTACCACTTCTCCTGTCCTGTATATATATGGACAGTGCACAGTACCACTTCTGCTGTCCTGTATATATATGGACAGTGCACAGTACCACTTCTCCTGTCCTGTATATATATGGACACTGCACAGTACTACTTCTCCTGTCCTGTATATATATGGACAGTGCACAGTACCACTTCTCCTGTCCTGTATATATATAGACAGTGCACAGTACCACTTCTCCTGTCGTGTATATATATGGACAGTGCACAGTACCACTTCTCCTGTCCTGTATATATGGACAGTGCACAGTACCACTTCTCCTGTCCTGTATATATATGGACAATGCACAGTACCACTTCTCCTGTCCTGTATATATATGGACAGTGCACAGTACCACTTCTCCTGTCCTGTATATATATGGACAGTGCACAGTACTACTTCTCCTGTCCTGTATATATGGGCAGTGCACAGTACCACTTCTCCTGTCCTGTATATATACGGACAGTGCACAGTACCACTTCTCCTGTCCTGTATATATATGGGCAGTGCACAGTACCACTTCTCCTGTCCTGTATATATATGGACAGTGCACAGTACCACTTCTTCTGTCCTGTATATATATGGACAGTGCAAAGTACCACTTCTCCTGTCCTGTATATATACGGACAGTGCACAGTACCACTTCTCCTGTCCTGTATATATATGGGCAGTGCACAGTACCACTTCTCCTGTCCTGTATATATATGGACAGTGCACAGTACCACTTCTTCTGTCCTGTATATATATGGACAGTGCACAGTACCACTTCTCCTGTCCTGTATATATATGGGCAGTGCACAGTACCACTTCTCCTGTCCTTTATATATATTGACAGTGCACACTACCACTTCTCCTGTCCTGTATATATATGGACAGTGCACAGTACCACTTCTCCTGTCGTGTATATATATGGACAGTGCACAGTACCACTTCTCCTGTCCTGTATATATATGGACAGTGCACAGTACCACTTCTCCTGTCCTGTATATATATGGACAGTGCACAGTACCACTTCTCCTGTCCTGTATATATATGGGCAGTGCACAGTACCACTTCTCCTGTCCTTTATATATATTGACAGTGCACACTACCACTTCTCCTGTCCTGTATATATATGGACAGTGCACAGTACCACTTCTCCTGACCTGTATATATATATGGACAGTACACAGTACCACTTCTCCTGTCCTGTATATATATATGGACAGTGCACAGTACCACTTCTCCTGTCCTGTATATATATGGACAGTGCACAGTACCACTTCTCCTGTCCTGTATATATATGGACAGTGCACAGTACTACTTCTCCTGTCCTGTATATATATGGACAGTGCACAGTACCACTTCTCCTGTCCTGTATATATACGGACAGTGCACAGTACCACTTCTCCTGTCCTGTATATATATGGACAGTGCACAGTACCACTTCTCCTGTCCTGTATATATATGGACAGTGCACAGTACCACTTCTCCTGTCCTGTATATATATGGACTGTGCACAGTACCACTTCTCCTGTCCTGTATATATATGGGCAGTGCACAGTACCACTTCTCCTGTCCTGTATATATATGGACAGTGCACAGTACCACTTCTCCTGTCCTGTATATATGGACAGTGCACAGTACCACTTCTCCTGTCCTGTATATATATGGACAGTGCACAGTACCACTTCTCCTGTCCTGTATATATATGGACAGTGCACAGTACCACTTCTCCTGTCCTGTATATATGGACAGTGCACAGTACCACTTCTCCTGTCCTGTATATATATGGACAGTGCACAGTACCACTTCTCCTGTCCTGTATATATGGACAGTGCACAGTACCACTTCTCCTGTCCTGTATATATATGGACAGTGCACAGTACCACTTCTCCTGTCCTGTATATATATGGACAATGCACAGTACCACTTCTCCTGTCCTGTATATATATGGACAGTGCACAGTACCACTTCTCCTGTCCTGTATATAAATATGGACAGTACACAGTACCACTTCTCCTGTCCTGTATATATATGGACAGTGCACAGTACCACTTCTCCTGTCCTGTATATATATGGACAGTGCACAGTACTACTTCTCCTGTCCTGTATATATAGGCAGTGCACAGTACCACTTCTCCTGTCCTGTATATATACGGACAGTGCACAGTACCACTTCTCCTGTCCTGTATATATATGGACAGTGCACAGTACCACTTCTCCTGTCCTGTATATATATGGGCAGTGCACAGTACCACTTCTCCTGTCCTTTATATATGGACAGTGCACACTACCACTTCTCCTGTCCTGTATATATATGGACAGTGCACAGTACCACTTCTCCTGACCTGTATATATATATGGACAGTACACAGTACCACTTCTCCTGTCCTGTATATATATATGGACAGTGCACAGTACCACTTCTCCTGTCCTGTATATATATATGGACAGTGCACAGTACCACTTCTCCTGTCCTGTATATATATATGGACAGTGCACAGTACCACTTCTCCTGTCCTGTATATATATGGACAGAGCACAGTACCACTTCTCCTGTCCTGTATATATATGGACAGTGCACAGTACCACTTCTCCTGTCCTGTATATATATGGACAGTGCACAGTACTACTTCTCCTGTCCTGTATATATATGGACAGTGCACAGTACCACTTCTCCTGTCCTGTATATATACGGACAGTGCACAGTACCACTTCTCCTGTCCTGTATATATATGGACAGTGCACAGTACCACTTCTCCTGTCCTGTATATATATGGACAGTGCACAGTACCACTTCTCCTGTCCTGTATATATATGGACAGTGCACAGTACCACTTCTCCTGTCCTGTATATATATGGACAGTGCACAGTACCACTTCTCCTGTCCGGTATATATATGGACAGTGCACAGTACCACTTCTCCTGTCTTGTATATATATGGACAGTGCACAGTACCACTTCTCCTGTCCTGTATATATATGGACAGTGCACAGTACCACTTCTCCTGTCCTGTATATATATGGACAGTGCACAGTACCACTTCTCCTGTCCTGTATATATATGGGCAGTGCACAGTACCACTTCTCCTGTCCTGTATATATATGGGCAGTGCACAGTACCACTTCTCCTGTCCTGTATATATATGGACAGTGCACAGTACCACTTCTCCTGTCCTGTATATATATGGACAGTGCACAGTACCATTTCTCCTGTCCTGTATATATATGGACAGTGCACAGTACCACTTCTCCTGTCCTGTATATATATGGGCAGTGCACAGTACCACTTCTCCTGTCTTGTATATATATGGACAGTGCACAGTACCACTTCTCCTGTCCTGTATATATATGGGCAGTGCACAGTACCACTTCTCCTGTCTTGTATATATATGGACAGTGCACAGTACCACTTCTCCTGTCCTGTATATATGGACAGTGCACAGTACCACTTCTCCTGTCCTGTATATATATGGACAGTGCACAGTACCACTTCTCCTGTCCTGTATATATATGGACACTGCACAGTACCACTTCTCCTGTCCTGTATATATATGGACAGTGCACAGTACCACTTCTCCTGTCCTGTATATATATGGACAGTGCACAGTACCACTTCTACTGTCCTGTATATATATGGACAGTGCACAGTTCCACTTCTCCTGTCCTGTATATATATGGACAGTGCACAGTACCACTTCTCCTGTCCTGTATATATATGGACAGTGCACAGTACCACTTCTCCTGTCCTGTATATATATGGACAGTGCACAGTACCACTTCTACTGTCCTGTATATATATGGACAGTGCACAGTACCACTTCTCCTGTCCTGTATATATATGGACAGTGCACAGTACCACTTCTCCTGTCCTGTATATATATGGACAGTGCACAGTACCACTTCTCCTGTCCTGTATATATATGTGGACAGTGCACAGTACCACTTCTCCTGTCCTGTATATATATGGACAGTGCACAGTACTACTTCTCCAGTCCTGTATATATATGGACAGTGCACAGTACCACTTCTCCTGTCCTGTATATATATGGACAGTGCACAGTACCACTTCTCCTGTCCTGTATATATATGGACAGTGCACAGTACCACTTCTCTTGTCCTGTATATATATGGACAGTGCACAGTACCACTTCTCCTGTCCTGTATATAAGGACAGTGCACAGTACCACTTCTCCTTTCCTGTGTATATATGGACAATGCACAGTACCACTTCTCCTGTCCTGTATATATATGGACAGTGCACAGTACCACTTCTCCTGTCCTGTATATATATGGACAGTGCACAGTACTACTTCTCCTGTCCTGTATATATATGGACAGTGCACAGTACCACTTCTCCTGTCCTGTATATATACGGACAGTGCACAGTACCACTTCTCCTGTCCTGTATATATATGTACAGTGCACAGTACCACTTCTCCTGTCCTGTGTATATATGGACAGTGCACAGTACCACTTCTCCTGTCCTGTATATATACGGACAGTGCACAGTACCACTTCTCCTGTGCTGTATATATATGGACAGTGCACAGTACCACTTCTCCTATCCTGTATATATATGGACAGTGCACAGTACCACTTCTCCTGTCCTGTATATATATGGGCACTGCACAGTACTTCTTCTCCTGTCCTGTATATATATGGACAGTGCACAGTACCACTTCTCCTGTCCTGTATATATATGGACAGTGCACAGTACCACTTCTCCTGTCCTGTATATATATGGACACTGCACAGTACTACTTCTCCTGTCCTGTATATATATGGACAGTGCACAGTACCACTTCTCCTGTCCTGTATATATATGGGCAGTGCACAGTACCACTTCTCCTGTCCTGTATATATATGGACAGTGCACAGTACTACTTCTCCTGTCCTGTATATATATGGACAGTGCACAGTACCACTTCTCCTGTCCTGTATATATATGGACAGTGCACAGTACCACTTCTCCTGTCCTGTATATATATGGGCACTGCACAGTACTACTTCTCCTGTCCTGTATATATATGGACAGTGCACAGTACCACTTCTCCTGTCCTGTATATATATGGACAGTGCACAGTACTACTTCTCCTGTCCTGTATATATATGGGCAGTGCACAGTACTACTTCTCCTGTCCTGTATATATATGGGCAGTGCACAGTACCACTTCTCCTGTCCTGTATATATATGGACAGTGCACAGTACCACTTCTCCTGTCCTGTATATATATGGAAAGTACACAGTACCACTTATCCTGTCCTGTATATATATGGACAGTGCACAGTACCACTTCTCCTGTCCTGTATATATATATGGACAGTGCACAGTACCACTTCTCCTGTCCTGTGTATATATGGACGGTGCACAGTACCAATTCTCCTGTCCTGTATATATATGGACAGTGCACAGTACCACTTCTCCTGTCCTGTGTATATATGGACGGTGCACAGTACCAATTCTCCTGTCCTGTATATATATGGACAGTGCACAGTACCACTTCTCCTGTCCTGTATATATATGGGCAGTGCACAGTACCACTTCTCCTGTCCTGTATATATATGGACAGTGCACAGTACCACTTCTCCTGTCCTGTATATATATATGGACAGTGCACAGTACCACTTCTCCTGTCCTGTGTATATATGGACGGTGCACAGTACCAATTCTCCTGTCCTGTATATATATGGACAGTGCACAGTACCACTTCTCCTGTCCTGTGTATATATGGACGGTGCACAGTACCAATTCTCCTGTCCTGTATATATATGGACAGTGCACAGTACCACTTCTCCTGTCCTGTATATATATGGACAGTGCACAGTACCACTTCTCCTGTCCTGTATATATATGGACAGTGCACAGTACCACTTCTCCTGTCCTGTATATATATGTGGACAGTGCACAGTACCACTTCTCCTGTCCTGTATATATATGGACAGTGCACAGTACCACTTCTCCTGTCCTGTATATATATGGACAGTGCACAGTACCACTTCTCCTGTCCTGTATATATATGGGCACTGCACAGTACTTCTTCTCCTGTCCTGTATATATATATGGACAGTGCACAGTACCACTTCCCCGGTCCTGTATATATATGGACAGTGCACAGTACCACTTCTCCTGTCCTGTATATATATGGACAGTGCACAGTACCACTTCTCCTGTCCTGTATATATATGGACACTGCACAGTACTACTTCTCCTGTCCTGTATATATATGGACAGTGCACAGTACCACTTCTCCTGTCCTGTATATATATGGACAGTGCACAGTACCACTTCTCCTGTCCTGTATATATATGGACAGTGCACAGTACCACTTCTCCTGTCCTGTATATATATGGACACTGCACAGTACTACTTCTCCTGTCCTGTATATATATGGACAGTGCACAGTACCACTTCTCCTGTGCTGTATATATATGGACAGTGCACAGTACTACTTCTCCTGTCCTATATATATATATGGACAGTGCACAGTACCACTTCTCCTGTCCTGTATATATATGGACAGTGCACAGTACCACTTCTCCTGTCCTGTATATATATGGACAGTGCACAGTACCACTTCCCCGGTCCTGTATATATATGGACAGTGCACAGTACCACTTCTCCTGTCCTGTATATATATGGACAGTGCACAGTACCACTTCTCCTGTCCTGTATATATATGGACAGTGCACAGTACCACTTCTCCTGTCCTGTATATATATGGGCACTGCACAGTACTACTTCTCCTGTCCTGTATATATATGGACAGTGCACAGTACCACTTCTCCTGTCCTGTATATATATGGGCACTGCACAGTACTTCTTCTCCTGTCCTGTATATATATATGGACAGTGCACAGTACCACTTCCCCGGTCCTGTATATATATGGACAGTGCACAGTACCACTTCTCCTGTCCTGTATATATATGGACAGTGCACAGTACTACTTCTCCTGTCCTGTATATATATGGACAGTGCACAGTACCACTTCTCCTGTCCTGTATATATATGGACAGTGCACAGTACCACTTCTCCTGTCCTGTATATATATGGACAGTGCACAGTACCACTTCTCCTGTCCTGTATATATATGGACACTGCACAGTACTACTTCTCCTGTCCTGTATATATATGGACAGTGCACAGTACCACTTCTCCTGTCCTGTATATATATGGACAGTGCACAGTACTACTTCTCCTGTCCTGTATATATATGGACAGTGCACAGTACCACTTCTCCTGTCCTGTATATATATGGGCACTGCACAGTACTACTTCTCCTGTCCTGTATATATATGGACAGTGCACAGTACCACTTCTCCTGTCCTGTATATATATGGACAGTGCACAGTACTACTTCTCCTGTCCTGTATATATATGGACAGTGCACAGTACTACTTCTCCTGTCCTGTATATATATGGGCAGTGCACAGTACCACTTCTCCTGTCCTGTATATATATGGACAGTGCACAGTACCACTTCTCCTGTCCTGTGTATATATGGACGGTGCACAGTACCACTTCTCCTGTCCTGTATATATATATGGGCAGTGCACAGTACCACTTCTCCTGTATATATGGACAGTGCACAGTACCACTTCTCCTGTCCTGTATATATATGGACAGTGCACAGTACCACTTCTCCTGTCCTGTATATATATGGACAGTGCACAGTACCACTTCTCCTGTCCTGTATATATATGGACAGTGCACAGTACCACTTCTCCTGTCCTGTATATATATGGACAGTGCACAGTATCACTTCTCCTCTCCTGTATATATATGGACAGTGCACAGTACCACTTCTCCTGTCCTGTATATATATGGACAGTACACAGTACCACTTCTCCTGTCCTGTATATATATGGACAGTGCACAGTACCACTTCTCCTGTCCTGTATATATATATATGGACAGTGCACAGTACTACTACTCCTGTCCTGTATATATATGGACAGTGCACAGTACCACTTCTCCTGTCCTGTATATATATGGACAGTGCACAGTATCACTTCTCCTCTCCTGTATATATATGGGCAGTGCACAGTACCACTTCTCCTGTCCTGTATATATATGGACAGTGCACAGTACCACTTCTCCTGTCCTGTATATATATGGACAGTGCACAGTACCACTTCTCCTGTCCTGTATATATATGGACAGTGCACAGTACCACTTCTCCTGTCCTGTATACATATGGACAGTGCACAGTACCACTTCTCCTGTCCTGTATATATATGGACAGTGCACAGTACTACTTCTCCTGTCCTGTATATATATGGACAGTGCACAGTACCACTTCTCCTGTCCTGTATATATACGGACAGTGCACAGTACCACTTCTCCTGTCCTGTATATATATGTACAGTGCACAGTACCACTTCTCCTGTCCTGTGTATATATGGACAGTGCACAGTACCACTTCTCCTGTCCTGTATATATACGGACAGTGCACAGTACCACTTCTCCTGTGCTGTATATATATGGACAGTGCACAGTACCACTTCTCCTATCCTGTATATATATGGACAGTGCACAGTACCACTTCTCCTGTCCTGTATATATATGGGCACTGCACAGTACTTCTTCTCCTGTCCTGTATATATATGGACAGTGCACAGTACCACTTCTCCTGTCCTGTATATATATGGACAGTGCACAGTACCACTTCTCCTGTCCTGTATATATATGGACACTGCACAGTACTACTTCTCCTGTCCTGTATATATATGGACAGTGCACAGTACCACTTCTCCTGTCCTGTATATATATGGGCAGTGCACAGTACCACTTCTCCTGTCCTGTATATATATGGACAGTGCACAGTACTACTTCTCCTGTCCTGTATATATATGGACAGTGCACAGTACCACTTCTCCTGTCCTGTATATATATGGACAGTGCACAGTACCACTTCTCCTGTCCTGTATATATATGGGCACTGCACAGTACTACTTCTCCTGTCCTGTATATATATGGACAGTGCACAGTACCACTTCTCCTGTCCTGTATATATATGGACAGTGCACAGTACTACTTCTCCTGTCCTGTATATATATGGGCAGTGCACAGTACTACTTCTCCTGTCCTGTATATATATGGGCAGTGCACAGTACCACTTCTCCTGTCCTGTATATATATGGACAGTGCACAGTACCACTTCTCCTGTCCTGTATATATATGGAAAGTACACAGTACCACTTATCCTGTCCTGTATATATATGGACAGTGCACAGTACCACTTCTCCTGTCCTGTATATATATATGGACAGTGCACAGTACCACTTCTCCTGTCCTGTGTATATATGGACGGTGCACAGTACCAATTCTCCTGTCCTGTATATATATGGACAGTGCACAGTACCACTTCTCCTGTCCTGTGTATATATGGACGGTGCACAGTACCAATTCTCCTGTCCTGTATATATATGGACAGTGCACAGTACCACTTCTCCTGTCCTGTATATATATGGGCAGTGCACAGTACCACTTCTCCTGTCCTGTATATATATGGACAGTGCACAGTACCACTTCTCCTGTCCTGTATATATATATGGACAGTGCACAGTACCACTTCTCCTGTCCTGTGTATATATGGACGGTGCACAGTACCAATTCTCCTGTCCTGTATATATATGGACAGTGCACAGTACCACTTCTCCTGTCCTGTGTATATATGGACGGTGCACAGTACCAATTCTCCTGTCCTGTATATATATGGACAGTGCACAGTACCACTTCTCCTGTCCTGTATATATATGGACAGTGCACAGTACCACTTCTCCTGTCCTGTATATATATGGACAGTGCACAGTACCACTTCTCCTGTCCTGTATATATATGTGGACAGTGCACAGTACCACTTCTCCTGTCCTGTATATATATGGACAGTGCACAGTACCACTTCTCCTGTCCTGTATATATATGGACAGTGCACAGTACCACTTCTCCTGTCCTGTATATATATGGGCACTGCACAGTACTTCTTCTCCTGTCCTGTATATATATATGGACAGTGCACAGTACCACTTCCCCGGTCCTGTATATATATGGACAGTGCACAGTACCACTTCTCCTGTCCTGTATATATATGGACAGTGCACAGTACCACTTCTCCTGTCCTGTATATATATGGACACTGCACAGTACTACTTCTCCTGTCCTGTATATATATGGACAGTGCACAGTACCACTTCTCCTGTCCTGTATATATATGGACAGTGCACAGTACCACTTCTCCTGTCCTGTATATATATGGACAGTGCACAGTACCACTTCTCCTGTCCTGTATATATATGGACACTGCACAGTACTACTTCTCCTGTCCTGTATATATATGGACAGTGCACAGTACCACTTCTCCTGTCCTGTATATATATGGACAGTGCACAGTACTACTTCTCCTGTCCTATATATATATATGGACAGTGCACAGTACCACTTCTCCTGTCCTGTATATATATGGACAGTGCACAGTACCACTTCTCCTGTCCTGTATATATATGGACAGTGCACAGTACCACTTCCCCGGTCCTGTATATATATGGACAGTGCACAGTACCACTTCTCCTGTCCTGTATATATATGGACAGTGCACAGTACCACTTCTCCTGTCCTGTATATATATGGACAGTGCACAGTACCACTTCTCCTGTCCTGTATATATATGGGCACTGCACAGTACTACTTCTCCTGTCCTGTATATATATGGACAGTGCACAGTACCACTTCTCCTGTCCTGTATATATATGGGCACTGCACAGTACTTCTTCTCCTGTCCTGTATATATATATGGACAGTGCACAGTACCACTTCCCCGGTCCTGTATATATATGGACAGTGCACAGTACCACTTCTCCTGTCCTGTATATATATGGACAGTGCACAGTACTTCTTCTCCTGTCCTGTATATATATATGGACAGTGCACAGTACCACTTCCCCGGTCCTGTATATATATGGACAGTGCACAGTACCACTTCTCCTGTCCTGTATATATATGGACAGTGCACAGTACCACTTCTCCTGTCCTGTATATATATGGACAGTGCACAGTACCACTTCTCCTGTCCTGTATATATATGGGCACTGCACAGTACTACTTCTCCTGTCCTGTATATATATGGACAGTGCACAGTACCACTTCTCCTGTCCTGTATATATATGGGCACTGCACAGTACTTCTTCTCCTGTCCTGTATATATATATGGACAGTGCACAGTACCACTTCCCCGGTCCTGTATATATATGGACAGTGCACAGTACCACTTCTCCTGTCCTGTATATATATGGACAGTGCACAGTACTACTTCTCCTGTCCTGTATATATATGGACAGTGCACAGTACCACTTCTCCTGTCCTGTATATATATGGACAGTGCACAGTACCACTTCTCCTGTCCTGTATATATATGGACAGTGCACAGTACCACTTCTCCTGTCCTGTATATATATGGACACTGCACAGTACTACTTCTCCTGTCCTGTATATATATGGACAGTGCACAGTACCACTTCTCCTGTCCTGTATATATATGGACAGTGCACAGTACTACTTCTCCTGTCCTGTATATATATGGACAGTGCACAGTACCACTTCTCCTGTCCTGTATATATATGGGCACTGCACAGTACTACTTCTCCTGTCCTGTATATATATGGACAGTGCACAGTACCACTTCTCCTGTCCTGTATATATATGGACAGTGCACAGTACTACTTCTCCTGTCCTGTATATATATGGACAGTGCACAGTACTACTTCTCCTGTCCTGTATATATATGGGCAGTGCACAGTACCACTTCTCCTGTCCTGTATATATATGGACAGTGCACAGTACCACTTCTCCTGTCCTGTGTATATATGGACGGTGCACAGTACCACTTCTCCTGTCCTGTATATATATATGGGCAGTGCACAGTACCACTTCTCCTGTATATATGGACAGTGCACAGTACCACTTCTCCTGTCCTGTATATATATGGACAGTGCACAGTACCACTTCTCCTGTCCTGTATATATATGGACAGTGCACAGTACCACTTCTCCTGTCCTGTATATATATGGACAGTGCACAGTACCACTTCTCCTGTCCTGTATATATATGGACAGTGCACAGTATCACTTCTCCTCTCCTGTATATATATGGACAGTGCACAGTACCACTTCTCCTGTCCTGTATATATATGGACAGTACACAGTACCACTTCTCCTGTCCTGTATATATATGGACAGTGCACAGTACCACTTCTCCTGTCCTGTATATATATATATGGACAGTGCACAGTACTACTACTCCTGTCCTGTATATATATGGACAGTGCACAGTACCACTTCTCCTGTCCTGTATATATATGGACAGTGCACAGTATCACTTCTCCTCTCCTGTATATATATGGGCAGTGCACAGTACCACTTCTCCTGTCCTGTATATATATGGACAGTGCACAGTACCACTTCTCCTGTCCTGTATATATATGGACAGTGCACAGTACCACTTCTCCTGTCCTGTATATATATGGACAGTGCACAGTACCACTTCTCCTGTCCTGTATACATATGGACAGTGCACAGTACCACTTCTCCTGTCCTGTATATATATGGACAGTGCACAGTACCACTTCTCCTGTCCTGTATATATATGGACAGTGCACAGTACCACTTCTCCTGTCCTGTATATATATGGACAGTGCACAGTACCACTTCTCCTGTCCTGTATATATATGGACATTGCACAGTACCACTTCTCCTGTATATATGGACAGTGCACAGTACCACTTCTCCTGTATATATGGACAGTGCACAGTACCACTTCTCCTGTATATATGGACAGTGCACAGTACCACTTCTCCTGTATATATGGACAGTGCACAGTACCACTTCTCCTGTATATATGGACAGTGCACAGTACCACTTCTCCTGTATATATGGACAGTGCACAGTACCACTTCTCCTGTATATATGGACAGTGCACAGTACCACTTATCCTGTATATATATGGACAGTGCACAGTACCACTTCTCCTGTCCTGTATATATATGGGCAGTGCACAGTACCACTTCTCCTGTATATATGGACAGTGCACAGTACCACTTCTCCTGTATATATGGACATATAATCTCTCTAACACAGTAGGCAGAAGTTGTTGCGCAGCCGTCAAACTGTCACATGACAAGGTCCAGGCTTTGGTTATTCCGGCACCATGCAGGACCTGGCATAGAGATAAGCGCTGCACAGGACCCTGACAGACACATCTAGAGGCCAGAGCCTCCTGAAGCATCCGGCTGCACCAGAGCACTGGCGGACCTCTTATATGTGGGCTCACGAGCGCCGGAGTATGATAGGTACCGGTAACCCCCATTGTAACTGCCATGAGACTTTTTTTATTCCAAAATAGCCCTGGGAAACAATTGATAAATAACCCTCTATGTGAGTCCAAATCCACCTAGACACCAGTTATTGTGTCCTGTGTTTTAAAGCCCCGCACGTAAGTCCAAGGTCACATGACCCATCCCTCTCACCTTAACACCTGAACAGTTATATTGATGAAATGGACAAATAATATTTGGATCGGGTCTCTGATTTGGAAATTTCTTCTGCCAAATAGTTGCTGGCGTCATAACGCGACAGATACTGGAGATACAATGGCGTATACATAAGTATTGGGCAAAATTTGCAGTAGGGACAATAAAATAAAACAAATAATAGACTTCAGTCATAAGAGAGGAAATACCAAACCATGTGCCATGGAGGGATTAGGACTTCATTGTATTCACTTGGCTCGTCCTGGATCCGTTATTGCAGTCGCTACCAGACACGTCTGAGATCATGAATGGGAATATACAGAACGACCTTGACTCTTGCCCTGACATCTTGATTCTTGATGTCTTCTCCCAGGTTGTTCTACATAACAGAAGGTGAGAATTATTCATCCAGGACACAAGTGATGTCCATGACCAGAACTTCCTAAACCTTCATGTATGGGACCTTCATGATTATAACCCATCCGGATTTGGCCAGATATACAGGAAAACCTTTGGAAGTATTTCCCATACAGGACCATAGTATATGGTGGGGTTGGGGTATAGCGTCTCCCCAATACATAGTGTGGGGGGCACTGAAACTTACTGATCCATGTACAAGTCTTATAATCTATAGATAACAATGTATACCATGGCCTCTAGACTTATACTAATGGCCCTCACTGCAGGCACTTTACATGGCACCAGACTCTTGTAGGATCTGTGCAGGTCCATTCTTCCACCTTCTGTGCTCAATATACTTTAGAATCAAGTATCTCCATGTTTTGAAACTTACATACTGATCCATGTACAAGTCTTATAATCTATAGATGACAATGTATACCATGGCCTCTAGACTTTGGGTGGTTTAGTATGATAACACTAATTATACTAATGGCCCTCACTGCAGGCTTTGTGCAGGTCCATTCTTCCACCTTCTGTGCTCAATATACTTTAGAATCAAGTATCTTGTATCTGTCCTGTATATATATGGATAGAATGATCTTACTAGGAGCCGATTTCATCCGGAGCAGCGGGGGAGGGGTTTCCCCGGAGCCTTACAGGGAGACAGAGGTAAGAAATGACACATATGTAAGAATTTCTCTTATATTTTATTGTCTCATTTGCTTCTTTACATTCTATGACGATTCAGCCTTCCGTAGCGATGGGACACAGATTGTCACACACATTCCCCAGAGTCAGGCCATAAGGACCGAAACACTCGATGGGAACACATCGGGAGCTGAGCTGAAGAGCAGCACAAGCGCAGCTGAGAATGGCGTCAGGCGATGGACCCGGCTCAGGAAGTGATACTGGTAATGTATCAGGAAATATTACATCCGGGCAAAATTTATTGGGGCATCCGCAGAATTTCACACAATTTCCATCCGGAAACAGGTCACATGGGAGAACCGGATCTAGAAATAAATGAGTAAATAAATAATAAATAAATAATAATAAATAAATAAATAAATACATAATAAATAACTCGGTCAGTTACATAATTCTTTTGTTACGGAATTTAGAAATATCAATAATACAGAACCCCCAGCGATCATGTGATCTCAGCAGATCATACACAGGAAGCAGATGGCTCTTTCTAATCTTCTCTGCCTAGTGGTCAGACCAGGTTACTGCAGTTTCTATCCATTTGAATGGGAGCTGAGCTGCAGTGACTCATTCTAACCACTACACAAAGTATCTGCTTCCTACTGGACTCTCTAATCATCTATTAGATCTTCATATTTTAAAGGGGTTTTCCAACGTCAATCTTTAGAGACTGAGATGATTATAGCCCTGACACCGGTTAAGCTCAGATGTTTGGAGATGCAAAGAACAACCATGTTTGACTCTTTCCACAAACCTAGCACAAGGCTGAGATGGTAACACTACTGTATGGGCAACCAGCAGCGCCTCACCGAGGAAGTCCTGACACAACTGCATAGCAAGACCTTACAGGGATTCATATGTGACAGTGTAATACTTCATTTCACCTGCGGAGGTGCTGTAGTGTAAGTGATCACTTCCTGCTGTGTGCCCTGACACATTATTCATCAAACAATTTATTCTGTGTAATTTTCTTTTTTTTTGTTTCTTTAATATTTTTTTTAACCAAAATTAACCAAAGTTTAAAGTGGAGACCTGTGAAGTAGAGCGATCAGTCCTACCTATTATTATTCCTGGTTTTTCTTGAGGTGCAAGAATAGCTCCCGGTATGAAGAAACTCAGACACTGAAGAACTGAAGGGAAGAAGGAGGTTAGAAAAGATAATAAAAAACAGACTACAACTGGGTTTATTTGTAGTCTGTAACCATGGAGACACAGAAGAGCTACAGATACAATATGGATTTCTTATTGATTAAACATTTAGTGGATGGACAGGTAACGACATCCACACTGCGCGCCTGCTGATATAGGGATCGTTACCCATCGTTGAGTAGGAGGAACAAGGATTTTATTGTATATATGACCACAACACTACGGATGTATCTGCTCAGCTCCTCCTGCTCTATAACATGCTGCCTGTAGATAGGACCCTGTGTACAATCCGCTCAGCTCCTCCTGCTCTGTAACATGCTTCCTGCAGATAGGACACTTTGTACAATCTGCTCAGCTCTTCCTGCTCTATAACATGCTGCCTGCAGATAGGACACTATGTACAATCTGCTTAGCTCCTCCTGCTCTATAACATGCTGCCTGCAGATAGGACACTATGTACAATCTGCTTAGCTCCTCCTGCTCTATAACATGCTGCCTGCAGATAGGACACTATGTATAGCCTATTCAGCTCCTCCTGCTCTATAACATGCTGCCTGCAGATAGGACACTATGTACAATCTGCTTAGCTCCTCCTGCTCTATAACATGCTGCCTGCAGATAGGACACTATGTATAGTCTATTCAGCTCCTCCTGCTCTATAGCATGCTGCCTGCAGATAGAACACACTGGCGCAGATTTACTTACCCGGTCCAGTCGCGATCCAGCAGCGCATTCTCCGAAGCTGATTCGGGTTCTGGCTGGATTCACTAAGGTCGTGCGCCCGATGTCCACTAGGTGTCGCTGCTGCGCTGAAGTAAGCCAGAATTCACCTTCTAAGTCTCGGTGTATGTGAGTGCTATTTTTGCGACACAAATTTATTTTTAAATTCCACGTTTTTCCGAATCCGTCGGGTTTTCCGACGGCCACACCCCCGATTTCTGTTGCGTTAAAGCCGGCGCCGATGTGCCACAATCTGATCGCATGCGCCAAAATCCCAGAGCAATTTGGCGCAAAACGGAAAGATTCGGGAAACCCGGTGGAAAAACGTGATTCGGACCCTTAGTAAATGTGCCCCTATGTGCAATCTTCTCAGCTCCTCTTGCTCTATAACTTGCTGATTGTAGAGACCACTTGGTATTTCCATCCAAAGTAATAAAACCCCTGATAAGAATAATGTCCCGTTAATCTTGTCTCCTGCCTTTCTTGTCTCTCTGTACATTGTAGCATCCATCTGTACCTGTCACCATCACAGGGAGACGTCTCAGCAGATCCATCCTGGAGCAAGTCCTCAAGTCTGGAAAATACACAATACAAGCATGAGAAGCGACATCCATCCTGTAACGTGTTCTGTCATCTACTACAGGAAAATACATAAGTGTTACATGAATTCCTTTCAGTAGTGAGTCCCCCAGTGGCCTCTCGACCCTTTGTCTCCAACCAAGTCGCTGCCACTGCCCCCTTCTGCCCCCTGAACCCAAGTTACTAGATGATCTAGATCAAATGAATTCACATTTCTGAACATAGCAGCAACAATATGACCTAGAGAGGTTTAGGCAGTTACAAGAAAAATAAAAGAAAGTACTGTATATACTCGAGTATAAGCCGACCAGAGCGCAAACCAGGGCACTAATTTACCACAAAAAACTGGGAAAGCTTATTGACTTGAGTATAAGCCGAGGGTGGGAAATACATTGGTCACAGCTTCCACCAGGTATATACTGCAAACTAGCCAGCCCCAAGTATATGGCTAGCCACTAGTAGTATGTAGCCAGCCCCCAGTATATGTCTAGCCAGCCCCAGTATGTGGCTAGCCACTAGTAGTATGTAGCCAGCCCCCAGTATATGTCTAGCCAGCCCCAGTATATGGCTAGCCACTAGTAGTATGTAGCCAGCCCCCGGTATATGTCTAGCCAGCCCCAGTATATGGCTAGCCACTAGTAGTATGTAGCCAGCCCCCAGTATATGTCTAGCCAGCCCCAGTATATGGCTAGCCACTAGTAGTATGTAGCCAGCCCCCAGTATATGTCTAGCCAGCCCCAGTATTTGGCTAGCCACTAGAAGTATGTAGCCAGCCCCCAGTATATGTCTAGCCAGCCCCAGTATGTGGCTAGCCACTAGTAGTATGTAGCCAGCCCCCAGTAGTATATAGACAGCCCCAAGTAGTATATAGACAGCTATCCTGCAGTAGTGAATAGCCAGTGTGCCCCAGTAGTATATAAATAGGCCTGCCCCCAGGAGTATATAGCCAGCCTCCAGTAGATTAGAGCTAACCAGCTCCCCAACATATGGCAAGCCAATAGTAGTATATAATCAGCCTGCCCAAAGTAGTATATAGCCAACCAGCCCCCAGTAGAATAGAGCCAGCCAGCTCCCCACTAATAGTAGTATGTACCCAGCCCCCGTAGCATATAGACAGCCACCCCCCAGTAGAATATAGCTAGCCCCCAGTAGAATATAGCCATCCCCCAGTAGACTATAGCAAGCCCCCAGTATATGGCTAGCCACTAGTGGTATGTAGCCAGCCCCCAGTAGAATAGAGCAAGCCAGAACCCCACTATATGGCTAGCCACCAGTAGTATGTAGGCAGCCCCCAGTAGCATAAAGCCAGCCAGCCCCCAGTAGTATATATCCAGTCTTCCTCAGTAATATATAATTAGTCTGCCCCAGTAGTATATATCCAGCCGCCAGTATTATAGATGGCTTGCCCTTAGAGGTATATACCCTTCCCCAGTATTATATAAACAGCCCTCAGTATATAGACAGCCTGACCCCAGTAGTATATAGACAGCCAGACCCCAGTACATAGCCAGCCTTTCCCCTCATAGCATATAGCTAGCCCCCCGTAGTATATAGCCAACTCCCTGTAGCATAAAGCCAGTCTGCCCCCAGTATGAAGCCAGACCACAGTATATAGCCTGCCCCCAGTAGTATATAGACAGCCCCCAATAAAAATCCAGCCCCCAGTAGTATATAGCCAGCCAACCCCCAGTAGCATATAGCTAGCCCCTAACCAGCAGTATATAGTCAGCCAAGCCGCAGTAGTATATAATCAGCCCCGTAGTATATAGCCAGCCCATGCCCCCAGTAGTTTATAGCCAGCCTCAGTAGTATATAGTCTGCCCCCAGTAGTATATAGCCAGCCAACCTTAAGTAGTATATAGACAGCATTACCCTAGTAGTATATAGCCGGCCCTTAGTAGTATTTAGCCTGTCCCCAGTAGTATATAGGCAGCCCCAGTAGTATATCGCCAGTCAGCCGCTAGTAGTATAGAGCCAGCCATTCCCCAGTAGTATATAGCAGGCAAGCCCTCAGTAGTATATATATGGCAAGCCCTCAGTAGTATATAGCCAGCCGCCAGTAGTATATATCCAGCCCCCATGTAGTATACAGCCAGTCAGCCACTCGTAGTATATAGCCAGCCCCCTGTAGTATATAGCCAGCCTGCCCCCTGTAGTATATAGCCAGCCACCTGTAGTATATAGCCAGCCAGCTAATTGTAGTATATAGCTAGCCATCAGTAGTGGATTCTAATACAGGTGGTTTGGCCAGTAGCTCAGGGCCCAAGCCTATGTAATTGACAGGCAGATCGGTGCAGCACACCGCGCCTGTGTGCACCGCTCTACAGGACGCAGGCTGGTGCGTATGATGACATCATCACGCACCGGCCTGTGCCACTATACATGATGTGTAGCGGAGCTGGAGGTAAGTACAAACGTTATTTTTTTTTATAGGTGTCAGCTGTATATACTATTAATGGAAGGAGTCTGTGTATACTGATGGGGGGAAGGCTATGAATACAGGGGGGGCAGGCTGTGTATACTGATAAGGGGCAGGCTGTGTATACTATGGGGGCAGGTTGCATGTACAGAGGGAGGCAGGCTGTGTATACAGAGGGAGGCTGGCTGTGTATACAGTGGAAGGCAGGCTGTGTATACTGAGGGGGGCATCATATGTATACTGTGGGGGAGAGGCTGTGTATACAGTCGGGCAGGCTTTTATATGGGGGACAGGGCGTGTGTAATGAGGGTGGGGCTGTTTGTACTGGGAAGGCAGGCTGTGTATACTGAGGGTGGGCAGGCTGTGAATGCATGGGGGGCAGGCTGTGTATAAAGAGGGGGGGGGGCAGGCTGTGCATACTGAGAGGGTGGCAGGCCATGTAGTCTGCGGGAGCAGGCTCTTCGTACTGCGGGGTAGGCTGGGTAATACTGGAGGGAGGCTGTGTAAAACTGTGGGTTGGATGTGTATGCTGAGGGGAGGCTGTGTATACTGGGGGGGAAGCTGTGTATACTGGGGGGGAGCTGTGTATACTGGGGGGAGGCTGTTTATACTGGTGGGATACTGTGTGGTACTCAGGTTGGCGTAGCTCTACATACTGTCTATGGGGAATCTGTATATAGGGGCTGGATTTTAGTTAAATTGGGTGGCCGAGGCCCCCAGTATATAGCCATACCCTGCATGCCCAATACACAAAAAAAACACAAACTCAGTACTCACCTTTCCGACGCCCCCTGCAGGTCTCTTCTTGCCTCCTGTGCGCCGGCAGAGACAGGTACATGCACACTTTATGACGATAGCCACATGCTGACATCATAATGTGTGTGTGGTCAGCAAACACGGATCTGACATTTCTGGTGCACAGTAAGCAAAAAGAGGACCTGCGGGGGGCATAGAAAAGGTAAGTACTGAGTTTAATTTTTTTTTATCTACCCAAGTATAAGCCTGTTGCTCATACTCCAGTATATACAGTAATAAAAATGGAAATAGAAATACGGTAGTTTATGAACCGCCCCAATGTCTGAGTCTCTGTTTCATCGGAAATGTCGCAATCCCTCGGCCAAATCTCTGATAAACTGAAGAATTATGAAATAGTCTAAAGCCGAGAGGGGAATGATTAAGGCAATGGAGAGAGGACCAACGGGTGGAGGGACAACGGCTCCAGTCAATAATAACAGAAATAATAACTCACCGATAAGATCTCAGGATTCAGCTCTGACAATCACAAAGCTCCAATGTGACGCTGTGTGTCCTGCAGATGTCATATATAGGGCGGCCGATCCCCGGGATACAATGGGCTGCACAGAGGGATCGGCCGCTGGATAGAGGACAATGTTCTTTTATCATCTCACATAATAATCTCTAGTGATATAAGAGGAAATAATCATTTCCTTATAGTGACTTATCATGGAGAATATTGGAGTCTTTGTCATTTCTTGGCTCCCGGGATCTATACGTACATCACCTGGCACATGTGTCATTGTGGATATGAGACTGTGACCTTCACTCCTGTCCTTTGTACCTGTTCCTCTGTCTTGTCCCATAACATTCAGGGTTACAAATGTTGTTTCAAGATCCAAGACACGTCCATGGTCTTAACCTCAATATTCCAAAAACCTGCAGTAACAGTATGGGACCGTCATGTATAGGACACAATTTCAACAGGCTACAGAGATTCTACATAATATGACATTTAACAAAAGCAAGGTCCGGCCCTCGTAGGGATCTTAAAAAAATCCAGTAAATTTTACTATCTGATATAAAAGCCATACAGAAATGTAAACAACATGTTGACGCTTTTCAGACAAAAGTATTTACCTTATATACTCAAGTAAAACCCCGCCTTAGTATAAGCCGAGGTTCCTAATTTTACCACGAAAAAAATGGAAAAAGCTATAGACTCGAGTATAAGCCGAGGGTGAGAAATGTATTGATCACAGCCTCACAGTATATAGCCAGCAGCCCCCCAGTATATAGCCAGCCCTGTGTAGTATATAGCCACCAGCCCCCTGTAGCATATAGCCCGAAACTCTCCAGTAGTATATAGCTAGCCAGCTCCCTGTAGTATGTAACCAGCCAGCCCCCTGAAGAATATAGCCAGACAGCCCCCAGTAGTATATAGCTAGCGAGCCCACTGTAGTATATAGCCAGCAGCCCCCCAGTACATAGCCACCAGTGTAGTATATATCCTCCAGTCCCCTGTAGTATATAGCCAGCCAGCCCCCTGTATTATATAGCCAGCCCCCTTTAGTATACAGCCATCCAGCCCCCTTAGGGAGATAGCCAGCGCAGTGTAGTATATAGCGAGCCAGCCACCTTTAGTATATAGCGAGCCCAGTGTAGTATATAGCCAGCCCTCAATTTGCCCAGGACATAAAAAAAATAAACTTACATACTCACCTTCTAGCACCCCCAAACTCGGTGTGAAACACCCCACGCTCCGTGTGACTTTTTTCTTCTCTCTACTGTAACAGATGGCAGAGACATGTCCATGCGATCTGCCACACTATGAAGCGGATGATGTCATAGTGTGCACCGGCTGTTACAGCAGAGACAAGAAAGAAGAGGAGCCGCACGGTGCATGGGGCGCGCCACGCTGAGTATGGGGGCGCCTGAAGGTAAGTATGTAAGTTTTTTTTTTTTAATACACTTGTGTGTAAGCCGAGGTGGGGGTTTTCAGCACATTTTTTTTGCTTATACACGAGTATATATGGTAAACATATCAAACACTATCACAAGACACATGTTATATCATAGACCCTGAATAATCAAATAGGCAGATTTTTTACATGTGATATTCAACAGAATGTCCCTGATATATGTATGTACATAACACGTATCTAGTTATATAAATAATAAACAATGAATAAAACATGTAACAAAATAAGAACTAGCAGTACACAGGATAACAACATAAATGATTGCACCACTATTTACGATATACCTTGTATCTTAGTGGAAACTGCAAGATTAGAGATGTCTTGCAGTTTACGCTGAGGTTCGCTACAAGTTTTATTGGAAATACTGGAGCGACATCTAGTGGAACAACCAAACAGCACAATTTATATTGTTATCTTGTTGTTTTCTCCAAATATGTTTTATTCACTGTTCAGGGGAAGGGAGGAGGCGGCAGAAATGCCAAATGCAGGTGTGAATAATCAGCAACCACTGAGCCAGAAGTTTCATCTGTGACCGATCCAGGAGCTTCTGGCCGAAATCACGGAAATCATTTTTGAAGACCTTTCACTTATCTCTTAGGCCCGTTCCACACTTGCGAGTGTGATGCGATGAACTCGCATCACACTCGCAACGCAAGCTGACGGTAACGCACGGCCCGAACGCTGCACACCGGGAGTGAACTGACATGCTGAGTTCACTCCCGCGGTGCAGCGTTCGGGCCGTGAGTTCATTGCATCACACTCGCAAGTGTGGAACGGGCCTTACTTTGTCAATGTGGAACATGACCGCTGGATCCTCAGCAGCCCCTCCCAGAAATAGGTCAACCAGATCCGCAACATGGCGAACCCGAGCACCCAAAAACCATCACAGTGTTTGGTATTATCCTGTCTGTTCCCATCATTGAGGAATCTTACAAAACCAGCACCTGTCTGACATTGTGCATATAAAGAGCACACAGTACTACTTCTACTTTCCTGAATTCTGTATATATGGACAGTGCACAGTACTACTTCTACTGTCCTGAATTCTGTATATATGGACAGTGCACAGTACTACTTCTACTGTCCTGTATATATATATATATATGGACAGTGCACAGTACCACTTCTCCTGTCCTGTATATATATATGGACAGTGCACAGTACTACTTCTCCTGTCCTGTATATATATGGACAGTGCACAGTACCACTTCTCCTGTCCTGTATATATATGGACACTGCACAGTACCACTTCTCCTGTCCTGAATTCTGTATATATGGACAGTGCACAGTACCACTTCTCCTGTCCTGTATATATATGGACAGTGCACAGTACCACTTCTCCTGTCCTGTATATATATGGACAGTGCACAGTACCACTTCTCCTGTCCTGTATATATATGGACAGTGCACAGTACCACTTCTCCTGTCCTGTAAATATGGACAGTGCACAGTACCACTTCTCCTGTCCTGTATATATATGGACAGTGCACAATACCACTTCTCCTGTCCTGTATATATATGGACAGTGCACAGTACCACTTCTCCTGTCCTGTATTTACATGGACAGTGCACAGTACCACTTCTCCTGTCCTGTATATATATGGACAGTGCACAGTACCACTTCTCCTGTCCTGTATATATGGACAGTGCACAGTACCACTTCTCCTGTCCTGTATATATATGGACAGTGCACAGTACCACTTCTCCTGTCCTGTATATATATGGGCAGTGCACAGTACCACTTCTCCTGTCCTGTATATATATGTACAGTGCACAGTACCACTTCTCCTGTCCTGTATATATATGGGCAGTGCACAGTACCACTTCTCCTGTCCTGTATATATATGGACAGAGCACAGTACCACTTCTCCTGTCCTGTATATATATGGGCAGTGCACAGTACCACTTCTCCTGTCCTGTATATATATGTACAGTGCACAGTACCACTTCTCCTGTCCTGTATATATATGGGCAGTGCACAGTACCACTTCTCCTGTCCTGTATATATATGGACAGAGCACAGTACCACTTCTCCTGTCCTGTATATATATGGACAATGCACAGTACCACTTCTCCTGTCCTGTATATATATGGACAGTGCACAGTACCACTTCTCCTGTCCTGTATTTATATGGACAGTGCACAGTACTACTTCTCCTCTCCTGTATATATATAGACAGTGCACAGTACCACTTCTCCTGTCCTGTATATATATGGACAGTGCACAGTACCACTTCTCCTGTCCTGTATATATATGGACAGTGCACAGTACCACTTCTCCTGTCCTGTATATATATTTATATATATGGGCAATGCACAGTACCACTTCTCCTGTCCTGTATATATATGGGCAGTGCACAGTACCACTTCTCCTGTCCTGAATATATATGGGCAGTACACAGTACCACTTCTCCTGTCCTGTATATATATATGGGAAGTGCACAGTACCACTTCTCCTGTCCTGTATATATATGGGCAGTACACAGTACCACTTCTCCTGTCCTGTATATATATATGGGCAGTGCACAGTACCACTTCTCCTGTCCTGTATTTATATATGGACAGTGCACAGTACCACTTCTCCTGTCCTGTATATATATGGGCAGTGCACAGTACCACTTCTCCTGTCCTGTATATATATGTACAGTGCACAGTACCACTTCTCCTGTCCTGTATATATATGGACAGTGCACAGTACCACTTCTCCTGTTCTGTATATATATTTATATATATGGGCAGTGCACAGTACCACTTCTCCTGTCCTGTATATATATGGACAGTGCACAGTACTACTTCTCCTGTCCTGTAAATATATGGGCAGTGCACAGTACCACTTCTCCTGTCCTGTATATATATGGGCAGTGCACAGTACCACTTCTCCTGTCCTGTATATATATGGGCAGTGCACAGTACCACTTCTCCTGTCCTGTATATATATGGACAGTGCACAGTACCACTTCTCCTGTCCTGTATATATATATGGACAATGCACAGTACCACTTCTCCTGTCCTGTATATATATGGATAGTGCACAGTACCACTTCTCCTGTCCTGTATATATATGGGCAGTGCACAGTACCACTTCTCCTGTCCTGTATATATATGGGCAGTGCCAATCCCTGGCTGCCACTAACATCACAGGCCTCCCCTTCACAGTCTTCCCTGGGATCTATGACCATACACACAGTAGAAGCGCCCCGCATGGATCCAATAGCTACATTGCAGCCTCCCCCTCTTCTTACTTTTCATGTGGACCTTGCCGTGTGACACTTTTCTGGTGCTAGGGCCACACAACATCTTGGGAGACCAGCGGCCCCCACATTGCCTTCATGCCCCAGTGTGGTATTATTGTAAAAAAGGGATTTTATAAAAGGGTAAAAAATATGTAGAATGTCTCTTTTCTGAAATTTGTGTAATTGTAGGTGTGAATAGAAGGATATTACTATGAGCCGTGAGGGAGGCTCCGGCCTCTTCTATCTGCTTTACAGGAAATGACACATATGTAAGAATTTCTCTTATACATTTTATTGTTTTATTGTCTCATTTGCTGCTTTGCTGTTTTATGACAATTCAGCCTTTCTGAATGACGGTGGGACACAGATCCTTACAAGCACCTTGCAAAGTCAGGTCGTAAGAGCCGAAGCACTCGATAGGAACACATCGGGAACTCAACTGAAGCGCATCACACATGCAGCGGATAATGGAGTCAAGTGATAGATCTGGGTCAGGCAGGGTACTGAAAAATGGATCTGTAAAAAACGCGTCCATGCAAAAGCCACTGGGGCATCCACAGAATTTCACGCAATTTCCATCCGGTAAGAAGCCACAGGGGTAAACTGGATCTAGAAATAAAAGAGTAAATTAATAACTTGATCACTTAAATTTTTTTTTTTTGTGTGTGTGGGGATTAGAAATACAGAACCCCCACCGATCATGTGGTGTCAGCAGATCATA
This sequence comes from Engystomops pustulosus, assembly GCF_040894005.1. Taxonomy (NCBI): domain Eukaryota; kingdom Metazoa; phylum Chordata; class Amphibia; order Anura; family Leptodactylidae; genus Engystomops; species Engystomops pustulosus. Next base: position 18,874,870 of record NC_092416.1, read on the forward strand.
CACACTAAATAGAACAGGAAGCAGATAGCGATGTCTAATCTTCTCTGCCTAGTGGTCAGACCAGGTTACTGCAGTTTCTATCCATTTTAACCACTACACAACGGGGCAGATTTACTTACCCGGTCCATTCGCGATCCAGCGGCGCGTTCTCCGTTGAGGATTCGGGTCTTCCGGCGATTCACTAAGGTAGTTCCCCCGATGTCCACCAGGTGTTGCTGCTGCGCTGAAGTTCGTCGGAGTGCACTGAAGTTCACCGTCCTATCCCGGGTGCAGGTAAGCGCAGTTTTTCGTAATCCGTCGGGTTTTCTTACGGCCACGCTCCCGATTTCCGTTGCGTGCATGCCGGCCGATGCGTCAAAATCCCGGGGCAATTCAGGGAAAATCGGCGCAAATTGAAAATATTCGGATAACCCAGCGGAAAAACGCGATTCGGGCCCTTAGTAAATGACCCCCAAAGTATCCTATCCTATTGGACTCTCTAATCATCTATTAGATCTTCATATTTTAAAGGGGTTTTCCAAAGTCAATCTTTAGAGACTGAGATGATTATAGCCCTGACATCGGTTAAGCTCAGATGTTTGGAGATGCAAAGAACAACCATGTTTGACTGTTTCCACAAACCTAGGACAAGGCTGAGCTGGTAACACTACTGTATGGGCAACCAGCAGCGCCTCACCGAGGAAGTCCTGACACAACTGCATAGCAAGACCTTACAGGGATTCATATGTGACAGTGTAATACTTCATTTCACCTGCGGAGGTGCTGTAGTGTAAGTGATCTCTTCCTGCTGTGTTCTCTGACAGGTCACATTATTCATCAAACAATTTACTTTGTGTAATTTTCTTTTTTTTTTGTTTCTTCAATTTTTTTTTTTAACCAAAATTAACTGAGATGCGTAAAGTGGAGACCTCTGAAGTAGAGCGATCAGTCCTACCTATTATTATTTCTGTATCTTCTTGAGGTGCAAGAATAGCTCCCGGTATGAAGAAACTCAGACACTGAAGAACTGAAGGGAAGAAGGAGGTTAGAAAATAAAGTAAGAGCAGACTACACCGGGTTTATTTGTAGTCTGTAACCATGGAGACACAGAAGAGCTACAGATACAAAATGTTCAGATTTATCAAAACTTTGGTTTTGTACTTTAGATGCTTTGGAGCAGATTGTAAAACTGTTCATGATCTTACAAGGAAATAGATTTGAAAGTGCAGGCAGCGGGTTGTAAGGCAAGAACAAAGATGTCTGGAACATTTACATATTTTCTAGGAAAACATTTGTGTGTCTTTTTAGGAATCTATATTTTTCTCTATTTCTTATTGATTAAACATTTAGTGGATGGACAGGTAACGACATATACACTGTGCGCCTGCTGATATAGGGATTCTTACCCATCGTTGGGTAGATGGAACAAGGATATTATGGAATATATGACCACAACACTACGGATGTATCTGCTCAGCACCTCCTGCAGATAGGACACTGGGGGGACATTTACTAAGGGCCCGATTTGCGTTTTCCCGACGTGTTACCCGAATATTTCCGATTTGTGCCGATTTCCCCTGAATTGCCCCGGGATTTTGGCGCACACAATCGGATTGTGGCGCATCGGCGCTGGCATGCACGCGACGGAAATCGGGGGGCGTGGCCGAACGAAAACCCGACGAATTCGGAAAAACCGCCGCATTTATGAAAAAAAAGTGTCGCGAGACTCGCACTTACCTTCACCAGGAATAGGCCGGTGAACTTGAGTGCATTTCGGCGGGCCTCGGGGAAATTCAGCGCAGCAGCGCCACCTGGTGGACGTCGGACTACCTTTGTGAATCCCGGCCTGACCCGAATCCTCCGCAGAGAATGCGCCGCTGGATCGCGAATGGGCCGGGTAAGTAAATCTGCCCCACTATGTACAATCTGCTCAGCTCCTCCTGCTGTATAACATACTGCCTGCAGATAGGACACTATGTACAATATGCTCAACTCCTCCTGCATATAGGACACTATGTACAATCTCCTCATCTCCTCCTGCTCTATAACATGCTGCCTGCAGATAGTTCACTATGAACAATCTCCTTTGCTCCTCCTGCTCTATAACATGCTGCCTGCAGATACCATATGGTATTTCCATCCAAAGTAATTAAACCCCTGATAAGAATAATGTCCCGTTAATCTTATCTCCTGCCTTTCTTGTCTCTCTGTACATTGTAGAATCCATCTGTACCTGTCACCATCACAGGGAGACGTCTCAGCAGATCCATCCTGGAGCAAGTCCTCAAGTCTGGAAAATACACAATACAAACATGAGAAGTGACATCCATCCTGTAACGTGTTCTGTCATCTACTACAGGAAAATACATAAGTGTTACATGAATTTTGGTCAATTGCAGATTTACCAGTTCAGCAGTGAGTCCCCCGGTGGCCTTTACACCCTTTGGCTCCGCCTCCTATCGAGCCGCTGTCTCTACCCCGTTTCCCCCTCAAACCAAGTTACTACATAATAAATTGGAAGATGAACTAGAAGTCGCCTTTTTAATGGACATGTTAATTTCCACCCATTAAGATCTACCTGACTGAGGTGAGGGATGAGAAGATCTCATATCAAATATTAAGAGACTGAAAGGGAGGATGAGGGTGAATGATCAAATGAATTCCCATTTCTGTACATTACAGAAACAATATGAACTAGAGCGGAAGCTTCATGTTTAGGCAGTTACCAGAAAAATTTAAGAAAGTACTGTATATACTCGAGTATAAGCCGACCAGAGTACAAACTGAGGCACTAATTTACCACAAAAAAAATGGGTAAACTTACTGACTCGAGTATAAGCCGAGGGTGGGAAATACATTGGTCACAGCTTTAACCAAATATATATAGCCAGCCCGCCCACCAGTATATGGCTAGCCAGCCACCAATAGTATATAGACAGCCACCAATAGTATATTGCAGCCACTAATAGTAAATAGCCAGCCCCCAATATATGGTTAGCCAGACACCAATTGTATGTAACCAGCCCCCAGTAGTATATATCCACCCAGACCTTAGTATGTAGCCAGCCGGCCTTCAGTGGTATATAGCCTGCCCTCAGAATATTGCCAACCTGACCCCAGTAGTATATAGACAGCCTGACCCCAGTAGTGTATAGCCAACCAGCCCCCAGTATGTTGCCAGCCATTCCTGTATAGCATGTATCGAGCCCCCACTAGTATATAGCCAGCTCCCAGTAGCACAGTCAGCCTGCCCACATTATAAACCCAGCCCCCAGTATATAGATAACTTCTAGTAGTATATAGGAAGCCCTCCAAATGAAGCAAACCCCCAGTATATAGCCAACACCTCACAGTATATATAGACAGCTAGCCCCCATTAGCATATAGCCAGCCCCAGTAGTAAATATCCAACCAACCCACAGTAGTATATAGCCTTCCACCAGTAGTATATATCCAGCCCCAGTAGTATATAGTAAGCCAGCCCCAGTAGTACATAGCCAGGCAGCTGCAGTTGTATATAGCCAGGCAGTCCCCAGTAGTATATGGCCAGGCAGCCCCCAGTAGTATATGGCCAGGCAGCCCCCATTAATATATAGCCAGCCTGCCCCAAGTAGTATACAGCCAAACTTCCACTAGTAGTATATAGTCACCCTGCCCCCAGTAGTAAATAGCCAGCCAGGCCCCAGTAGTATATAGCCTGCCAGCTCCATCTAGAATATAGCCAGTCTATAGTATATAGTCATCCCCCAGTAGTATATAGCCTGCCCCCAGAAGTACATAGCCAGCCAGCACCCAGTAGCATATAGCCATCCCCCAATAGTATATACCCAGCCCGCAGTAGCATATAGCCAGCACCCAGTAACATATAGCCAGCCCCCAGTAGTATATAGTAGTCCCAGCCCCAGTAGTAAAAAGCCAGTCTTCACACCCAGTAGCATATATTCAGGCAGCCCCATTAGTATATAGCCATCCCCTAGTAGTATATAGCCAGGCAGATGAGCGTATCAAATGGCCAGTCAGCCCCCATTAGTATATGGCCAGACCCCAGGAGTATATGGCCAATCAGCCAGTTTTTCCCTAATAGTATATAGCCAGCCTGCACCCAGTAGTATATGGCCAGTCACCCCCCAGTAGTATATAGGCAGCCTGCTTCAAGTAGTATGTAGCCAGCCTTCCCCTAGTAGTATATAGTCAACCTGCCCCCAGGAGTATATAGCCAGCTGCTAGTAGTATATAGCCAGCCAGCTCCATCTAGTATACAGCCTGCCCTCAGTAGTATATAGCCAGCCCCCAGTAGTACATAGCTAGCCCGCAGTAGAATATAGCCAGCAACCAGTAGCATATAGCCAGCCCCCTGCAGTATACAGCCAGACGGCCCTCAGTAGTATATAGCCAGCCCCCAGTCGTATATAGTCAGACATCTGTAGTATATAGGCAGCCCCATGTAATATATAGCCATCCCCGTGTAGTATATAGCCAGCCCACAGTAGTATACATAAAATACCAAAAGAAGAAGCAAAAGAGGAAAAGAAACACAAGGCTACAAAATGAGTAATGGAAAAGTGATAATCTTTATTACATATCAAAAGACATAAAACCTATATAAAAATAAAAGATAAATGCATCACAGGACGAGATACATAATGCACGCCAGGTAATCCCTTGACAAAGACCTGCTGTGGTTGAAACGTGCGTCAGGGTTGCACGCCAGGTAATAGTCTGTCCTGTTATTGTCTCTCCAACGCTATTTTCGCCACTTTTTGGCGTTTACTTATCTATCACTTATCATGTTATGCCTCTTGTCACGTTGGACGTACATCTGTTGGTAGCTATGGTACACTCCTCACATTATTGCTTTTTGTAAGCATGTACAGTATACGTATACTAGTGTCTATGGTCTATTACCTCTTGCTATATTATATGTGCTTTTGTGACTTTATATTACTTATTATCTGTACTACTCTGTTGATACTTTACTTTATCAGGACCTGTTACCTGGCGTGCATTATGTATCTCGTCCTGTGATGCATTTATCTTTTTTTTTTATATAGTTTTTATGTCTTTTGATATATAATAAACATTATCACTTTTCCTTTACTCATTTTGTAGCCTTGTGTTCCTTTTTGCTTCTTCTTTTGGTATTTTATGTGATTATTCAAAGAGGCTTTTGGCTCTTCTGGTACATATTATTGTTAGATGTTCTACACTATTTATTTATGTTTGACGTATTGTTTTTGGTTTACACAGTAGTATACAGCCAGGCAGCCCTCAACAGTATATAGCCAGCCACCAGTAGTATATAGCCAGACCCCTGTAGTACATAGCAAGCTCCGTGAGATATATAGCCAGCCCTGTGTAGTATATAGCCAGCCCCCAGTAGTATATAGCCAGCCAGCCCTGCGTAATATATAGCCAGCCTGCAGTAGCATATAGCCAGCCAGTCCCCCACAGCATATAGACAGACCCCACTAGTATATAGCCAGCCCCCAGTAGCATATAGCCAGGAAGCCCTCAGCAGTATATAGCCTGCCACCAGTAGTATATAGCCAGCCCCGTATAGTACATAGGCAGCCTGAAGTAGCATTTAGCCAGCAGCCCCCAGTAGTATATAGACAGCATCAAAAGTGTATAGCCAGCCCCCAGTAGTATATAGCCAGCCAGCCCTGCGTAATATATAGCCCCAGCCTGCAGTAGTATATAGCCAGCCAGTCCCCCATAGCGTATAGCCAGCCCCCAGTAGCATATAGACAGCACCCAGTAGCATTTAGTCAACCCCCTGTAGTTTATAGCCAGGCAGCCCCCAGTAGCATAGTCAGCCTGCCCCCATTATGAAGCCAGCCCCCAGTATATAGCTATACCCCAGTATATAGCCAGACACCTTCCAGAAGTATATATTCAGCCAACCCCAAGTAGCATATAGCCAGCTGCCAATAGTTTATATCCAACTGGCTTCCAGTAGTATATAGCCAGCCCCAGTAGTATTTTGGCTTCTGGCGCCAGGGAAACAAAAAGTGGACCTGCAGGGGGTGGTGGAAAGTTAAGTACTGAGTTTAAATTTTTATCTACTCGAGTATAAGCCTGTGGCTCATACTAAAGTTTATACAGTAATTAAAATTTTAATAGCTGAAGAACTGCCCCCTTGTCTGAGTCTCTTTTCTCATTGGAGAAGTCAGTATACCATGGCTAAATCTATAATAAACTGAAGAATTAAAAAATAGTCCTGGAGGAGTCTGAAGCTGAGAGGGGAAAGCTTATGGCAATAGGGACAGGACCATCCGATGGAGGGACAACGGCTCCAGTCACTAATAACAGAAATAATAACTCACCGATAAGATCTCAGGATTCAGCTCCGACAATCACAAAGCTCCAATGTGACACTGTGTGTCCTGCAGATGTCATATATAGGGCGGCCGATCCCCGGGATACAATGGGCTGCACAGAGGGATCGGCCGCTGTATAGAGGACAATGTTCTTTTATCATCTCACATAATAATCTCTAGTGATATAAGAGGAAATAATCATTTCCTTATAGTGACTTATCACGGAGAATATTGGAGTCTTTGTCATTTCTTGGCTCCCGGGATCTATACGTACATCACCTGGCACATGTGTCATTGTGGATATGTGACTGTGACCTTCACTCCTGTCCTCTGTCTTGTCCTTAAACTTTCAGGATTACAAATGTTGTTTCAAGATCCAAGACACGTCCATGGTCTAAACCTCAATATTCCAAAACCTTCTGTAACTCTATGGGACCGTCATGTATAGGACACAACTTCAACTGACTTAACTTTACTATCTGATATAAAAGCCATACAGAAATAAAAATAACATGTTGTCACGTTTTAGACAAAAGCAGTTAATGTATATAGTCAAGTATAAGCCGGCCTGATTATAAGTAAAGGCCTGAAATTTTACCATGAAAAACTGGGAAAAACTATTGCCTCAAGTATAAGCTGAGGGTGGGAAATGCATTGGCCACAGCCTCCCAGTACATAGCCAGCAACCCCCCAGTATATAGTATATATATATCAGCCCCCATTAGTATATAACCAGCACAGTGTAGTATATAGCCAGCCCAGTGTAGTATACAGCCAGCCCCCATTAGTATATAGCCAGCTACCCCCTTCAGTATATAGCCAGCCCAGTCCAGTATATAGCCAGCCCCCATTAGTATATAGCCAGTCCAGTGTAGCATATAGCCAGCCCAGTGTAGTATATAGCCAGCCCAGTGTAGTATATAGTCAGCCCCCTTTAGTATATAGCCAGCACAGTGTAGTATATAGCCAGCCCAGCGTAGCATATAGTCAACCCCATTTAGTATATAGCCAACCCAGTGTAGTATATAGCCAGCCCAGTGTAGTATATAGTCAGCCCCCTTTAGTATATAGCCAGCCCAGTGTAATATACAGTCAGCCCCCATTAGTATATAGCCAGCACAGTGTAGTATATAGCCAGCTTAGTGTAGTATATAGCCAGCCCAGTGTAGTATATAGTCAACCCCATTTAGTATATAGCCAGCCCAGTGTAGTATACAGCCAGCCCCCATTAGTATATAGCCAGCTAGCCCCCTTCAGTATATAGCCAGCCCAGTGTAGTATACAGTCAGCCACCATCAGTATACAGCCAGCCAGCCCCTTCAGTGTATAGCCTGCCCAGTGTAGTATATAGCCAGCCCAGTGTAGCATATAGCCAGCCCATTGTAGTATACAGCCAGCCCCCTTTAGTATATATCCTGCCAGCCCCCTTTAGTATATAGCCTGCCCAGTGTAGTATATAGCCAGCCCAGTGTAGCATATAGCCAACCCCCAGTTTGCCCAGCACATAAAAAAAAATAAACTGAAATACTGAATACTGACTTATCAAATGGGCAGACTTTTTACATGTGATATCCAACACTTGGAACTCAGTGGAAATTGGATAAATTAGAGATGTCTTGCAGTTTACACTGTGGTTCGCTACAAGTTTTATTGGAAATACTGGAGCGCCATCTAGTGGAACAACCTAACAGCACAATTTATATTGTTATGTATAGTTATAGTTTGTTCCAAATATGTTTTATTCATTGTTTAGGGGAAGGGAGGAGCCGGGCAGAAATGCCAAATGAGCCAGAAGTTTCTTCTGTGACACAGCCAGGAGCGTAAGTCCAGGAAATCAATTTTGAGGACCTTCCAATTATCTCTTACTTTGTCAATGTTGACCATGACTGCTGCAGCCCGTTCCAGTAATCAGTCAAAATGGCGAAGACCATCACACTGCCTGGTATTGCCCTGTCTGTTCCCATAATTTAGGACTCTCCCACTACCAGCACCTGTCTGACCATGTGCATTTAACCCGTTCACGACCCGTGACGTAATGGCACGTCACGGGTCGGCCGCGGGTGCATGGAGTTATATTGCATATTGCATTTTGCAAAGGCTTACCAGTAACACCCGCGATCGGTGCCAGCACCGATCGCGGGTGTTTTCCCGCTGATCGCGGCTTCAAAAAGGCTGCGGCTTCAAAAGGATAGCGGCGCATGGGCGCCGCCATCTTTTCGAGGATCGCCGCTCCCCGTGACGTCATTGGGGAGCGGCGATCCGTCGCCATGGTAGCCTCGGGTCTCACGAAGACCCGAGGCTACTTCGGGTTAACCCATGCATTACAATGTGCTATCAGCACATTGTAATGTATGAGTAGTAAAATCCCCATATACTGCCATACTGTAGTATGGCAGTATATGATAGGATCGTACAGACACCCTAGGGTTAAAGTACCCTAGGGAGTCTGAAAAATAGTAAAAATAAAAATTAAAAAAAGTAAAAAAAAAAAAAATATATAATAAAAACCCCTAAAAACTCAAATCACCCCCCTTTCCCTAGAACTGATATAAATATAAATAAACAGTAAAAATCATAAACACATTAGGTATTGCCGCATCCGAAAATGCCCGATCTATCAAAATATGATAAAGTTTTTTCACTGCATCTAATCCCGTAACGGAAAATCGCGCCCGAAGTTGAAAATGGCACTTTTTTGTCATTTAAAAAAAAATAAAAAATTCTATAAAAAGTGATCACAAGGTCGAACAGTCCTAAAATTGATAAAATTGTAAACGTCATCCAAATCCGCAAAAAACGACACCACCCACAGCTCTGTACACCAAAGTATAAAAAAGTTATTAGCGCCAGAAGATGGCAAAATCCCCCCAAAGATTTTTGTACAGAAGGTTTTAATTTTTTTAAATGTATGAAAACATTATAAAACCTATATAAATTTGGTATCCCCGTAATCGCACCGACCCAAAGAATAAAGTAGACCTGTCATTTGGAGCGTACAGTGAAATCCGTAAGATCCAAGCCCACAAGAAAACGGCACAAATGCGTTTTTCTACCAATTTCACTGCATTCAGAATTTTTTTCCCACTTCCCAGTACATGGCATGGAACAATAAATACCATCACTATGAAGTGTAATTTGTAACGCAGAAAACAAGCCGTCACACAGCTCTGGACATGGAAAAATAAAAAAGTTATGGATTTTTGATCATGGGGAGTGCAAAATGAAAAAAACAAAAAAGGGCCAGTTCCTGAAAGGGTTAAAGAGCACACAGTACTACTTCTCCTGTCCTGTATATATATGGACAGTGCACAGTACCACTTCTCCTGTCCTGTATATATATGGACAGTGCACAGTACCACTTCTCCTGTCCTGTATATATATGGGCAGTGCACAGTACCACTTCTCCTGTCCTGTATATATATGGACAGTGCACAGTACCACTTCTCCTGTCCTGTATACATATGGACGGTGTACAGTACTACTACTCCTGTCCTGTATATATATGGGCAGTGCACAGTACCACTTCTCCTGTCCTGTATATATATGGGCAGTGCACAGTACCACTTCTCCTGTCCTGTATATATATGGACAGTGCACAGTACCACTTCTCCTGTCCTGTATATATATGGGCAGTGCACAGTACCACTTCTCCTGTCCTGTATATATATGGACAGTGCACAGTACCACTTCTCCTGTCCTGTATATATATGGACAGAGCACAGTACCACTTCTCCTGTCCTGTATATATATGGACAGTGCACAGTACCACTTCTCCTGTCCTGTATATATATATGGACAGTGCACAGTACCACTTCTCCTGTCCTGTATATATATGGACAGTGCACAGTACCACTTCTTCTGTCCTGTATATATATGGACAGTGCAAAGTACCACTTCTCCTGTCCTGTATATATATGGACAGTGCACAGTACCACTTCTCCTGTCCTGTATATATATGGACAGTGCACAGTACCACTTCTCCTGTCCTGTATATATATGGACAGTGCACAGTACCACTTCTCCTGTCCTGTATATATATGGACAGTGCACAGTACCACTTCTCCTGTCCTGTATATATGGACAGTGCACAGTACCACTTCTCCTGTGTATATATGGACAGTGCACAGTACCACTTCTCCTGTCCTGTATATATATGGACAGTGCACGGTACCACTTCTCCTGTCCTGTATATATATATATGGACAGTGCACAGTACCACTTCTCCTGTCCTGTATATATGGACAGTGCACAGTACCACTTCTCCTGTCCTGTATATATATGGACAGTGCACAGTACCACTTCTCCTGTGTATATATGGACAGTGCACATTACCACTTCTCCTGTACTGTATATATATGGACAGTGCACAGTACCACTTCTCCTGTACTGTATATATATGGACAGTGCACAGTACCACTTCTCCTGTCCTGTATATATATGGACAGTGCACAGTACCACTTCTTCTGTCCTGTATATATATGGACAGTGCACAGTACCACTTCTCCTGTCCTGTATATATATGGACAGTGCACAGTACCACTTCTCCTGTACTGTATATATATGGACAGTGCACAGTATCACTTCTCCTGTACTGTATATATATGGACAGTGCACAGTACCACTTCTCCTGTACTGTATATATATGGACAGTGCACAGTACCACTTCTCCTGTACTGTATATATATGGACAGTGCACAGTACCACTTCTCCTGTACTGTATATATATGGACAGTGCACAGTATCACTTCTCCTGTCCAGTATATATATGGACAGTGCACAGTACCACTTCTCCTGTCCTGTATATATATGGACAGTGCACAGTACCACTTCTCCTGTCCTGTATATATATATGGACAGTGCACAGTACCACTTCTCCTGTCCTGTATATATGGACAGTGCACAGTACCACTTCTCCTGTACTGTATATATATGGACAATGCACAGTACCACTTCTCCTGTCCTGTATATATATATGGACAGTGCACATTACCACTTCTCCTGTCCTGTATATATGGACAGTGCACAGTACCACTTCTCCTGTCCTGTATATATATGGACAGTGCACAGTACCACTTCTCCTGTCCTGTATATATATGGACAGTGCACAGTACCACTTCTCCTGTCCTGTATATATATGGACAGTGCACAGTACCACTTCTCCTGTTCTGTATATATGGACAGTGCACAGTGCCACTTCTCCTGTCCTGTATATATATGGACAGTGCACAGTACCACTTCTCCTGTACTGTATATATATGGACAGTGCACAGTACCACTTCTCCTGTATATATATGGACAGCGCACAGTACCACTTCTCCTGTACTGTATATATATGGACAGTGCACAGTACCACTTCTCCTGTATATATATGGGCAGTGCACAGTACCACTTCTCCTGTCCTGTATATATATGGGCAGTGCACAGTACCACTTCTCCTGTCCTGTATATATATGGACAGTGCACAGTACTACTTCTCCTGTCCTGTATATATATGGACAGTGCACAGTACCACTTCTCCTGTCCTGTATATATATGGACAGTGCACAGTACTACTTCTCCTGTCCTGTATATATATGGACAGTGCACAGTACCACTTCTCCTGTCCTGTATATATATGGACAGTGCACAGTACCGCTTCTCCTGTCCTGTATATATATGGACAGTGCACAGTACCACTTCTCCTGTGTTGTATATATATGGACAGTGCACAGTACCACTTCTCCTGTATATATATGGACAGTGCACAGTACCACTTCTCCTGTCCTGTATATATATGGACAGTGTACAGTACCACTTCTCCTGTCCTGTATATATATGGGCAGTGCACAGTACCACTTCTCCTGTCCTGTATATATATGGACAGTGTACAGTACCACTTCTCCTGTCCTGTATATATATGGGCAGTGCACAGTACCACTTCTCCTGTCCTGTATATATATGGACAGTGCACAGTACTACTTCTCCTGTCCTGTATACATATGGACAGTGCACAGTACCACTTCTCCTGTCCTGTATATATGGACGGTGCACAGTACCACTTCTCCTGTCCTGTATATATATGGGCAGTGCACAGTACCACTTCTCATGTCCTGTATATATATATGGGCAGTGCACAGTACCACTTCTCCTGTCCTGTGTATATATACGGACAGTGCACAGTACCACTTCTCCTGTACTGTATATATATGGACAGTGCACAGTACCACTTCTCCTGTATATATATGGGCAGTGCACAGTACCACTTCTCCTGTCCTGTATATATATGGGCAGTGCACAGTACCACTTCTCCTGTCCTGTATATATATGGGCAGTGCACAGTACTACTTCTCCTGTCCTGTATATATATGGACAGTGCACAGTATCACTTCTCCTGTCCTGTATATATGGACAGTGCACAGTATCACTTCTCCTGTCCTGTATATATATGGACAGTGCACAGTACCACTTCTCCTATCCTGTATATATATGGACAGTGCACAGTACCACTTCTCCTGTCCTGTATATATATGGGGAGTGCACAGTACCACTTCTCCTATCCTGTATATATATGGACAGTGCACAGTACCACTTCTCCTGTCCTGTATATATATGGACAGTGCACAGTACCACTTCTCCTGTCCTGTATATATATGGGGAGTGCACAGTACCACTTCTCCTGTCCTGTATATATATGGACAGTGCACAGTACCACTTCTCCTGTCCTGTATATATATGGACAGTGCACAGTACCACTTCTCCTGTCCTGTATATATATGGACAGTGCACAGTACCACTTCTCCTGTCCTGTATATATATGGACAGTGCACAGTACCACTTCTCCTGTCCTGTATATATATGGGCAGTGCACAGTACCACTTCTCCTGTCCTGTATATATATATGGACAGTGCACAGTACCACTTCTCCTGTCCTGTATATATATGGGCAGTGCACAGTACCACTTCTCCTGTCCTCAGGGCCCGATTATAGGCGGGGCTCCCGGGGCTCGAGCATTGCCAGGCATCCCCACCCACTTGGAATCCCGCTCGCGCTCCCCCTCCCCCCCCCGCCAGAACAAGCAGCCTTACCCCTCATCCACCCGCCGCCAGCCATCCTCCGCTTAAAACTTCCAACCCCCCCGAACAAGCAGCCATCCGCAGCATTCCACCACCGATACCGCCCCCCGGAACATGCGGTTGACCACTGTCCCCAGTACCCCCGCTGGAGCAAGAAGCCGTCCTCCGCCCCCCCCCCCCCCCGAACAAGCAGTCATCCTCCGCAAGGCCCCCGACGCCAGCCCCAGACTCCCCCGCTGGAAGAAGCAGCCGTCCTCCGCTCCCCCTCCCCGGCCTAACAAACGACCCCCCCCTCTCGTCCCAAGAAGCAACCAACCGACCAGCCCCCCCCCCAAAAAAGCACCCCCTGAACACCCTCCTGATGGGACAGCCGACCACCCTAAAAGGGTAAGTATACATTACATATGTATTTATCTGTGTGTATATATGATGTATATTATGTGTATTTATGTATATACTGTGTATATGTGTATATATGCATCTACTGTCTATATATTTATATACTGTGTAAATATGAATCTACATTTATGTAATTTTGAAATAAAGATAATAAGGACAGGACATGTCTGCAGGCTACACCCCCCTTCACTAGTGTCTAATAACAGAGATAATAACTCACAAGATGTTAGGAGTCAGCAAAGGTCTGACAATCAGAAAGTTCCACACTGTGATGCTCCATGTGTCCTGTCGTTTATAGGGAAGCAGATTCCAGGGATAAAATGAAGGACATTGGGGCAGATTTACTTACCCGGCCCATTCGCGATCCAGCGGCGCGTTCTCTGCGGTGGATTCGGGTCAGGCCGGGATTCACTAAGGCAGTTCCTCCGCCGTCCACCAGGTGGCGCTGCTGCGCTGAAGAGCATCGGAACGCACTGGAATTCACAGAGGCCGGCTGAGTGAAGGTAAGAGCGAGTCCAGCGACACATTTTCCGTTTTTAAATGCCGCGTTTTTTTAGAATACGTCGGGTTTTCGTGCGGCCACGCCCCCCGATTTCTGCCGCGCGCATGCCGGCGTCGATGCGCCACAATCCGATCGCGTGCGCCAAATTCCCGGGGCAATTCAGGGGAATTCGGCGCAAATCGGAAATTATTCGGGTAACACGTCGGGAAAACGCGAATTGGGCCCTTAGTAAATGACCCCCATTGTGTAGAATACAATATTCTTTTATCATCTCATATATAATAGTCTCTAGTGATATAAGAGGAAAGGAGAGGAGAGGATATTGACATCTTTGTAATTTCTTGGCTCCCCTGGATCTATTTGTGCATCACGTGGCACATCTGTGCTGACCTCACAGCTTTTGGGCTAGAGAAAGAGCGACCAAATGTCCCTCCCAATTTTCATAAACCCTGCCTATTGCCTCGTTCCTAGTCCCTCCCCCAAACATAGTATAATATTGACTTTAATGGCCCCATATAGTATAGTGCATCCTTCTTGTGGCTACTGTCCCCCCCCCCCCCATGAACCCATATATTAATATAATTTTATAGTTTTTAATTTTATCCTCCCCTTTATTTTTAATTACATTTTTATTAAGACACCAATAAATGCAAACTGAAGATACTTAGTTGATAAGAAGTATTATCAAATAAGCAATGGGGTTATTCACACCTGAGTATTTCTGAGTGTGAGGTTATGGGACATTGATGGGTAGTTGGAGCCAAGGGTTTCACATAGCAAAGTAGATCAACATTGTCTTTTGCCTGAGAGCGAGCATTTTTTTGCACTGGCAATAATGGCCCCTCATTTTCAATTGCAGATTTAGTTAAGGGAGGGGGGGGGGGGGATTTTGACCCCCTGGCAATCGACAGTTTAGTGGCCTAAAGGATATGTCAAAGGTTTGTCCCTCCGAAATGGTAGCCCTCTATCTATCTCTGACCAGCTAGAGGCTGAAGTGTACGCCCACATTGCTCTAATTTGCCAGAGGAGGAAGGTGTGATAATAACAAATTAGGTTTAGGGATCTTCCTTTTTTTGGCCCTATATTTATAATGTTTCTCCTCCATAGCCCTCAT
Organism: Engystomops pustulosus; assembly: GCF_040894005.1. Taxonomy (NCBI): domain Eukaryota; kingdom Metazoa; phylum Chordata; class Amphibia; order Anura; family Leptodactylidae; genus Engystomops; species Engystomops pustulosus. The sequence continues at coordinate 18,890,237 of NC_092416.1, forward strand.
ATTATCATATTGTGGCCCCTTGTCCTCCATCGTATCTCTTCAGCACATTTAGCATATCTTTTCAACACATTTAGAGTATTGTATATCTTCAAAACATTTAGCCAGTCACTGTAATGAGGGCTGGATCTGTATGTGTGTCTTCAATGTGTAAATTTGTGTTGTGTGTCTTGTCTATGGTATTTTATATCATGATATATGTGTAACTCCTGTTAAGGAGGTCGCACTGGTTTCGGACGCCATCTTGACTACTGTCCGCCATCTTAGATACAGCGGCCACCTTGGGGGGGGGTATGCTTCCCTCTTAGAAGCTATAGAGTTAAATGTTTTAATTCAGCTATTTTTCTCATTTAAACTGTTGTTTGCCTTTTCACAATATCCTTGGCATTTCTTTCCGTCCTTCGGGCCTCTGTATTCTTGTTATTTATTTTGGTTATGAAGAAGCTTCTAGGAGCCATTGTGTAGATAAGCATGGCTGTAAACAAGGCCTAGTCATTTTTCCCAGAATGTGCTGGTACAAAAGCATAATGGCCAATAGGATCTAAGTGTCTTATCTCCATTCATACAACACCCCAAATGCTGATCTCTATGTGCTAAAATATAGCTGTATCTGTTTGAAATAAACAGTTTGATTTGAGTGCATCGGAAGACCGACTGTGGGGCACATTTACTTACCCGGTCCAGTCGCGATCCAGCGGCGCGTTCTCTGCTCTGCATTCGGGTCCGGCCGGGATTTATGAATGTAGTTCTTCCGCCGTCCACCAGGTGGCGCTGCTGCGCTGAAAGTCATCTCATCGCGCCGGAATTCACCACCTCGGACCAAGTGAAGGTAAGCGCTCCCCAAGCGACACTTTTTCGGTTTTTAAATGCGGCGGTTTTTCCGAATACGTCGGGTTTTCGTTCGGCCACGCCCCCCGATTTCCGTCGCGCGCATGCCGGCGCCGATGCGCCACAATCCGATCGCGTGCGCCACAATCCCGGGGCAATTCAGGTACAATCGGCGCAAATCGGAAATATTCGCGTAACACGTCGGGAAAACGCGAATCGGGCCCTTAGTAAATGACCCCCTGTGTCTTTCATTTACTCTGTCAGCTCGCTGCCGGCAGCTATCTCATCCTCCCTCAAAGGGTTAATTAGGACTCACCTTACAAAAGTCAAGAGGGCTGTTGGGGCCCTGCATAAAAATCCCTAACAATATTTGGCGTCCTTTCCTGGGTGGGCTTAGAAGTGAGCAACAACAGCACCAAGACAGCCTCCGTGAAGTGTCCCCGCCGGCTCGGTGAACAGAACTGACCAGAGAGCTCTCAGGGTAAGATATTAATTTTTATTGTCTACCTTGATTTGTCACTTCTGGTTCACTGGTTGGACGGACCGGGTAAGACTGTCTCTGTGTTATGTATTTGCCACTGTTGTTCACTGTAACCTAAGCTCATAGTTTTTGGCAAAGAACCACTTTGTAAGGTGATGGACAGAGACTGGACAGTGACGGATGGTCAGACAGTCTGTGGTGTTAGCTGAAGCAGTGAGACGGGAAGTAGTAACCCTTAGATGTCTGCAATGCTAGAGTGGGAGAGTGGGAGATATTCTGTTGTGATTATCATAGTGTCTATAGCACTGTTTGACTGGTGCCAATAGGGTTGCCCATAGAGGTAGAGAGCTCAATTTGTGCACGTGCAGCGGAGACCCGCTCTGATCAAGTGTGTGTTTAGCTTTCTTTTTTTGGGAGTCTGAACAGCCTCGTGGGACTGTAAGAACTAGTAGTGACTTAGTAAAGAGTCGGTAAGAGAGTGGACTTGGTGTAGTCGGTGAAAGAGTAGTGACAGGTCAGAGTTGACTTGGTGTAGAGTCCTCTGTGGAAGTCTGGTATCTAGTTTCTTTGGGGTCAGTAAATCGAGGTGTTGGCATTCGCTGTGTCTGTGGGGACAAGTTTGGTTGTGTTGCAGTAGTAGGCATTTATGATGAGTTGTGAATTGGAATTGAGCCAAGTGCATTGCAGACAAAAAGATGTAGGTAGACAGAAGATTGGCATGATGTAAGTAGATAGAAGGTTGTTGAGTTAAGTAGGACTGATGGAAAAGTGTAAGTTGACATGATCGGACATAAGGGCTGGTAGTTTTGTATTGAAATGAGAAGTAGTATTGAAGGTTTGAAGGTTTTGGGATGTGTCAGATGATCTGATGATTGTACAAGTGATCAGATTTGGAAACAGACACTTATAGCCTCTGACTTTGACGGACGGACTAGGACAGAGTGACAGGAATCCTTCAGAGTGCCCAATGAAGAAAGAGACAGGCGATAAGGGACATTTCAAAGTTTTTGATGTAGAAAGAATTTGAGAAAAAGATTTTATTCTATTTTCCTTGGAGTGAAAAATGGCCCCTGTAATCCAGACTCCACCCCTGTATCTGGTGGTTAGAGAAGATGACACGCCCTACCATCCTCCAGTGGCGGCCATCTTAAGTCAGTTTATTTTTCAGTGGCGGCCATTTTAAGTTATATTCCCTTCAAGTCCCTGAAAGTTGATTGCTGTTGGCAGCCATAAAAGCTGTTGTGGGGCTTTGTAGGATAGCAGCTGACCATGCTTGGGGCGTCTGCTAGGGGTCTTGGGAGTGAGGGATGTTGTTTGTTTGTGTATTATTAAAATTTATTGATCCCGACAATTAGAGAAAAATTACTATGAAAAAGTGTTACAATGTCTCCGGTACCTGCTTTCTGGCATTTAAGGGGTTAACAAAAGGGTGGGGGCTGTTGGAGCTGCGTTTTGTTTTGTGAAGAACTGACATGTGCTGTGTCTGTCTTATCTATGAGAGAGACGATAGTGACCTTGATGTTCACGGAAAACTGAATTTCTCCATATTGAGTTGCCTGGAATCTGTGTTCTGTTATCTCGTGGTTTACAGGCTAGTGAGAACATTCACATTTGGGAGGGGTAGATCGCTGCGTTTAGAGTTCTTCCTGACAATCTAAAAAAGACTTGAAGGAATGTATTTGGTTGTGGAACAGGGATACAGTATGATGTGATGTCCTCCTGTGTACCCCATGAACAGACTAAGCAAGAACGAGCCCCCCAACTGTATTACAGAGACTATGACTGACTTTTGTTCCTTTTTGATTAAAAACCATCTTAAGTGTACCTGGATTTTATTGAGACGTTGGAGTCTGGCCAGAACTTTATAGGTAGCACAGAACACTGGGCTGGAGATGTGGTGGAGGGACTCTGACACATTGACGTACAGAGGGAATAGAGGATGTTTCACAGACCACGCCGAAGTGAGATTGACAACATCTCCGGAAGTCTCAACCGACCAACCCAAGTGGGCGTTGCGGGGAGGCGACATTACTGTAGTGAGTGGCGGAGACGGCCCCAACAGGGCAGGACAAGGGGTGGTTACGGATAAGGATGTTAGCGAGAACAGTCCTCCTTCTGAACGGACCCCCCAAACAGAGTTATCGATCGCCTTTCATTGTAGAACTCTCCCCTGCTAGTCCGATGATGATTTTAGCCCATTCCCGGTCAAGAAAAGACTCAGAAAGAACAGCCGGATACATGTAGCATGGTCCATGACCTCCAAGCTGCCAATGAGTGTACTGAAGCCCAGTGGTCCCTAGCCCAAACTGGCAGCAGTCCCTGAGAGTGACATATTATTCACTGTTGATTTGGCAAATGTTTTCCTCTCTGTGCCCCTACATGAAGATTGCCAGTACCTATTTGCCTTTACCAGTTCAGTATTCCAGTACACCTGGTGCAGATTCCCACAAGGGGGGTAAAACTCACCCAGCCAAGAACTACACGGCCCTACAGGGAGTAGACTGGCAGACTAACCCCTTAATGGATGTTCTCCTTTTCAGTATGCGGATGACCTACTTTTTTGTTTGCCAGGATGCATTTATTGACCTTATATGTTTTCTGTTCCAGAAGGGTTGCAAAGTTTCCAAAGACAAACTCCAGTACTGCCAGGAGAAGGTGGTCTTCCTAGGCCACTACTTCTCAGCCACAGGCTGATACCTGACAGAGGAAAGAAAGCTGGCAGTCCAGAATGTGCCCCTGTCCTGAGGCCCTAAGGCTCTCCAAATGTTTCTAGGACTGGCCAGCTCCTGCAGGCCTAGGATAAGGTCTGCTGCCCCCAGCCCAATGCTGCCCCTTTCTGACTGCATTGCCTCTTCCCCATTTGCCCTTAGTCAGGAGGCAGTTGATGCATTCCATAGCCTTAAGCTGGCAAATTCTGTCTGCCCTGGCCCTGGGCACATGCCACTGAGCCAGACCTTTTATTTTATTTTGCACGGAGTATCTAGGAGACAGGTGTATTATCCCAGGAACGTGGTGGCCTCCCCAGTGGCCCACTATTAGGCCCGGTTAGACTCAGTCGTGTGGGGAGCCCCTCATGTGTTAGTAGCTGCAGCCAGCAATCTGCTCAGCAAGGCCAATGAGCTGATCCTAGACCCTAGATCACTCAGTTACAGTGCAAACCCCACATACCTTGCACAGTGTCTTCACCCAAGTACCGCCCAAGCATGTGAGCCAAGGCCAGACAGCTCAGACTCCAGTGTGCACTCCTGATGCCCCAGGACACACTCATAAGGTGCACAGCCCTGAATCCTTCATTCTATCACCAGTCTTCCAGGATTCAGAGAGGGGGGAGAGAAGGGTGATTAACCCAGATGTTGAGTTTTATTTCTCATAGATGGCTCCAGGTCTGCAGGAGAAGACAGATGGTTCTATGCTGGATATGCAGTGGTCAGTGGCGCACATGAGGTAGTACAAGCAGAACCACTCCCTCCACACAGGTCAGCGCAGGAGGTGAAGTGATGGCACTCAGGGAAGCGCTACAGCTGGTGGAAGGTAAAAGGGCGAACGTCTATACTCAAGGTATAGTCCTGGGGTCTAAACACGACTATGAACCCTTATGGAAGGCTAGAGATTTCCTCACCTCTGCAGGGACACCCTTTAAGCATGGCACGCTGGTTAAAGAGTTCATGGATGCTCTCCTACTTCCACAAGAGGTGAGGATAATAAAAGTTAAACCACACACAATTTGGTAACTCCACAAGCCAAAGGCAAGTATGTGGCCGACGGGATGGCGAAGGCAGCTGCACAGATGGAGCCCGGAGACTGTCCTGAAGTCTCAGCGGTGAGTTCTGAGCTAAAAGTTTGATCCACAGGTGTTCCAGTCCCTGGTGGCCCGAGAGTCATCAGAAGTGAAGGAAGTGTGGAGGAAAGCTGGAGGCCAGAAGCCGATGGGACCTGGATGCTGGGAGAGAGGGTGTGCCTGCCCGGAGCCCTGCACCCGAAAGTAAGTCAAGTAGCCCACGGACACATACACATCCAAAATGGCCATGCTAGTGCTCATAAACCGCAAGTGGTTTGCCCGGGCATTACTACCCCTGTCACTAGACTAGTGAAAGCCTTTATAGTCTGTGCCCGCCACAGCCCGGGTAAGGTGGTAAAGACCCCACAGAAGGTGACACCCAAGCTGCTGTATCCCTTCCAGAGACTGCAGATGGATTTTATCCAGCTACCAAAAAGTGGTGCGTATTTTTCTGCAGGTTTGGACTTCCAGAGACCATAGAGTCCGGTCGCAGAACCCACTTCACTGGACAGGTAAAGACCTTAAACCTTGTCCCTCCTGGGTATAGAACACGCCCTGCACACCCCTTGCCCTTCCCAAGTTGGTGGTGCGTTTGAGATACTTTATATGGCACTCTTAAGTTAGAGATCCGGGAGGCCATGGAAGTAACAGAGAAACCATGGTGCGAGTGCCTTCCTGCTGCCCACCATTCAGTTAGGACCACCCCCAACAGAAAGATGGGATTGTCCTCCTTTGAAGTACTTTTTGGCTGTGCACCCAGACTAGGCCCCTACTTCCCACCGACCCTAGAGATGATGGCAGGAAACCAGGTGGAACATGCCACACAATTGAGCCAGGCCTTGAAAAAGGTCGGCAAAAGTGTTTCTGATTCCTTTTTCAGATGCAGACAGAGACCTCAGGACGCATAACCTGAAGCCTGGAGACTACGGGTGGTGAAGACACACCAGAGAGAGAGTCTGGAGCCTCGCTAAGATGGTCCTTTCCAAGTCCTGCTGACCAGTGCCACGTCTGAAGCTAGAGGGAAGTCAGCACGCTTCCACGCTTTCTATTGTAAACTTACTTCTTGCTAGCTAGTCTCTTCTGACTGACTGTATGCTCAGGAACACCCCAACCATGACTATCACTGTAACTATAGGGCTGACCAGGATGCCCCCAGGGTAGGAGACTTTACCTACGGTTGGTGCAACAAGACAATGACCTTCTTTAACATTGACAGCACAGGTAACCCTGTATTAGCAGTGTCTGATGTGTACAGGATTTGTGGGGATAGGAGAGTCAGGTCAGGCCTAGAGGCTGGGAAGGTGAGTGTGCTGTGATAAGATTTGTGCATTCCTTCCTCGTGATCCCCAGGTTGATCAGACACATAAGAAAAGGTAGAGAATCCCAAAGGATTCTGGAGGTCTGAGAAAGAAGCACCTAGATGACAACGTTTATATGGATACAATGGGAGCACCAAGGGGGGGGTCCCAGATGAGTACAAGGCCCACAATCAGATATGGGCAGGTCTAGAGTCCATTATTCCCCAGAGAGCTATGAGCATGTTGGTTGGGTAACTGTTTTTTATTGTAATCAACAGAGATTTGTGAATTATACCGGAGATGCTTCCCAGAACCACATGGCTTTGACCCCACATGACCCTTGCTGAGAAGGGAGGAGTCTGTAAGATGGTGGGAGTGGCTTGTCGCATATACATCCCAGATGACATCGCCCCCTATGGATCCATTACCCATGCACTTGAAGAGATTAAAGGACTGTCCAGGAAACTCAAGAGAAACTCTGGGGTGGACACTTTGTCCTTCACTTTGTGGTTGGGGGATTGGAAGGGTTTCCTTTAAGTGGGGGTGATATTGGGGATTGTGATTTTGCTCTTGTCACTTATGGCGTGCTGTGTGGTCCACCTCATCAAGTTCACCATGTCCCAGATGGCCGTCCAAGCGGTAAGAACCACGACAGGAGAAGTGCCCGGAGCGGAGGATGATGCTGCCTGTTTACAAACCTATGGACTAGGGCAGTGATGGCGAACCTTTTAGAGGCCGAGTGCCCAAACTACAACAAAGACCCGCTTATTTATTGCAAAGTGCCAACACAGAAATTTAATTTGTGATTTATACTCCCTTCTCTGTCAGTTTTCATTGATACCAGCACCTGAGGATATCAATAAAGCAGAAAATAGTCCCAGGTAGAGCTGTCACTTTAAAATACATCTGTGCACAGCAAGTTCTGGGCTGTCTGGGACTGCAGGAAGATACCTGGAGTCATCTCTGGTGATGGCCAGAGTGCCCACAGAAAGGGCTCTGAGTGCCACCTCTGGCACCAGTGCCATAGGTTAGCCACCACTGGACTAGGGGAACTCAGTGATGTGATTTGAGTGTGCGGGCCTGTAACCCCTGAGTGACCAGCCTCCAGGGGATCTGGTGAAGAGTTAACAAGTCCAGCAGGTACGGGCTTAGCCTACCTGTGGGTACCTGGAGCTTGAGGAGGTCGCTCAGGATGGAGTTACAGGCCAGCAAAGCTCAAAAGGGGGGAATTGTTAAGGAGGTCGCACTGGTTTCGGACGCCATCTTGACTACTGTCCGCCATCTTAGATACAGCGGCCACCTTGGGGGGGGGGGTATGCTTCCCTCTTAGAAGCTATAGGGTTAAATGTTTTAATTCAGCTATTTTTCTCATTTAAACTGTTGTTTGCCTTTTCACAATATCCTTGGCATTTCTTACTGTCCTTCGGGCCTCTGTATTCTTGTTATTTATTTTGGTTATGAAGAAGCTTCTAGGAGCCATTGTGTAGATAAGCATGGCTGTAAACAAGGCCTAGTCATTTTTCCCAGAATGTGCTGGGACAAAAACATAATGGCCAATAGAATCTAAGTGTCTTATCAACACCCCAAATGCTGATCTCTATGTGTTAAAATATAGCGGTATTTGTTTGAAATAAACAGTGTGATTTGAGTGCATCGGAAGACCGACTGTGGGGGTCATTTACTAAGGGCCCGATTCGCGTTTTCCCGACGTGTAACCCGAATATTTCCGATTTGCGCCGCTTGTACATGAATTGCCCCGGGTTTTTGGCGCACGCGATCGGATTGTGGCGCATCGGGGCCGGCATGCGCGCGACAGAAATCGGGGGGGCGTGGCCGAACGAAAACCCGACGTATTCGGAAAAACCGCCGCATTTAAAAACCGAAAATGTGTCGCTTGGGGAGCGCTCACCTTCACCTTCTATGGGATGGTGCATTCCGGGGCGTTAAGATTATTTTCGGCGCTGCAGCGCCACCTGGTGGACGGCGGAGGAACTACCATCTTAAATCCCAGCCGGACCCGAATCCTGTGCAGAGAACGCGCCGCTGGATCGCGAATGGGCCGGGTAAGTAAATGTGCCCCTGTGTCTTTTCATTTACTCTGTCAGCTCGCTGCCGGCAGCTATCTCATCCTCCCTCAAAGGGTTAATTAGGACTCACCTTACAAAAGTCAAGAGGGCTGTTGGGGCCCTGCATAAAAATCCCTAACACTCCCAACTGTATTCAACCTTACTTTCGGTACTATTCAGGAAACTTGGAACAAATCCTGTACTCCTGCACCAGTACTCCTGCACCTGCGCTGGCTACCTACAGTGGGTACAGTGGCGTACCTATCGCGGTCGTGGGGGGTGCAGTTGAGACCCCCCTGTCATGCATCGGCTGCATCGGCAACTGACACCTTCCTCCCCCACTGCCCAGCGGCACAGCCGGCCACTCTCCCTCGTGCCCAATAACAACACTGGCCGCTCTTCCCCCAGCACTCTACCTCCCCCCGACACCGCCGACAGCCTCCTGGATGCCCCGTCCACCAAATGACACGGACTCCGCCCCTCCAATCCTCAGCTCCTCCAGTCCTCAGATGTAAGTCCCTCTATGTATGTACTGTGTGTGTTGTGTATGTGCTGTGTGTGTGAGTTCATGTGCTGTGTTGTGTATATGGTGTGTGTGTGTGCCCTGTGAGTATATGTGCTGTGTGAGTGTACGTGCTGTGTGAGTGTATGTTGTGTATGCAGGGATGCACCTAGCCTTTCTGCTGCCTGAGGCGAGCTATAGAATGACGCCCCCCCCCTCCATATATGTAATATATCAAGGAGCGTCAGGACCAGACCCAATCATATTGGTTTAATTTGAAAATAAAGCAATGCAAAATACATAGAGTGTGCCACCATGTACTATATTAAAACACAGCGAGCTACCACAAAGCACAAAATACATACAACAATCCGCCATATAATATAAAATCAATCCATCATGCCACCATATATTATAAAATACATCAGGCCCCCCCATGTAATATATAATAGGTCCAGCGTGCCGCCATATGCCATATAATACATACAGCGTGCCCCCATATACCATATAATACATACAGCGTGCCCCCATATACCATATAATACATACAGCGTGCTGCCATATACCATATAATACATACAGCGTGCCGCCACATACCATATAATACATACAGCGTGCTGCCATATACCATATAATACATACAGCGTGCTGCCATATACCATATAATACATACAGCGTGCCGCCACATACCATATAATACATACAGCGTGCTGCCATATACCATATAATACATACAGCGTGCCCCCATATACCATATAATACATACAGCGTTCCCCCATATACCATATAATACATACAGCGTGCCACCATATACCATATAATACATACAGCGTGCCGCCATATACCATATAATACATACAGCGTGCCGCCATATACCATATAATACATACAGCGTGCCGCCATATACCATATAATACATACAGTGTGCCCCTATATACCATATAATACATACAGCGTGGCGCCATATACCATATAATACATACAGCGTGTCCCCATATACCATATAATACATACAGCGTGCCCCCATATACCATATAATACATACAGCGTGCCGCCATATACCATATAATACATACAGCGTGCCACCATATACCATATAATACATACAGCGTGCCACCATATACCATATAATACATACAGCGTGCCCCCATATACTATGTAATACATACAGCATGCCGATATGTAAAATATACTATATGGAGGCACGCCGTGTGTATTATATACTATATGGAGGCACGCCGTGTGTATTATATACTATATGGAGGCACGCCGTGTGTATTATATACTATATGGAGGCACGCCGTGTGTATTATATACTATATGGAGGCACGCCGCGTGTATTATATACTATATGGAGGCACGCCGCGTGTATTATATACTATATGGAGGCACGCCGTGTGTATAATATGGTATATGGCGTATGCTGTATGTATTATATGGTATATGGCGGCACGCTGTATGTATTATATGGTATATGGTGGTATGCTGTGTGTATTTTATATTGAATACAGCGTGCATAAAGTATACAATACATACAGCGTGCCTCCATATATATATATATATACAGTATACACACTCATACAGCAGGTACATATATATACAGCATATACACTCATATAGCATGCATATACCCACACACTCACCACACACATACAGTATACACAGACTTATATACAGTCATACAGTATACATACACACACACACACTGTAGAGTATATACATGCATACAGAGATGCATCTAAATATATAGTAGCTACATACTTACCATAATCGTTGAGGCAGGCCGAGGACGGGTGAGTCGGGCGGCCGGGAGGGGATCGGAGCCGGGAGCGAGACCCGGGGGGGGGGGGGGGTGTTTAGGAACTTCTGAGTCGAGTGCCGTGGTTGGAGCTGGGGGGGGGGGGGCTCAGTGTTCGGAGCCAGGAGCCGAGGGGATGGGTGGTTTGGTTGGTCGGTGGTCGGAGCCGGGGCGAGGGTTGGGGGGGAGAGCTGGGAACGCGGGGGCGGGAGGGATCGGCGCCGACAATTTTCGGAACGGAGAGCGGCAAGCGGTGGTGTGGGGTGAGCTGAGGTATACGGAGGGAGGGAGTGTCGGCCGGCGGCCGGAACTAGGTGCTGGACGGAGCTCTGGAGTGCTTCTGGGCCGGAAGCATGGTGCCACAGGGAGGGCTGCAACAGCCCCTTCGGCGGGCGGGAGATCCATGCAGGCGGGGGTCGGGTGCACGGTGCATGCGTCGGCGGGAAACTCGATGTCAGCAGGCGGGGAGCGGAAGCACGGTGCCGCCCCTTTGTCGAGCAGGAGGCGTGCCACCTGAGGTGAGATGCTCAACTCGCCTCATGGCAGGTGCGCCCCTGGGTGTATGAGCTGTGTATGTGCTGTGTGAGTGTATGTACTGTGTGAGTGTATATGGTGTATGAGCTGTGTATGTGCTGTATGAGTGTATGTGCTGTGTGAGTGTATGTGCTGTTTGTGTATTGTATGTGCGCCCTGTGAGTGTGTGAATGTGGCATGTGCCAGTGCGCTGTGAGTGTATATGGTGTGTGTGCACTGTGAGTGTATGAATATGCTCTGTGAGTGTATGTGCTTGTGTGTGTTTATGTTGTATATACTGTATGTGTGTATATGCTGTATGTACGTGTCTACATAAATGTGTGTATAAGTGTATACATGTACGTGTGTAAAAGTATCATGGGCGGGCATCACGAGCGGGCATCACGGAGCGAGCCTCACAGAGCGGAGAGGGGGCTGAAGCGGGCATCACGGAGCGGGCATCACGGAGCGGAGTGGGCGCTGGAGCGGGCTACACGGAGCCGGCATGGAGGAGAGGAGCGGGGGCTGAAGTGGAGGCTGGAGCGGAGCGGGCTGGAGCAGGACCAACAGTCCGACCCAGTGAAGAACACATTGCACATTATTGCAACATGTATGGAAACATCTGCAATGTATTCTTCACACATAGGGGGTCATTTACTAAGGGCCCGATTCGCGTTTTCCCGACGTGTTACCCGAATATTTCCGATTTGCGCCGATTTTCCCTGAATTGCCCCGGGTTTTTGGCTCACGCGATCGGATTTTGGCGCATCGGCGTTTGCATGCACGCGACGGAAATCGGGGGCGTGGCCGAACAAAAACCTGATGGATTCGGAAAAACCGCCGCATTTAAAACAAAAAATCTGTTGCGGAGCTTGCACTTACCTTCACTCAGCCCGAGCCGGTGAACTCCAGCGCGTTCCGATGCTTTTCAGCGCAGCAGCGCCACCTGGTGGACGGCAGAGGAACTACCTTAATAAATCCTGGCCGGACCCAAATCCAGCGCAGATAACGCGCCGCTGGATCGCGAATGGACCAGGTAAGTAAATCTGCCCCATAGTGTTCTTCATATACTATTGTGAAGAACACTGTTCGGCGCGCATGTCTTCCGATAAGTTAGCAGATCTTTGGAACATCTGCAATGTGTTCTTCACTGTGATCTTTCAATGTGTTCTTTCAGTGAAAACATCTGCAATGTGTTCTACAGTGTTCTTTCAGTGAAAAATGCTCAAGTCTCCCATTCACTTCAATGGGGTTCGTTATTCATTACGAGCACTCGAGCATCGGGAAAAGTTCGACCCAAGTAACGAGCACACAAGCATTTTAGTGCTCGCTAATCTCTAGCGTACTTGAACTGGCTCGTTTCTTGGACGAGTATTTCGCCTGCTCGAGAACGAGCTTTCACTTAAGGAAACACAGTAAAGAACAGTGAAGAATACAATGAACACAGTGAACACATGATCATTTAAGTGAAGAACATAGTGAAGAACACAGTGAAGAACACATTGCAGATGTTTCCGTACATCTGCTAACTTATCAGACGACATGAGTACAGAAAGGTGTTCTTCACAATAGTATGTGAAGAACAATATGTGTGAAGAACACATTGCAGATGTATAACACGGGTCATTCTCCTTTTTGAAGTTCCATGAATATTCCATTGAATAAAAATAACGAAGAAACAGGACTGACTTCCTTATTTCTCAATAAAATGACACATTTTATTGGTCCCCTTGAAAAATGCTCGGGTCTCCCATTGACTTCAATGGGGCTCGTTATTCGAGACGAGCACTCGAGCATCGGAAAAAGTTTGACTCGAGTAACGAGCACCCGAGCATTTTAGTGCTCGCTCATCTCTAATCATGTACAGTGGGGCTCAGGCACAGTGTGTGGCAGCAATCTCTGATGTCAGAGTATGTAATGTGTGGTGCCACTCTCCAAGGCAGGTAATGTAGGATGTGATTCTCTCTTAAGGCACTGGGCCCAGTGTTATTTCCGTAAGCCACTCTCTGACCAGCAACAAGTGTGGGGAGGATTTTCCAGCAGGTATTCAAAGGTATTAGCTGTTGAAATAATTACAATAGTGCAACATCATTCACAATTTTTTCTATTTTTATTTTCTTCCAAGGACTTAGCAGAAATGGTTTTTGGATTATATGATCCTTCCTTCACTTGATCAGATGTCTCTTTCCATCTGTGAAATTTCCTGTGATAACTGACTGTAAGATAAGGGGACAAATGAAGACAATGCAACAACACCAACTACCACAACTAGTACTACAGTACTAGAACTACAACTACTACGACTACTGCTTATACAACTACAACACTAGAACTACAACTACTACTACAACTATTACTACAGTACTAGAACTACAACTACTACTACAACTACTACTACAGTACTAGAACTACAACTACTACTACAACTACTACTACAGTACTAGAACTACAACTATTACTACAGTACTAGAACTACAACTACTACTACAACTACAACTACTACTACAGTACTAGAACTACAACTACTACTACAACTACAACTACTACTACAGTACTAGAACTACAACTACTACTACAGTACTAGAACTACAACTACTACTACAACTACTACTACAGTACTAGAACTACAACTACTACTACAACTACAACTACTACTACAGTACTAGAACTACAACTACTACTACAACTACTACTACAGTACTAGAACTACTACTACAACTACAACTATTACTACAGTACTAGAACTACAACTACAACTACTACTACAGTACTAGAACTACAACTACTACTACAACTACAACTACTACTACAGTACTACAACTACAACTACTACTACAGTACTAGAACTACTACTACAGTACTAGAACTACTACGACTACTACTACAACTACTGCTTGTACAACTACAACACTAGAACTACAACTACTTCTATAAAAATAATAATCTTTATTTATATTGTGCCATCAAATTTCTCAGTGCTTTTCAAATACTGCTACTACAACTACTAGAACTAAAGCTCTACTACCAGTGTGAAAACATGTCAGCAGAGCAAGAAGTGACTCCAAATAGATACATTTCAATATTCTGCCTCTTCCAGCAATCAAGTTACGAAGTGGGGAACAGAGACCGGGGGACTGGGGTCAGCAGCGCTCAGTGGAACCAGCCTTGTACATGCAGCAACATAGAGATAGGGGAGGAGGAAGCAGAAGGTGGAAGAATTAAGAAAGACAATAAAGAGGATGGGAAGATGATGGAGAAGACACTTTGGGATCAAACTTTTACACCTTCTTGCGCTCTACTATGGACCAGCTGCATATACCATTTTCCTCTGTTCCTCTGCAACTTGATCATATAGTTTCTGTAGTGACATCTCATCTACATGATCTTTCTCAGTCTGCAGCCTCTGAAGACTCCAAACCCCCTTATCTCCTCCCATGGCAGACACCACACCCCCTTTTCTCCTTCTTCTGAAGACACCACACCCCCTTTTGTCCTCCTTCTGCAGACACCACACCCCCTTTTCTCCTCCTTCTGCAGACACCACACCCCCTTTTCTCCTTCTTCTGCAGACACCAAACCCCCTTTTCTCCTCCTTCTGCAGACACCACACCCCTTTTCTCCTTTTTCTGGAGACACCACACCCCCTTTTATCCTCCTTCTGCAGACACCACACCCCCTTTTCTCCTTCTTCTGCAGACACCACACCCCCTTTTCTCCTCCTTCTGCAGACACCACACCCATTTTCTCCTTTTTCTGCAGACACCACACCCCCTTTTCTCCTTCTTCTGAAGACACCACACCCCCTTTTCTCCTCCTTCTGCAGACACCACACCCCCTTTTCTCCTTCTTCTGCAGACACCACTTCCCCTTTCCTCCTTTTTCTGCAGACACCACTTCCCCTTTCCTCCTTCTTCTGTAGACATCACCCTTATCCCCTCCTTGTGCAGAAACTACATACCCTTATCTCTAGTGAGTTTTTGTAGCAAATTAAAAAAATAAAAGTTTGAACCTTTTTTAGGCGCAAATCAAGAGGAAACATCTACAAGCAGGTGAAATACAAAGACACATAAAGTGCACACCAGGCAAGACATTAATCATAGTTTTTTTGCGTTTTTTGGTGCAAAAACCTGGCACAGTTAGTTAATTTGGCACATTTTTGTGACTTTTTCTGGTGCACATCAAAGTTCGGCACTTAGTGGTTCTGAGTCCCTGCTCCATATCTGACATAGTGAGCGGCTGTTATACAGATGTTTGCACGGGATCTATCACTAATTTGAGCCTAAAAAGTTGCAAAAAAGTCACAAAATTGGACCTACTCTGAGCAGCTGCACTTCAAAAAACCTTCACATTTCATTACTGAAAACAAAGGTTTTCTCTTCCCAAATGAAAAAAAATTACATCTATGCAAGATGAAAAATACTTCAGAAAAGTTTTAAAATTAAAATTTCTCCAGTAACGACTTCGTCATTGTCTATGGGATCATCTCTGGGAGTGATTATTGTCTATGGGATCATCTCTGGGAGTGATTATTGTCTATGGGATCATCTCTGGGAGTGATTATTGTCTATGGGATCATCTCTGGGAGTGATTATTGTCTTATTGTACAGATCTGAGAATATTATCAGTCTCCATTTACTGTACATTATAATATAAAAGGCATTTTTCTTTCCATCTCTGTAACTTTTAGTCCCTGCAGTTACATCACAATGCGGTGCGGACATTGTACAAGCTGAGACTGTATGTGCAGAGATGAAGCCCTGAACGTTCTGCCACATTTTTTCAATCTCGTTCCATTATTAGCCAAAAATGAGATCTACTTTGTAGGGTAAAAATTAGAGACAAATTTGGTGCAAATTAATTGAACATGCGACAATTCAAAAAACGCATTTACTAAGGCAGAACTAGATCCATCATAAATCACAAGCCAGAGGCAAATATAGGCGAACCTGAGACCCGCTATGATTAATGTCCCCCATTGTGCACTGGTAGAGGGCAGACTCCTGCCAAAAAAAACAAAAAAACTTGAATCCAATGAACTTAAAGGGAACCTGTCTCCAGGAGACCCATTTTTAGCACTCCCCCAGTCCCCACAGAGCATAGTACATACACTGCCAAAGTGTTTTTGTATGAAAAATAGGTTTTACAGAAAAAAAGATATGTTATATTGTACATTTCATTAGCATCTGCTGTGTGACTAGGCAGTTGCCCAATGGGAGGGGCTGGAAAGGAGCAGCTCCCCTTCCCCCACCCCCGGGAAACATGTGACCTTTTCAAATATATGAATAACTCCCCACACTAGGGATTGGCTGTAGAGGAGCAGGGGGCGTCGCTAAGCCAAGTGATGGGTGTTTTCATATATTTGAAAAGGTCACATGGTTCCCAAGGGTGGGGGGGAACTGCTCCTTTCCAGCCCCTCCTAATTGGCAACTGCCTAGTCACACAGCAGACGCTAATGAAAGGTAAAATATAACATATCTTTTTTTCTGTAAAACCTATTTTTAATACAAAACACTTTGGCAGTGTATGTACTATGCTCTGTGGGGACTGGGGGAGTGCTAAAAATGGGTCTCCTGGTGACAGGTTCCCTTTAAATCCCCCCACCTCCTAAGTGCGGTAAAGAAACAGGAATATGAGGCTTTCCAATGGAATTAAAAGATAAGATTTACACAGAATTTTAGGGAGAGGAAAAGAAGATCATTTGGACCTTAATAACTTGTTACAAACATAAAAAAGACAAAAATGGTCTAAAGAAAACATAAAGAGAGAAGCAAAGAAGGAGAAGAAGAAGCAGAAGCAGAATCCATTATTTGCCTTGTCTGCTTGTTCATAGTTCGGGACCCTAATGACGTTTCGTGTAGATATGACTTATAGATCTGGTGCCGACTTACCTTTATGGACATTCTTTAATGGGAATACATGTCCCCTTAGGACTTATGACGTATCCATCCTGTTTACATTTACATCCTTTGTGACAATCTTCCCTACAGACCATATCTGGTACTGGACAGTAGGACTTACACCCAGCACAGTCTGCTATCTCAGCGCCTACAGGGCAATGCTCAGGGTCGGAGAGGAACGATGGACATTGTTTCTGGGGAATACATTTCTGATCGGGACCTATGAGATATCCTTTCTGTGTACATCTACATCCACTTCTACAAGTTTTATAACAACCGCTGTAGGGCACCGGGCAGCGAGCCATACAACCGCCACAGGAATGAGGGGCCGCGCCTTCCGGGCAAGATTGTTCTGTAGAAGAGAAATGTTCAGAAATGTTCATTCATTATGGAAAACATTTGCAAATCACTTGACTGGTGGATTCATACACAACTAATGTTATGTAAAAAAGAGACACATTTGCCCAGATTTCTCAAAAGTAGTGAAAACTGATGCGCAGGGTACGGTAGATTCATCAATTGTAGCGCACGGTTTTCATGAATCTGGCGCCTCCTGCACTGCTCCTATAGAGGGTACCAACTTTTTTTTTGGAGCAACATAGAGTGTGCAGCACAATTCAGTTGAGTCCCTATAATAAATATGGCACCGGAACGCCAATTTAGGTGCAGAATTTTGTGGTGTGGTGGACACAGAGCAGCCCCAACGCAAAAGTGGTGCAGACACTTTATAAATACATGTGCAAAAAGTTTGCACTTTCTTTTCAGTGCGAAATCAGACAGAAAACTGATGCAAACACTTTAATAAATGTGGGCCAATGTATATATAAGAACTTCTTTAGATCCATTCTGCACACCTTATTTTGTGCTGATCTATTCTGAAACAAAGCTCCAAATCCCATGCAGAGGTTTCTATAAAATCTAAAACTAAACTTAAAAACTAAAACTACCAATAGATGGAATAGCACAAATTAGAACTCAGTATACAGTACATGCCCTCTAGTGGGGATTTAAGGCAGCAGAATTATTCATCTTTGCTTATGGCAGGGGATTTGGAGCTCTGTGTCATAAAATCCTCTCCCCTGATACAATATATAAAACGTTAACTTCCTATTAGGAAAGAACATTAAGAATATTCAGACTATGGAAAGTTACCTAGCGAATAACACCAGGAAGACTGCAGGAAATCACTATATATCTGAGCTACCTTGCTCTTTGACCTTATCAGCGCAGCTCATATATATACATCAAAATGTTCATATATAAGAAACCTGCCACAAATAGATTTTAAGGATGGATGCCTATAGAATGGTAGCTTAGATACAGTGGCTCAGCTCTATGTTAGATTAAATCTTAGACTGTGCAGACGCACTTCCCTCCTCCCACTCTCTGAGATTATAGAAGGTAGAGGAAGGGAAGTGGAAAAGAAGCATGGGGGAGGAGATAGGGTACCAGCCTGTGAAGCTGCAGCACAGAGGGCCTGTGGTAACACCCCAAGACTTTGCAAAAGTCCCAAGTCATGACTCTGGCTTTGCACAGTGTCGTACTAGCAGTAGTTCTATGTTTACACAAGATTTATGAAGAGGAGAAATGGTCCTGTGTGACTTTTTAGCAGTGAAATGTTCCAAAAAACCTCAATACAACTGCTACGCCAAAATATCCCAGGAAAACTAATGATAAATAACCCCCATTAGCGAGAAACTTTTAGAATATTGTACGTATATAAATTGTACAAAGTTTACAGACCCCATACATTCCTGCGTCACATGCTGAACACACTGCCTGGGATGGGATTCCTTGCAGCTTATGGATCTTAAATGGAAGTAATCTGCGATTCCTTCTGTAAACATCAGCACCAACACTGAAATTGATTCATCGGTTTAGTTGCTATTAACCCCTATGCGCACCTGGATGTAATAGTACATCCCTGCGGGAAGATACTTCCCACACCGGGACGTTCTATGAAGTCCCATTTCTGGCACCAGCTCACGAATGCGATCTGAGCCAGCTCCAAACGTGAGTGTTAACCCCTTAGATGCGGCGGTCAAGCAAGACCGCAGCGTGTAAAGGTCTTCCCCTATGGACGGATCTCCTGTGCCGCTTACCGGGGGATCCGATCCACTTCTCGGCAGCCACGAGGTCTGCCAAATGCCCCGGGGCTGCCCGATCTATTCTGCAGTCAGACCCCTTCCGGCTCTGACTGTAAACTGTCTGCGCATGCGTCTGCAGGCCAGACAGTTTACACTGCTCTACAATGAATTAGTATTGTAGAGCAGTGCATTGGACTTTGACCAGCCATCAGAGACCCAAAATTATGTACCACATTAAAAACATTTAAAAAAATGTAGCCTGTATAATTTGACAATGCAAATCTGCTCTGGATGACGCTCCATCTATTCATCATCCAGCATTCTATTGCGTATCAAACTTTGTGGAGCTTTTTTCTCATTTAATCCATTGCAAATGTTTAATTTTCCAGCGAAAATGAATGTATTGTTAAAAAATGTTACAATTTGCAGACCGCACCTCCATTTTATTTTAACCCCTATAAAACACCTAAAGGGTTAACAAACATCTTAAAGGCCTCTCACAGTCAATTGAAAGTTGAGCAGGTCCATCTAAAAACGGGTTTTGGTGATTTTCCATAAAATGTGAAAAATGGCCCCCAAATTCTAAGCCTCATAACATTCTAGTAAAATATGTGGAATATAAAACAATCTCAAAATCCCCTGGATATCTCATACCGTTCCAAAGCTATAACCACTTATAGTGACACAGGTCAGATTTGAAAAATCGGTCCCAAAGGGGTTAACTCACCTGTTGTAGGTAGAGAATTAGTAAGGTTCAGAAATACCAAAGAGATAACTAAAAAAAAAAAAAAAACAAAGTAATTCAAATATCATAATTTATGTTTTGATAAAAAAAAAATAACAATTTCAATATAAATATAAATTATACTTATTATAAATCTATTATAGTAATGTTCATTTACTATCAAGTCTAATAACAAATACACTAAAATTTCACCACAACTAATAATAAAAATACTATCAATGATAACAATAGTAATAATACTACTACTAATAGTAATAATGATACTTAGATACTTAATATTATTTTTAATTTCCTCCCATACCTGATAAACAGAGAAGAATCTTCATTGTATCCATCGATGACAAAATTGTAAAATTGCTGAAAATGATGTAAAATGTTACTAGAGACCAATGTATTACAGAACTTGAGCTCCACTGATCTTCACATCCCTTTACGTCCCAGACTTTATAGCTTTCGCGAGACTCTTTTTTGGAACCCTCCAGGATGAAATATTTGTTAGTGTAATAATAAAGTTGCTTAACACTGTCTACTGGACCGCGGCCAAAAGTAACACTGTCAGGTATTACATCTCCGAAACTGTGAAGCACACCCTCACAGCTCAGTTTCGCAATTTATTACCTAACAGGAATAATTCGTGTGTGATATTGGCTAATACAGAATGTGCACATTACATTTCTTCCTTACGCAACACGGGATGGTCGAATAACATCAGGCGAGGAGAACGCAGTGGAATCCGAACATGGAACGTTAAGGAC
Source organism: Engystomops pustulosus (assembly GCF_040894005.1). NCBI lineage: Eukaryota > Metazoa > Chordata > Amphibia > Anura > Leptodactylidae > Engystomops > Engystomops pustulosus. The sequence continues at coordinate 18,910,982 of NC_092416.1, forward strand.
CCTTAAATATTTCTGACTCTACTCAAGAGAAACAGAGCTATGAAATGATGTGAGATAATAATATTGGGGAACAGTGCTGTACACATCTGGGGGGATTTCTCTTCTGTCCGGGCTTCTAGGGAGAGAGGCAGGGGCATGTAATGCTGTCTGTCATCACAAATGCCTTGGTCACAGGCAGGCCATATGCAGAGACATCCCTTCTGGTGGCTTCTCTTACATTCAATCTTATATGTTTCAGCACCTCCTTAAAATCAACCACTTAAAAAAAACCCTGCATATACTCGCCCCCGCTCCTCTTCATCTTGATCCCGTTGCTGTATGTCGCTAGTCTTGACCCACCGAGGTCACCTAGAAAAAAAAATTATAATTAGCAGCCTAAAACACTGGGACAAGATGTCCGGCACTCCGGACTGCTAATTATGTACACCCCCTGAACCTCTCTCATATGCTGGGAGAGGGAGGTGACATCATGTGAGCCTGGGAGAGGAAGGTGGTGCTAAGTATAAGTTCCTTTTCCCAGCGTGTCAAGACTAGCAGAAGACAGCACTGGGATCTAGATGAAAAGGAATGGAGGTGAATATTTGTAGGGTTTTTTTCTGTTTTTTAAGTGGTAGATTTCCTTTAAAGGATATCTTCTATTTGTTTTTTATGCATTGTGAACCGAACTGAGTGTTTTTGCTCTAAAAACAATTATAAAATTCAGGACCTTGGGAAAGCTGGGTGAAGACTGGCTGCTTAACATAAACATATTGGGGGTCATTTACTAAGGGCCCGAATCACGTTTTTTCGTCGGGTTTCCTGAATATTACCGTTTTGCGCCAAATTACCCCGGGATTTTGGCGCACGTGATCGGATTGTGGCACATCGGCGCCGGCATGCATGCGACGGAAATCGGGGGACGTGGCCGACGGAAAACCCGATGGATTCGGAAAAACCGCCGTATTTAAAAACAAAAAAAGTGTTGCTTGACACGCACTTACCTGCACCCAGCATAGGGTAGTGAACTTGGGTGAACTCCAGCGGAAATCAGCGCAGCAGCGACACCTGGTGGACATCGTACGCACTACCTTAGTGAATCCCGTCCGGACCCGAATCAGCGTCGGAGAACCCGCCGCTGGATCGCGAATGGACTGGGCAAGTAAATCTGCCCCATTATACGAAACTTCCTGAACTATCCAGACAGGTCAAATTAACCTGAGCTGGATGTCTCATACACAGTAGCTGGGGGATGGTGCAGCAATTCATTACTTCTCCCTGTCAGGGACAACACAGTGATTACACCGTGTGCAGTGCGTAATTAGAATAAGAGGAGAAGCACTGGGGCAGCCACAGAGTCTCATTATTATAATTTTATAATTGTTTTTTCAGGAAAACCACTTAGTTCAGGGATTAAACAAGATATGTTTCTGCATCGGTGTAGCTACAGCATTCTCAAGGTATGTTTGGTTCATAATGTATCAAATCAAAGGGTGGATTTCCTTTAAGTGCCTGCACCCATCTCAGGCAGTGCTGGGCCCCCTTTATCTCCAGGCCCGGTCACATTCACACAACCTACAACGACGATTGTTAATCCCCTGCTGTAACTGCTTTAATACTTGACTATTTTATAATGACCTTATGTTTTTGTCAAAAAATCTGCAAACAACAAGTAGAATTTCAAGGCGACAGTTTCTGTAAGTGCTTGGAGATTCTCCAGAGGAGCGGCATGCTTATTTTATAGAGATAGGGAGACCTAAGAGATACCTCGGACACTTCTTGGGGGACGTAGGTGACTGGTTTCTAAATCTGCATAGGAACAAAAGTCACAAACTTTTTAGGCCAAGATGACTGTTCCTGTTTATTGTTTGACAAAAATCATCACCTTAGTCATATAAACCACATTAGCAAAGCCTCCAGATATAAATAGCAGGCGCCTCAGTGACTCCTCTGACTCAATGGGCGGTCATGTATATGACAGAGGTGAAAGCTGAGGTGTGACATATGATATTATACAAACATCTCTAAAGTTACATAATATATAAGGTAGAATTGTGCCATGAAACATCTTCTATCCATCTATCCATAGTATCTCACAGCTGCTTACCCTGAGTAGTATACTGTACTACTTCCCACTGCAACCATGTGCATCAATGTCAGTCTGCTGCGCGAAAGCCTCTTTCTGTTTTTATGAAACCTAAGGGTTTTTTTTTCCAAGTTTATAAGGTGATCAGTGAGTCTTTTAGCACCCCAATTGATCACGAGAACGGGACCCCCACGATCTGGGGATTTTACTGTTGGCTCTCGGCATCATCACTGTACCTCTGCTCTGTACCATATGATAATTCAGTTTTTTGGCTTTTGAGCGGTTCAGAGCAGCAGAGGAGAGGAACTGATGCATATTGGGAGAGGGGGGGGGGGGGTTGTAGTAATATTACAGAAATCAATGCATCTTCTATTGTAATTCTACCTTTTATAGTGCAAACCACTTTTGCAAATGTTAATTGCACTGTTGGACCCAGGCAGAACCTGTCAGAAGGAAACTTTGGTTTGGTGTCCACAGGCCCAGGGGATCCTTGTTTATGCAGGCAGCGTGGCCACTGTCACCTCTGTGTCCTATGGATGGGTTCAAAGGAAAATCTAATTAGCAATTTGGAAAGAGTTTGGTTTAGCTTCACACCCGCCAGAAAGAAAATGGGAAATCATATCTATTGAATAACTCGGACATCATTTTTAATTACGAGTCTCCACTAACAGGGGCTTTATTTCACATGCATTTAGATTTTAACCATTTGGGAGCATGGAAAGATCACCTGACACCCCCAATCCTGAACATACACCCCACTTACCTGATATGAGATGAAAGTTAACAATAGGGAACATTTACTTATCCGGTCACTGCAGTTCACAGAAAGTGCATTGTCTGTCTAGAATGACTAATCACTATCACTATAATCACTAAGATCCTGCGCCCGATATCCTGCATGTGTCGCTTCCCCGCTCAGGTCCGCCGGAGTTCACCTCCTTCTTCCTGGTGTATGTAAGTGCTTGATCTTGCGACACAATTTGAAAGTTAAATCCCGCGCTCAGTCCGAATCAGTTGGCACGCACCCTAATTTGTGTCATATAGATTACGACAAAACCTGTTCTGTTAAACGCGGATACATGTAGAAACGCCCTAAAAGAGTGGAGCAGGTGTCGGCAGTAATTCTGCATTGTCGTCACAGATCATTTTGCCCTTCATTTCATCCCTCAGTGTCCACTTTCAATCGGTCAATAATCCATCAGTATTGCTAAAGCCAAAAACAAACAGGAGTGGATCCAAAACAGAGATGACCAGTAAATGGGATATGTGCATGTCCTCTGTGTTCTGTATCCACTCCTGCTTTTGGCTATCAATCCTGAAGCTTTTCATCCTTCGGACAGATGAAAGGGGAGAACCAAACATAGTGGCAATGTCATAGAGTGATGGAGGGAGAAAACAGCATTATGGAAATCACAGGGTGTTCCAGGGAGACAGCGGTCAGTTGGCAGCAGCATGAGTAGGCTGCAGAGTGGCACAATGACAAATTGTGGAGGTGGCTGAAACATGGGAGGCCACAAAGTGGAGTGTGGAGGGGGTGGCAGATGCCTGCGGGCCATCTGCACAAGTGACTCTGAGGGACACCTGGCCTCTTTCTCCACAGTATACTGCCACGGTGCTTCTGGGTCATCTGCCTCATCTTCTACCTCCTCCGGATGCTCCTGCTCCTCCTCTCCTGTCACCTGAGTGGAAAATCACTGATTTCACTGCACTTATTTGTGTTCCAATGTCCTCCTCCTCCTCCTCCTCCAGTTCAGCCCACACCGGACTCATGTCTCCATGAGATTTAGTCTCCACTTCTCCAGTGCCCTGACCAGACAGATTTTGCAGCATGAGTTCCAGGACATGAAGCAGTGGAATGACGTTATTCATCCCGCAGTCCTGGTGACTGACAAATAACGTGGCCTCTTCTAAGGGCCTGAGCAAACGTCAGGTGTCACGTATGAGCTGCCAGTGGCTGACATCAAAGTTACACAGGGGAGTACTCTGTTCCGCTTGCATCATCAAAAAATCATTAATGGCTTTTCTCTGTTCATACAGGCGGTCTAACATATGGAGGCTGGAATTCTCATGGGTGGAAACATCGCATATCAGACTATGTTGGGGTAGACGGTCTGCTGCTGCAACTCGAGGAGGGTGTGCTTGGCCTTGTAAGAATGGCTGAAGTGCGTGCACAGTGTCCTGGCTTTTTTTAGAATGTCTTGCAGATGGGTGGAAGACTTGAGGAATCTGTTGACTGTCAGATGGAACACGTGTACTATGCCACCATACCGGCCATGGCCAACCTGGGGTAGGAGCAGAAATCACCACAGCAACTATGTGGATTTTGTATGTACTAGGGGGGGGGGGGGGGGAGGGGAGCAGGCTTTGTATACTGGTGGAGAGGCTTGTATATACTGGGGGGGGGCAGGCTTTGTATACTGGTGGAGAGGCTTGTATATACCGGGGGGGAAGGGGAGAGCAGGCTTTGTATACTGGTGGAGAGGCTTGTATATACTGGGGGGGGGGCAGGCTTTGTATACTGGTGGAGAGGCTTGTATATACCGGGGGGGAAGGGGAGAGCAGGCTTTGTATACTGGTGGAGAGGCTTGTATATACTGGGGGGGGGGGCAGGCTTTGTATACTGGTGGAGAGGCTTGTATATACCGGGGGGGAAGGGGGGAGCAGGCTTTGTATACTGGTGGAGAGGTTTGTATATACCTGGGGGGGGGGGGGGGGGGGGAGGGGAGCAGGCTTTGTATAGTGGGGGATGCTGTGTATATTGGGGGGACAACCTGTGTATACTGGGGGGGGGGGTATATACTGGGGTGGGGGGATAGACTGTATTTACAGGGGGGACAGGCTTTGTATACTGGGGGGATGCTGTGTATATTGGGGGGGCAACCAGTGTATACTGAGGGGGGTTATATACTGGGGTGGGGGGAGGGGATGCTGTGTATATTGGGGGGCAGGCTGTGTATTCTGGGGTGGGGTGGGAGAAGCTTGTATATACTGGGGGGGCAGGCTTTGTATACTGGGGGGATGCTGTGTATATTGGGGGGGACAAGCTGTGTATACTGGGGGGAAGCCTGTGTATGCTGGGGGGGGGGAGCTTGTATATACTGTGGGGGGGCAGGCTTTGTATACTGGGGGGATGCTGTGTATATTGGGGGGACAACCTGTGTATACTGGGGAGGGGCTTGTATTTACTGGGGGGGGGGCTTGTATATACTGGGGGGGGGCTTGTATATACTGGGGAGGGGGGGATTGTATATACTGGGGTGGGGGGAGAGGCTGTGTAAACTGGTGGGGGGTTTAGTCAGGAAATTTATTTTTAAAAATATGAGGCGTTCCATGTGCAGCCGTGCTTCCAATCTTTTAGACCAAGGAGACAATTCAATCAAAATTCTGGCCAATTAAATTTTATTTTACATTAAAATGTTTCACAATAAAAGGAAATTGTAAAAGGTTTTCATAGAATCTTACAGCTCCGCATTTAGAGGTCAGAAACACGAACCTCTTCATCAAGCTTATTGGAAGATAAAAAACTGTTCTGGCCTCCTCCTGCTCCTATGAAGGACAAAAAGGCGCCAAAAACATTTCTCATTACTCCGATTTGTTTATTGTCGTCCCATTCATAAATTTGTGATGTTGTTCCTATTGTCTTCTATGGAGACTTCTTCAATCCATGGGAGAAAGGGTCTCTGTCGCCATCGTGTGGTGCGATACGTGTATTACATGGAAAATTCTTGCATAGTCAGATCCAGACATCTGTGGACTTTGCCGCTCTCGTGTGGTGGAATTTGGGTATTACATGGAATATTCTTGTATAGTCAGATCCAGACAACTGTGGACTTTGCCGCCCTCGTGTGGTAGAATTTGGGTATTACATGGAATATTCTTGACAGTCAGATCCAGACAACTGTTGACTTTGCTGCCCTCGTGTGGTGGAATATGGATATTACATGGGATATCCTTGCATAGTCAGATACAACAAAATTCTGTACTTTACTGCCCTCGTGTGGTGAAATTTGGGTATTACATGGAATATTCTTGTATATTCAGATCCAGACAACTGTGTACTTTGCCGCCCTCGTGTGTTGGAATTTGGGTATTACATGGAAAATTCTTGTATATTCAGGACCCAGACAACTGTGTACTTTGCTGCCCTTGTGTGGTGAAATTTGGGTATTACATGGAATATTCTAGTGTAGTCAGATCCAGACAACTGTGGACTTTGTCGCCCTCGTGTGGTGGAATTTGGGTATTACATGGAATATTCTTGTATTGTCAGATCTTAACAACTGTTGACTTTGCTGCCCTCGTGTGGTGGAATTTGGGTATTACATGGAATATTCTTGTACAGTCAGATCCAGACAACTGTGGACTTTGTCGCCCTCGTGTGGTGGAATTTGGGTATTACATGGAATATTCTTGTATTGTCAGATCTTAACAACTGTGGACTTTGCTGCCCTCGTGCGGTTAAATTTGGGTATTACATGGAATATTTTAGTGTAGTCAGATCCAGACAACTGTGGACTTTGTCGCCCTCGTGTGGTGGAATTTGGATATTACATGGAATATTCTTGTACAGTCAGATCCAGACAACTGTGGACTTTGTCGCCCTCGTGTGGTGGAATTTGGATATTACATGGAATATTCTTGTACAGTCAGATCCAGACAACTGTTGACTTTGCTGCCCTCGTGTGGTGGAGTTTGGATATTACATGGAATATTCTTGTATTGTCAGATCCAGACAACTGTGCACTTTGCTGCCCTCGTGTGGTGGAATTTGGGTATTACATGGAATATTCTTGTACAGTCAGATCCAGACAACTGTTGACTTTGCTGCCCTCGTGCGGTTAAATTTGGGTATTACATTGAATATTCTAGTGTAGTCAGATCCAAACAACTGTGGACTTTGCTGCCCTTGTGTGGTGAAATTTGGGTATTACATTGAATATTCTAGTGTAGTCAGATCCAGACAACTGTGGACTTTGTCGCCCTCGTGTGGTGGAATTTGGATATTACATGGAATATTCTTGTATTGTCAGATCTTTACAACTGTGCACATTGCTGCCCTCGTGTGGTGGAATTTGGGTATTACATGGAGTATTCTTGCATAGTCAGATCCATACAATTGTGCACTTTGCTGCCCTCGTGTGGTTAAATTTGGGTATTACATGGAATATTCTTGTATAGTCAGATCCAGACAACTGTGCACTTTCCCACCCTCGTGCGGTTAAATTTGGGTATTACATGGAATATTCTTGTACATTCAGATACAGACAACTGTGTACTTTCCCGCCCTCGTGTGGTGTAATTTGGATATTACATGGAATATTCTTGTATATTCAGATCCAGACAACTGTTTACTTTGCCGCCCTTGTGTGGTGAAATTTGGGTATTACATTGAATATTCTAGTGTGGTCAGATCCAGACAACTCTGGACTTTGTCGCCCTCGTGTGGTGGAATTTGGATATTACATGGAATATTCTTGTATATTCAGATCCAGACAACTGTGGACTTTGCCGCCCTCGTGTGGTGGAATTTGGGTATTACATGGAATATTCTTGTACAGTCAGATCCAGACAACTGTGGACTTTCCCGCCCTCGTGTGTTGGAATTTGTATATTACATGGAATATTCTTGTATATTCAGGACCCAGACAACTGTGTACTTTGCTGCCCTCGTGTGGTGGAATTTGGATATTACATGGAATATTCTTGTATATTCAGATCCAGACAACTGTGGACTTTGCCGCCCTCGTGTGGTGGAATTTGGGTATTACATGGAATATTCTTGTACAGTCAGATCCAGACAACTGTGGACTTTCCCGCCCTCGTGTGTTGGAATTTGTATATTACATGGAATATTCTTGTATATTCAGGACCCAGACAACTGTGTACTTTGCTGCCCTTGTGTGGTGGAATTTGGGTATAACATTTAATATTCTAGTGTAGTCAGACCCAGACAATTGTGGACTTTACTGCTCTCGTGTGATGGAATTTGGATATTACATGGAATATTCTTGTATAGTCAGATCCAGACAACAGTGGACTTTGTCGCCCTCGTGTGGTGGAATTTGGGTATTACATGGAATATTCTTGTATAGTCAGATCCAGACAACTGTGGACTTTGTCGCCCTCGTGTGGTGGAATTTGGGTATTACAGGGAATATTCTTGTACAGTCAGATCAAGACAACTGTTGACTTTGCTGCCCTCGTGCGGTTAAATTTGGGTATTACATGGAATATTCTTGTATATTCAGATCCAGACAACTGTTTACTTTGCTGCCCTTGTGTGGTGAAATTTGGGTATTACATTGAATATTCTAGTGTGGTCAGATCCAGACAACTGTGGACTTTGTCGCCCTCGTGTGGTGGAATTTGGATATTACATGGAATATTCTTGTATATTCAGATCCAGACAACTGTGGACTTTGCCGCCCTCGTGTGGTGGAATTTGGGTATTACATGGAATATTCTTGTATATTCAGATCCAGACAACTGTGTACTTTGCTGCCCTTGTGTGGTGGAATTTGGGTATTACATTGAATATTCTAGTGTAGTCAGATCCAGACAACTGTGGACTTTGTCGCCCTCGTGTGGTGGAATTTGGGTATTACATGGAATATTCTTGCATAGTCAGATCCATACAATTGTGTACTTTGCCGCCCTCGTGCGGTTGAATTTGGGTATTACATGGAATATTCTTGTACAGTCAGATCCAGACAACTGTGCACTTTCCCGCCCTAGTGTGGTGGAATTTGGATATTACATGGAATATTCTTGTATAGTCAGATCCAGACAACTGTGCACTTTCCCACCCTCATTTGGTGGAATTTGGATATTACATGGAATATTCTTGTACAGTCAGATCAGGACAACTGTGTACTTTCCCGCCCTCGTGCGGTTAAATTTGGGTATTACATGGAATATTCTTGTACATTCAGATACAGACAACTGTTTACTTTGCCGCCCTTGTGTGGTGAAATTTGGGTATTACATTGAATATTCTAGTGTGGTCAGATCCAGACAACTGTGGACTTTGTCGCCCTCGTGTGGTGGAATTTGGATATTACATTGAATATTCTAGTGTGGTCAGATCCAGACAACTGTGGACTTTGTCGCCCTCGTGTGGTGGAATTTGGATATTACATGGAATATTCTTGTATATTCAGATCCAGACAACTGTGTACTTTCCCGCCCTCGTGTGGTGTAATTTGGATATTACATGGAATATTCTTGTATATTCAGATCCAGACAACTGTTTACTTTGCCGCCCTTGTGTGGTGAAATTTGGGTATTACATTGAATATTCTAGTGTGGTCAGATCCAGACAACTGTGGACTTTGTCGCCCTCGTGTGGTGGAATTTGGATATTACATGGAATATTCTTGTATATTCAGATCCAGACAACTGTGGACTTTGCCGCCCTCGTGTGGTGGAATTTGGGTATTACATGGAATATTCTTGTACAGTTGGATCCAGACAACTGTGCACTTTGCCGCCCTCGTGTGGTGGAATTTGGGTATTACATGGAATATTCTTGTATATTCAGATCCAGACAACTGTGTACTTTGCCGCCCTCGTGTGGTGGAATTTGGGTATTACATGGAATATTCTTGTACAGTCAGATCCAGACAACTGTGCACTTTGCAGCCCTCGTGTGGTGAAATTTGCGTATTACATGGAATATTCTTGTACAATTAGATCCAGACAACTGTGTACTCCACTATTAGGAACATAATGGGGACAACACAATAGAATAAATAACAACTCCCCTTAAAATTGCGATTTACTCCTCTCCTTTAAGTTTCTTTGTGCACCATAAATGTTTACAATGATGTTTACAGGGATGTTTACAGGGATGTTTACAGGGATGTTTACAGGGATGTTTACAAAACGTTTACAGTATAATACCTTAGACCCCAATATTATATAAACGCCCTCCTTGCCCTCCCATAATCATAGCATGTAACCCCACATTAAGATATTCTCATCTTGGGTCGTTCAAATGATAGTTAAAGCTAATATAACAGATTAGAACTGATTAATAACCATCACCACATTGTGCTGGACCATAGAATAAACTTACCCAAACGGAGTTGATAATAAGTAGAACACAAGTTATAGAGGTAATGTCTCCCTGTTTAAAAACGAATAGCACCGAAGCGGTGCCGTTTTGAAAACATAGTAACCTGCACTTGTTTTTAATTGTCTGTTTCCTGCACGCACCCGCCAAAGAATAGTTTATATATGGCATCACACTTTATTATAGGTGCATTCATTTTTAGAACCATACAAATCGGACAATATTTAGCACCACGCATGCCAAGGAATCCATGTCGGATTTTCTCTTTCTTTGCAAGAAATCCATGCCAGATTCTCTTTCTCTCTCTGTTGTTTCAGAGAGAGGTTTCTGGTTCACTTGCATTTATTGCCTCCTTGGCGTCCGTGACACTAGCCATGAATAAGAGTGTCTGCGGACACTAGAAACGCGTAGGCGAAGCCAGGTTACCACCATCTGTCATAGCTCGCTGATGACTCAAGATACAGGCGGTTCGTGCATTTTAAGCTGTATTACCACAAGCATTTTTTCAATAAAAGAAGAAGTTTTACTACTTACCTGGGTCAAGCGCTGGATTCATTTCCTGTTTTACAATTCTGTACTTTACTGCCCTCGTGTGGTGTAATTTGGATATTACATGGAACATTCTTGTACAGTCAGATCCAGACAACTGTGTACTTTGCCGCCCTCGTGTGTTGGAATTTGTATATTACATGGAATATTCTTGTATATTCAGGACCCAGACAACTGTGTACTTTGCTGCCCTTGTGTGGTGGAATTTGGGTATTACATTGAATATTCTAGTGTAGTCAGATCCAGACAACTGTGGACTTTGTCGCCCTCGTGTGGTGGAATTTGGGTATTACATGGAATATTCTTGTATTGTCAGATCCAGACAACTGTTGACTTTGCTGCCCTCGTGTGGTGGAATTTGGGTATTACATGGAATATTCTTGCATAGTCAGATCCATACAATTGTGCACTTTGCTGCCCTCGTGCGGTTAAATTTGGGTATTACATGGAATATTCTTGTACAGTCAGATCCAGACAACTGTTGACTTTGCTGCCCTCGTGCGGTTAAATTTGGGTATTACATTGAATATTCTAGTGTAGTCAGACCCAAACAACTGTGTACTTTGCTGCCCTTGCGTGGTGAAATTTGGGTATTACATTGAATATTCTAGTGTAGTCAGATCCAGACAACTGTGGACTTTGTCGCCCTCGTGTGGTGGAATTTGGATATTACATGGAATATTCTTGTATATTCAGATCCAGACAACTGTGGACTTTGCAGCCCTCGTGTGGTGGAATTTGGATATTACATGGAATATTCTTGTATATTCAGATCCAGACAACTGTGGACTTTGCTGCCCTCGTGTGGTGGAATTTGGGTATTACATGGAGTATTCTTGCATAGTCAGATCCATACAATTGTGCACTTTGCTGCCTTCGTGTGGTTAAATTTGGGTATTACATGGAATATTTTTGTACAGTCAGATCCAGACAACTGTTGACTTTGCTGCCCTCGTGTGGTGAAATTTGCGTATTACATGGAATATTCTTGTACAATTAGATCCAGACAACTGTGTACTTTACTGCCCTCGTGTGGTGTAAATTACATGGAATATTCTTGTATATTCAGGACCCAGACAACTGTGGACTTTGTCGCCCTCGTGTGGTGGAATTTGGGTATTACATGGAATATTCTTGCATAGTCAGATCCATACAATTGTGCACTTTGCTGCCCTCGTGCGGTTAAATTTGGGTATTACATTGAATATTCTAGTGTAGTCAGATCCAAACAACTGTGTACTTTGCTGCCCTTGCGTGGTGAAATTTGGGTATTACATTGAATATTCTAGTGTAGTCAGACCCAGACAACTGTGGACTTTGTCGCCCTCGTGTGGTGGAATTTGGATATTACATGGAATATTCTTGTATTGTCAGATCTTGACAACTGTGCACTTTGCTGCCTTCGTGTGGTTAAATTTGGGTATTACATGGAATATTTTTGTACAGTCAGATCCAGACAACTGTGCACTTTGCCGCTCTCGTGTGGTGGAATTTGGATATTACATGGAATATTCTTGTATAGTCAGATCCAGACAACTGTGCACTTTCCCACCCTCATGTGGTGGAATTTGGATATTACATGGAATATTCTTGTACAGTCAGATCAAGACAACTGTTGACTTTGCTGCCCTCGTGCGGTTAAATTTGGGTATTACATGGAATATTCTTGTACATTCAGATACAGACAACTGTGTACTTTCACGCCCTCGTGTGGTGTAATTTGGATATTACATGGAATATTCTTGTATATTCAGATCCAGACAACTGTTTACTTTGCCGCCCTCGTGTGGTGGAATTTGGATATTACATGGAATATTCTAGTGTATTCAGATCCAGACAACTGTGGACTTTGTCGCCCCCGTGTGGTGGAATTTGGATATTACATGGAATATTCTTGTATATTCAGATCCAGACAACTGTGGACTTTCCCGCCCTCGTGTGGTGTAATTTGGATATTACATGGAATATTCTTGTATATTCAGATCCAGACAACTGTTTACTTTGCCGCCCTTGTGTGGTGGAATTTGGATATTACATGGAATATTCTAGTGTAGTCAGACCCAGACAACTGTGGACTTTGTCGCCCTCGTGTGGTGGAATTTGGATATTACATGGAATATTCTTGTATATTCAGATCCAGACAACTGTGCACTTTGCTGCCCTCGTGTGGTGGAATTTGGGTATTACATGGAGTATTCTTGCATAGTCAGATCCATACAATTGTGCACTTTGCTGCCTTCGTGTGGTTAAATTTGGGTATTACATGGAATATTTTTGTACAGTCAGATCCAGACAACTGTTGACTTTGCTGCCCTCGTGTGGTGAAATTTGCGTATTACATGGAATATTCTTGTACAATTAGATCCAGACAACTGTGTACTTTACTGCCCTCGTGTGGTGTAAATTACATGGAATATTCTTGTATATTCAGGACCCAGACAACTGTGGACTTTGTCGCCCTCGTGTGGTGGAATTTGGGTATTACATGGAATATTCTTGCATAGTCAGATCCATACAATTGTGCACTTTGCTGCCCTCGTGCGGTTAAATTTGGGTATTACATTGAATATTCTAGTGTAGTCAGATCCAAACAACTGTGTACTTTGCTGCCCTTGCGTGGTGAAATTTGGGTATTACATTGAATATTCTAGTGTAGTCAGACCCAGACAACTGTGGACTTTGTCGCCCTCGTGTGGTGGAATTTGGATATTACATGGAATATTTTTGTACAGTCAGATCCAGACAACTGTGCACTTTGCCGCTCTCGTGTGGTGGAATTTGGATATTACATGGAATATTCTTGTATAGTCAGATCCAGACAACTGTGCACTTTCCCACCCTCATGTGGTGGAATTTGGATATTACATGGAATATTCTTGTACAGTCAGATCAAGACAACTGTTGACTTTGCTGCCCTCGTGCGGTTAAATTTGGGTATTACATGGAATATTCTTGTACATTCAGATACAGACAACTGTGTACTTTCACGCCCTCGTGTGGTGTAATTTGGATATTACATGGAATATTCTTGTATATTCAGATCCAGACAACTGTTTACTTTGCCGCCCTCGTGTGGTGGAATTTGGATATTACATGGAATATTCTAGTGTATTCAGATCCAGACAACTGTGGACTTTGTCGCCCCCGTGTGGTGGAATTTGGATATTACATGGAATATTCTTGTATATTCAGATCCAGACAACTGTGGACTTTCCCGCCCTCGTGTGGTGTAATTTGGATATTACATGGAATATTCTTGTATATTCAGATCCAGACAACTGTTTACTTTGCCGCCCTTGTGTGGTGGAATTTGGATATTACATGGAATATTCTAGTGTAGTCAGACCCAGACAACTGTGGACTTTGTCGCCCTCGTGTGGTGGAATTTGGATATTACATGGAATATTCTTGTATATTCAGATCCAGACAACTGTGTACTTTGCAGCCCTCGTGTGGTGGAATTTGGGTATTACATGGAATATTCTTGTATTGTCAGATCTTGACAACTGTGCACTTTGCTGCCTTCGTGTGGTTAAATTTGGGTATTACATGGAATATTTTTGTACAGTCAGATCCAGACAACTGTGCACTTTGCTGCCCTCGTGTGGTGGAATTTGGATATTACATGGAATATTCTTGTATAGTCAGATCCAGACAACTGTGCACTTTCCCACCCTCATGTGGTGGAATTTGGATATTACATGGAATATTCTTGTACAGTCAGATCAAGACAACTGTTGACTTTGCTGCCCTCGTGCGGTTAAATTTGGGTATTACATGGAATATTCTTGTACAGTCAGATCAAGACAACTGTTGACTTTCCCGCCCTCGTGTGGTGTAATTTGGATATTACATGGAATATTCTTGTGTATTCAGATCCAGACAACTGTGCACTTTGCCGCCCTCGTGTGGTGGAATTTGGGTATTACATGGAATATTCTTCTACAGTTGGATCCATACAACTGTGCACTTTGCTGCCCTTGTGTGGTGGCATTTGGGTATTAGATGGAATATTCTTGAATAGTCAGATCGATACAATTGTGCACTTTGCTGCCCTTGTGTGGTGAAATTTGGGTATTACATGGAATATTCTTGTACAGTCAGATCCAGACAATTGTGGACTTTACTGCCCTCGTGTGGTGGAATTTGGGTATTACATGGAATATTCTTGTACATTCAGATCCAGACAACTGTGTACTTTGCCGCCCTCGTGTGTTGTAATTTGGGTATTACATGGAATATTCTTGTATATTCAGGACCCAGACAACTGTGTACTTTGCTGCCCTTGCGTGGTGAAATTTGGGTATTACATTGAATATTCTAGTGTAGTCAGATCCAGACAACTGTGGACTTTGCTGCCCTTGTGTGGTGAAATTTTGGTATTACATGGAATATTCTTGTATTGTCAGATCTTGACAACTGTTGACTTTGCTGCCCTCGTGTGGTGGAATTTGGGTATTACATGGAATATTCTTGCATAGTCAGATCCATACAATTGTGCACTTTGCTGCCCTCGTGTGGTTAAATTTGGGTATTACATGGAATATTTTTGTACAGTCAGATCCGGACAACTGTGGACTTTCCCGCCCTCGTGTGGTGGAATTTGGGTATTACATGGAATATTCTTGTACAGTCAGATCCAGACAACTGTGCACTTTCCCGCCCTCGTGTTGTGGAATTTGGATTATACATGGAATATTCTTGTATTGTCAGATCTTGACAACTGTGCACTTTGCTGCCCTCGTGTGGTGGAATTTGGGTATTACACGAAATATTCTTGTACAGTCAGATCCAGACAACTGTGTACTTTCCCGCCCTCGTGTGGTGTAATTTGGATATTACATGGAATATTCTTGTATATTCAGATGCAGACAACTGTTTACTTTGCCGCCCTCGTGTGGTGAAATTTGGGTATTACATTGAATATTCTAGTGTAGTCAGATCCAGACAACTGTGGACTTTGTCGCCCTCGTGTGGTGGAATTTGGATATTACATGGAATATTCTTGTATATTCAGATCCAGACAACTGTCTACTTTGCCGCCCTCGTGTGGTGGAATTTGGGTATTACATGGAATATTCTTGTACAGTTGGATCCATACAACTGTGCACTTTGCTGCCCTCGTGTGGTGGAATTTGGGTATTACATGGAATATTCTTGTATAGTCAGATCCAGACAAATGTGGACTTTGCTGCCCTCGTGTGGTGGAATTTGGATATTACATGGAATATTCTTGAATAGTCAGATCGATACAATTGTGCACTTTGCTGCCCTCGTGTGGTGGAATTTGGGTATTACATGGAATATTCTTGTACAGTCAGATCCAGACAACTGTGCACTTTCCCGCCCTCGTGTGGTGGAATTTGGATATTACATGGAATATTCTTGTACAGTCAGATCCAGACAACTGTGCACTTTCCCGCCCTCGTGTGGTGGAATTTGGATATTACATGGAATATTCTTGTATTGTCAGATTTTGACAACTGTTGACTTTGCTGCCCTCATGTGGTGGAATTTGGGTATTACATGGAATATTCTTGTATTGTCAGATCCAGACAACTGTTGACTTTGCTGCCCTCGTGTGGTGGAATTTGGGTAATACATGGAATATTCTTGTACAGTCAGATCCAGACAACTGTGCACTTTGCTGCCCTCGTGCGGTTAAATTTGGGTATTACATGGAATATTCTTGTACAGTCAGATCCAGACAACTGTGTACTTTCCCGCCCTCGTGTGGTGTAATTTGGATATTACATGGAATATTCTTGTATATTCAGATGCAGACAACTGTTTACTTTGCCGCCCTCGTGTGGTAAAATTTGGGTATTACATTGAATATTCTAGTGTAGTCAGATCCAGACAACTGTGGACTTTGTCGCCCTCGTGTGGTGGAATTTGGATATTACATGGAATATTCTTGTATATTCAGATCCAGACAACTGTCTACTTTGCCGCCCTCGTGTGGTGGAATTTGGGTATTACATGGAATATTCTTGTATAGTCAGATCCAGACAAATGTGGTCTTTGCTGCCCTCGTGTGGTGGAATTTGGATATTACATGGAATATTCTTGAATAGTCAGATCGATACAATTGTGCACTTTACTGCCCTTGTGTGATGGAATTTGGGTATTACATGGAATATTCTTGTACATTCAGATCCAGACAACTGTGTACTTTACTTCCCTCGTGTGATGGAATTTGGGTATTACATGGAATATTCTTGTATATTCAGGACCCAGACAACTGTGTACTTTGCTGCCCTTGCGTGGTGAAATTTGGGTATTACATTGAATATTCTAGTGTAGTCAGATCCAGACAACTGTGGACTTTGTCACCCTCGTGTGGTGGAATTTGGATATTACATGGAATATTCTTGTACAGTCAGATCCAGACAACTGTGCACTTTCCCGCCCTCGTGTGGTGGAATTTGGATATTACATGGAATATTCTTGTATTGTCAGATTTTGACAACTGTTGACTTTGCTGCCCTCATGTGGTGGAATTTGGGTATTACATGGAATATTCTTGTATTGTCAGATCCAGACAACTGTTGACTTTGCTGCCCTCATGTGGTGGAATTTGGGTATTACATGGAATATTCTTGTATAGTCAGATCCAGACAACTGTGTACTTTGCTGCCCTCGTGTGGTGGAATTTGGGTAATACATGGAATATTCTTGTATAGTCAGATCAGGACACCTGTGGACTTTGCCGCCCTCATGTGGTCGAATTTGGATATTACATGGAATATTCTTGTATTTTCAGATCCAGACAACTGTGGACTTTGCTGCCCTTGTGTGGTTGAATTTGGGTATTACATGGAATATTCTTGACAGTCAGATCCAGAAAATTGTGGACTTTGCTGCCCTTGTGTGGTGGAATTAGGATATTACATGGGATATCCTTTTATAGTTAGATCCACAAAATTCTGTACTTTGTGGCCCTTGTGTGGTGGAATTTGGGTATTACATGGAATATTCTTGTATTTTCAGATCCAGACAACTGTGGACTTTGCTGCCCTTGTGTGGTGGAATTTGGATATTACATGGAATATTCTTGTATTTTCAGATCCAGACAACTGTGGACTTTGCTGCCCTCGTGTGGTGGAATTTGGGTATTACATGGAATATTCTTGTATAGTCAGATCCAGACAACTGTGCAATTTGCCGCACTTGTGTGGTGAAATTTGGGTATTACATGGAATGTTCTCGTACAGTCAGATCCATACAACTGTGCACTTTGCCGCCCTCGTGTGGTGGAATTTGGGTATTACATGGAATATTCTTGACAGTCAGATCCAGACAATGGTGGACTTTGCTGCCCTTGTGTGGTGGAATTTGGATATTACATGGGATATCCTTGCATAGTCAGATCCACAAAATTCTGCACTTTGTGGCCCTCGTGTGGTGAAATTTGGGTATTACATGGAATATTCTTGTATAGTCAGATCAGGACAACTGTGGACTTTGCCGCCCTCGTGTGGTGGAATTTGGATATTACATGGAATATTCTTGTATAGTCAGATCCAGACAACTGTGCACTTTGCCGCCCTCATGTGGTGGAATTTGGATATTACATGGAATTTTCTTGTATATTCAGATCCAGACAACTGTGCACTTTGCCGCCCTCGTGTGGTGGAATTTGGGTATTACATGGAATATTCTTGTATTGTCAGATCCAGACAACTGTTGACTTTGCTGCCCTCGTGTGGTGGAATTTGGGTAATACATGGAATATTCTTGTATAGTCAGATCAGGACACCTGTGGACTTTGCCGCCCTCATGTGGTCGAATTTGGATATTACATGGAATATTCTTGTATTTTCAGATCCAGACAACTGTGGACTTTGCTGCCCTTGTGTGGTTGAATTTGGGTATTACATGGAATATTCTTGTATAGTCAGATCAGGACAACTGTGGACTTTGCTGCCCTTGTGTGGTTGAATTTGGGTATTACATGGAATATTCTTGACAGTCAGATCCAGAAAATTGTGGACTTTGCTGCCCTTGTGTGGTGGAATAAGGATATTACATGGGATATCCTTTTATAGTTAGATCCACAAAATTCTGTACTTTGTGGCCCTTGTGTGGTGGAATTTGGGTATTACATGGAATATTCTTGTATTTTCAGATCCAGACAACTGTGGACTTTGCTGCCCTTGTGTGGTGGAATTTGGATATTACATGGAATATTCTTGTATTTTCAGATCCAGACAACTGTGTACTTTGCTGCCCTCGTGTGGTGGAATTTGGGTATTACATGGAATATTCTTGTATAGTCAGATCCAGACAACTGTGCAATTTGCCGCACTTGTGTGGTGAAATTTGGGTATTACATGGAATGTTCTCGTACAGTCAGATCCATACAACTGTGCACTTTGCCGCCCTCGTGTGGTGGAATTTGGGTATTACATGGAATATTCTTGACAGTCAGATCCAGACAATGGTGGACTTTGCTGCCCTTGTGTGGTGGAATTTGGATATTACATGGGATATCCTTGCATAGTCAGATCCACAAAATTCTGCACTTTGTGGCCCTCGTGTGGTGAAATTTGGGTATTACATGGAATATTCTTGTATAGTCAGATCAGGACAACTGTGGACTTTGCCGCCCTCGTGTGGTGGAATTTGGATATTACATGGAATATTCTTGTATAGTCAGATCCAGACAACTGTGCACTTTGCCGCCCTCATGTGGTGGAATTTGGATATTACATGGAATTTTCTTGTATATTCAGATCCAGACAACTGTGCACTTTGCCGCCCTCGTGTGGTGGAATTTGGGTATTACATGGAATATTCTTGTATAGTCAGATCAGGATAACTGTGCACTTTGCTGCCCTCGTGTGGTTGAATTTGGGTATTACATGGAATATTCTTGTATATTCAGATCCAGACAACTGTGTACTTTGCTGCCCTTGTGTGGTGGAATTTGGATATTACATGGGATATCCTTTTATAGTCAGATCCACAAAATTCTGTACTTTGTGGCCCTCGTGTGGTGGAATTTGGGTATTACATGGAATATTCTTGTATATTCAGATCCAGACAACTGTGGACTTTGCTGCCCTTGTGTGGTGGATTTTGGGTATCACATAGAATATTCTCGTACAGTCGGATCCATACAACTGTGCACTTTGCTGCACTCGTGTGGTTGAATTTGGGTATTACATGGAATATTCTTGACAGTCAAATCCATACAACTGTGGACTTTGCTGCCCTTGTGTGGTGGAATTTGGATATTACATGGGATATCCTTTTATAGTCAGATCCACAAAATTCTGTACTTTGCTGCCCTTGTGTGGTGAAATTTGGATATTACATGGAATATCCTTGCATAGTCAAATCCAAACAATTTTGCACTTTGCCACCCTCGTGTGGTGGAAATTGGATATTACATGGAATATTATATTCAGATCCAGATAACTGTGCACTTTGCTGCCCTCGTGTGGTGGAATTTGGATATTACATGGAATATTCTTGTATATTCAGATCCAGACAACTGTGGACTTTTTCCCCCGTGTCTGGTGGAATTTGGATATTACATGGAATATTCTTTTATAGTCAGATCCATACAACTTAGCATTTTGCTGCCCTCATGTGGTAGAATTTGGGTATTACATGGAATATTCTTGTATATTCCGATCTAGACAACTGGACTTTGCCGCCCTCGTGTGGTGGAATTTGGATATTACATGGAATATTCTTGTATAGTCAGATTCAGACAACTGTTGACTTTGCCGCCCTCGTGTGGTGGAATTTGGATATCACATGGAATATTCTTGTATAGTCAGATTCAGACAACTGTTGACTTTGCCGCCCTCGTGTGGTGGAATTTGGGTATTACATGGAATATTCTTGTATATTCCGATCTAGACAACTGTGGACTTTGCCGCCCTCGTGTGGTGGAATTTGGATATCACATGGAATATTCTTGTATAGTCAGATTCAGACAACTGTTGACTTTGCCGCCCTCGTGTGGTGGAATTTGGATATTACATGGAATATTCTTGTATAGTCAGATTCAGACAACTGTGGACTTTGCCGCCCTCGTGTGGTGGAATTTGGATATTACATGGAATATTCTTGTACAGTCAGATCCAGACAACTGTGGACTTTGCCGCCCTCGTGTGGGGGAGTTTGGATATTACATGGAATATGCTTGTATTGTTAGATCAGGACAACTGTGCACTTTGCCGCCCTCGTGTAGTTGAGTTTTAGTATTACATGGAATATTCTTGTATTGTCAGATCCAGACAACAGTGGACTTTGCCGCCCTCTTGTGGTAAAGTTAAGTTGTTACATGAAATGTCTTCTAACTGCTCAGACTGCTCTGATCAAGCAGAGAGCGTGGAAGGTTCCGGATAAGATTTATAAATGTAGAAAATGGACTGTTCTGAAGCTGGAGAATAAAATGTGAGGAGCTACTGACTCGGTAATCTCCCAAAAAAAAAACAAAAAACAACACAGTCAGTCAGTGTCAGTGCTCAACTCTTGTCAAGGAATAGTAGTTCTGTTTGAACTACTATTCCTTGACAAGAGTTGAGCACTGACACTGACTGACTGTCTGGATAAGATTTGTTTGATTCAGTCAATATGGGGGGGGGGGGGGACTGGCTTTTTTTTTTACCTTTACAAATTCGTTAATACATTCAAAAGCAGCACAAACAAAATCTTAAGCAGCACAAACCAGCACAAATGTAGCAGAATTGATTGGCACCAGTTTTGTTTGATTTGGGTAATGAGGGGGGGGGGCTGGTTGACCTCTGGAAACTTTTATTAATATCTAAAAAACAATCGCGGCACGAACAAAAATTTCTGTTGCACAAACCAGCACAAACATTTGTTAAGGAGATTGCGCTGGTTTTGGACGACATCTTGATTACTGTCCACCATTTTAAGTATTAGCCAGGGGTCACGCTGGGGGTCAAGCACGGTCCAGTTAATGTCATGATTCAAACTTCATTTTATGTAACCTGTTTGCTGGCCTGTCAGCTAATACCCTTTAACATTTAATGAGAAGCCAGTCTGTCCTCCATTCGGAGACAGTTTATCTCTTTCTTCTCAGAAAATTAGTATAAACAATATCTGTGTACCCTGAGAACTGAGCACAATTAATAAACTTTTTGTAGAATGTATTGGAGGGCGGTTGTCGTACATTTAAACTAAGCCTATAGCATCCAAGCCCCTTATCTCCTTGTCATGCCTATCAATGCTGATTCTTCTGTCTTTTTATACATGCAGCTGTGAAAAAACGGGAGAGAAGATCTTTACATACACTAAGCGACTGACGTGCCTTGGTTTTATGTTCAAGTTCCTGGTACCAGGACAACCATGAAATATTTAATATGAAAGTCGCCTGTACAACTGATAAAAATCTCTAACACGTTTGACACCAATTTTGTTAGATTTGGTGGGGGGAGGGGCAACTTCCCTCTGGTTCACAACACCCCATAAACAGATTAGCTTGGTGCTACCCTTGCCCCCATGGCTGTGCCCAATCTTTGTTGATTGAAGTTGTTATTGTGTAAGATGAATGAATTGTTGAATTTTCGGGAGGCGTTGATCTTGTGCCAGGTAATATTCCACACATTGTATGCCCTTTTTCGTGGTTAATACTTGAATATAAGGAGACACATCACAAGTGAGGAAGATATATTCCTCCTGCCATTGTATTTCCTGTAGTTGTCTGATGAGTTGGGTGGAATCTTTTAACCCCCTTCACACTCTGCGACGTATATATCTGCCATAGAGCTATGAAGGTTGTATGAAGAAGGCTCAAGGGCTGAGCCCTCTTCATACAGAGATGGGCTTGGCTGCATATCGCAGCAAAGACCCATCGCTAACACCCGTGGTCAGTGCTCATTGTAATGAATGACATGCAAAAGTTCCATATACTGCAATACAGTTGTATTGCAGTATATGGTAGGAATGATCTGACCATCTAGGGTTAATGGACCCAAGAGGGTCTAAGAAATTGTGAAAAAAAAAAAGTAAAAAAAAAGTAAAAAAATTCATAAAATATTAAAAATTTAAATCACCCCCCTTTCCCTAGAACTGATATAAAATATTATAAACAGTAAAAATCACAAACACATTAGGTATTGCTGTGTCCCAAAATGCCCGATCTATCAAAATATAAAAACGGTTATTGATGGCAGTGATCTCCCAGATAGGAAATAGCGCCTAAATGTCCGAAACGCAACTTTTACACCTTTTTACATGACATAAAAAATGTAATGAAAAGTGATCAAAATGTTGCACAGTCCTCAAAATGATAGCAATGTAAACAGCGGCTCATATCGCAAAATATGACCCCTCCCCCAGCTCTGTACACCAAAGTATGAAAAAGTTACTAGCAGAAGAAGATTGCAACATTTTTTTTGGCCTTTTTCATACACATTCGTTTAATTTTTGAAAAGGTATTAAAACGCAATAAAACCTGTACAAATTTGGAATCACTGCGATCATGCCTAACCAAAGAAAAAAGTAGAGGTGTTATTTGGAGCACAGAGGGAAAGAAAGTGAATGTTTTCTTTCTAATTTTCCATATTTGGAATTATTTTCCTGCTTCCCAGTACGCGGCATGTTGTAATTCATACTACAGACAAGTTAAAAACTTTTAAAAGCACCAACATGTGCGAATTCATATCCTATGTAACCAAATAAATCTGTGCAAAATGATGCAATGATTACAAAAGCAGCCATATAAATATATGCAAAATAAGCAATGGTAGCTAAACCCGTTCTCCTGTGATATCCACAAGGTATAATGAACTTCCTGGTATAATATCATGAATAAGTCAATGCAGTACATGCAGTATAATGACAAAGTAAATGAAAAGATATCTCCGGGATAAAAGGAGGGGGGGCTGGCATCCCACGCGTTCCGCCACCTAGCCCTGTGGCTTTTTCAGGGGTGTATGCGGATATAACATATGTAGCTCCTATATATGGGGCTGTTCAGATTGCTCACCTGTGCTGAGTCTAGTGCAGTGGGAATGAGAGCGTCACAGGTTTCTATAGTTTGTTTTTCATGGCATATTCAATAACCTGAAGTCCAAGCAGGAACCGGACGAATGTGAAGTCATTGACACCTACACTCTATACATAGTCACCTCGGTTAACTGAAAAGTCACGGATACTCACATCCCAAGTAAAGTCACCTGTCAAGATAAGGATACGTCCACATCACAGAAGACACCTTTAAAGCTCAAGCTCATATAAGAAAACCTGAAGACTTGTCTTCAGCAAGTAGTTACATTGGATTAAAGAACTTTGAAACGTTTAAATATCTGGATCACTGTTAGAGATTGTTATCTAGGGCCTAACCGCCCTTATCAGTTGTACAGGTGACTTTCAAATTAACCCTTTCATGGTTGTCCTGGTACCAGGAACTTGAACATAAAACCAAGACACGTCAGTCTCTTAGTGTATGTAAAGATCTTCTCCCTCGTTTAATCTCTCAAATGCATAATATCACAGACAGAAGAGTCATCAAAGAGGCGTGAATAGAATACTGCAATGCTATTGGCCATAATGAATTTACCAGCACATTTCTCAGAAAAGGCTAATACACCTTGTTCACCAACATGTTTATACTAATTTCCCTGAGAAGAATAAGATAAGTGGCTCCAGAATCATATTATTATGCAGCATCGAGGACAGACTGGCTTCTCATTACATGTCACAGGGTATTAGCTGACAGGCGAGCAAACAGGTTACATAAAATGAAGCTTGAACTGAACAGTGCTTTGACCCCCAGCGTGACCCCTGGCTAATACTTAAGATGGCG
The DNA here is from genome assembly GCF_040894005.1 of Engystomops pustulosus. Taxonomy (NCBI): domain Eukaryota; kingdom Metazoa; phylum Chordata; class Amphibia; order Anura; family Leptodactylidae; genus Engystomops; species Engystomops pustulosus. The sequence continues at coordinate 18,935,462 of NC_092416.1, forward strand.
GACAGTCCCTTATTCTGGGATTTCTTAAGTCAATAAGGCGTCCGAAACCAGTGCGATCTCCTTAACAATCGCCATCATATATATGGACTTCTTTCTTTTCTTCTCTTTTCCTTTTTTCATCTAAAAATTAGCTTTATGCTTCCTATAGATATCCTTTAACTATATTTGTCAGTATCTCCACACATACCTGTGAGGACTATATAGCTCATTTTTTCACATATTACAAATTGAGTCGGTACCTTTCACATGTCACTCTGTTTGCTTGAATTGATATGTTTGTTTTTGACATGTGGTACCAATATTGGCCATTAACAGCTTCTATGTAATAATAAATAACATTATGGGAAAGTAAAATTTGTTACGCACAAAATAAGCCCTCACACAGCTCTGTACATGGAAAAATGAAAACATTATGGATTTTTGAAGGTGGAGAGCGAGAAATGAGCGAAAAAACCCTGCGTCCTTAAGGGGTTAATTTAGTGACCTGTGTTTGTAGTATTGTATCGAGGCGCTGCGAGAAATTTATTCTCAAATGATGGGACGTCCGGGGGGATTTTCTATCGATTTGTGCATATTTGGAAGGTGATACCAACACGGAATTAAGGGGTTAGAAATAGTTAGAAAGCTAAGTTCATCTTTAGTTAATAGTTGTTTTTTATGCGCCTGTTTTAGGAAGTCATGAAAATCTTGTTCTAGTGTAGGGAATGGGTTCTCCCTAATTTTTTCATAATAGACGGAATTGCCAAGAATGTGATTTTCTCCTTCTAGGTATTTCTCCGTGTCCCCCACCCCCACCTCTCAGGATCTTATCTGTTTATTATTCTGTAGATCCTTGATGGCTTTTCTCTCCGGGAATGTTGTGATTCATTATGGGTTTCTCCATTGATGATTGGAAATCCTGCAGAACCATCTCGCTAAATGTGACGCGGTTATGGCCCTGACTGTTGGTGGGATAAGACCTAGATTTTGGATTAAGGTCTGTCTGTAGACGGGGGTATCAGACTCTTTTTATGGGGATAAGGGGATTCAGTTTGAGATTTCCTGGTTTCTATCTTTATGTTCCTTGATAAGGTAGTATCTCTGGATAGTCAATTTTCTTATAAATTTGTGTGTTAATTTGTGTCTAAAAATAATTGAAAATTATTACAATCCTTTTTGTAATAGACTTTCTTAGGGTGGTCTTAGTGTGTAGGAGGACACATTGAAAAAGTGGAATTAATTGCGACTCTCCAGAAACCTTCCGCGCTCTCTGCTTGATCATAGCATAGCAGCATTTTCAATTTTCGCCTCAGGCAGCAAAAGGGGGAGAATTAGCCCTGACCAGCAGATAACATGGCTCCCCAAACCATCACTTATTGTGGTATCTTCAGACTAGACCTCAGGCAGCTTGGATTGTGCCTCTCCACACTTCCTCCAGAATTTGAAACCTTGATTTCCAAATTAAATTCAACATTTAAGTGTGTGGTGACTCTTAAAGCACTGTCTCCAGCAGATGGCCACCTCTGGTGAATCTCCCCTTAAATTTTTTAATGTCCTTTTCTTAACAACACTATGAAGGCTTTTTCTTCCATAGTTTTTCCTTCCACTCAACTTTTCATTAATATTATAATAATTAATACAGCCCTCTGTGAGCAGCAACTTCTTTAGAAATGACCTATTGTGGCTTCTCCTACTTGTGGAATGTGTGCAATCTGCCCGATAATTGTGTTGCCTACTGAACCAGGCTAATGCCATGTCAGTGCAGCAGATCCCATAGATATAATCGGCAGCGCAGACGTTTAAGCCAATATATGGCATAATTTACAATAACCTTCTCTCAATCACCCGGAGTCATGTACGGTTGAGTATACTGTACTGTACCTCTTGTACTTACCTGGCTTTCCCCGGATCCAGTAGCGCAAACAATATCTGGCACATCTCCAATCCCAAACGACTTCCATGTTACATTATGTTACTGAATGGCAACAGTATTAACATTTTTTTTTTTTTTAAATTAATAAAACAAAATAATAAGTTAACAAAAACTAGTTTTTTTATGTTAATTCCTTTATCCAATTATCCAGGAGCCAAACAGTGTCCAGGAACATCCCCTGGCCAATCATAGCCATGGCTAGTTGCCTGCAGCGTCAACTTGCCGGATTGGCTGTTCGGCTACCAATCCGACAATATATCTGGGTCAGGAGGCCGCAACCAAGCACTGAACCCGAACCTGATCGCCTGTTCCGCTCATTATCATCTCTATTCCCATTAGGTTTGGAATGGAGCTATGAGATCAATCAACTGTATTAATAATTTGAATACAATACATCACCTTTACCCAGACCGTGGGACATTGTATGATACTCTATTGTCCATATTGGAGCTCCTGACCCCTCCCTATGCCTCGTCTTTCAATACTTCATGTCATGAGACCAGGGTGATGTCATCTAAGCTCCTTTATCCATTAGCATTTTCAAAATCTACCCCAGGTATGTATCTGATCACATGAAATCACAGCATGCATCCATGGAGGATGTGAAAGAGTAGAAATCCATAGAGGCTGTAATTTCATGTGAGGGAGGTGAGGGAAACTTTTTTTATCTTAAAGAAGAGTGGCGTTTAGTTAATAGCGATTTATGGGAATCTGTGAAAAAAAATGCTGAAGGTTACCTTTAAGCAATAACTTAGCAATAACTCCATTTGCTAATGTGTTTCTCTCTGGTCTGCCACAACTTTCAATGGTATCGGTGTCCTGAGAGCACCAATCAACTGCATCACATTGCTTCATTGTAGTTTTCCAGCAGAGCCCCGTAGCACCTTGTCACTCTTCCTACAGTCCCTGCAAACCCAGGTTTTTGTGCTTTAAAGTAGCACTTAGAACAACACAACCTGGACTGAATTCAAGAATGCTGGAATTGTGTCTGGGGAATTCTGTGCCAGGGAGAGAGCAAAGTGGCCACAGAGATGGTACAGAGCACCATAGCTTCACCGCCCCCGGCCTACACTCAACTTTCATAGAGGAGATGAAACTCCAATACAGAACCACATGATATGGGAAGGACTCCAGTCTTATATTGATCATAAGAACTACCTAGAGCAACTCCTCCAATGGGCTTGTTCCACCCTCCATTTGTAAGCACATCATATCCACATGGTGGGTTACATGTTACTGAGGAAATGTACTGATTGGATGTAATAATATATTGATTGTATCGTGATGGTTTATAATCTGTATGGACTACAGGACCATAACTAAAGGTGACCTTTAGTTGACATCTTGGGTTTAGGAAACATTTCCCATCATTCCTTGCTTATGTAAGTACTTTACAGTAAGTAATGTCTAAATTCACACTGTTAAAAAATTAAGTTAAGTAAATTTCCATTATTGTCTTATAGATCAATGCAACGGACACAATGACAAGTGCTGGATGTTAGACTTGTCCCGTCATCAGGCTCGCAGGCCTAAGCGCACACCCCTATAAGTTGGTTGCAGCACAGGTTTCATATCTTTAGGCCGACTGATCCTCCTGACTCCTGCCTTTGTTGGGTGTACAAACAATCAAAAGTAATGGCAAACTAGAAATCCTACCAGACACCAGGGTAAAGCAGATCATCAAGAGCCGCTTGTCCCTTTTACAGATCTAAGACTATGGTGAATACCGCCCCACCCCCATCCATGTAAAAAAAATGTTACAGAAGTAAAGAGAAGAGGAATAAAAAATAAAGTTATGTCTCAGTATGTATTTGTGTGCGTGTGTTTGTCCGCTAAAGGAATCACAAACCTTTTTGCAGATGTCTCGTGTGACTCGGGGGATTGCCATTGACTATGTTTTGAGTGGAAACTTTCACTCTACGGTTTCCAATATATCCTGGGTAAGCACTGTTAGGGATTTTTATGCAGGGCCCCAACAGCCCTCTTGACTTTTGTAAGGTGAGTCCTAATTAACCCTTTGAGGGAGGATGAGATAGCTGCCGGCAGCGAGCTGACAGAGTAAATGAAAGACACAGTCGGTCTTCCGATGCACTCAAATCAAACTGTTTATTTCAAACAGATACAGCTATATTTTAACACATGAAGATCAGCATTTGGGGTGTTGATAAGGACTTAGATCCTATTGGCCATTATGTTTTTGTACTAGCACATTCTGGGAAAAATGACTAGGCCTTGTTTACAGCCATGCTTATCTACACAATGGCTCCTAGAAGCTTCTTCATAACCAAAATAAATAACAAGAATACAGAGGCCCGAAGGACGGTAAGAAATGCCAAGGATATTGTGAAAAGGCAAACAACAGTTTAAATGAGAAAAATAGCTGAATTAAAACATTTAACTCTATAGCTTCTAAGAGGGAAGCATACCCCCCCCCCCCAAGGTGGCCGCTGTATCTAAGATGGCGGACAGTAGTCAAGATGGCGTCCGAAACCAGTGCGACCTCCTTAACAATTCCCCCCTTTGAGCTTTGCTGGCCTGTAACTCCATCCTGAGCGACCTCCTCAAGCTCCAGGTACCCACAGGTAGGCTAAGCCCGTACCTGCTGGACTTGTTAACTCTTCACCAGATCCCCTGGAGGCCAGTCACTCAGGGGTTACAGGCCCACACACTCAAATCACATCACTGTGTTCCCATGGTTCATAGGTTTGTAAACAGGCAGCATCATCCTCCGCTCCGGGCACTTCTCCTGTCGTGGTTCTTACCGCTTGGACGGCCATCTGGGACATGGTGGACTTGATGAGGGGGACCACACAGCACGCCATAAGTGACAAGAGCAAAATCACAATCCCCAATATTACCCCCACTTAAAGGAAACCCTTCTAATAGTGGGCCACTGGAGAGGCCACCACGTTCCTGGGCTAAGACACCTGTCTCCTAGATACTCCGTGCAAAATAAAATAAAAGGTCTGGTTCAGTGGCATGTGCCTAGGGCCGGGGCAGACTTGCCAGCTTAAGGCTATGGAATGCATCAACTGCCTCCTGACTAAGGGCAAATGGGGAAGAGGCAATGCAGTCAGAAAGGGGCAGCATTGGGCTGGGGGCAGCAGACCTTATCCTAGGCCTGCAGGAGCTGGCCAGTCCTAGAAACATGTGAAGAGGCTTAGGGCCTCAGGACAGGGGCACATTCTGGACTGCCAGCTTTCTTCCCTCTGCCAGGTATCTGCCTGTGGCTGAGAAGCAGTGGCCTAGGAAGACCACCTTCTCCTGGCAGTACTGGAGTTTGTCTCTGGGAACTTTGCAACCCTTCTGGAACAGAAAACACATAAGGTCAATAAATGCATCCTGGCAAACAAAAACAGTAGATCTTCCGCATACTGAAAAGGAGAACATCCAGTAAGGGGCTAGTCTGCCAGTCTACTCCCTGTAGGGCCGTGGGGTATTGGCTGGGTGAGTTTTACCCCCCTTGTGGGAATCTGCACCAGGTATACTGGAATACTGAACTGGTAAAGGCAAATAGGTACTGGCAATCCTCATGTAGGGGCACAGAGAGTAAAACATTTGCCAAATCAATAACAGTGAATAATATGTCACTCTCAGGGACTGCTGCCAGTTTGGGCTAGGGACCACTGGGCTTCAGTACACTCATTGGCAGCTTAGAGGTCTTGGACCATCCTACATGTATCCGGCTGTTCTTTCTGAGTCTTTTCTTGACCGGAAATGGGCTAAAATCATCATTGGACTAGCAGGGGAGAGTTCTACAATGAAAGGCGATAACTCTGTTTGGGGGGGGCTGTTCTCGCTGACATCCTTGTCCGTAACCACCCCCCTTATCTTGCCCGGTGGGGGCCGTCTCCGCCACTCACTAAAGTAATGTCTCCTCCCCGCAACGCCCACTTGGGTTGGTCGGTTGAGACTTCCGGAGATGTTGTCAATCTCACTTTGGCGTGGTCTGTGAAACATCCTCTATTCCCTCTGTACGTCAATGTGTCAGAGTCCCTCCACCACATCTCCAGCCCCGTGTTCTGTGCTACCTATAAAGTTCTGGCCAGACTCCAACGTCTCAATAAAATCCAGGTACACTTAAGATGGTTTTTAATCAAAAAGGAACAAAAGTCAGTCATAGGCTCTGTAATACAGTTGGGGGGCTCATTCTTGCTTAGTCTGTTCATGAGGTACACAGGAGGACATCACATCATACTGTATTCTTGTTCCACAATCAAATAAATTCCTTCAAGTCTTTTTTAGATTGTCAGGGAGAAGTCTAAACGCAGCGATCTACCCCTCCCAAATGTGAATGTTCTCACTAGCCTGTAAACCACGAGATAACAGAACACAGATTCCAAGCAACTCAATATGGAGAAATTCAGTTTTCTGTGAACATCAAGGTCACTATCGTCTCTCTCGTAGATAAGACAGACACAGCACATGTCAGTTCTTCACAAAACAAAACGCAGCTCCAACAGCCCCCACCCTTTTGTTAACCCCTTAAATGCCAGAAAGCAGGTACCGGAGACATTGTAACACTTTTTATAGCAATTTTTCTCTAATAATACTCAAACAAACAACATCCCTCACTCCAAGACCCCTAGCAGACGTCCGAAAAGGTGAACAAAAATCGCCAGCCGGCATTTTTTCAAACGTCTGGCAGGACGCCCCAAGCACGGTCAGCTGTTATCCTACAAAGCCCCACAACAGCTTTTATGGTTGCCAACAGCAATCAACTTCCATCGACTTGAAGGGAATATAACTTAAAATGGCCGCCACTGAAAAATAAACTGACTTAAGATGGCCGCCACTGAAGAATGGTAGGGCGGGTCATCTTCTCTAACCACCAGATACAGGGGTGGAGTCTGGATTACAGGGGCCATTTTTCACTCCAAGGAAAATATAATTAAATCTCTTTTTCCTCAAATTCTTTCCACATCAAAAACTTTGAAATGTCCCTTATCGCCTGTCTCTTTCTTCAACGGGCACTCTGAAGGATTCCTGTCACTCTGTCCTGGTCCGTCCGTCAAAGTCAGAGGCTATAAGTGTCTGTTTCCAAATCTGATCAAGTTTTCTCACTTGTACAATCATCAGATCATCTGACACATCCCAAAAAACTTCAAACCTTCAATACTACTTTTCATTTCAACACAAAACTACCAGCCCTTTTGTCCGATCATGTCAACTTGCACTTTTCCATCAGTCCTACTTAACTCAACAACCTTCTGTCTCTGTGCATCTTACCCCTTCATGTGGGACACAATCTGAGTAGCTTTTCTAGGTCCGCACCCTTGGCTTACTTTACTTTGCTTACTTCCCATCACAAATGTCTACAACTGCAACACTGCCAAACCTGTCCCCCACAGATACAACGAATCCGACACCTTGTGTGACCGACCCCAAAGAAACTAGATACCAGACTTCCACAGAGGACTCTTTACCAAGTCTCCCTTATTGACTTTTAACCAAATCAACTCTCTTTACTGAACTACTCTCTCCTTGACTCTTTACCAAGTCAACTCTCTTACTGACTCTTTACCAAGTCACTACTAGTTCTTACAGTCATCCACAAAGTCGTTCAGACTCCAAAATGAAGCTAAACGCACACTTGATCAGAGTGGGTCTCCGCTGCACGTGCACAAATTGAGCTCTATACCTCTATGGGCAACCCTATTGACACTAGTCAAACAGTACTAGACACTATGATAATCTGACAATCACAACAAATTATCTCCTACTTGAGTAGTGCGGACCTCTAAGGGTTACTCCCTCCCGTCCCACAGTTTCAGCTAACACCACAGACTGTCTGACCATCCGTCACTGTCCAGTCTCTGTTCAGTCTCTGTCCATCACCTTACAAAGTGGTTCTTTGCCAAAAACTCTGAGCTTAGGTTACAGTGAATAACAGTGGCAAATACATAACACAGAGACAGTCTTACCCGGTCCGTCCAACCAGTGAACCAGAAGTGACATATCAAGGTAGACAAGAAAAATTAATATCTTACCCTGAGAGCTCTCTGATCAGTTCTGTTCACCAAGCCGGCGGGGACCCTTCACGGAGGCTGTCTCGGTGTTGTTGTTGCTCACCCCCAAGCCCACCCAGAAAAGGACGCCAAATATTGTTAGGGATTTTTATGCAGGGCCCCAACAGCCCTCTTGACTTTTGTAAGGTGAGTCCTAATTAACCCTTTGAGGGAGGATGAGATAGCTATCGGCAGCGAGCTGACAGAGTAAATGAAAGACACAGTCGGTCTTCCGATGCACTCAAATCACACTGTTTATTTCAAACAGATACAGCTATATTTTAGCACATAGAGATCAGCATTTGGGGTGTTGATAAGACACTTAGATTCTATTGGCCATTATGTTTTTTTACCAGCACATTCTGGGAAAAATGACTAGGCCTTGTTTACAGCCATGCTTATCTACACAATGGCTCCTAGAAGCTTCTTCATAACCAAAATAAATAACAAGAATACAGAGGCCCGAAGGACGCTAAGAAATGCCAAGGATATTGTGAAAAGGCAAACAACAGTTTAAATGAGAAAAATAGCTGAATTAAAACATTTAACTCTATAGCTTCTAAAAGGGAAGCATACCCCCCCCCCCCAAGGTGGCCGCTGTATCTAAGATGGCGGACAGTAGTCAAGATGGCGTCCGAAATCAGTACGACCTCCTTAACACAGGGATTACTGATCCTTGGGAAAATGGTGCTAACGGTGTTAATTAAAGAGTTAAGACCCAGTGCTGGCAGGAAGAGGGCTGGGTATGGGGCCCAAAACAGCGGTCATTTTAGTATTAACCGGGGGGTCATATCGAGGGTCATGCCGGGGGTCATGCCGGGGGTCATGCAGGGGGTCATGCTGACCACTGTCCAGCTAATGTCATGGTTCAAACTTCATCCAGTGTGAAAGTGTTTAGAAATGTCTATGTTTTCATACAACACACAACACTATACACCATACAACACATAACACTACAACACTATGTTTTCATACATCTGTCTGAAGCTCCTCTGTGTGAAGGACACAATGGGGCAGATTTACTTACCCGGTCCATTCGCGATCTAGCGGCGCATTCTCTGCGGTGGATTCGGGTCCGGCCGGGATTCACTAAGGTAGTTCCTTCGACGTCCACCAGGTGGTGCTGCTGCGCTGAAAAGCATCGGAACGCACTGGAATTCACCGAGCCGGACCAAGTGAAGGTAAGCGCGTCCCAAGCGACACTTTTTTTGTTTTAAATGCGGCGGTTTTTCCGAATCCGTTGGGTTTTCGCTCGGCCACGCCCCCGATTTCCGTTGCGTGCGACAAAATCCCGGGGCAATACAGGGAAAATCGGCGCAAATCGGAAATATTTGGGTAACACGTCGGGAAAACGCGAATCGGGCCCTTAGTAAATGACCCCCATTATGAATTAACAGAGCTAACACAAGGGCAATTAGTATGAACAATATAATATATAATATATTAGTATAAACATATATTAAGATTATTATTATTATTATTATTATTATAATTATTATGAAATGGACCACTTCTCTCCCTTCTAGAGGCCCATAAGTTTAATAAGGATAAATGGTCTGAGGTCACTGATAGGGTATGGAAAGATGTACTGGAGACAGTCCCCACTATGTCCCTAAATATAACATACAGACATTCACAACTGTTTTCACTGCACCGTCTACCCCGATACATGTGCAGAAAATGGGGACTGTAGGGACCTGTAGACCAGCACCTTGAAAACCGATGCTCTTGACCCGGGGATTTGCCAACCTCCAAAACAAACCTTTATTGAACGACAGGGACCATTAACCCCTTAGCGCTCTGCGCCGTAGCTGTACTGCGCTGAGTCCCGCGAATAGCGCTCAGCGCAGTACAGCTATGGCGCAGAGACGATGCCGGTTCAGCGCTGTACAGCAGCCGAACCGGCATCGTTAGCCGCGGGATTTCAGCGGTAATCTACAGCTGACATCCCCGGCTAACACCCGCGGTCGGAGTGGGCTCCGATCGCGGGTGTTTAACCCGTTAAATGCTGCGGTCAACGTGACCGCGGCATTTAACATGCCTTCTGGGGGTCTTTACCCCACGATCGCCCCCCCCCCCGCACCGTTTTCGGGGGGGGGGGGGGGGGGCGATCGCTGTTTTGGCTCCTCTGGGGTCCGATCGGGACCCCAGAGAAGCCTGAAGGCATTGCTTTTAAGATGGCGTCTGTGACGTCATCTTAAAGGCAAAGTGTCAGCCTATGCATTTGCATAGGCTGGCACTGCTAATACCCTGCAATACATTAGTATTGCAGAGTATTATCAAGAACAAGCAATCAGATGATTGTTTGTTCATATCCCATGGTGGATCATGTAAAAAAATGTACAAAATAATGTTTTTCAATAAAAAATTACTTTATAAATCACTAAAAATGCCCATAAGCCCCAAAACATATAAAGAGACATATAACGTTCAAAAAAGTGTAAATCCTAACACAAACCCCACATATATAGTATCACCGCGTCCGTAACAATACAATGGGGGCTACACAGTGCACACCCGGTATCCTGGTATGGCAATGACTTTCTAGTATTGTTTTAGAGCTGTCCATGTAAGCAAGCTAAGGCTTGTATATAGCTGTTTTCTACCTCTAGTTACTAGGTCTTGTATATAGCTGTTTTCTACCTCTAGTTACTAGGTCTTCTACTCCATACAGATTCATTTTATTCCCTATGGCACTTTGCTTATTCTATATGTGGCTATGCACTGTTTTTAATCATGTATTCCCATTGTACAACTACCATGCTATGTAAATTTGTTGTTATTAATAATTTTTTGTATAACTAATAAAATTTATTTAATATTTATAATTGCTTGTGAACATAGTACCAATTTGTATTTTTTGATACTTACATTTTGGGGCACAGGATTCTGCAGTGGCATTTGGATTTGGTGCCCATATCCTTAGCTCCCCCATCTGTTGGATTGGATATAAAGAGACATATAACGCTCAAAAAAGTGTAAATCCTAACACAAACCCCACATATATAGTATCACCGCGTCCGTAACAATACATAGAATAAAACTAAATAACTATTGAACCCATATGATGAACGCCGTAAAAAAAAAACGTTAAAAACCCGCCAAAAATTATGATTTTTACCTATTATATCCCACTAAAAATGCAATAAAAAGTGATCAACAAAACATATGTACTCCAGAATGATATTGTTGCAAAGAACTACATGTCCCGCAAAAAACAAGCCATCAACCAGCTCTGTAGCCAAAAAGGTAACAATGTTATGCCACTTGGAAGACGGCGATGCAAAAATGATAGATTTTTCCCCACACTAAGGTTTTATTTAGCAAATTTAGTAAAACCTAAGAAAAAATATTCATGTCTGGTATCCCCGTAATCGTATCGACCCATAGAATAAAGATAACAGGATTATTAGGCTATATACGGTGAACACGAAAAAAAAAAAGTAAAAAATCCAGTACAGAATTGATGCTTTTCTATTCATGACCTCAAAAAAAGTTCCTAAATTTTCAACAATAGGTGATACCAACCCCAAAATGGTAACACTGGAAAAAGCATCTCGTCCCGCAAAAAAAATGCCATCACATGGCCCAAATAACGGAAAAGCGAAAATTTTATAGCCTTCAAAAGGGGGCAACGAGAAAACTAAAATCCTGGCAGCTGCAGGGTGCTCCTTCCCTTCTGCGCCTCGCTGTGCCCCCATAACACAAGTAACGGCCACTTGTGGGGGGTCGCTGCACTCAGGAGAAATTGTAGAACAAATTTTATGGTGAGTTTTCTCTTTTTATCTTTTGGAAATGTGTAAATTTTAGGGCTAAATGAACGTATAACCGACAAAATTTGACCATTCTAAATTTCACCGCCATTTTGATTCAATTACTATGAAGATCTCAAGGGGTTAACAATCTTTGTAAATGCTGTTTCTGATAGTTTGAGGGGTGCAGATTTGAAAATGGGTTGGTTATATAGGGGGTTTTGTTGCTAAATATGTAAAATTTGATTTCAAACAGTATTTATCCCCAAAATAGTCAATTCCGAAAATACGGAAAATCGCTATTCGATTTGTAGGCCGTGTGACGTCAAAAAAAATTATCCAAACATTTCAAAAATTATGAAAATGTAAAGTAGACAAATGGGAAATGTTATTCTGCAAGTTATTTAGGTGGTAAATCTATCTGCCTGAAAACGCGGTGATTTTGAATTTCGAAAATGGCAAATTTTTCTAAAAATTCATCATTTTTTTCTTTTTTTTGTAAATAAACGCAAAACTTATCAGCCAAAATTTACCACTAAAATGAAGTACAACATGTGGGGAAAAAACAATCTCAGAATCGCTTTGATAAGTAACAGTGTTCAAAAGTTATAACCATATAAAGAGACGCAGGTCAGAATCTAAAAAATGGGACTGAGCCTTAACCTGCAAACAGGCTGCGTCCTTAAGGGGTTAAATTGTTGTGGGTATGTGGGTAGGCCACAGCATTTATTTTTGGAAAAAACCTTAGTTAAAAAGTAACAAAACATTTAAAGTGCAAAAAGTTGAAAAACAAGAAAAAACAAATCTTCGTAAAAAAAACCTTCGCCTGAAATGTCGGCTGCTGGACGGCAGACGTCATGTGGGGGCCTTCCTTTTGCCTACGGGCATGTAAAAACTCCGCCACAGGAGCAGCCGCTTTAAAAATTTATTAACGCCGGCTGCGACCCCCCACACATGCCAAAGCCATAGCTTTCTCCGCCAACTCCTGAAGGCCCAACAAAAAAATATCCATACCGATAGCATTCAGATGGACTCCGTCCCCAATTAACAAATGCCGGTTGCCCCTTCCAATTCCCCTTCCTTATGCCGAAAAGACACTCCTCCTAGAGAAGCTACATGTTTTGAAATCCTAATATTTAGGATTTTCCTAGCCCCTTCAATTCCTTTGTGATCCTTGGCTCCTCTCCAGTGGCATCGGGGTATAACCTCAGACCATGCCAAAGACATTGACCTAAATAGCGAAGGGAAGCGAGAGAGGTCCTGCTTCATAAGGGAGATCAGTTCCCCTACTTTTACCCGGCCGAGGTCATTACCTCCAGCATGCAACATGACGCCTGCCTGTCCCTGACAGTTTCTACTGATCTCTGCTACCTCTGCCAGGACCTGGGACCACATCATGCCGCGAATGCCGCGCCAGTGCACCTTTGCATTAGATAGGCCTAAGTTCCGTCCGCATGGCCGCACCGCAGCTCTCCGCTCCGCCCAATGAATATATGAGTGGCCCACTATCCAAACATGCCTGACAGCACCTGAAAAGAGGAAGGCTAATTAAAACAAGGGGTTGAGGTCTGGCCGAATGTAGGATTTAAAGCAATCAGATTTCCAACGGCCGAGTGATTTTATGGCATCGGCACTCATTCCACAGGAGTGGGCGGTAGTCGCCGCACCAATGCGGAATGAGTGGGTTCCGAATTCTTTTGGGTCCAGGTCTAACAGGGTGAGAGTTTTTTTGAAAACAGAATAGAATTGAAAACGCGTAAGAGGGGAACCCGATTCGTGTATTAGGAAATTTTTGGAACCCGCTGGGCGAAGCTGCGCAACATTCCATACATGGAAGACGGGGCAGGGGTCAGAACCCAAAGGCAAGATGGACAACCAAGTGCCTCTGCCAAATATGTCTGTTTTGGAGTAGCGAATGCGTATTTTAACGGAGGATGGGGAGGGAATAACGTCCGACTGAAGTAACCCACCCTGTTTAGTGCTGCTAAAGGGGACTAACTCACCGATACGAAGGGCCCCGAAAAAAGACATGGAGAAAGCCGCTTTGAATAAGGAAGCCTCAAAGGCTGAGCTGCAAACCCCATCCAAAGCCCCGATGATCCGCTTTAGCAGGGGAAGTGATACCGGTCTACGGGAATCTTGTGTTGACCCCATCCGTTTCCATCCTTTTAACAATTGTTTTAACAGGAATGATTTTGTAATATCTGGGCAGTCATGCAGATAAAGAAGCTAGCCCATCAAGAGTGTAATTGAGGAGGAGGGATTTCTCCGCGGGTATGGTACCGCCAGAGAAGATTAACCACTGGTTCCAAGCTGCTGAATATTTTTGCCACGTTGCTTCGGATAAAGACTTCCTCATCAGTTGTACAAGCTGTTCCCGACCAGCTTCCATAAGTGCTGCGGGCAATCCGTCCCTACCTCGTCTGGTGACCCGTGGAGCTCCCTGAATAACTGCAATTGGGAACAAGACAGGGCATTAGCCATGTCATTCGCCGCATCAGAGACAGGCCTTGCTCTGAGCCAAATATTCGTTTGTAGGCATCTAAGGACTGAGTGACGGAGCAACGCAAGCACCGGATAAGAGGGTGAGGAAAGGCTGTTGAGGGCCTGTACTACCGCCTTATTACCCGACCACAGACGAATCCGATTGTTTGCCAAGAGAGGGGCCCAAAGTTCTAAGGCTACCAATACTGGGAAAAGCTGCAGGAGAGTTAAGTTATTCGTACCTCCTAAATGTAACCATTCTGTGGGCCAAGAACCCCTGCACCATTTTTTACCATAGATGGCAGCAAAACCGTGGGAGGGGCAAGAAGAGACAAAAAGGCTTAGGGAAGGGCTATCAACCTCGATCTCTTGAAGGATGCCAAAACCGTTAAAATCCTGGAGGAACACCTGCCAAACTGAGAGGTCCTCCTTCAGGGGTTTGGTAACTCTAATAACATGATTAGGGTTTTTGGGTTTAAGGGGATTAGGGTTTTTGTGGCTAGGGACAGCCTCCGGGAGAAGGCGCGGCCCATGGGTATGACTTTGCAAGCAAAGTTTAGCAGGCCCAGGAGGACCTGAAACTGGTGCAAGGTTGCTTTCTTTTTACGTACAATTGATTCAATCTCCAAACGGAGACGGGATACTTTCTCCTCAGGTAATTTGAACGTCATTTCCAAGGTATTTAATTCAATACCCAAGAAAGACAAAGTGGTTACTGGGCTGACTGTTTTGTCAGGTGACAAGGGGACATCAATAAACTTAGTTAGGGATGTAAAAGACTCGAGTAAAAGAGAGCAAGTATTGGAGTTCCGTTGACCAACAAACAAAAAATCGTCCAGGTAGTGTGTTGTGGAGTAAATTCCTGTTTCGTATCCCAAGAGCCATTCCAAAAACGTGCTAAAAAGTTCAAAATAATAGCACGAAATGGAGCAGCCCATGGGGAGGCACATATCGTAATAGAATTTTGCTTCTAGGCAGCAGCCCAGCAGATGGAAACAATCGGGGTGTACTGGGAGCAATCTAAATGCGGACTCGATATCCGATTTTGCCAGTAAGGCTCCTGGGCCAGCCTGTCTAACCAAGCTAACCGCCCTATCAAAGGAAACATACGAGACCGCTGCATCCTCCTTTGATATAGCGTCGTTAATTGATGATCCCTTGGGAAATGAAAGGTGATGGATCAGTCTAAATTTGCCGGGCTCCTTTTTGGGTACGAGGCCAAGGGGTGAAATACGTAAATTGTGATATGGGGGTTCTGAAAAAGGGCCTGCCATCCTACCTAAATTAACTTCCTTGTGAACTTTTTCCAATGCTAACTTGGGATTTTCACGAACTGAAATTAAATTGCCGCATTTGAAGACCGCTGAAGAAGTCTGATGGGGGATGTAAAACCCGTAGAGAAAACCATCCTCAAGAAGCTTTGCTTCCTGTCTCTTTGGGTAGAGCTTTAGCCAGGGGCCTAGCAACCGGGGCGTTCACCGGTGTTCTCGGGTTGGGAGGGGGCGGTATTACCTCTGTTACGTCTGAAGCAACGCATGGCTGAATGATTTCCCCCACAGATAGAACATTCGTGCCTAAATTTGCACGAGGAGTAGTATCTGCAGGCGATGGTCTGTTCATAGATGTTCTTGGAGATCAGTGGGTAGAGGCTCTTCTGGAACGCTTGGGCTGGTAGCGAGACGATCCATGCCGGCGATGTGCATCCCGGGAATGATGAGTCTGCTCGTGGAAGCGCGCCGCATAGCGGCTGCTTGAACCTGACGAGGAGGAGCTCTGGTACCCGTCATAGCGGTAACGGTGACGTCTTCTGCGGCTGTGACCTGCGGAGGAGAGCTCAGAGCCAGTATCGACCCTATGACTGTGGTATGGCCTCTGAGGGGTAAAGGAGCTGCCGTGACGGTCCCTAGGGGATGTACGCCTGGAATCCCTGTGAACTGCAGCCGGGAGAGGTGTAGCATCAACATAATGGTGGGAGGCATGAAATGAGTTAGGGAGCTGGGGGGAGGGGGACCTGCTTAGGGATGGAGAACCGTGCGGGTGGGAAGGCCGTTGGGCCTGGAGTAGGGGAGGTTCAGGTTGTGGAGCATGTTGCCTGCTCTGGGTGAGGGCCCAGGATGCCTCTTGGATTGGGGGAGGGGGGGTGAGAGACCGGGACCTGCTGAGGGGGGGGGGGATGTTAGGTGCAAGCTTGTGGCCTGCCCTTGGGGGAGGGGGGGGAAGCTGGGGGCCTGTTGGAGGCCTGCTCTGGGCTTTGGGCCTGGACTGGGAGGACTGCAGGGATTAACAAACCCAAACCTTAAATTTGGTACTTGCCCCTGTACCTTGATCAACCATCCAACCGTTTGGTACTTGACCTTGTACCTTGATCAATCAACCAACTTCGCCCGAAATGGCGGCTGCGGCCCTACAGCCGGCATGTGGGCATCTTCCAGTGCCTTAGGGCCTGTGTAACTTCCGCCTTCGCTGTGACAACTGTAGGAAAACAGAAGGAAACGGCCAGAACCAAGGAAAGAAAAGCTGAAAAGAAATAATTCTGAGGGCAGGGTGGGAGGGTGACTTCTCGCCTCTTTGGTCCAGGGGGCAGAAGGAAAGAGGCCCCCCCACGTGCGCTCGAA
Organism: Engystomops pustulosus; assembly: GCF_040894005.1. Taxonomy (NCBI): domain Eukaryota; kingdom Metazoa; phylum Chordata; class Amphibia; order Anura; family Leptodactylidae; genus Engystomops; species Engystomops pustulosus. The sequence goes on from NC_092416.1 coordinate 18,952,233, forward strand.
CTTTATAAAACCACCGGGCGGGTCCTTACCCGCCCCCAAACACCACCTCCTGTGACCTCACACGGGAGGAGTAAAGGGGCAAGCCCCACCGGCCTACCAGAAGGCTTGAAACCACCCCCTACAGTCCTCAGCCCCTTCGCTATTTGCTTTGGGGCTTGCTAGACTGCAGGGATTAACAAACCCAAACCTTAAATTTGGTACTTGCCCCTGTACCTTGATCAACCATCCAACCGTTTGGTACTTGACCTTGTACCTTGATCAACCATCCAACCGTCTGGTACTTGACTGTCTACCTAGACTAACCACCCAACCGTCTGGTACTTGACCGTGTACCTAGACTAACCACCCAACCGTCTGGTACTTGACTGTGTACCTAGACTAACCACCCAGCCGTCTGGTACTTGACCTTGTACCTAGACTAACCACCCATCAACAGACCGGGAAACTAAATGTTTGGGTAATGTGGGAAGGCCACAGCGTTTATTAACAACTAAGATAAATTATTAAATAACGTTATAAATTAAAACATTTCCCAACTTGCTAGGCCCGCTTGGCATCTTCAAAATCTTGAGAACCAACTTCGCCCGAAATGGCGGCTGCGGCCCTGCAGCCGGCATGTGGGCATCTTCCAGCGCCTTAGGGCCTGTGTAACTTCCGCCACGGAGCAGCCTCCTCCCTCCTAACACCGGCTGCGACCCCCCACACGGACCAAGGCCATGGCCTTCTTAGCCAGCTCCTGCAGGCCAAGAAGGAAAATATTCACCTCAATGGAACTGAGATGGACCCCGTCGCATAATAAGAGATGGCGGTTATCCCCTGCAGATTCTCATGCCTAAACGCCACTCCTCCCAGGGACATCATGTATTGTGATAATCAGGACTTTCCTTGCTCTCTTTAAAGCAGCTGTGAATAGGATGCCTGACCCATTAATTACTCGAGACATACCTGCAAAATCCACAAGACTTCCTTCAAGGGACTAGTTATCCGGGGTGAGCTGTGCCTTTTACATAACCCAGGATTATCCTTCACCGACTTTAAGTTACTGCATTTACCCAAAACCACGGACTGAAACCGCAAAAGCTTGCAACTAGTTATGGAAAGTTTTGGACACTTCCATCTTTCTCCGCACTAAGACACCCGCCCTATCAAAGGAGACGTACGTAACCGCCACAACCTCCTATATAGCGTCATTGACCGATGGACCCTTGGGAAACGACAGGTGGTCGATTAATCTGAACTTTCCGGGCTCCTTTTGGGAACTAAGCCTGGTGGTTCTATAAGGGGGCCGGCCATCCTACCCGGGGAAACCTCATTCCCGACCTTCTCTAGTGCTAATACTGGATTGAACGAAATTAAACTGCCGCAATTAACCAACATTGCGGTGGGCTGGTGGCTAACCTGATGCAGTGGATGGGGTGAGAAGTGCCTTTTGTGCTACCCAGGATTATCCTTCACTGACATTAACCCCTTAACGCCGAAGCCACTTTACACCTTCCTGACACGGCCATTTTTTCAAATCTGCCCTGTGTCACTACAAGTGGTTATAACTATGAAACGCTTCAACATATCCAAGTGATTTGAAATTGTTTTCTCGTGACCCCTTGTACTTCATGTTAGTTGAAAAATTTTGGTGGTATGTTTTGCATTTATTTAGGAGAAAATCAGATATTTGGTGAAAATTTGGAAAATTTCTCGATTTTCGGACTTCAAAATGTTCTACTTCATCCCATACATAGTCATAACCGCAAAACAAACTTAGTAACTAACATTAACCAAATGTCTTCTTTATGTCTCCGTGGTTTTTTATGCATACTCTGATTTTTAGGGAATTCCGACGCCGTGTTGGGGAACATTTGGGTGACATTAGGCACAATAGGGACAAACCCCTCTCAAGACATATACATGACCAACATGGAGGCAGCCTACATGGGCTCTCCTTTGTCGGCATAGACCTGGTAAAACCACCAGAAAGAGGAGGGGACTGGGATCGCATTCTCAGACAGAAGGAGACACGCTGGATATTCAGACTTAAGACAGAAGCCCCAAAAGGGCTGAATGAACAGTTAAGCTTTACTTGTTTTCTCTAGTCCCTATTTTTTGCCCATATCAAGCATATTAAGTTAACCAGATCACTATTAATATTTTCTTCTTCTCTTTATTCGGACAGCTTTAGATGCATTTACTCCACTAGCCTCTACTACCAGGGAAACGTTGACCTAAATCCCCTTTTAGTATGTATTTTTTCATCAGGATCAGTGTTAGGGATTTTTATGCAGGGCCCCAACAGCCCTCTTGACTTTTGTAAGGTGAGTCCTAATTAACCCTTTGAGGGAGGATGAGATAGCTGCCGGCAGCGAGCTGACAGAGTAAAATGAAAAACACAGTCGGTCTTCCAATGCACTCAAATCAAACCGTTTATTTCAAACCAATACAGCTATATTTTAACACATGAAGATCAGCATTTGGGATGTTGATAAGACACTTAGATTCTATTGGCCATTATGTTTTTGTACCAGCACATTCTGGGAAAAATGACTAGGCCTTGTTTACAGCCATGCTTATCTACACAATGGCTCCTAGAAGCTTCTTCATAACCAAAATAAATAACAAGAATACAGAGGCCCGAAGGACGGTAAGAAATGCCAAGGATATTGTGAAAAGTCAAACAACAGTTTAAATGAGAAAAATAGCTGAATTAAAACATTTAACCCTATAGCTTCTAAGAGGGAAGCATACCCCCCCCCCCCAAGGTGGCCGCTGTATCTAAGATGGCGGACAGTAGTCAAGATGGCGTCCGAAACCAGTGCGACCTCCTTAACAATTCCCCCCTTGTTTGAGACTGCAGACCTACAACCTCTTAAAGCGACCTCCTCAAGCTCCAGGTACATACAGGTAGGCTAAGCCCGTACCTGCTGGACTTGTTAACTCTTCACCAGATCCCCCAGAGGCCAGTCACTAAAAGGGTTAAAGGTCTGCACACTCAAATCACATCACTGAGTTCTCATAGTTCACAGGTTTATTATCAGGCTGGTTCTCCAAATGGGAATCATTCTCCATTCCGAGCACTTCTCCTCTGGTGGTTCTTACTGCCCGGACGGCCATCTGGGACATGGTGGACTTGATGAGGGGGACCACACAGCACGCAATAAGTGACAAGAGCAAAATCACAATCCCCAATATCACCCCCACTTGAGTCAAGAAACTCTTCCAGTCCCCCAACCAAGTAAAGAATGATGTGTCCACTCCAGAATTCTCCTTTAACTCTGCAGATAAGGCCTCAATTTTGTGAAGGGCGCGTGTTATTGACCCCCCCGGAGAAGTGTTGTTAGGTATGTACGTGCAGCAGGCAGCCCCCACCATCTTGCAAACTCCTCCCTTCTCAGCAAGAATCATATCCAGGGCCATCCTGTTCTGGAACGCCATGATGGATGAGGCGTCCAACTGCTCAGCAACACCTTTGAAAGCATCTCAGGTATAGTTCACAAATCTCTGTTGGTTACAATAGATATAATTAATCCAATCAACATTTTTATTAACAGTTATCTGGGGAATTATGGACTCTAGGCCTGCCCATATCTGGTTTCTAGCTTTAAACTCATCTGGGACCCCCCTTGGGACTCCTGTTGCATCTAAGTACACCCGGTTATCTAAGGACCCCTTGGGTGCTTCTCTTTTTGCTCTTGTAGGTTTCCAGAACCCCTCATAGTTCTCTACTTTTTCTTCATGCACCCGGTCAAAGGTTTCCCAGGGGACCACTAGGAAAGGTTGTATGAACTTGATCACTGCACACTCGCCCTCCCAACCCTGGGGAAGGTAAGCCCTAACCTTCTTATCCCCACAAAACCAATACACATCTGACACTGCCACTTTATGGGATCCTGTGCTGGTTATACCAGAATAGGTCTTGTTGCACCAACCGTAAGTGAAGTTACCAACTTTAGGAGCATTTTGGTCGGCTCTGTAGATGCAGAGGAGATCCGTGTTAGCATTCACCAGGGCACCAGAGGGAGGCTTGTATGGTTTTACAGCATGGTACTCCTTAGTCACTGGTTCACACTTGTTATCTGCGGAAGATTTGTTTTGAAAAAGAGTCATAAGACAACCAAAAAGAGAAGTGGGAGCGCTGTCAGGGGCAGCTGGAAAAGGGACAGCAAGGAGAGAAGATCTAGCCATGCCACAGACCAAACAATTGCTCATGTTCTGACTGGCTGCACTATATTTCATCCATTCCACCCATGCATTAGTAGCTTCATATCCTGTTTCTATGGCTAATTTGTCCTCATAGCTAGGATTTGCTCGGGCCACTATTCCACGGTATGCTGGTACCTCTTGAAGGAAGACATTGGTCGTCCGACCATATGGTCCTTCCATATCACGTATCCAGAATGGAGTTCTATAGTCCTCTGCTGCTCCCCCATATGTGCCTATTATGTACATGCCTTCATCATACTCCCCTGGGTTTTCTATGGTGATAACAATCTGATTTCTCCCCAGATCACATGGTCTTTTCGTTATTGTCATACGGCTCTTAAGTGACTGTCCCCTGTGATCCTTCCTGTCAAGGGCCGACTGGGGTTTGTATCCCCAGTCACCTCCTGTGTTCCACCCTACTGCACCCCAGTCTTTACAGGTCTTTCCCCAGTAGTCATCTGTTACACATATGTACTGTGTTCCCTCTTTACACATGTGGGCCTCCATCCAATTTTCACATTTTCCCCCTGGGCATCCCCTCTTAATTTTGCACTTTGCTATCTCACAAAAGCTCAGCTCAAAACTTGCCACCGTCACTTCAGTGGAGTTATACCATAGTGTTTTGTTTCCCTTTTCTCCTGTAATTGCAATTACTTTATGTTGGTCATGAGTGCATTGGACAATTAAGAAAAGGATATGTATGCCCACTAGGATGAGGGCTGTTGTACTTTCTTGCAATGTGAAGCATGGAGCCATGTTGGTTTCCCCTCAAGCTTGACAGATGTGGCGTTGGTCAGCAGGACTTGGTATGGACCATCGTAGCGAGGCTCCAAACTCTTTCTGGTGTGTCTTTTCACGCACACGTAGTCTCCAGGCTTCAGGATATGGGTCCTGAGATCACTATCTGGATCTGGAAGGGAATCAAAAACACTTTTGTGGACCTTTTCTAGAGCTCGACTCAACTGGATAGCATAGTCCACTTGGTTTCCCCCCATTAGCTGTAAGGTCTGCGGGAAGTACAGGCCTAACCTGGGTGCACACCCAAACAGTACTTCAAAAGGGGACAATCCTGTCTTTCTGTTGGGGGTGGTTCTGACTGAATAGAGGGCAGCAGGAAGGCACTCGGGCCATGGTTTCCCTGTATCCTCCATGGCCTTCTGGATCTTTAACTTGAGAGTGCCGTTTAGTCTCTCAACCCTTCCACTAGCTTGGGGGTGGTAGGGGGTATGTAGGGATTGTTCTACACCCAGGAGGGACAGGGTCTCAGTCATTACCTGTCCAGTGAAGTGGGTTCCGCGATCGGACTCTATGGTCTCTGGGAGTCCAAACCTGCAGAAAATCTCACTCACCAACTTCTTGGCTGCAGCTCTGGCAGTAGCCTTGGTCGTGGGAAAAGCTTCCGGCCACCCTGAAAAGAGATCAATGCACACAAGCACGTACTCGTACGTACCACTTTTTGGTAGCTGGATGAAATCCATCTGCAGTCTCTGGAAGGGATACAGCGGCTTGGGTGTCACCTTCTGTGGGGTCTTTACCACCTTACCCGGGTTGTGGCGGGCACAGACTATACAGGCCTCAACTAGTCTAGTGACAGGGGTAGTAATGCCCGGGGCAAACCACTGGCGGTTTATAAGCGCTAGCATGGCCATTTTGGATGTGTGTGTGTGTCCATGGGCTATTTGACTTACTGCTGGGTACAGGGATCTTGGCAGGCACACTCTCTTTCCCAGTATCCAGGTCCCATCGGCTTGCATCTGGGCCCCAGCTCTCCTCCACACTTCCCTCTCTTCTAATGACACTTGGGCCACCAGGGACAGGAACACCTGTGGATCAAATTCTTTAGGCTCAGTACTCACCATAAAGACTACCGGACAGTCTCTGGGTTCCCTCCGTGCAGCTGCCTTCGCTGCCCTGTCAGCCACATCATTGCCCTTGGCTTGTGGAGTTGCCAATTTTGTGTGTGCTTTTACTTTTATTATCCCCACCTCTTGTGGAAGTAAGAGAGCATCCATGAGCTCTTTAATCAATTGGCCATGCTTAATGGGGGTCCCTGCAGAGGTGAGGAAGTCTCTGGCCTTCCATATGGGTCCATAGTCATGACAAGCCCCATGGCAGTATCTACTGTCCGTGTAGATATTTGCCCTCTTACCTTCCGCCAGCTGTAGCGCTTCCTTGAGTGCCATCAGCTCCGCCTCCTGCGCTGACCTGTGTGGAGGGAGTGGTTCTGCTTTTACTACCTCATGTGCGCCACTGACCACTGCATATCCAGTGTAGAACCGTCCATCTTCTCCCACCGACCTGGAGCCATCTACAAAAAACTCAACATCCGGGTTAAATAGCTCCTTATCTGTGACATGAGCAAAACCACAGGTTTCCTGTTGGATAAGGGACAAACAGTCATGCTCATGCTTAAGTCCAAAAAGCTCCTCATCTGAAAGGCCATGAAGGAACAAGGAGTCTGGAGGGGACCCTTCATCCCCCCTCTCTGAATCCTGTAAGGCTGGCAACAGAGTGGCAGGATTCAAAGTTGTGCACCTTTTCAGTGTGACGTTCGGGGGCATCAGGAGTGCACACTGGAGTCTGAGCTGTCTGGCCATGCTCAGATGTTTGGGCTGTACCTGGGTGAGGACGCTGTGCAAGTCATGTGGGGTTTTCACAGTAACTGGGTAGTCCAAGATCAACTCGCTGGCCTTGCTGAGCAGAGTGCTGACTGCAGCCACTGCTCTAACACATGAGGGGGCTCCTCTCACAACTGAGTCTAGCCGGGCTGAATAGTAGGCCACTGGCCTGGGAAGACCACCATGCTCCTGAACTAAGACACCTGTGGCATGACCTTTGTACTCAGTACAGAACAAGATAAATGGTTTGCTGTAATGTGGTGTGCCTAGGGCTGGGGCAGACAGGATTGCCAGCTTAAGGCTGTGGAACGCATCAATTGCCTCTGGAGTGAGGGCAAATGGGATAGAGGCAATGCAGTCATAGAGAGGTTGCATCAGGCTGGAAGCAGACCTTATCCAAGGCCTGCAGTAGCTTACAAGTCCCAAAAACATGCGAAGGGACTTAAGGCCTCTAGGGAGGGGCATGTTCTGGACTGCCAGCTTTCTTTCCTCTGTCAGGTGTCTGCCTGCGGCTGAGAGGCAGTGGCCTAGGAAGACCACCTTCTCCTGGCAGTACTGGAGCTTATCTCTGGATGCTTTGCAACCCTTTTGGAACAAAAAACACATAAGATCAATAGATGCATCTTGACAAACCTGCAGGGTGGGTGCACACACCAGTAAGTCATCCACATACTGCAAAAGTACAACATCAGGGGGGGGAAACCAGTCTGACAGTACTTCCTGTAGAGCCATGGAATACTGGGTGGGGGAGTTTTGCCCCCCTTGAGGGAGCCTACACCATGTGTACTGGAAAAATTGGTTAGTGAAAGCAAACAAAAACTGGCAAGCTTCATGGAGGGGTACTGAAAAGAATGCATTTGCCAGATCAACCACTGTAAAGAATGTGGCATTCTCGGGAACTCCTGCCAGTAAGGTATGTGGGTTAGGGACCACTGGAGTGATCGCCTCAGTACACTCATTGACAGCCCTTAGGTCATGGACCATTCTGTAGGTGTCTGGCTGCCCTTTTTGAGTTTTCTTCTTTACTGGAAACAAAGGAGTGTTTGCTGGGGATTCAGTGCGCTTTATCACCCCTGCCTGCAAAAGGTCTCGTACCTGGGTATTGACAGCATCTTGTTGGGCGGGGGTTAGAGGATACTGCCTTAGTCTAGGAGGCTCCCTTCCTGGTATTAGGTTTACCATTACCGGGCTGACTGGTAGTAGCCCCACATCAGTTTTAGAGGTGGCCCAAAAGGCTATGGGGACCTCTGTGTCAATCCGGTTGTCCACATAAATCTGACCCACGGTTTCCGGGTCAACAGCGAGTGCTAGGATTTTACACACCACCTTTTCAGGAAGTCCTGAAGACAGGGTAATAGTGCCGTCAGGGTGATACTGTATACAGGCCTGCAGTGCCTGCAACACGTCCATCCCTAAAAGGTTCTGTCCTCTGCCTTCCAGTACCAAACACTTTGTCACTACTGTATGGTCAATGGTCTTACCAAAGTCAAGTGAGAGAGGCACCGTTGTGTGGTATGATGCCTTCTGTCCATCAAACCCAGAAGCTCTGAGTGTCTGTTTTGAAATCTGATCAGGTTTCAGATGTTTTTTGTTGATAACAGTAATGGCTGCCCCCGTGTCTACAACAAAAGGAACTAGCTCCCCGTTCAGTTTTATATCAAGTACCTGATCACCTGTGGCTGTGCCTGTTGTAGTGACAACAGCCTGCACGGGGGACACGGGGTTGCCTGCTTCCTAGCGTGGAGCAGGGCCCCCACCTTGAGTGGGGCTGTCTTGGGGAATCTGTGGGCTGTCTTGGAGGGGGAGTGCCTGCTGACGTCCTGGTTCACTAGTCCCTTTCTGTTGGGGGCGTCTCAGTCTCTTAGGGTATGGGCAATAAATCTTGTAATGTCCCACCTCTCCGCAGTTGAAACACGCCCCCTTTAGTCCGGCGGTTGGGGTCTCTGAAACTGCTGTCAGTCTTACTCTGGCAGTGGTCGGTTCGTGACCAAGTTTGATCTCTGTCCCTCTGGCTTTCTGTAAGAGTTTGGTAGGTCCCTCTGTACGCCAGTCTGGTAAAGAAGTCTCCAGCCCGTTACGCACCCTTGGTAACAATCCCTTAACAAAACAGTTGGCAAAGTGCGCTATGTGCTGGTCATTGGTCAAATCATATCCCATGTGTCCAAAAGCTGCATACAGTTCCCCGTAGAACTCTTCTACTGGCTGTCTGGGTCTCTGTCTTATCTCATCCAGACATATAGGATTTTCTCGCAACCTTTCTCTAGCCCAGCGTTCCATGCTTTCTATAAAATGCTGGCCAGACTCCAATGTCTCAACAAAAGGTGCACCGTCCTCAGGGAGATAGTTATGCAAGAATGACTCTAATTGCGGTCTCATGCTCTCTTTGACTAGATCCCACATTCCCCGGGGGAAACACATGCTACATAAGGTCTCCAAATCTTGCCAAGTACACTTAAATGAAGTGTTGGTGTTAGTCAAGTAAGAAACAAAATTCATAGGCTCTGCTATGGGGTCGGGGGCTTGCCTTTGCTTGGCATCTAACTCTGTTGCAGACCAGGGTCTATAGAAATTCACACGACCATATTGTGCCGACTCCCCTTCCCTCAGTACGTGTCCTTGTCCGTCTACTATCGGAGCTACTGCAGCATTCTCTAATCTCACTTCAGTACGGACGGGTCTTATGGAATGGTGAGGTCTAGGAGCTCCACAGTTTTTGCAAGTCTCAGTCCAGTCCGGGTTTTGTAGACCACATCTGCAACAGGTCCATCCGTCTGGACCCTTTGAATTAGCACCGCCCTTGGCATACACTGGTCGGATTGGGGTTGGGCGAGTGGTCTGTCCGTCACAGTATCTGTCTGTCAGGCAGTTAAGGGAGGGTGATTGCTCAGAGAACTTCTGATACCATCCCTTCTTTCCTTCAACCTTAGTCCAACCCTTTAATGTCAGATCTCTACTCACTTCAAGCCAGCCTTCTGCCTGTGCATACCACTTTCTGTCCTTAAGCCAGCCGCTTTTCTCCTCTAAAGCTGTTTCCCACTTATGTACATTCAAGGGATCATCTGACATACCCAAACCCTTTAAAATTTCACTACTACCTTTTGTCCATTTCTTTCCCTTCATGTGGGACACAATCTGAGTAGCCTTCCTAGGTCCGCACCCTTGGCTTACTTTACTTTGCTTACTTCCCATCACAAATGTCTACAACCGCAACACTGCCAAACCTGTCCCCCACAGACACAGCGAATGCCAACACCTCGATTTACTGACCCCAAAGAAACTAGATACCAGACTTCCACAGAGGACTCTACACCAAGTCAACTCTGACCTGTCACTACTCTTTCACCGACTACACCAAGTCCACTCTCTTACCGACTCTTTACTAAGTCACTACTAGTTCTTATAGTCCCACGAGGCTGTTCAGACTCCCAAAAAAGAAAGCTAAACACACACTTGATCAGAGCGGGTCTCCGCTGCACGTGCACAAATTGAGCTCTATACCTCTATGGGCAACCCTATTGGCACCAGTCAAACAGTACTATAGACAATATGATAATCTGACAATCACAACAAAGTATCTCCTACTTTAGCAGTGCGGACCTCTAAGGGCTACTCCCTCCCGTCCCACAGTTTCAGCTAACATCACAGACTGTCTGACCATCCGTCACTGTCCAGTCTCTGTTCAGTCTCTGTTTAGTCTCTGTCCATCACCTTACAAAGTGGTTCTTTGCCAAAAACTATGAGCTTAGGTTACAGTGAACAACAGTGGCAAATACATAACACAGAGACAGTCTTACCCGGTCCGTCCAACTAGTGAACCAGAAGTGACAAATCAAGGTAGACAAGAAAAATTAATATCTTACCCTGAGAGCGCTCTGGTCAGTTCTGTTCACCAAGCCGGCGGGGACCCTTCACGGAGGCTGTCTCGGTGTTGTTGTTGTTTACTTCTAAGCCCAACCAGAAAGGACGCCAAATATTGTTAGGGATTTTTATGCAGGGCCCCAACAGCCCTCTTGACTTTTGTAAGGTGAGTCCTAATTAACCCTTTGAGGGAGGATGAGATAGCTGCCGGCAGCGAGCTGACAGAGTAAAATGAAAAACACAGTCGGTCTTCCAATGCACTCAAATCAAACCGTTTATTTCAAACCAATACAGCTATATTTTAACACATGAAGATCAGCATTTGGGATGTTGATAAGACACTTAGATTCTATTGGCCATTATGTTTTTGTACCAGCACATTCTGGGAAAAATGACTAGGCCTTGTTTACAGCCATGCTTATCTACACAATGGCTCCTAGAAGCTTCTTCATAACCAAAATAAATAACAAGAATACAGAGGCCCGAAGGACGGTAAGAAATGCCAAGGATATTGTGAAAAGTCAAACAACAGTTTAAATGAGAAAAATAGCTGAATTAAAACATTTAACCCTATAGCTTCTAAGAGGGAAGCATACCCCCCCCCCCAAGGTGGCCGCTGTATCTAAGATGGCGGACAGTAGTCAAGATGGCGTCCGAAACCAGTGCGACCTCCTTAACAGTCAGACATTCACCTAATGTACACCTGATCCATTAACTTTTGTCCCTAACCTTTAAATTGAGGGACTTTATGGCGCATTATTCATCCAACCACATTTCCCTGTTCTTCTCCACCCCCCCGGGGACACTCTTTCTGCTGGATTCCTGGCACTTTTGCCAGACTCTGAGCGGTGAGTTTCTTTGCGCATGCACGGGTCGTGCGCATCGGCGGCCTCCCCGTGCGAGAGATTATGCGCACGGCGGATGTCCGGGCTGCGGGTGACCAGGCGCGGGCATGGCATGCCTGTGCTGATATACTCATGCGCACGCCCAGCCCCGCCTTTGGTCTGTTTCGTGATTTTTTTTAATTTATTTTTTTTTTTTGTGACGGACCGATCATGTGACGGGGCGGGGCGTCGGGGGGCTGGCTATATAGTACAGGGCGCGCTATTTAACCTGTGCAGTAGAAACCCACACACAGACCCACTGGTCCTGCAAGGCTGTGCACGGGGACGCTGTAACTGGGCCCCCACAGCCCCCACCTGACCACCAGTCCGTACCAACAATTTAGACTAAGGTAAGAACACATTTTTTTGGGGCGCCCACCGTTGAAACTTTAGCCCTTATAAGATTTTCAGGATTGACCATCAGTATACTCCTCCCCTCCTTTATAATAGGGACGGATTACCCCTGTGTTTCCCTTACCCACAGTAAAGGTAGGACTTTTCAAACTTTTCTCTGTTAAACACACCACCCACTCGTTGCTTTGACTGAAACAATGTTGTATGGTTATTAGAGATGAGCGAGCACTAAAATGCTCGGGTACTCGTTATTCGAGACGAACTTTTCCCGATGCTCGAGTGCTCGTCTCGAATAACAAACCCCATTGAAGTCAATGGGAGACTCAAGCATTTTTCAAGGGGACCAAGGCTCTGCACAGGGAAGCTTGGCCAAACACCTGGGAACCTCAGAAAAGGATGGAAACACCACGGAAATGGACAGGAAACAGCAGGGGCAGCATGCATGGATGCCTCTGAGGCTGCATAATCGCACCATTATGCCAAAATTATGGGCAACAGCATGGCCATGACAGAGTGACAGAATGAAGCTAGATAGCATCTAAAACATCCAATAATTGACCCTGACACTATAGGGGACGGCATGCAGAGGCAGCGGCAGCAGCGGCAGGCTAGAGAGTCTCATGGCGACATACCCTAAATGGACTCAGGCTTCAAACCAATGGGTGGCAGAGAGGAACCAAAGGAGGTGAGCAAGAAGCGCTCAAATAATATCGGTACATGATAAAAGTTTGCCAGTATATTTTGTGGATTACACAGCAGGGTGGCGACAAAGTTAACATGGAAGCCATGAAAACAACCCAAAATTCTGCCTGACACAGCTCGTTTGATAAGGGGACCATGTATGGAGGCAGTGAACTAGTAGTAGATTAAAGGTGCTGCAGTTAAAACTATGTTAGTTGGATCTTGGCATGGAGCTGGCGCTCCGCTGCCAGGCGAGCTTTCGCCAATCCAAGCCCCTGTCTCTAGGCTACTCCCCAAACAGCACTTCTAAGAACCTTTTGTATAAGATCAAGTGTAGTAGCGTTCTTATAAGTTTAGGATATGGCGGGTGAGGGGAATGTAAACAGATGCGCAAGAAGCGCTGAAATAATATCGGTAAATGATAAAAGTTTGCCAGTATTTTTTGTGGATTACACAGCAGGGTGGCGACAAAGTTAACAAGTTTGTTGTGGAAGCCATGAAAACAACCCAAAATTCTGCCTGACACAGCTCGTTTGATAAGGGGACCATGTATGCTTACAGTTCATGCCAGTAGCTGCACTGGCTGCCAGTCTCCTTTCGAATAGTTTAAAATAATAACCCTCATCCATAAAGCTCTGTATAATGCTGCACCCCCCTACCTCTCCTCTCTTATCTCAGTCTATCGCCCAACCCGTGCTCTTAGATCCGCCAGTGATCTTAGATTAACCTCTACCCTAGTGCGGACCTCCCACTCGCGTCTCCAAGACTTCTCTAGAGCTGCACCAATTCTATGGAATGCTCTGCCCTGGACTATCAGACTAATACCTAACCTCCAAAGTTTCAAACGTGCTCTTAAAACCCATTTCTTTAGGCAAGCCTATAACACTCATTAACTGCATGAAGTTTTAACTCTTCTACTAACCCGTCCTGTGTCGTCCTCCCATCTGTTATCCAGCAACCAACAGGCACCAGACTTCTCTACAGTCCCATTCACCCTGGACCTGGTATATAAGATGACGGCTGAGTGGTTCAAGCGACAGCAATTCCATTTATTATATTTTGTTCTATTCCCTAAGAAGAATGGCTTGACCATTAAATATTCTTTTACCTCGTGTTACCCCATCATCTTCATAAACCGTAAGCTCTGGCGAGCAGGGACCTCACTCCTGTTGTTCCATACAAATGTTGTGCTCTGTTACATTACATTTGTATTTGTTTCCTATGATTTGTAAAGCGCTACGGAATATGATGGCGCTATATAAATAAAGATTATTATTATTATTATGGAGGCAGTGAACTAGTAGTAGATTAAAGGTGCTGCAGTTAAAACTATGTTAGTTGGATCTTGGAATGGAGCTGGCGCTCCGCAGCCAGGCGAGCTTTCGCCAATCCAAGCCCCTGTCTCTAGGCTACTCCCCAAACAGCACTTCTAAGAACCTTTTGTATAAGATCAAGTGTAGTAGCGTTCTTATAAGTTTGGGATATGGCGGGTGAGGGGAATGTAAACAGATGCGCAAGAAGCGCTGAAATAATATTGGTAAATGATAAAAGTTTATTAGTATATTTTGTGGATAACACAGCTGGGTGGCGACAAAGTTAACAACTTTGATGTGGAATCCATGAAAACAACCCAAATTTCTGCCTGACACACCTCGTTTGATAAAGGGACGATGTATGGAGGCAGCTATATGGACGACTTTTGGAGGTAGCAATGGAGACAACGTGTGGAGGCTGCTATGGAGACAATTTAATTTGGATAGTGCCTGTATGTGGCAGTCCCAAAAATTTTTCAAACCAGAGGAGCAGGTAGGTGGCCCTCCAGAAAAATAGAATAGATTGAGTGCCTGTATGTGGCAGTCCCAAAAAGTTTTCAAACCAGAGGAGCAGGTAGGTGGCCCTCCAGAAAAATGGAATCGATTGAGTGCCTGTATGTGGCAGTCCCAAAAAGTTTTCAAACCAGAGGAGCAGGTAGGTGGCCCTCCAGAAAAATAGAATAGATTGAGTGCCTGTATGTGGCAGTCCCAAAAAGTTTTCAAACCAGAGGAGCAGGTAGGTGGCCCTCCAGAAAAATTGAATCGATTGAGTGCCTGTATGTGGCAGTCCCAAAAAGTTTTCAAACCAGAGGAGCAGGTAGGTGGCCCTCCAGAAAAATTGAATAGATTGAGTGCCTGTATGTGGCAGTCCCAAAAAGTTTTCAAACCAGAGGAGCAGGTAGGTGGCCCTCCAGAAAAATTGAATAGATTGAGTGCCTGTATGTGGCACTCCCAAAAATTGTTTAAAACAGAGGACCGGGTCGGTGGCCCTCCAGAAAAATTAAATGCATAAAGTACTATAGCTAGAGCCAGTGGGCCCTGTCAAAAAATAGCCAGTTTCCTCTGCTTTACTGTACAAAGAGGAGGAGAAGGAGGAAAATGAGGAGGAGGAGGAGTGGATCAATTATTCAGGTTGAGCTTCCTTCACCTGGTGGAGATTGGAAATTATGAGAAATCCAGGCTTTATTCATCTTAATAAGCGTCAGCCTGTCAGCGCTGTCAGTCGACAGGCGTGTACGCTTATCGGTGATGATGCCACCAGCTGCACTGAAAACCCGCTCGGACAAGACGCTAGCGGCAGGGCAGGCAAGAACCTCCAAGGCGTACAGCGCCAGTTCGTGCCACATGTCCAGCTTTGAAACCCAGTAGTTGTAGGGAGCTGTGTGATCATTTAGGACGATGGTATGGTCAGCTACGTACTCCCTCACCATCTTTCTGTAAAGATCAGCCCTACTCTGCCGAGACTGGGGACAGGTGACAGTGTCTTGCTGGGGTGACATAAAGCTGGCAAAAGCCTTGTAAAGCGTACCCTTGCCAGTGCTGGACAAGCTGCCTGCTCGCCTACTCTCCCTCGCTACTTGTCCCGCAGAACTACGCACTCTGCCGCTAGCGCTGTCAGAAGGGAAATACTGTTTCAGCTTGTGAACCAGGGCCTGCTGGTATTCATGCATTCTCACACTCCTTTCCTCTGCAGGGATGAGAGTGGAAAGATTTTGCTTGTACCGTGGGTCCAGGATAGTGAACACCCAGTAATCGGTGCTGGAATAAATTCTTTGAACGCGAGGGTCACGGGATAGGCAGCCTAGCATGAAATCTGCCATATGCGCCAGAGTACCAACGCGTAAGAATTCACTCCCCTCACTGGCCTGACTGTCCATTTCCTCCTCCTCCAACTCCTCTTCTTCTGCCCATACACGCTGAACAGTGAAGGACTCAACAATGGTCCCCTCTTGTGTCTCGCCAACATTCTCCTCCTCTTCCTCCTCATCCTCCTCCACCTCCACCTCCTCCGATATGCGCTGAGAAACAGACCTAAGGGTGCTTTGGCTATCAACAAGGGAATCTTCTTCCCCCGTCTCTTGTGACGAGCGCAAAGCTTCCGACTTCATGCTGATCAGAGAGTTTTTCAACAGGCCAAGCAGCGGGATGGTGAGGCTGATGATGGCGGCATCGCCACTGACCATCTGTGTTGACTCCTCAAAGTTACTTAGCACCTGACAGATATCAGACATCCACGTCCACTCCTCATTGTAGACTTGAGGAAGCTGACTGACCTGACTACCAGTTCTGGTGGAAGTTGACATCTGGCAGTCTACAATGGCTCGGCGCTGCTGGTAAACTCTGGATAACATGGTCAGTGTTGAATTCCACCTCGTGGGCACGTCGCACAACAGTCGGTGAGCGGGCAGTTGGAGGCGGCGCTGCGCTGCCCTGAGAGTGGCAGCATCTGTGCTGGACTTCCTGAAATGCGCACAGATGCGGCGCACCTTCGTGAGCAAATCTGACAGATTGGGGTATGTCTAGAGGAAACGCTGAACTATCAGATTTAACACATGGGCCAGGCATGGCACATGTGTCAGTCTGCCGAGTTGTAGAGCCGCCACCAGGTTACGGCCGTTGTCACACACAACCATGCCTGGCTTCAGGTTCAGCGGTGCCAGCCACAGATCAGTCTGCGCCGTGATGCCCTGTAATAGCTCTTGGGCGGTGTGCCTTTTATCGCCTAGGCTCAGCAGTTTGAGCACCGCCTGCTGTCGCTTAGCAACGGCACTGCTGCTGTGCCTAGAGCTACCGACTGATGGCGCCGTGCCCACAGATGGTAGTTCGGAGGAGGAGGTGGAGGAGGGGTGGGAGGAGGAGGAGGCATAGTAGGCCTGAAACACCTGGACCGAGGTAGGCCCCGCAATCCTCGGCGTCGGCAGTATATGACCAGCCCCAGGGTCAGACTCGGTCCCAGCCTCCACCAAGTTAACCCAATGTGCCGTCAGCGATATATAGTGGCCCTGCCCGGCAGCACTCGTCCACGTGTCCGTGGTCAGGTGGACCTTGTCAGAAACGGCGTTGGTCAGGGCACGGGTGATGTTGTCTGACACGTGCTGGTGCAGGGCTGGGACGGCACATCGGGAAAAGTAGTGGCGGCTGGGGACCGAATACCGAGGGGCGGCCGCCGCCATGAGGTTGCGAAAGGCCTCGGTCTCTACTAGCCTATAGGGCAGCATCTCCAGGCTAAGCAATCTGGAGATGTGCACATTAAGGGCTTGGGCGTGCGGGTGGGTTGCACTATATTTGCGTTTCCGCTCCAGCGTCTGGGGTATGGAGAGCTGAACGCTGGTGGATGCTGTGGAGGATCGTGGAGGCGACGATGGGGTTTTTGTGCCAGGGTCCTGGGCAGGGGGCTGACTAGCAGCTGACACAGGGGAAGGAGCAGTGGTGTGCACGGCCGGAGGTGAACGGGCTTGTTGCCACTGAGTGGGGTGTTTAGCATTCATATGCCTGCGCATACTGGTGGTAGTTAAGCTAGTAGTGGTGGAACCCCTGCTGAGCCTGGTTTGGCAAATGTTGCACACCACAGTCCGTCGGTCATCCGGTGTTTCCTTAAAGAACCTCCAGACTTCTGAAGATCTAGCCCTCGCCGCAAGAGCCCTCGCCACGGGAGCTTCACTAGTTAACACATTTGGCGCTGATGCACCAGCTCTGGCCCTGCCTCTCCGTCTGGCCCCACCACTGCCTCTTCCAACCTGTTCTGGTCGAGGACTCTCCTCCGTCTCAGAAGCACTGTGTTCACCCGGCCTCTCAACCCAGCTTGGGTCTGTCACCTCATCATCCTCCGATCCCTCAGTCTGCTCCCCCCTCGGACTTCCTGCCCTGACAACAACTTCCCCACTGTCTGACAACCGTGTCTCCTCATCGTCGGACACCTCTTTACACACTTCCACTACGTCAAGAAGGTCATCATCACCCACAGACTGTGACTGGTGGAAAACCTGGGCATCGGAAAATTGCTCAGCAGCAACCGGACAAGTGGTTTGTGACTGTGGGAAGGGTCCAGAAAACAGTTCCTCAGAGTATGCCGGTTCAAATGCCAAATTTTCCTGGAAGGGGGCAGACTGGGGGGGAGGAGGCTGAGGTGCAGGAGCTGGAGGAGTGGCGATTTCGGTGACATGGGTGGACTGCGTGGAAGACTGACTGGTGGACAAATTGCTCGAAGCATTGTCAGCAATCCACGACATCACCTGTTCGCACTGTTCTGGCCTCAACAGTGCTCTACCACGAGTCCCAGTAACTTCAGACATGAACCTAGGGAGTGTAGCTCTGCGGCGTTCCCCTGCTCCCTCATAAGCAGGTGGTGTCTCACCCCGGCCAGGACCACGGCCTCTGACCCCTGCAGTAGTTGGACGCCCACGTCCCCGCCCTCGTCCTCTACCCCTAGCCCTTGGGTTAAACATTTTTAAAATGAGAGTTATAGCTTTAATTTTTTTTTAACTTTTTTTTGTGTTTTTTTTTTTTTTTTGTGTTTTTGAGTTTTTAAAACCAAACGATGCTATCCTATTGCTATGGCTATTTTCTAGCCAAGTATGAAAGCACACTACTATGCCAGATGAGATGACACTGAGTTATTAAACAAAATAAACGTAAAATAAAAAAGGACAAATGGCAGACTGTGCCTAATTGAAATCCAACCCCTACAAAATTTTCCCACTTCGGTCTTTGCAATGGATATGTGCGTCACTAAGCGCAAAACACAGCGGTCGCAAGTCTCACTACAAATTACTCACAATTGGCTAGTAGATGCACTGCAGCAAGTACAGCCACCAGCAGATCAACCAGAAATCAAATATATAACGCTACTGTAGGCGTAAGCCGCTTGGATTCTCCTATGGCTATTTTCTAGCCAAGTATGAAATCACACTACTATGCCAGATGAGATGACACTGAGTTATTAAACAAAATAAACGTAAAATAAAAAAGGAAAAATGGCAGACTGTGCCTAATTGAAATCCAACCCCTACTAAATTTTCCCACTTTGGTGTTTGAGGTGGATATGTGTGCCACTAAGAGCTAAACACAACGGTAGCAAGTCCCCCTGCTAATTCCTCACAAAATGGTACTAGATGCAAATAAAAAAAAAAAAAAGTAGAACGTTATTGTAGCCCTAAGAAGGGCTGTTGGGTTCTTGTAGAATCACTCCTGCCTAACAGTAAGCTAATAGAACACCCTAACGCTTTCCCTGACCAGCAGCAGCTCTCTCCCTAGCGGCATCCAGACACAGAATGATCCGAGCAGCGCGGGCAGCGGCTAGTCTATCCCAGGGTCACCTGATCTGGCCAGCCAACCACTGCTATCGACGTGTAAGGGTACCACGTCATGCTGGGTGGAGTGCAGAGTCTCCTGGCTTGTGATTGGCTCTGTTTCTGGTCGCCAAAAAGCAAAACGGCGGGAGCTGCCATTTTCTCGAGCGGGCGAAGTATTCGTCCGAGCAACGAGCAGTTTCGAGTACCCTAATGCTCGAACGAGCATCAAGCTCGGACGAGCATGTTCGCTCATCTCTAATGGTTATATTTATTAGGGACACCTTTTGGCGCACCGCAATTTTCCCCTGATGAGCCCTGGAAGGGTGAAACAGGTCCTGTCGGGATTCGGTCGCTCTGATCCCTACGTTGTATATTGAATTTCCATAGGACTATATACTGTCCATAACTGCATACCAGACTCTTTTCAATCTCTTTACGGGAACCACTCCGGTGGTATAGGCTTGTTTAATAGGGCCATCCAGCCAGGGACAGGTTCCTGTCGGGGTTGTGGCCAAATAGGACCACGACTCCGAGGTTAGGTTCTCAGGGTATCAGAGAAGCTGGACTCAGGGTGTACCAGGGAGAGTGACATTGTCATCTTGACCCCATTCTTGATATCCGTAAGTCCCATCTTACCCTGTTTATACTCACCTATCCTCTTCACACCTTTTAAGACACGTTGTGTCTACTTTTCGGACGAGCACTCCGACGCTTCTATCTTGAGACAAAACCAATGAACAAATTGACACGCTCAAGGAAGTTGGATAGTGTGCATTGATGACTTATGCTGCTGAGCATTCAAGGTGAGCCTGGTGTCTAATATATTTTTTCATGTGAAACCTTATCCATTTAGGCCACCCAGCTCACGTTTTGCATTTGTCTATTTTTTTCTAGATGGGGTTCATGCACTAAGGATTCTACATAGCAGCAGCTAATTTGTACCACTTAATGTTTGTATATTTTATGAGACTTCTCAGTAAAAGTTAAGTTTTAAAAAGATCACTTCTTTGTATGTATTTTTCTGCCTTAAGAATATAAGTGATCACGGGTCATTAACCATTATTGACCACGTTCTTTGGATTATACTCTGATTTTTGTAAGATGTTCTGGGGCTTTGAACGTTAGGTGCGATTTTCCACATTTTCATAAAAACAGCAAAATCCTGCTACTGGGACCTGCTCAGGTTTCAAGCCACTTTGAGAGGTCTAAATAAAGGTAAAACCCCATAAATACCCCATTATAGAAACTACACCCCTAAACGTATGTGAAACAACTTTTATGAAGTTTGTTAACCCTTTAACAGTGTTACAGGGGTTAAAACAAAATCGGATGCAATTTTGAAAGTAATTATTTTTTTTTTTTTGGGCTAAATTAATGTGTTTTTCAAAAATGTACAAATTCTCAGTGGATAAAATACCAAAACGCTCCACAAAATTTGATCCCCAATCCCTCCCGCGTATAACAATCCCCCATATGTGGTGGTAACCTGCTGTATGGGCACACGCCAGGGCATCGAAGGGAAGCTGCGCCATTCAGAGCAGATTATGCATTGTCACTTTTTATTGGCTATACAATCTTTTTTTTTTTTTTTTTGGCAATTTGGACATATAAGGGCTTAATTTTTTGCGACATGAGATGCACTTTACAAATACTTTATTTTAGTGGGTCATTAGCTTACTGATGGGACTTTATTAACTCTTGAATGTATGGGTGAAAGAAAATTGTCAATTTTGGTTTCCTTTCTTTTGTATTTTTTGGGGGTCGTACACTAAAAATACTATATTATCTTTATTCTATAGGTCACTACGATTACGGCGATACCTCATTTATATAGATTTTTTTTTTTTTTTTTTAACTAATATAGCGGAAATCTCATTTGATTTTGCATCACCATCTATTCGGAGACGTAACTTTAATATTTTTAGTTGACAGAGCTGGTTCAGAGCTTATATTTTACGTGTTGAGTTGTTCTTATCCATTGATACCATTTTGGCGCGCATAAATTATTATTTTTTTTAATCACTTTTTAGAACATTTTTGTGAAGAGATTTTATGAAAAATGTACATTTGACACAACAATACCAAATATGTGGGGTTATGTTTTGTTATTTTTTATTTATTTATCTATCTAATTTTTTTTTTTTTAATACTGTATTGCATGTGTATAGGGGACTTTAACTTTATTTAATTAATTCTTTTTATTAAAAAATGTTTTTATTAAATGTTTGTAAATTTTTATTTATTATCACTTTTACAGGTAAGCCTGATCAAGTGATCCACTGATCGCCTGTTAAAGCTATTCTACACCTTACACAATGTAATACAGATGAGATGCTGCGCATGCTCAGTGTGTTACAGCCGGGTCCTGCCAGAAGGCACGGACCCGGCTCCCGGAAGGAGGAACGCGCAGCCCCGGGCACTGGCAGTCCCGGGGCTGCGATCCCTAAATGTGTTACCCTGACCTGCGTTAGCTAAATTCCCTAAGCCCACAGGTGTATCCTGACTGCCTTCTAATTGTGTGAGTAATGATCTAATGGACGTGATGACCTCTGTATTCTTGTGTGATGAGATAATGGATGTGATGACCTTTGTGTTCTTGTGTGATGAGGTAATGGACGTGATGACCTCTGTGTTCTTGTGTGAGGAGGTAATGGCCGACCACGAGGGGAGGCCACTGAACTCACCGGATGAAGTCTTCTCTGGTGGAGCTGACGTGTCCTGATGAGAAGACTGTGCTTTGTCCTGTTCAGATGGTCGGTGATGTTCGGAAGCTGAAGTGATGCGTTGAGGTGGTTGCTTGATCATGTTAGAACTGTGAGGTGGAGCTTGAGAGCCTTGGCTGCCATGACGGGATGACCTCTGGGACTGCGGTGGCTGTAGATGAGCTGAGGATCTGTTTTCGGATTCCTGGCGAGTTGCTGGATGCTCTGATGTCCGCCTAGTGTGCTTGGTCAGGCGGTGAGGGAAGTCTCTGTGCCGTTGTCGGGAGTCTCGGTGACAGGTGCGGGTGTGTGAGTGCGCCGCCTCGCGGCCACTGGAACCCGGTGACGATGGGCTGTTGTAGTGTCTGTGACGTCCTCCGTGATGATGATGGCGGCTGGTGAGAGGAGCTCAGAGCCAGTATCGGCAGCCCGCCTGCGGTATGGCCTCTGGGAGACCATTCTGCTGTGATGTTGCTGCTTGTAGAACGGGGATCTGTGGCTCCTGACTCTGTGGTGCACCGTAGGCATAGAGGTCTCTACCGCATCAAGGGTATGCAGAGAGGACTCAGGGGAATAGGAGAGGAGGAGGGAAGTGGAGCTGCCCAGGGATCCAGGGCTGTGGTGTTGGCTGAGCCGGGGGGAGGGGAAGGGCCTGGGGAGTAGGCCCGAGGCCTGGGATGGGGCCTGGGGCTGGCTGGGGAGTAGGCCCGAGGCCTGGGATGGGGCCTGGGGAGTAGGCCCGAGGCCTGGGATGGGGCCTGGGGCTGGCTGGGGAGTAGGCCCGAGGCCTGGGATGGGGCCTGGGGCTGGCTGGGGAGTAGGCCCGAGGCCTGGGATGGGGCCTGGGGAGTAGGCCCGAGGCCTGGGATGGGGCCTGGGGCTGGCTGGGGAGTAGGCCCGAGGCCTGGGATGGGGCCTGGGGCTGGCTGGGGAGTAGACCCGAGGCCTGGGACGGGGCCTGGGGCTTCAGGCCCAAGGCCTGGTGGCGTGCCCGGGGGTTGAGGGAGTATAGGCCCGAGGCCTACCGGAAGGCCCGGGCCTAGGCACCGAGTAGGCCTGAAGCCTACCGCACGGCGAGAGGGGGTCCGAGGAGTAATGGCTGGGGGAGGGCCGGCTCCGCATGAGCAAGGAGCAGGAGGAGATCGCTGGAGAGGGGGGCGCCAGGGCTTGTGAAAGGCCCGAACCGGAGCGTGGCTGGATGTGAAGGCCGCAGGCTCCGGCTGGCACTGGAGGCAAGGTGAGCAGTGGGGTGGGGGGGGGGAGCGGGATCGCGGGCGCCGCGGAGGTGGAGGGGTCGCCTACTGGTCGGGTGCTCGGGAGGCCACGCTGCAGGGCTGGATGCTACTTAGGCCGCGGCCTGGCCTGGAGGTGATGTGACCGGAGCTGGGGGTGTAGCGCTGGGGAGCGGGCAGCAGCGCTGGAGTGCAGGGGTGCAGGGCAGGGGAGCAGGCAGCAGCGTTGGGGTGCAGGACAGGGGAGCGGGCAGCAGCGCTGGAGTGCAGGGGTGCAGGGCAGGCAGCAGCGTTGGGATGAAGGGGTGCAGGGCAGGGGAGCAGGCAGCAGCACTGGGGTGCAGGGCAGGGGAGCAGGCAGCAGCACTGGGGTGCAGGGCAGGGGATGCAAACCGCTTACCCCTTGTGGTCTTCACACAGTGATCCCACGAAGATCCTCCAGTGCAGTCGGCATCCCACGTGGTCCAGGCGACGCCATCTTCTTCTTCTGGCCCGGGCTGCGCTTCCTGGCTGGTGCAGGTGATCCTGGGCTCAGGCGGACAGGAGGCATGATCTTCCTCACGGGACGTCCTCTATCTTCAGCCAGCTGCTCACGTGGAGGAGGTAAGGAGCACTGGGTGGGTGGTGGTGACAGGGTGGCGGACCGCCGGGCGGGGGTGGTGGCTGTACCCTCCAGGGTGGAAGCCACTGCAGGAGGATTCGGTCCTGGGAGATGGGTGTCCTCTTCAGGGACGTCCGCTTCTTGAACCGACCCCGCAGCAGGGCGCTGCAGGAGGGTATCCAGCCAGGCTGAACCCTGGTCACTTGCTGGAATACTAGATCTTCTAGGGAAGCCATGCTGGGTATTTGCAGAGGGGTCTCTGACTTCTCGCCTCTTCGGTCCAGGGGGCAGAAGGAAAGAGGCCCCCCCACGTGCGCTCGAACTTTATAAAACCACCGGGCGGGTCCTTACCCGCCCCCAAACACCACCTCCTGTGACCTCACATGGGAGGAGTAAAGGGGAAAGCCCCACCGGCCTACCAGAAGGCTTGAAACCACCCCCTACAGTCCTCAGCCCCTTCGCTATTTGCTTTGGGGCTTGCTAGGAGATTATGCAAGGCCGGATGCCTGGTCGGGGCCGGGGGCCTGGTCGGAGCCGTGGGCTTGGTCGGGGCAGGTGGGTTACTATAAGCCGAGGCCTGAGGCCTAGCCGAGGTCTTAGGCCTCCGGAGGTGGTAGGCGGGGGGACGTGCCGGGGAAAGTGGCGCATCGCTGCGCCGCTTACCTGGGGAAGCATCGGGGTCCGTCCCACGCTGTTCCCTTGTGGTCTTCGGCCTTGTTGCTGGGCTCAGCGCCGGGGTTGCAGTCTTCTTCTTCTGTGCCGGGCTGCGCCGCCTGCTGGATGGAGGAGATCCTGGGCTGAGACGGTCTGGTGCTCGGATTCTTCGCACGGACCTCCCGCGCTCGGCATCCAGCTGCTCCTCTTCTTCTCCAAGGGCTGGCACACTGCAGGGGATCACTTCTTCATCTTCAGCCGGAGATTCTTCTATGGTGTGAGGTGAGGAGCACTGGGTGGGCTGGATGGACAGGGTAGCGGCCGGCATATTGGATGCGTGGTCTGAAGGGTGCCCCCGACTGCATAAGGAGGGCGCCCACTGACTGGGGGTGTCCTAGTGTTGCAATTTATTACATGGGACGTTTGCACTTTAAATAGGGGTGGTATCTGCTTCCTTTCTCCTCCCTGCTGCTGCTGCTCAGTCCCTCCCATAGCTGAGCCTTTATAGGGCAGGCACTGGGCCTGCACTTCCTCTTGCCCGCGCCATCTTCAAGCTGTCCCTCCCTCCCTCCCTACTGTTACTTGTTTTTTGTTTTTTGATGATTTCGGTTTTCAGTGATCATCTCAAGTCACAGCTGACGGAAAATGTGAATTGATGTGGATTTTGCCCGGAAGTCGAAGTGCTGATTCGGGAGTCCGGTTGAGCAAACCGCTTCGGGCAGCGATGGTTTACAAAGAGATGGATGAAAATTGTGGTTAAATTTTTAAAAGTATTAAGTAATAATTGTTTTCGGAGATCATCTCAAGTCACAGCTGACGGAAAATGTGAATTGATGTGGAATTTGCCCGGAAGTCGAAGTGCTAATTCGGGAGTCCGGTTGAGCAAACCGCTTCGGGCAGCGATGGTTTACAAAGAGACGGACGGAGATTGTGGTTAATTTTGAGTATTAAAGTAATAATGGTTTTCGGTGATCATCTCAAGTCACAGCTGGCGGAAAAGAGAATTGATGTGGATTTTTCGGAAGTCGAAGTGGTGGTTCGGGAGTCCGGATGAACAAACCACTTCGGCAGCTATGGTTTCCAAACAAACGAACACAGATTGCGGTTAATTTTGAGAATATTAAAATAATAATAATTGGGGGTCATTTACTAAGGGCCCGATTCGCGTTTTCCCGACGTGTTACCCGAATATTTCCGTTTTGCGCCGATTGTACCTGAATTGCCCCGGGTTTTTGGCGCACGCGATCGGAATTTGGCGCATCGGCGCCGGCACGCGCGCGACGGAAATCGGGGGGCGTGGCCGAACGAAAACCCGACGTATTCGGAAAAACCGCCGCATTTAAAAAAAAAATTGTGTCGCGAAAATTTGGGGCCCCATTGGGGCACATTTACTTACCTGGTCCGTTCGCGATCCAGCGGCGCGTTCTCTGCGCTGGATTCGGGTCCGGCCGGGATTCATCAATGCAGTTCCTCCGCCGTCCACCAGGTGGCGCTGCTGCGCTGAAGTCCGCTGGAATGCCTCGAAATACACCGGCCTACCCAGGATGAAGGTGAGTGAAATTTTCGCGACACAATTTTTTTTTAAAATGCGGCGGTTTTTCCGAATACGTCGGGTTTTCGTTCGGCCACGCCCCCCGATTTCCGTTGCGCGCATGCCGGCGCCGATGCGCCAAATTCCGATCGCGTGCGCCAAAAACCCGGGGCAATTCAGGTACAATCGGCGCAAAACGGAAATATTCGGGTAACACGTCGGGAAAACGCGAATCGGGCCCTTAGTAAATGACTCCCATTGTGTTTATCAGCAATAAATAGCTGTGACCTTTTCTGCCCAACAGGAGCCTCGTGTCATCATTTCTTAGTTATGCTTAGTTATAAATGGTTTATGGGGTTAATGTTACGGGTAGGATTATGTATCTTTACTAAAGTGCCTTAATGTGTAGTTAAATGGGTAATGTTTACTACCTCCCAGTCTTACGTGTCAAATCCACATAGTTTATAAACCACTATGTCAGACAGAAAGTTGGCAGGTGGAGCAGGCAGAGGTGGTAGCACAGTAAGGGGACGTCACAGCAGGGGTGACTCTGTGAGGCCAGAACTGCGGCAGTGTGTTGATCAACAACCCAAAAGTCGTTGAATGGTTGACTAGGTCATCCAATTCCTCAAATATAACACCTGACAACCCCAGCCAAGCGTCCATGGGTTCCTCAGATACAACAATTAGTTGGCATGGCCCAGGAGCAGGTCAGCGGCCCTCACCTGTCCTCAACCAGGCTCTGTCCTGTTCCTTTCCCGCAGCCAGAGAGCTACTAGGTGGTCTGAGCTCAGCACCATTATTCAGCGTGAAAGAAGTGTTCGAGGACAGTCAGCAGCTGCTTGGCAGCGGAAGAGTTGGGGCAGACTTCCGCTGCTTCCTGCAGTAGGCAGGCTGTGCATAATGACATCGGTGAGGAGAGTCGCAGTGACTGGGAAATGAAAAAATGGCGATGATATAGGTGATCGTACTTGGGAGCTGGGTGTAACAGGGGATTCATCATCGTCAGGTGAAGAGAGTGTCAGCTTGTGTGTCAGGCAACGGAACAGGCAGCAAGTCGCTACTGTGGCCATGAGTCAGCAGGGTGGCAGCAGTGTGAGGACGGGAGCCAAACGTCCGTGGGGTACAAATCCCGATTCACAGGTCCAAGTAGGCAGTGGCACAGGGGCTCAGCAAGGCAGCGGCGGTAGCAGTCGCTCAGTTCAGAGAGTTGGCGGTAAAATTACCAACTTGGCGTTTTTTGTAGAGACACCAGAGGAGCAGAGCACGGTTATATGTGGTATCTGCAGGCAGAAAGTGAAGTGTGGCCAGCGAGCTAACGTTGGCACCAAGGCCCTGCGACAACACAAGTAATTTCACCATCCAATGGCCTGGAAGAAACGGGTGCCAGATGTGGTCTATCCTGCAGGCGCAGCAACAGCAGCAGCACCGAGTGGCACACATGCTGTTTCAGCAAGTGAAGGCTCCAGCACCTCTGCCGAAGGGAGCTGTTTGTCTTTGACATCATCTCCCGGTCCAGATGCTCATGCTCCTCGTTATGCATGGCGCCAGCAGTCGTTGAGCGAAGCGATTACAAAGAGACAACTCTTTGGGGCACATGTATCATAGTTTGGTCTCTCTGATGTGCATTTTAGAGACTTTTGGCAGCTAGTTTTTGCACCTTATGTATGATCCTGTCTTTTTACTTGTGATACATGTTCAGTTTTTCCTATCCTGGCAGGCACAAATTTTGGCTTCTTTTTGGATTTTCCTAATTACATTACTGTTAACATTTGAAATTACAAAACGCATAGTAAATGCAATGTTAACATATGCGTTAATGTGGCGTTTATATTGCGTTTTGTAAATGCAAAAGTTAACAGTAATGAAATAAGGCAAATCACCTCTCCTCAGCTGTTGTAATTAGTTTCAAAATGCATACAAAATTAAACTGCTATGTGTGACCTCACCCTTTGAAGTAACCAATAAAAAAAAAGCAAAAATTTTGACAGAAGAGGTTGCTATGTAAAATGTTAAACAGTTAAAGCATGTAAAATAATTCCAGTTTACATGTTAAAATCGGGTCCATGAAAAAAAAAAATTCCTTTGCACCTGCCCTGGACCAGGTGCAGAATTGTGCCAAAATTGGTGCAAAAATGGCACAAAAACAGCAAAATGTTGCATGGAAAATGGTGGACTCTGCACCCTTCAGAGAACTAATGGCTTATGCCGAACCGAGGTGGAGAGTTCCAAACCGCAATTTTTGGCTCTACACCCTCTTGGACCCTCGCTACCTGTCCAAAATGGGTGACTTTTTTCCTGCTGCTGAGAAGGAGGAACAACTGGCATACTATAGAGAAATACTGAGCACACAGTTGACCGCTGCCTATGTGCACCACTGTCCATCCTCTGTCATTGCTCACGTACTACTACCACGGCTGCTGTGGGGAGCTGGGGTGGTAGGAGCAGTAGCAGTTCTATCAGCAGCAGCTTAAGTCTGGATTCCTTAATGAGCAATTCACCCACCTATTGAGGAGGGTAGTCTCCAGCAGCAGCAGGACATGAAGCAGACCCTGCACCAGCAGGTGGTGGCCTACTTGGACAGCACTTTACCACCTGAGGTAGAGGATTCCATGGACTACTGGGCAGCCAAACTTGATGCGTAGCCGTAAAATTCCCGGCCAGTAGTGTGGCATCAGAGCGGGTGTTCAGTGCGGCGGGGGCCATCGTTACCCCAAGGAGAATATGCTTGCCCACCTGTTATGTGGAGAGAGTGACCTTTGTCAAGATGATTCAGGCTTGGATTGGCCAGGATTTCAACTCACCAATGCCTAATGCATCAGATTAGATCAGCCATGACGCCTCTTCCAAACGTTGAGAAATGAGTCTGGGTTCTAACTACCTGCCTCAGCCACATTCCTAAAGCCACACATCTGCTGCCAGTTGCTCCATCTGCCTCCTACCATCTTTACCAGGGACTGGAATTGTCCACCACCTCCACACTATATCATTGTGTTACCCAGTAGGCTCCTGCTGCTGCTGATGCCAATTTCACACTATATAATTGTGCCACCCTGTGGGCTTCTGCTGCTGCTGCTGCTACTGACGCCGCCTCTGCACTATATAATTGTGCCACCCAGTAAGCTCCTGATGCTGCTGATGCCACCTCCGCACTATATCATTGTGCCACCCTGTGGGCTCCTGCTGCTACAGGTGCCACCTTCACACTGTATCATTGTGCCACTCTGCGGGCTCCTGCTGCTGCCACCTTCACACTATATAATTGTGCCACTCTGCGGGCTCCTGCTGCTGCTGATGCCATCTTCACACTATATAACTGTGCCACATTGCGGACTCCTGCTGCTGCTGATGCCACCTCCACACTATATCATTGTGCCAGCCTGTGGACTCCTGCTGCTGCTGATGCCACCTCCACACTATATCATTATGCCACCCTGTGGGCTCCTGCTGCTGATGCCACCAACACACTGTATCATTGTTCCACTCTGCGGGCTCCTGCTGCTGCTGCTGCTACTGCTACACTGCACCTGGTACACAATGCACTCATTTTTATTAAATGTGGCCAAATGTGACTACAATTTTATACCAGGCTAGAAAACATAATAAAGAAGACAAATATAATTAGGACAAATCCGCAACACAAGGCGCTTGTTTAGAACATCTGAATGAGACTTTTTGCATCTTTTTTTTTCACCAAAAAATAAAACTTATTAGTATTCAAGGAAAAATCATAATTTTCGCACACAGATGTACCATTAAAATTAAAACCAAAATTCCTCGCTACTATACAGTGTTACCTGAGCGGGTACTTTAGTACTTTATAGTATCTCAGCAAAGGATCAGATTTAGTGGGAGAAGATTTTGTTACTTACAGAAACTTACTTTAGATTCTGTAGGAAGTAGCAGTGGGATTTAGTGGTAAAATGATCTTCAGTCTCTCATTGGCTGACAGCGAGCAGTTCTATTATCTAGCAAACCTATTTTGTAACACTAGATGGCGCATCTATCCATTTATACAAATCAGAGTTCACTTCTCATTATTCAGCACTAGATGGCGCAATCATTCACTTCACATTAACAGCAGAACCCTGAGATCCGGACCTTAGATACTGAGATCCCTGCAAGCTATCCGCTACCTGGTGTCCTCACATCAGTCCTAACTGAGCTGTTATAGGGACCATCCTATATGCAGTATAGGGATAGTCATCTGCCAGTACCTGGTATATTATACAATTATTAGAGTCACCCCCCCAACATGTTTCACCACTAATGTGGCGTCATCAGTGGAAGGAATGGGGCGTAACAACACAGGGAATGTGGGGAATGGAGACCCAATCCCTGAAGAGAATCCCAATAAATTGGAAATTGAAATGAGTGAGTTAAATTATATTAACCTCTTCCCGCACCGAGTCCAGCGAATATCTGGACTCCACAATGTACTAGTACAGGGGGAGCCGATGCTGCTTCATCTCTGCCCCGGAGCTGAGCCGACATTGTGGGGTGTCAGCGGAAATCCACCACTTACATCCTTGTGTAACACCCGTGGTCAGAGTAAGCTCCGGCCAAGGGTATTAACCCTTTAAATGCAGCTGCGTTTTCATGACTGCTTGGAGATATCCTACTCGATCTGCATCCCCGACCAACAGTGTTTCTCTGAGGGGGGGGGGGGCTCATTGCTATGGAACCCTGAGATCTGAGCTAAGACCCCAGGGCTGACCATAGTGAATGCCAATAAGGTCCTTTTACAGACGGGACATTACAGGCACAGTGCATGTGCATAGGCTGACACTGCTCATACCCTGCAATACATCAGTCACATAGTAAGACAAGGATAAAGTTTAAAAAAAAAGTGAAAAAAAAAGGTTTTAAATAAAAATAAACTAATTAATTAATCAAAAAGTCCCCAAAGCCCCGTTACACATTAACATAAAAAAGTGAAAATCGCCATACAAACTCCACATATGTAGTATCGCCACTTCCGCAATGACCCATACAATAAAAACGTAATTATTTTACCTGCACGATAAACACTGTAAAATAAAAATAAAAAAATATATATATGATTTTTGCCTATTTTTGTCCCACACAAAATCCAAACCATTTCTGTGCAAAAACATTCTGGTAAAGCACATCATATCCCGCGAAAACCAAGCTCTCATCCAGCCATATATACCAAAAACTAAAAGAGTTATGCTACTTGGAAAATATTAGTAAAACAAGCAAAAATATAGCAATTTGGTTTCGTGGTAATTGTACTGAACGGTTGAATAAATCTGACATGTTACTTAGGGTATATGGTGAACACCAAAAAAAAAGATAGGAATCACTAAATTCTATAAGGTAAAACTGGCTGTTGCCTCCCCCTCCTTCCCATCCGCGCCTCGCTGTGCGCCACTACAACAAGTAACGTCCACATGGGGGAGGGGTCTCTCTACTATGGAGAAATTATACAACAAATTTTAAGATGGATTTTCGATTTTATTTTGTTTTTTGATGGTGTTAATTTAAGGACTAAATCAACGCATTACTGACAATATTAGACCATTCTAAACTTCACCTCCATTTTTTAAAATTATTATTTAATAATTAACTATGAAGAGCTCAAAGGGTTAACAATCTTCCTAAAAGCTGTTTCTGATAGTTTGAGAGGTGCAGATTTGAAAATGGGCTGATATATAGTAATATCTCCAGACAGTAATGGCCCCCACACGGCCCCCAGTAATGTCCCGCACACAGCTCCCCAGTAATGTCCTCTACACTGCCCCCCAAAAATGTCCCCCCCATAGTCCCAAGTAATGTCCTCATACACCTCCCTAGTAATTTCCTCAACACAGCCCCCCAGTAGTGTCCCCCTCACATCCCCCAATAATGTCCCCCATACAGCCCCCGACCAATGTCCTCCACACAGACTCCCAGTAATGTCCCCCACACAGCAGACAGTAATGTCCTTCACACAGCTCTCCAGTACTGTCCTCCACACATCTCCCCAGTAATGCCCCCCATACATCCCCCAGCAATGTCCTCGAAAGAGACCCCCAGTAATGTGCCCATACAACTCCCCATTAATGTCCCCCACTCAGCTCCCTTGTAATGTCCTCCACACAGCCCCCCAGTAATGTGCCCACACAGCCCCCCAGTAATGTGCCCACACAGCCACCAGAAATTACCCCCACCTAGCCCCCAATAATGTCCCTCACACAGCTCCCATTAATGTGCCCACACAGCCCCCCAGTAATGTGCCCACACAGCCCCCCAGTAATGTCTCCAACACAGCCCCTGAGTAATGTCTCACACACATCCCACCAGTAATGTCTCACACACATCCCCCCAGTAATGTCCCCCACACATCTCCCAAGTACTGTCCCCCATGCAGCCCTCCAGTAATGTCCCCCACACATCTCTCCGGTAATGTCCACCACACATCTCCCCAGTAATGTCCTCCATGCAGCCCTCCATTATTGTCCCCCACACAGCCCCCAATAAAGTCTTCCACACAGCCCCCGAGTAATGTCCTCCACAGAGACTCCCAGTAATGTCCCCCACACTGCCCCCAGTACTGTACTCCACCCATCTCCCCAGTAATGTCCCCCATACATCCCCCCAGCAATGTTCTCCACACAGCCCTCTAGTAATGTGCCCACACAACTCCACATTTATGTCCCCCACACATTTTAGTAATGTCGCTGACACATCCACACAGTAATGTGCCCACAAAGCCCCCAGTAATGCCTGCAAAACAGACCCCAGTAATGTCCCCCACACAACCTCCTAGTAATGTGCCCCCACAGCAACCCAGAAATGTCCCCAACACAGCCCCGCAATAATGTCCCCCACACAGCCCCCCAGTAATGTCCCCCATACAGCTCCTCAGTAATGTCCCTCTGTTAAAGATACATTCCTCTACAACGGCCATCTTGGACCAAGAGAACCGAACAGAAACCATGTTGAAAATCAAGCGTCCATTTTAAGTATTAGCCGGGGGTCAAACACTGTCCAGCTAATGACATGATTCAAACTTCATTTTATGTAACCTGGTTGCTGGCCTGTCAGCTAATACCCTTTGACATTTAATGAGAAGCCAGTCTGTCCTGCACTCTTGTCATATATTTTGGTTCTAGCAGCTGCTTATCTCCTGTTCTGACTTGCTGGAGTCTTCTTCTCATGGAAATTAGTTTAATCAAGGCCTCTAAGAAATAGTTCAACTTTTCGGAGAATGTCCTGGTAAATTCATAATGGCCAAAAGCATTGCAGTGTTCTATCTCTTTTTCACATAGATCCCAGTAATGTTCCCAAAACAGCCTATCAGTAATGTCCCCTACACAGCCCCCCAGTAATGAGCCCACACAGCTCCCCAGTAATGTTCCCAAAACAGCCTATCAGTAATGTCCCCCTAAAAGCCACCCAGTAATATCCCCCACACAGTTACCCCCAGTAATGTGCCCACACAGTGTCCCTCAGTAATGTCTCCCACACAGCCCCCCAGTAATGTCCCCCAAACATCCACCAAGTAATGTCTCCCACACATCCCCAAATTATGTGCCCAAACAGCCCTGCAGTAATGTCCTCACTTGATGCTGGTGCTGTGTATGGCAGTACTCTATGCAGCCGCTGTGTATGGCAGCACTCTATGCAGGCGCTGTGTATGGCAGCACTCTATGCAGGGGGTGTGTATGGCTGCACTCTATGCAGGGGGTGTGTATGGCTGCACTCTATGCAGGCGCTGTGTATGGCAGCACTCTATGCAGGTGCTGTGTATGGCAGTACTCTATGCAGCCGCTGTGTATGGCAGCACTCTATGTAGGCTTTGTGTATGGCAGCACTCTATGCAGACGCTGTGTATGGCAGCACTCTATGCAGACGCTGTGTATGGCAGCACTCTATGCAGGCGCTGGACTGCAGGGATTTGTAATCTAAGCCAAACAAATGGCCATTGAACCCCCGGGTTAAAAACCATCTCTAAATAGAAAAAGCGGAGAAATGTTCTTGGTTTGGGAATGTGGGCAGGCCACAGCAATTTTTATTTAGATACAATTAAACTTTGTAAACTTTTTTAACGAGTTAATGTTTGTAAACAAGTAAACAATCAACAAAAGAATATAATTTAAATGCCCGCCTGGCTTGATTGTATGGAGCTCTTCTCCCGAGATGGCGGCTGCCGCCGGACAGCCGTCATGTGGGTGTCTTCCTCGCCTTCGGGCATGTATATCCTCCGCCCTTGCTGTGACATCTAAGATAAAAAAGAAGGAGAACAGCAAACCGAGAAACCACCTGAAAATAAAAATTTCTTTACACCTGAGGGCAGGGTGGGAGGGAGACTTCACACCTTGTTGATCCTGAAGGTAGAAGGAAAGAGGCCCCCCCCACGTGTCCTCAAACTTTTATAGCCGTAGGGCGGCCCTCTTCCCCTAGCTGAGCCCACCCTTAGGTGGCCGCCCAGAAAGGAGGGGGCCAATCGCCAGAAACCGCCTTTTTTAAACTGGCGAACCACCGAAATCCCCCACAGTCCCTGGCCCCTTCTCTAGGCGATTTGGGGCCATAGAGACTGCAGGGATTTGTAATCTAAGCCAAACAAATGGCCATTGAACCCCCGGGTTAAA
Organism: Engystomops pustulosus; assembly: GCF_040894005.1. Taxonomy (NCBI): domain Eukaryota; kingdom Metazoa; phylum Chordata; class Amphibia; order Anura; family Leptodactylidae; genus Engystomops; species Engystomops pustulosus. Next base: position 18,986,740 of record NC_092416.1, read on the forward strand.
AACCATCTCTAAATAGAAAAAGCGGAGAAATGTTCTTGGTTTGGGAATGTGGGTAGGCCACAGCAATTTTTATTTAGATACAATTAAACTTTGTAAACTTTTTTAACGAGTTAATGTTTGTAAACAAGTAAACAATCAACAAAAGAATATAATTTAAATGCCCGCCTGGCTTGATTGTATGGAGCTCTTCTCCCGAGATGGCGGCTGCCTCCGGACAGCCGTCATGTGGGTGTCTTCCTCGCCTTCGGGCATGTATATCCTCCGCCACGGAGCCGCCAATGCGCACTAGCGCTGGCTGCGACCCCCCCCCACTGCCCAAGGCGATCGCCTTCTCCGCCAACTCCTGCAGACCGGCAATAAAAATGTCCAAACCGATCGGATTCAAGTGAACCCCGTCACCTATCAGTAAGTGCCTGTTGTCCCCCTCCAATTCTAAATGACGAACAGCCACACCACCCAGATCCGAGACGTGCTTGGAGATTCTAATATTTAGAATCTTCCTGGCTCTATTAATTGCCTCGTGATCGCGGGCGCCTCGCCAGTGACAACGCGGGACAATTTCGGACCAGCCAAGTGTCACTTTCCTAAAAAAGGAGGGTAAACGAGCAAGGTCCTCTTTCATAAGGGCTAAGAGCTCACCCAGCTTGACACGCGCCAAGTCGTTACCGCCTGCGTGGAAAAGGAGGACCGCATTATCCCGGCAGCTCCTGCTTATCTCGACTACCTCCGGTAGAACCTGAGTCCAGCGCATGCCGCGCACGCCACGCCAGTGCACCCTAGAATTCTTGAGACCTAAATTCGCACGGCATGGGCGAGTTTCCGCCCTCCGCTGTGCCCAGTGGATGAAGGAGTCTCCAACAATCCATACATGGGTCAACTGGCCTGAAAATACAAAACGAAGGATAGCATAATCTAGAATTAAACGGTAACGTTACAGTAAATTAAAACAGGGGATTGAGATCTGGTCGGATGTATGACTTAAAACAATCCGACTTCCATCTTCCGAGTGTTTTTATTGCTTCCTCACTCATTCCACAAGAGTGCGCCGTGGTCGCCGCACCAATGCGGAATGAGTCAGTGCCAAATTCTTTGGGGTTTAGGCCCAAAAAAAGAATTGCTTTCTTAAAAACCGCACTAAACTGGAAACGGGATAAGGGGGAACCTGAAAGGTGCAGTAAAAAATTCTGTCCCGCTGGGCGTAAATGGGCATATCTCCGAATCAAAGAAACCGGGCATGGGTTTGAAGACATGGGAAGTATTGTAATCCATGTTCCTCTACCAAACACATCAGTTTTTGACTTACGAATCCGAATTTTTACCCCAGTATCGCTGGCTAGCACGTCCGATTGTAGCAAACCACCCGATTTTACCGCGCTGAGGGGAACTAGCTCCCCGATCCGTAGCGCCCCGAAAAATGCTATAGCAAAGGCCGAACTAAACAAGGAAACTTCATAGTCATCACTGCATACTAAGTGCAAGATGGAAATAATACGAGAGAATAAAGGCAGTGATACCGGTCTGCGTGAATCTTGAAAAGACTTTTCTTTTTTCCAGCCCTTCATAATTTGCTTTATGGTGAACGTCTTTGTAACATCAGGACGGTCGTGAATTTTTAGCATAAAAGCCAGTCCGGCTAAACTGTGCTTTGCCTTATAAAATGACGCCCCTTGACTCCTGATGTGTGAAAGATAATCTAGTGAGTGCCTTAAAAGTTGGTCCTTCTCTGCGGGTATAGAGCCGCCGGAGATGGCTAGCCACTGTTTCCAGGAAGAAGAGTACTTTTGCCAAGTGGCTGCCGACACCGATCCTTTTAACAAGGCTACAAGCTGTTCTCGACCAGCTTCCATAAGGACTGGGGGCAAGCAATGCCCTTCTCTGCCGAGTACCCGTGGAGTTCTCTGAAGCTCTGAAATTGTGAACGAGACAAGGCATTAGCCGAGTCGTTCGAAAATTCCGGGACATGCCTAGCCCTAAGCCAGATGTTGGATTGCAAGCACCGCAGGACTAAGTGTCGGAGCAACGCGAGTACCGGGTATGAAGGGGAAGAAAGGCTATTAACTGCGTGCACTAAACCGCGATCTTCGGACCACAAACGTACTCTGTGGTTGGCCAAAACCGAAGCCCACGTTTCTATGGCGACCACTAATGCAAAGAGGTGTGTGAGGGTGGTGTTTTTATAAAGGCCCTGTCTTAACCATAAAGATGGCCAATTCTCCCTGCACCATTCATTGCCCAAGATAGTGGCAAAGCCACTACCCGTGGCGGAAATGGACAAGCCTAAAGAAACGCTGTTGGTTTCTGTTTCCTGAAGGATCCCAGACCCATTAAAATCCTGAAGAAAAACTTGCCAAACCCGCAAATCTTCCTTAAGGGGATTAGTCACTCTAATGAAGTGTGTTGGTTGTATTACTCCTTTCGTGGCCAGGGATAACCGCCGGGAAAAAGCACGGCCCATTGGGATGACTCTGCAAGAAAAATTCAGCAGGCCCAGTAAGACCTGGAATTGCCGCAGAGTAGCCTTTCGTTTGCCTAAGAGAAAGCTTATTTCTTGCCTCAAGCGAGATATCTTGTCGCTTGGGAGTCTAAATGTCATCTCCACTGTATCCAACTCAATTCCCAGGAAGGAAAGGTTGGTGACCGGCCCGACTGTCTTATCCGCGGATAACGGAACTCCGATGTACTCCATCAACGAAGTAAACCTCCGCAAGAGAAAGGAGCAAGATTCGGAATCCCGTTCGCCAACAAATAAGAAATCGTCCAGGTAATGGGTGATGGAAAAAAGACCTGTGTCATAGCCCAAGATCCACTCCAAGAAACTGCTGAATACTTCAAAATAGTAACATGAGATGGAGCAGCCCATGGGAAGACACATGTCATAATAATAGTGGCCCTCAAGATAGCACCCTAAGAGATGGAAGCATGATGGGTGAACTGGCAACAACCTAAAGGCAGACTCTATGTCAGATTTGGCTAAGAGGGCCCATTGGCCCGCCTGCCTGACCAAATTTACGGCCTGGTCGAACGAAACATAGGATACAGCTGCATCCTCCTTTGAGATGTCGTCATTTACCGACGCACCCTTGGGGAAAGATAAGTGATGGATTAATCTAAACGATCCCGTTTCCTTTTTAGGGACCAGGCCAAGAGGAGAAACCCTGAAGTTCAAAAAAGAGGGGTCTACAAAGGGGCCGGCCATTCTGCCTAATTGAACCTCTTTTGAAACTTTTTGAAGAGCCAAGAGGGGGTTTTCCCGGACAGATATCAAATTACTGCACATAAAAAGGGTAGTGGAAGGTTGGTGCGGGATAAAGAAACCAAGAAGAAAACCCCCTTCAAGAAGGCTTGCTTCCCGTTTCTTGGGATATAACTTTAGCCAGTGAGCGAGCCTGTGCACGTTCACCGGGGTTCGTGGATTGGGACGGGGAGGAGTTTGTTTTGTTTTTGCGGTAGCAACGCAAGGCTGAGTGATTACCACCGCAGATTGAACACTCGTGCCTAAATCTGCATGAGTTGTAGAATCTGCAATGGCCCTCGTTGTACAGCCAGCATGCTCCGGTGGGTTTGTGACCCGCAGGGGCAGACTGCTGAGCTGGCCCTGCGGTGGCCCCTGGAAAGGGCCGTTGTGAGCGTTGTGCCAGTATCAGCTGTAACCAGACGTCCGTAGCCTTGGACGCCCAGCCGATACTGGGGTTAAGTGATAGGCTGCGACGAAACTCCTCGTCGTACCTCCACCAAGCGGTGCCCCCGTGAAGTTTAAACGCATTTAGAATTGTGTCCATATAAACGAATAAATCCGGGGCCGAGGCTGGAGATTTTTGGGTGATAATGGAGGCCATCACCGCAAAAGCCTGCAGCCAATTGTGTAGGGTTTTTGAAGCCTTAACCTTTTTTTCCGAACCTTTTTCAAAAATTCTCTCCTTGTCGACCGAGATGTGGTCGACATTGAGCAGGGACCAAATATCAACATATTCACCCTTCTGAATTTTATTCTTCACTTCCTCAGGGACATATTTACCTAAGGGGGCTACCGCGCAAAACATTGTATCCCTAAATGTATTACCCGCCCCTACGTTAATATTGGGCTGTGCTTGTGCATTAACCCCTAACCCTTGCTGGTTTGATTCTAATTGAGATAGAACAGATTTAAGGGATGATATCATGTGTGTGGTGTCCGTGTTAGTATTCTGCGGTGCAGAGGTAATGGCCGACCACGAGGGAAGACCACTGAACTCACCGTTCGCAGCAGAAGGTAGATCAACCGGAATGGGGAGCGCTGTCTGTCCTTGCGCTGTGGGCTGGACCTGGGGAGCCGACTGCTGGGGAGCAGGAGACTGACGTGGCGGTGCCGACTGCTGTGAAGCAGGAGACTGGCGTGGCGGCGATCTTCTTGCTGCACCACCGCTGGACGGTCTGCTGCGTGGCGGGTAGCAACGCTGTGGCGGGAAGCTGGAAGATGCTCTTGACCTCTTTGAGTGATGACGGGTCGGCTCCTGGTATCGGTGGTAGTCGTGGCGGGAACCTTTTCTGTGAAAGTGCGCTGCATGACGGCCACTTGAATCAGAGGACGAGGAGCTCGTAACTCTGTCGCGGCGGTTCCTTTGATGCTTGCGACTGATGAAACCTGCTGGAGAATATTCAGAACCCGAGTCGGCTACGAAAATGCGGCGCAACCTTCGGAGGTCAGCGCCGCTGTAGCTATGGCGATGGTAGGTGGCGGGTCTGGCATCCCTCCTACCATGACTGGGATGGGGAAGATAGGATGGTGGGGCGACATCTAGTGTCCAAAATGTGTCATTACATGATTCACTGCCTGAGGGGGAGGGAGCAGAGGAAGCCCTGTACTGCGGAGACATGTGCCGAGGAGGAGTGGAGGCAGCATGGAGGTACAGGGGGAGGCTTTTTTCATGCCTCTGGGGGGTTTTTGGCATGGGGGAGGAGGGGGGGGGATTACAATAAGGGACCTGGGATGGGGCAGAGTTGGGGGGGGGTGGGGGATTTGCGCGGACCGCGCTTCTTACCCCCAGGAGCAGTGACAGGCCGGAGCCCACACTGATCAGCTGTGCTGCAGGGTGCCGGCGAGCCCATAACCTGCGGCGAGGGTGTTAAGGAGGTCGCACTGGTTTCGGACGCCATCTTGACTACTGTCCGCCATCTTAGATACAGCGGCCACCTTGGGGGGGGGGGGGGTATGCTTCCCTTTTAGAACCAATAGAGTTAAATGTTTTAATTCAGCTATTTTTCTCATTTAAACTGTTGTTTGCCTTTTCACAATATCCTTGGCATTTCTTAGCGTCCTTCGGGCCTCTGTATTCTTGTTATTTATTTTGGTTATGAAGAAGCTTCTAGGAGCCATTGTGTAGATAAGCATGGCTGTAAACAAGGCCTAGTCATTTTTCCCAGAATGTGCTGGTACAAAAACATAATGGCCAATAGAATCTAAGTCCTTATCTCCATTCATACAACACCCCTTTGATGACTCTTCTGTCTGATATATATTATGCATTTTGATTATTAAAGAGGAGAAGATCTTGACTAAGAGATTGACATGTCTTGGTCTCTATGTTCAATCATGAAAGGGTTAATTAGGACTCACCTTACAAAAGTCAAGAGGGCTGTTGGGGCCCTGCATAAAAATCCCTAACAATATTTGGCGTCCATCTGGGTGGGTTTAGGAGTAAACAACAACAGCACCGAGACAGCCTCCGTGAAGTGTCCCCGCCGGCTCGGTGAACAGAACTGACCAGAGAGCTCTCAGGGTAAGCTGTTTTTTATTGTCTACCTTGATATGTCACTTCTGGTTCACTGGTTGGACGGACCGGGTAAGACTGTCTCTGTGTTATGTATTTGCCACTGTTGTTCACTGTAACCTAAGCTCAGAGTTTTTGGCAAAGAACCACTTTGTAAGGTGATGGACAGAGACTGGACAGAGACTGACGGATGGTCAGACAGTCTGTGATGTTAGCTGAAACTGTGAGACGGGAAGTAGTAACCCTTAGATGTCTGCAATGCTAGAGTGGGAGATATTCTGTTGTAATAGTCGGATTATCATAGTCTCTGGATACTGTTTGTTTGGGACTGGTTTTTCCCATAGATTGTGACAGAGTTCAGATTGCGGAGACCCGCCCTGATCAGGTGAGCGCTAGACTTTCTTCGGGAGTCTGAGCGGTCTCGTGTGACTGTGAGAACTAGTGGAGGATGGCGGCATGTTTTAGTCAGTCTAGTCAGGCAGTGGCTTGGTGTAGCGTCCTTTGTGAGATATTCTCTGGTAGCTAGTTTCTTTGTTTGTCAATAAATCGAGATGTTGGCATCCGCTGAATCTTTGGGGATGTGTCCCTGTAACGGTATCGTAGTTGTAGATACAGAGAGCACAGCAGAGTGAATTGGAATTGAGCCAAGTGCGTTGCATTGCAGACATAGGCAAGAAGGAAGATTGTGTCCCACATGAAGGGGAAAGATGCACAGAGACAGAAGGTTGTTGAGTTAAGTAGGACTGATGGAAAAGTGTAAGTTGACATGATCGGACATAAGGGCTGGTAGTTTTGTGTTGAAATGAAAAGTAATATTGAAGGTTTGAAGGTTTTGGGATGTGTCGGATGATCTGATGATTGTACAAGTGATCAGATTTGCAAAACAGACACTTAGAGCCTCTGACTGACGGACGGACCAGGACAGAGTGACAGGAATCCTTCAGAGTGCCCAATGAAGAAAGAGACAGGCGATAAGGGACATTTCAAAGTTTTTGATGTGGAAAGAATTTGAGGAAAAAGAGATTTTATTATATTTTCCTTGGAGAGAAAAATGGCCCCTGTAATCCAGACTCCACCCCTGTATCTGGTGGTTAGAGAAGATGACACGCCCTACCATTTTTCAGTGGCGGCCATCTTAAGTCAGTTTATTTTTCAGTGGCGGCCATTTTAAGTTATATTCCCTTCAAGTCGATGGAAGTTGATTGCTGTTGGCAGCCATAAAAGCTGTTGTGGGGCTTTGTAGGAAAACAGCTGACCATGTTTCGGGCGTCTGCTAGGGGTCTTGGAGTGTGGGAGGTTGTTTGAGTATTATTCAAATTTATTGATCCCGACAATTAGAGAAAAATTACTATAAAAAGTGTTACAATGTCTCCGGTACCTGCTTTCTGGCATTTAAGGGATTAACAAAAGGGTGGGGGCTGTTGGAGCTGCGTTTTGTTTTGTGAAGAACTGACATGTGCTGTGTCTGTCAGTGACCTTGATGTTCACGGAAAACTGAATTTCTCCATATTGAGTTGCTTGGATTCTGTGTTCTGTTATCTCGTGGTTTACAGGCTAGTGAGAACATTTACATTTGGGAGGGGTAGATCGCTGTGTTTAGACTTCTCCCTGACAATCTAAAAAAGACTTGAAGGAATTTATTTGGTTGTGGAACAAGAATACAGTATGATGTGATGTCCTCCTGTATAACCCATGAACAGACTAAGCAAGAATGAGCCCCCCAACTGTATTACAGAGCCTATGACTGACTTTTGTTCCTTTTTGATTAAAAACCATCTTAAGTGTACCTGGATTTTATTGAGACGTTGGAGTCTGGCCAGAACTTTATAGGTAGCACAGAACACTGGGCTGGAGATGTGGTGGAGGGACTCTGACATTGACGTTCAGAGGGAATAGAGGATGTTTCACAGACCACGCCAAAGTGAGATTGACAACATCTCCGGAAGTCTCAACCGGCCAACCCAAGTGGGCGTTGCGGGGAGGCGACATTACTGTAGTGAGTGGCGGAGACGGCCCCGACAGGGCAAGACAAGGGGGGGCGGTTACGGACAAGGATATCAGCGAGAACAGCCCCCCCAAACAGAGTTATCGCCTTGCATTGTAGAACTCTCCCCTGCTAGTCCGATGATGATTTTAGCCCATTCCCGGTCAAGAAAAGACTCAGAAAGAACAGCTGGATACATGTAGGATGGTCCATGATCTCTAAGCTGCCAATGAGTGTACTGAAGCCCAGTGGTCCCTAGCCCAAACTGGCAGCAGTCCCTGAGAGTGACATATTATTCACTGTTATTGATTTGGCAAATGTTTTCCTCTCTGTGCCCCTACATGAAAATTGCCAGTACCTATTTGCCTTTACCAGTTCAGTATTCCAGTATACCTGGTGTAGATTCCCACAAGGGGGGTAAAACTCACCCAGCCAATACCCCACGGCCCTACAGGGAGTAGACTGACAGACTGGCCCCTTACTGGATGTTCTCCTTTCAGTATGCGGAGGACCTACTGTTGTTGTTTGCCAGGATGCATTTATTGACCTTATGTGTTTTCTGTTCCAGAAGGGTTGCAAAGTTTCCTGAGACAAACTCCGGTACTGCCAGGAGAAGGTGGTCTTCCTAGGCCACTGCTTCTCAGCCACAGGCAGACACCTGACAGAGGAAAGAAAGCTGGCAGTCCAGAATGTGCCCCTGCCCTGAGGCCCTAAGCCTCTTCACATGATTCTAGGACTGGCCAGCTCCTGCAGCCTGGGATAAGGTCTGCTGCCTCCAGCCCAATGCTGCCCCTTTCTGACTGAATTGCCTCTTCCCCATTTGCCCTTAGTTAGGAGGTAATTGATGCATTCCATAGCCTTAAGCTGGCAAATCCTGTCTGCCCCGGCCTTAGGCACATGCCACTGAACCAGACCTTTTATTTTATTTTGCACGGAGTATCTAGGAGACAGGTGTCTTAGCCCAGGAACGTGGTGGCCTCCCCAGTGGCCCACTATTAGGCCTGGTTAGACTCAGTCGTGAGGGGAGCCCCTCATGTGTTAGTAGCTGCAGCCAGCAATTTGCTCAGCAAGGCCAGTGAGTTGATCCTAAGAGACCCTAGATCACTCAGTTACTGTGCAAACCCCACATACCTTGCACAGTGTCCTCACCCAAGTACAGCCCAAGCATCTGAGCAAAGGCCAGACAGCTCAGACTCCAGTGTGCACTCCTGATTCCCCAGGATACACTGATAAGGTGCACAGCTCTGAATCCTTCATTCTATCGCCAGTCTTCCAGGATTCAGAGAGGGGGGAGAGAAGGGTGATTAACCCAGATGTTGAGTTTTTTCTCATAGATGGCTCCAGGTCTGCAGGAGAAGACAGACGGTTCTATGCTGGATATACAGTGGTCAGTGGCACACATGAGGTAGTACAAGCAGAACCACTCCCTCCACACAGGTCAGCGCAGGAGGTGAAGTGACGGCACTCAGGGAAGTGCTACAGCTGGTGGAAGGTAAAAGGGCAAACATCTATACTCAAGGTATAGTTCTGGGGTCTAAACACGACTATGAACCCATATGGAAGGCTAGAGATTTCCTCACCTCTGCAGGGACCCCCGTTAAGCATGGCACGCTGGTTAAAGAGCAAATGGATGCTCTCTTACTTCCACAAGAGGTGGGGATAATAAAAGTAAAAGCACACACAATTTGGTGACTCCACAAGCCAAGGGCAAGTATGTGGCTGACAGGATGGCGAAGGCAGCTGCACCGATGGAGCCCAGAGACTGTCCTGAAGTCTCAGCGGTGAGTTCTGAGCTAAAAGTTTGATCCACAGGTGTTCCAGTCCCTGGTGGCCCGAGTGTCATCAGAAGTGAAGGAAGAGTGGAGGAAAGCTGGAGCCCAGATGCTGATGGGACCTGGATGCTGGGAGAGAGGGTGTGCCTGCCCAGAGCCCTGCACCCGACAGTAAGTCAAGTAGCCCACGGACACACACACATATTCCAAATGGCCATGCTAGTGCTCATAAACCGCAAGTGGTTTGCCCGGGCATTACTACCCCTGTCACTAGACTAGTGAAAGCCTTTATAGTCTTTGCCCGCCACAACCCGGGTAAGGTGGTAAAGACCCCACAGAAGGTGACACCCAAGCTGCTGTATCCCTTCCAGAGACTGCAGATGGATTTTACCCAGCTACCAAAAAATGGTACGTAGGAATACGTGCCTGTGTGCATTGATCTCTTTCCAGGGTGGCCAGAAGCTTCTCCCATGACCAAGGTTACTGCCAGAGCTGCAGCCAAGAAGTTGGTGAGTGAGATTTTTCTGCAGGTTTGGACTTCCAGAGACCATAGAGTCCGGTCGCAGAACCCACTTCACTGGACAGGTAAAGACCTGAAACCTTGTCCCTCCTGGGTGTAGAACAGGCCCTGAACACCCCTCAGCATCCCCAAGTTAGTGGTGGGATTGAAAGAATAAACAGCACTCTTAAGTTAGAGATGCGGGAGGCCATGGAAGTAAAAGGGAAACCATGGAGCGAGTGCTTTCCTGCTGCCCACCATTCAGTTAGGACCACACCCTTAACAGAAAGATGGGATTGCCCCCCTTTGAAGTACTTTTTGGCTGTGCACCCAGACAAGGCCCCTACTTCCCACAGACCCTAGAGATGATGGCAGGAAACCAGGTGGAACATGCCACACAGTTGAGCCAGGCCTTGGAAAAGGTCCGCAAAAGTGTTTCTGATTCCTTTTTCAGATGCAGACAGAGACCTCAGGACGCATAACCTGAAGCCTGGAGACTACGTGGTGGTGAAGATACACCAAAGAGAGAGTCTGGAGCCTCGCTACGATGGTCCTTTCCAAGTCCTGCTGACCAGTGCCACGTCTGTGAAGCTAGAGGGAAGTCAGCACGCTTCCACGCTTTCTATTGCAAACTTACTTATACTTCTTGCTAGCTGGTCTCTTATGACTGACTGTATGCTCAGGAACACCCCAACCATGACTATCACTGTATCTATAGGGGTGACCAGGATGCCCCCAGGGTAGGAAACTTTACCTACGGTTGGTGCAACAAGACAATGACCTTCTTTAACATTGACAGCACAGGTAACCCTGTATTAGCAGTGTCTGATGTGTACAGGATTTGTGGGGATAGGAGAGTCAGGTCAGGCCTAGAGACTGGGAAGGTGAGTGTACGGTGATAACACTTGTGCATTCCTTCCTCGTGATCCCCAGGGATAAGGTTGATCAGACACATAAAGAAAAGGTAGAGAATCCCAAAGGATTCTGGAGGTCTGAGAGGAGCACCTAGATGACAACGTTTATATAGATACAGTGGGAGCACCAAGGGGGGTCCCAGATGAGTACAAGGCCCACAATCAGATATGGGCAGGTCTAGAGTCCATTATTCCCCAGAGAGCTATGAGCAAAGATGTTGGTTGGGTAACTGTTTTTATTGTAATCAACAGAGATTTGGGAATTATAAGATGGTAAGATGGTGGGAGTGGCTTGTCGCATATACATCCCAGATGACATCGCCCCCTATGGATCCATTACCCATGCTCGTGAAAGACTGGGAGGTAGTAAACATTACCCATTTAACTCCACATTAAGGCACTTTAGTAAAGATACATAATCCTACCCGTAACATTAACCCCATAACCATTTATAACTAAACATAACTAAGAAATGATGACACGAGGCTTCCTGTTGGGCAGAAAAGGTCACAGCTATTTATTGCTGATAAACACAATTATTATTATTTTAATATTCTCAAAATCAACCGCAATCTCTGTTCGTTTCTTTGTAAACCATAGCTGCCGAAGTGGTTTGTTCATCCGGACTCCCGAACCACCACTTCGACTTCCGAAAAAATCCACATAAATTCTCTTTTCCGCCAGCTGTGACTTGAGATGAGCACCGAAAACCATTATTACTTTAATACTCAAAATTAACCACTTTCTCCTCCGTCTCTTTGTAAACCATCGCTGCCCGAAGCGGTTTGCTCAACCGGACTCCCGAATTAGCACTTCCACTTCCGGGCAAATTCCACATCAATTCTTATATTCCTTCAGCTGATGATCTCCGAAAACAATTATTACTTAATACTTTTTAAAAATTAACCACAATTTTCATCCATCTCTTTGTAAACCATCGCTGCCCGAAGCGGTTTGCTCAACCGGACTCCCGAATCAGCACTTCGACTTCCGGGCAAAATCCACATCAATTCACATTTTCCGTCAGCTGTGACTTGAGATGATCACTGAGAACCGAAAACATCAAAAAACAAAAACCAAGTAACAGTAGGGAGGGAGGGAGGGACAGCTTGAAGATGGCGCGGGCAAGAGGAAGTGCAGGCCCAGAGCCTGCCCTATAAAGGCTCAGCTATGGGAGGGACTGAGCAGCAGCAGCAGCAGGGAGGAGAAAGGAAGCAAATACCACCCCTATTTAAAGTGCAAACGTCCCATGTAATAAATTGCAACACTAGGACACCCCCAGTCAGTGGGCGCCCTCCTTATGCAGTCGGGGGCACCCTTCAGACTGGGAGGTAGTAAACATTACCCATTTAACTCCACATTAAGGCACTTTAGTAAAGATACATAATCCTACCCGTAACATTAACCCCATAACCATTTATAACTAAACATAACTAAGAAATGATGACACGAGGCTTCCTGTTGGGCAGAAAAGGTCACAGCTATTTATTGCTGATAAACACAATTATTATTATTTTAATATTCTCAAAATCAACCGCAATCTCTGTTCGTTTCTTTGTAAACCATAGCTGCCGAAGTGGTTTGTTCATCCGGACTCCCGAACCACCACTTCGACTTCCGAAAAAATCCACATAAATTCTCTTTTCCGCCACTAGGAGCTCCGAGTACTCCTACTCGGAGCTCCGACCCCCACCCAACAGGAATAGGGCTGGCTCAAAACCAAAAACAAGCAACCTACAAGAAAGGACATAAGCCTCAGTAACAGTAACAAAGGGCAAACCAGCTCCGAGCCTGCACATAAGCAGACCCAGGTACTCCTCCTATAAAACTTACAACAGGAGATTTCAGTCTGCCACCCTACGGGACTAATACCATCTACCAAGCAAAGAACACCCTGCAACGTTACTCAGCAGTCCAGCCCCTGCACGGCCCTCCCTAAATATCACACAGTACGCTGCTTTATCTGTAAGAAATCTCTGATATGTCTCTTAAGACCAGAGGGCCTTACAGGAGACGACTACCTAAATCCTTGCCTATGATGTACAGCGCTACAGCGCACATTGTAAATACAGTATAGATATAAATGCTATACAATGAGCCTACAGGTCTGAATACAGACAGACAACACCCTTCTGTTATATATACAAGCACAGCAATACAGGCTATAGTCATATCCATTATTTACCCGTTATCTGCATGTGGTAATAACTACAATTCTCGTATACAATATAGTGGGGACAGGTAAGACACTATATAAAATGCACAAAGGACCTGGCTATATCCATACGGTCCGTTTATCTGCAGAAATATGTGCGGCTGCAATATAGCTGTCTGGCAAATTCCCCCGCTATTTTGTGGTTATAACTGTAGTATAATATTACACCGTTTCTTCCTCATTATAGGCTGAGGCGGCATGTTATCCCCACAATATCGCACTATCCACCACTCATGTAACATACATTATATATGAGTGTGCAGAAGTATACAGGGGCACTCCCTAATCCATAAGACACAACTAAAGGCCATATACATCTATATATCTATATCTACGCACAACATACAGTTTGCGCCAATAACTACAAAAATCAGTTAGACAAAGCCACGTACAAATGCACAAATACAACAAGCATCTAAATGCGGCATATGGTGAACATATAGCAAAAGGTAGTGATATGGAGGTTACTTTCAGAGCACCAAAAACTCCCCATAATCAGCCCCCACAATTTTCTCTGTACAGGTCAATGCTGGACCACAGAATGTGGGGGACCTGCACCTATCATGGTCAAACGATAGCTATAAAGTGTAGGACACCATGCTAAGGAGAACTAGATGAGATAATAATAATGAGATAACAATAGACTCGTACAGTATCACAGATGGAGGCCGCACTATTACATGTGCTCTCTCCCGGCAGCCCCCCTACATAGTGTAAAATACATGTGACCTCCCCATAACAAGCAGAGTAATGGAGGATATCTACCCCCTTCCAAAGAAGCTCCAGTCCGAGGCTCGTGATTGTCACCATGTTAGCGCCATTAGGACTAGTAATACCGTAGCCATGTGCACATGTGATTGGAAGGTACAAATAACCTGTGTAACATTACATAGTATACATGAGGTAAGTACCCACATGTAAAACAGCAACATATACAGCGTCTGAGGTCCAGTGTCTGAGGTGAACACCCTCATGTAGATCAGTGCCATGTACAGCGTGAGGAAACTACATCCTCATATATACCAGTGATATGTACAGCGTGAGGAAACTACACCCTCATATATACCAGTGATATGTACAGTGTGTGAGGTAACTACAGCCTCATATATCAGTGATATGTACAGTGTATGAGGTAACTACACCCTCATATATATCAGTGATATGTACAGTGTATGAGGTAACTACACCCTCATATATACCAGTGATATGTACAGTGTATGAGGTAACTACACCCTCATATATACCAGTGATATGTACAGTGTATGAGGTAACTACACCCTCATATATACCAGTGGTATGTACAGAGTATGGGGTAACTACATCCTCATATATATCAGCGACATATACAGCGTCAGCGACATGTCCAGTGTCAGGTAAATATCCTCATGTAGATCAGTGCCATGTACTGTGTGTGAGGAAACTACCCCTCATAAAACAGCAACACATACCACGTGTGAAGTAAACAATGAATGTACAGCGTATGAGGTAAATACACCGTCATATATATCAGCGATTGATAGTGTGTTATGTAACTACTCATATATATCAGTGATATGTACAGTGTACATATGAGGTAAGTACATCCTCATATCTATCAGTGATAACAGTCTGTGAGGTAACTACCCTTAATATATGTAGCGTGTATGAAGACAGCGTATGAGGTAACTACCTCCGCACATATATCAGTGATAATGAGATCTCTACCTTCAATACAAAGCAGTGATATGAACAATGAGGGACATGTCCAGAGTGTGAGGTAAGTGTGAGTGTACCAAGCAATAAGCTCACATATCAGCCATGTATGTGGTGTGTGAGGTGACCGGGGGTATATACGTGGGTAATTACCCTCCATTATACAAGCTCCCATAGCCATAACAATCTGTCTGCACTCAGTAACACTTTCATGTCCAAATTGAACTAGTAAATAAAGTTAATCAGCCACATAAAGCAGCCATATCTATAGTGTGTGATGTATAGTCTTACACATCACAGCATCACTGCAGGGTATAGGATAGCTTGTACTCCTGAGGAGACATGGCTGAGGAGACATGGCAGCTTCTTACATAACTTTATCCCACATGCACATTACATCAGGTAATGCTGCCCAGAAACATTAACCAGTCATATCCTGTAAGGTTATGTGCTCACACTAAGCACAGCCATAGCTACCATGTGTAAGGAAGCTGAGCAGATATATAAGGAGATATGGAGACATGATCTCCTGTGGTAATTAGTAATTCCTGAGGTAAAAATCCTCTCATATATGATGTGGAAGCTGAGGATACACTAGTACACGATGTGGTAACAGCAGAGAGATATAACATGGTAACACCCAGCCTTTTAGGGAGAGAAACAATACTCGCCAAAAACCGTAGCACCTGTGGGCGGAGCCACGGGCGTCGAGATGTTGGCCGATGCTATCGGCGGTGGAACCAGGCTGGTCTCCCTGGCAGAAACGGCTCTGGTCGCTCCCACGTCGTCCTCGGCTCCGGTAACCAGTCATCGCCGCGGCATCCGAGGAACCGCCTGATGAAGACGGGGGATGCCACCCGGACGACCTGGACCTCCTCTCCCGATGAGAGGAGCGGGAACACATGCCATTACAATAAAATGCACCGCAGAGCCGCCGCGGCGCCGCCGCCTGCGTGCATCCCGGGCGGGCGAGGAAAAAAGGACCTGCTGCGCTGGCGCCTAAACCTAGCAGGAGCTGGAGGCGCCAGGGGAAGGGGGGGGGGGGGTAATGGCTAAGGGACTGGGACCACAGGGGGCTTGGGAAGTACAGGTGGAGGAGCACTAGCCTCCACTCCAAAATGTGCAGCAGCAGGCATCACATAAGGTGCTGAGAGCTCTTGCCTCTCCTCAAGCACCAGATCAGGACTAGGGGGACCTGTGGATGGGGTCTCCTCTAAGGAAGCAGCAGTGCTGCGGTGCGCCCACAATGCTGGCCACGGAGCAGACTAAATGTGCCAGCGGTCGCCACATATGCTCAGACAGCCGGCGAGAAAATTACACTAATGTGGGGGGGGGGGGGCTTAAACAGTCCGGCGGCTACGCCATACATGTGGACTGACATCAGTGACTGAGGGACAGCAGGGGCAGTGAAGCAGAGAGGAGCTGCAAGAGCCAGCACTCTCCTTCACTTTATATGCAGGCGCAAAGCACCTCAAGAAGTATAAGGGGTCGCCCATTAGCAAACCTGGCCACCTAAGGTACCAGAACACAAGCCAGATACCGCTCACCACAACTGCAGACAGCTTGAAGATGGCGCGGGCAAGAGGAAGTGCAGGCCCAGAGCCTGCCCTATAAAGGCTCAGCTATGGGAGGGACTGAGCAGCAGCAGCAGCAGGGAGGAGAAAGGAAGCAAATACCACCCCTATTTAAAGTGCAAACGTCCCATGTAATAAATTGCAACACTAGGACACCCCCAGTCAGTGGGCGCCCTCCTTATGCAGTCGGGGGCACCCTTCAAGATTGAAGGACTGTCCAGGAACTCAAGAGAAACTCTGGGGTGGACACTTTGTCCTTCATTTTGTGGTTGGGAGATTGGAAGGGTTTCCTTTAAGTGGGGGTGATATTGGGGATTGTGATTTTGCTCTTGTCACTTATTGCGTGTTGTGTAGTCCCCCACATCAAGTCCACCATGTCCCAGAAGTCCGTCCACGACAGGAGAAGTGCCCGGAGTGGAGGATGATGCTGCCTGTTTACAAACCTATGGACTATGGGAACTCAGTGATGTGATTTGAGTGTGCGGGCCTGTAACCCCTGAGTGACTGGCCTCCAGGGGATCTGGTGAAGAGTTAACAAGTCCAGCAGGTACGGGCTTAGCCTACCTGTGGGTACCTGGAGCTTGAGGAGGTCGCTCAGGATGGAGTTACAGGCCAGCAAAGCTCAAAAGGGGGGAATTGTTAAGGAGGTCGCACTGGTTTCGGACGCCATCTTGACTACTGTCCGCCATCTTAGATACAGCGGCCACCTTGGGGGGGGGGGGTATGCTTCCCTTTTAGAACCTATAGAGTTAAATGTTTTAATTCAGCTATTTTTCTCATTTAAACTGTTGTTTGACTTTTCACAATATCCTTGGCATTTCTTACCGTCCTTCGGGCCTCTGTATTCTTGTTAGTTATTTTGGTTATGAAGAAGCTTCTAGGAGCCATTGTGTAGATAAGCATGGCTGTAAACAAGGCCTAGTCATTTTTCCCAGAATGTGCTGGTACAAAAACATAATGGCCAATAGAATCTAAGTCCTTATCTCCATTCATACAACACCCCTTTGATGACTCTTCTGTCTGATATATATTATGCATTTTGATTATTAAAGAGGAGAAGATCTTGACTAAGAGATTGACATGTCTTGGTCTCTATGTTCAATCAAGGGTTAATTAGGACTCACCTTACAAAAGTCAAGAGGGCTGTTGGGGCCCTGCATAAAAATCCCTAACAAGGGATTCTTCTTCCCTGCCGCTCCGCGTCTCCTGGTGCTGGGGGGGGACCCGGGGCTGAGGCGGTTTGGAGGCCTGATGCGGCGCACGGGCCGCCCTCTCTCTTCGCTCCGCTCAGGAGCTGTCGCAGGTGCCGCGCTGCCAGGAAGCACATCGGGGGTCCCCAGAGGAGGAGGTGAGGAGCGGGGGGATAGTTGTTGCGGCGTGCCGGCCGGTGGCCGGGTGCCGCGTTCGGCCGATGCCTGACAGGCAGAGGCATCCGGCAGGCCTGGTACCTAGGGGGGTGATGCAGGCGCCGGTCCGGCCCCCTGATGTTCCTTCTGGGCAGCGCTGCGCTTGATGAGGACATCCAGCCAGCCTGATCCTTCCCTGGCGATCCGATCCATCACTTGCTCATCCAGAATGAGGGACATGGCGACAATCTGGGTAAGTGATGGCACGTAGGGGGGGTCTCAGACTTCACACCTTGTTGATCCTGAAGGTAGAAGGAAAGAGGCCCCCCCCACGTGTCCTCAAACTTTTATAGCCGTAGGGCGGCCCTCTTCCCCTAGCTGAGCCCACCCTTAGGTGGCCGCCCAGAAAGGAGGGGGCCAATCGCCAGAAACCGCCTTTTTTAAACTGGCGAACCACCGAAATCCCCCACAGTCCCTGGCCCCTTCTCTAGGCGATTTGGGGCCATAGATGTATGGCAGCACTCTATGCAGGGGGTGTTTATGGCTGCACTCTATGCAGGCGCTGTGTATGGCAGCACTCTATGCAGGCGCTGTGTATGGCAGCACTCTATGCAGGCGCTGTGTATAGCAGCAATCTATGCAGGCGCTGTGTATGGCAGCATTCTATGCAGGCACTGTGTATAGCTGCACTCTATGCAGGCGCTGTGTATAGCTGCACTCTATGCAGGCGCTGTGTGTGGCAGCACTATGCAGGCGCTGTGTATGGCAGCACTCTATGCAGGCGCTGTGTATAGCTGCACTCTATGCAGGCGCTGTGTATAGCTGCACTCTATGCAGGTGATGTGTATGGCAGCACTCTATGCAGGCACTGTGTATGGCAGCACTCTATACAGGCGCTGTGTATGGCAGCACTCTATGCAGGCGCTGTGTATGGCAGCACTCTATGCAGGCGCTGTGTATGGCTGCACTCTATACAGGCACTGTGTATGGCAGCACTCTATGCAGGCGCTGTGTATGGCAGCACTCTATGCAGGTGCTGTGTATGGCAGCACTCTATGCAGGTACTGTGTATGGCAGCACTCTATGCAGGTGGCGCTGTGTATGGCAGCACTCTATGCAGTCGCTGTGTATGTCAGCACTCCATGCAGGCGCAGTGTATGGCAGCACTCTATGCAGTCGCTGTGTATGTCAGCACTCCATGCAGGCACTGTGTATAGCTGCACTCTATGCAGCAATGTGTATGGCAGCACTCTATGCAGGCAAAGATTTAGTTGATGCAATAATTACAACAGTTGAAGATCAGTTGAAGACAATTTTTATTTTTTTAATCAGATGTTTTTTCCAGAGCCAGAAAAATCTCATCTTGAAGTTGTCCTGATTGTGTCTTCTCTGTGTAGGAGTCATTCTCACTACCACATGATGAGGCCTCATTACAATGACCCACCACTAATTCCCAGCTATAAAAAATGCAGAGAGAATAATCAATACAAATAAGGATATTTTTTTTTGCCTTTATTATTATTTGACAACTATAAATATATGAATATAACTTTCAGCCTAACCCATAAAATAGTCAATTCTCCGAAAAATAAAAATATATATCACCTTGAAGACCTCACACATTTACTGAATATACAAAATAATTTGTAATAATAAGTTACATTAACATCACCAATGCTAATTATATTCTGTGCATGACATATACAATATCCTTACATCTCATTAGTACACATTGGGGCACATTTACTAAGGGTCCGAATTGCGCTTTTCTCCCGGTTTTCCCGAATTTTTCAGATTTGCGCCAAATTGCCCCGGGATTTTGGCGCACATGGTCTGATTGTTGCGCATCGGCACTGGCTTTCACAATGACATATATCTGGTTTTCCGACGGATTGGGAAAAAAACGGCGGAATTTAAAAAAAAAAATGTGTTGCAAAAATACGGTAGCACTCACAAACACAGGGATGGAGGAAGTGAACTCCGGCGGACTTCAGGGCAGCAGCGACACCTAGTGGACATCGGGTGCACGACCTTAGTGAATCCCGGCAGAACCCGAATCAGCGTCGGAGAACGCACCGCTGGATCGCGACTGGACCGGATAAGTAAATCCCCTATATGTCTACTGCACCTGTACATTCCTATCAATCAGCTCCTAATGGCACATTATACTTTGGTGTCGTTTTCTGCAAAGTCATCACAAGACGACTGCCCAGTGTTCAAGGGAGGATGGATGGGGCTATGTACCCCGAGATTTTGGCAAAAAATCTTTTTTCCTTAAAGACAGGAAGACTGTGTCTACCAGTATGACAATAATACAGCTGCACCAATTCTCTGGAATGCTCTTCCCCGGACTCTTAGTCTAATAACCACCTTCCAAATTTCCAAGCAGATCTATCCCACTCCCCACCTGCATGAAATGTCAATTCTCTCTTTACTGATCCATCCTGTGTCCTCCTCCCATTGCTTATCCGGCAAATAATAGATATTTACCAAGCTCCAGGCTTCTCCGCTGTCACTTTCATCTTGTAACTTGTATATAAGATGTGGCTGATGACTGGTCCAAGCAGCAGAATTTGTTATGTATTAAATTATTTTATACTGTTCCTTTATAAATAATTGCTGGACCATTATATCTATTGTGTCACCCCCTCATCCTCATAGATTGTAAGCTCTTGTGTCACCCCCACATCCTCATATACTGTAAGCTCTTGTGTCACCCCCTCATCCTCATAAACTGTAAGCTCTTGTGTCACCCCCTCATCCTCATAGACTGTAAGCTCTTGTGTCACCCCTCATCCTCATAGATTGTAAGCTCTTGTGTCACCCCCACATCCTCATATACTGTAAGCTCTTGTGTCACCCCCTCATCCTCATAAACTGTAAGCTCTTGTGTCACCCCCTCATCCTCATAGACTGTAAGCTCTTGTGTCACCCCTTCATCCTCATAGACTGTAAGCTCTTGTGTCACCCACTCATCCTCATAGACTGTTAGCTCTTGTGTTACCCCCTCATCCTCATAGACTGTAAGCTCTTGTGTCACCCCCACATCCTCATATACTGTAAGCTCTTGTGTCACCCCCTCATCCTCATAAACTGTAAGCTCTTGTGTCACCCCCTCATCCTCATAGACTGTAAGCTCTTGTGTCACCCCTTCATCCTCATAGACTGTAAGCTCTTGTGTCACCCACTCATCCTCATAGACTGTTAGCTCTTGTGTCACCCCCTCATCCTCATAGACTTAAAGCTCTTGTGTTCCCCTCTATCCTCATAGACTGTAAGCTCACCCCCTTGTGTCACTCCCTTGTGTCACCCCCTCATCCTTATAGACTGCCCCTCATCGTCATAGACTGTAAGCTCTTGTTTCACCCCCTAATTCTTAAAGACTGTAAGCTCTTGTGTCACCCCCTCATCCTTATAGACCGTAGGCTCTTGTGTCACCCCCTCATCCTCATAGACTGTTAGCTCCTGTGTCACCCCCTCATCCTCATAGACTGTAAGCTCTTGTGTCACTCCCTCATCCTCATACACTGTTAGCTCTTGTGTCACCCCCTCATCCTCATAGACTGTAAGCTCTTGTTTCACCCACTCATCCTCATAGACTGTTAGCTCTTGTGTCACCCCCTCATCCTCATAGACTTAAAGCTCTTGTGTTCCCCTTTATCTTCATAGACTGTAAGCTCTTGTGTCCCCCTCATCCTCATAGACTGTAAGCTCTTGTGTCACCCCCTCATCCTCATAGACTGTAAGCTCTTGTTTCACCCCCTCATCCTCATAGACTGTTAGCTCTTGTGTCACCCCCTCATCCTCATAGACTTAAAGCTCTTGTGTTCCCCTTTATCCTCATAGACTGTAAGCTCTTGTGTCCCCCTCATCCTCATAGACTGTAAGCTCTTGTGTCACCCCCTCATCATCATAGACTGTAAGCTCTTGTGTCCCCCTCATCCTAATAGACTGTAAGCTCTTGTGCAACCCCCTCATCCTCATAGACTGTAAGCTCTTGTGTCACCCCCTCATCCTCATAGACTGTAAGCTCTTGTTTCACCCCCTCATCCTCATAGACTGTTAGCTCTTGTGTCACCCCCTCATCCTCATAGACTTAAAGCTCTTGTGTTCCCCTTTATCCTCATAGACTGTAAGCTCTTGTGTCACCCCCTCATCCTCATAGACTGTAAGCTCTTGTTTCACCCCCTCATCCTCATAGACTGTTAGCTCTTGTGTCACCCCCTCATCCTCATAGACTTAAAGCTCTTGTGTTCCCCTTTATCCTCATAGACTGTAAGCTCTTGTGTCCCCCTCATCCTCATAGACTGTAAGCTCTTGTGTCACCCCCTCATCATCATAGACTGTAAGCTCTTGTGTCCCCCTCATCCTAATAGACTGTAAGCTCTTGTGCAACCCCCTCATCCTCATAGACTGTAAGCTCTTGTGTCACCCCCTCATCTTCATAGACTGTAAGTTCTTGTGTCACCCCCTCATCCTCATAGACTGTAAGCTCTTGTGTCACCCCCTCATCCTCATAGACTGTAAGCTCTTGTGTCACCCCCTCATCCTCATAGACTGTAAGTTCTTGTGTCACCCCCTCATCCTCATAGACTGTAAGCTTTTGTGTCACCCCCTCATCCTCATAGACTGTAAGCTCTTGTGTCACCCCCTCATCCTCATAGACTGTAAGCTCTTGTTTCACCCCCTCATCCTCATAGACTGTTAGCTCTTGTGTCACCCCCTCATCCTCATAGACTTAAAGCTCTTGTGTTCCCCTTTATCCTCATAGACTGTAAGCTCTTGTGTCCCCCTCATCCTCATAGACTGTAAGCTCTTGTGTCACCCCCTCATCATCATAGACTGTAAGCTCTTGTGTCCCCCTCATCCTCATAGACTGTAAGCTCTTGTGTCACCCCCTCATCATCATAGACTGTAAGCTCTTGTGTCCCCCTCATCCTAATAGACTGTAAGCTCTTGTGCAACCCCCTCATCCTCATAGACTGTAAGCTCTTGTGTCACCCCCTCATCCTCATAGACTGTAAGTTCTTGTGTCACCCCCTCATCCTCATAGACTGTAAGCTCTTGTGTCACCCCCTCATCCTCATAGACTGTAAGCTCTTGTGTCACCCCCTCATCCTCATAGACTGTAAGTTCTTGTGTCACCCCCTCATCCTCATAGACTGTAAGCTCTTGTGTCACCCCCTCATCCTCATAGACTGTAAGCTCTTGTGTCACCCCCTCATCCTCATAGACTGTAAGCTCTTGTGTCCCCCCTCATCCTCATAGACTGTAAGCTCTTGTTTCACCCCCTCATCCTCATAGACTGTTAGCTCTTGTGTCACCCACTCATTCTCATAGAATGTTAGCTCTTGTGTCGCCCCATCATCCTCATAGACTGTAAGCTCTTTTGTCACCCCCTCATCCCCATAGACTGTAAGCTCTTGTGTCACCTCCTCATCCTCATAGACTGTAAGCTCTTGTGTCACCCCCTCATCCTCATAGACTGTAAGCTCTTGTGTCACCCCCTCATTTTCATAGACTGTAAGCTCTTGTGTCACCCCCTCATCCTCATAGACTGTAAGCTCTTGTGTCACCCCCTCATCCTCATAGACTGTAAGCTCTTGTGTCACCCCCTCATCCCCATAGACTGTAAGCTCTTGTGTCCCCCCTCATCCTTAGACTGTAAGCTCTTGTGTCATCCCCTTTATCCTCATAGACTGTAAGCTCTTGTGTCACCCCCTCATCCTCATAGACTGTAAGCTCTTGTGTCACCCTCTCATCCTCATAGACTGTAAGCTCTTGTGTCACCCCCTCATCCTCATAGACTGTAAGCTCTTGTGTCATCCCCTCATCCCCATAGACTGTAAGCTCTTGTGTCACCCCCTCATCTTCATAGACTGTAAGCTCTTGTGTCACCCCCTCATCCTCATAGACTGTAAGCTCTTGTGTCACTACCTCATTCCCATAGACTGTAAGCTCTTTTGTCACCCCCTCATCCTCATAGACTGTAAGCTCTTGTGTCACCCCCTCATCCTCATAGACTGTAAGCTCTTGTGTCACCCCCTCATCCTCATAGACTGTAAGCTCTTGTGTCACCCCCTCATCCTCATAGACTGTAAGCTCTTGTGTCACCCCCTCATCCCCATAGACTGTAAGCTCTTGTGTCCCCCCTCATCCTCAGACTGTAAGCTCTTGTGTCATCCCCTCATCCTCATAGACTGTAAGCTCTTGTGTCACCCCCTCATCCTCATAGACTGTAAGCTCTTGTGTCACCCTCTCATCCTCATAGACTGTAAGCTCTTGTGTCCCCCCTCATCCTCATAGACTGTAAGCTCTTGTGTCATCCCCTCATCCCCATAGACTGTAAGCTCTTGTGTCACCCCCTCATCTTCATAGACTGTAAGCTCTTGTGTCACCCTCTCATCCTCATAGACTGTAAGCTCTTGTGTCACCCCATCATCCTCATAGACTGTAAGCTCTTGTGTCACCTCCTCATCCTCATAGACTGTAAGCTCTTTTGTCACCCCCTCATCCTCATAGACTGTATGCTATTGTGTCATCCCCTCATCCTCATAGACTGTAAGCTCTTGTGTCATCCCATCATCCTCATAGACTGTAAGCTCTTGTGTCCCCCCCTCATCCTCATAGACTGTAAGCTCTTGTGTCCCCCCTCATCCTCATAGACTGTAAGCTCTTGTGTCATCCCCTCATCCTCATAGACTGTAAGCTCTTGTGTCCCCCTCTCATCCTCATAGACTGTATGCTGTATATACTTTTATTTTGCAGCATTAGTCAGAGCTGAACCCGCTGTATACATGGGATAGAACTGTAATGATCCTGAGACATAGAACATAAGTGACATCTGTGCTATATGCTGTATAACACAAACACAAAGTTACTGAGCAATTACAAGAAGAGATGTGTTTTGTTTTTGTTTTTTAAGTTAATAAAAGTCAATCATTGGGGTATTTTGAGCCCAAATCTCTTGTCACTGTGATCCTTGGGGAGTCTAGTTCTCAGAGTGGGGTCAGTGTTTGGAGGTTGTTACTATCTTAGGGGCTCAGTAATTGCCACACGGCAGCTGAAATGTGTCCAATAGCCAATAGACGTTCCTTCCCTTCCGAGCCTTTCTGTGTTATTGCTGCATCTAGAGAATTTGGGGAACTATGGGGAGATTTTCCTTCTTTAACCCTCTCTAAAAAATAAAACAATTGAGGGGTAAAGCGAGGTCAGGATTCAGAAAAAAGCATAAACAGTGAGGAGGACGTTCTCCCTGATTGTCCTCAGCATTTATGTGTCTGGCCCAGTATGGAGGATGAATAGAGCCGCCCTGAAGTAATATGGGGGTGCAGAGAGCTCCAGGGGCGCCGGTGACATTATATTTCTTGTCTCTGCTATCGGCCCAAAGGTGATTTGTATAATAACCTAGAAAACCGCTTTATATAATAATAATAATAATAATAATAATAACACTGGGCAAATATCTGATGAAATTACTGGTACAGACAACATGTAGATCAGGGGGGACTTACACAGAGAACATGGAATGCCGAGGCATTTACGAGGATCTACGAGTTCGCCATCCAGATTACATGTACATCCAGAACCACAATCAGGACATTCAGTAATTGGTTTACAGGTGTACAAACAATCTAGACATGGTGTCACACTGGAAGATAATTCACATTGAAAGTCGCCTGTGAAGAAAACAATAAGCTGCTGTTACAGAAGTGACAAAATATCAGACAATCACCACACAAATAATGATATAAAAGTTACACATCTATGTATCAACCACAACATAACGGCCGCCATTTATCACAACTAGTGCCAACAGTCTCCCTGTAGATGGCGCAGTGTGTGACGGACCCATGACATGTGGCGCCCCCTGCACTTCTCTGGCAGAATGCAACAAGTTTTTTTTTTGCTGCACCTGTAGCTGAGGGCGAGCGACACAATTCTGTCTCTCTGACTCTTCATGAAAAATGTGCCGCACGGGTACAGTGCAGCCTGCGCCACTAATGTGTCTTGGACAATTTATAAATCAATGTGCACTAAAAAGAATGTGCAAAGTCAGGCAGAAAACTGGCGCAGGGGCTTTAACCCTTTATAGACCGGACCCTTTTTTGTTTTTTCATTTCCATTTTTCACTCCCTACAATCAAAACTCTCTAACTTTATTTTTCTATGTACAGAGCTGTGTGACGGCTCGTTTTCTGCGTAACAAATTGCACTTCATAGTGACAGTATTTATTTTTCCATGCCGTGTACTGGGAAATGGGGAAAAATCTAAATGCAGTGAAATGGATGAAAAATTGCATTTGCAGCGTTTTCTTGTGAGCTCGGATTTTACGACTCTCGCTGTGCTCCACTTATGACGCGTCTACTTTATTCTTTGGATCGGTGCGATCACGGGGAAAACATATTTGTATAAAGGTTTTATAATGTTTTCATACATTTACAAAAGTTTAAACCACATGCACTATTTTTTTTTTTTAGAATTTGCCATTTTCTGACGCTAATAACTTTTTTGTACTTCAGTGTCCGGAGCTGTGGGTGGTGAATTTTTTTTGTGACTTTTAATAACGTTTTTAAAGCTGCCATGTTTTGGACTGTGCGACTTTTTGATCCCTTTTTTTTTTGAATTTTTTTTATATTTTCCATGCAGCGGCAGCCGACCCGTGACTTGCTATTACGCCGCAGGTCGTTAAAGGGTTAATAAATGTGTGCCAATGTGTAAAGGAAGAAATGGTCAGACAACTACATTAATATCATAGACAGGATCAGCAAAAACATAATAAAATCATTACATCACTACTGACAATAGATGATGTCACAGCTTATCCCCTCCCCCTCCCTGTACAATGACCTCTATATAGATAACACTGACCCATCATTACATCACTACTGACAATAGATGATGTCACAGCTTATCTCCTCCATCTCCCTGTACAATGACCTCTATATAGATAACACTGACCAATCATTATATCACTACTGACAATAGATGATGTCACAGCTTATCTCCTCCCCCTCCCTGTACAATGGCCTCTATATAGATAACACTGACCCATCATTACATCACTACTGACAATAGATGATGTCACAGCTTATCTCCTCCATCTCCCTGTACAATAACCTCTATATAGATAACACTGATCCATCATTACATCACTACTGACAATAGATGATGTCACAGCTTATCTCCTCCTCCTCCCTGTACAATGACCTCTATATAGATAACACTGACCCATCATTACATCACTACTGACAATAGATGATGTCACAGCTTATCTCCTCCCCCTCCCTGTACAATGACCTCTATATAGATAACACTGACCCATCATTACATCACTACTGACAATAGATGATGTCACAGCTTATCTCCTCCCCCTCCCTGTACAATAACCTCTATATAGATAACACTGACCCATCATTACATCACTACTGACAATAGATGATGTCACAGCTTATCTCCTCCCCCTCCCTGTACAATAACCTCTATATAGATAACACTGATCCATCATTACATCACTACTGACAATAGATGATGTCACAGCTTATCTCCTCCCCCTACCTGTACAATGACCTCTATATAGATAACACTGACCCATCATTACATCACTACTGACAATAGATGATGTCACAGCTTATCTCCTCCCCCTCCCTGTACAATGACCTCTATATAGATAACACTGACCCATCATTACATCACTACTGACAATAGATGATGTCACAGCTTATCCCCTCCCCCTCCCTGTACAATGACCTCTATATAGATAACACTGACCCATCATTACATCACTACTGACAATAGATGATGTCACAGCTTATCTCCTCCCCCTCCCTGTAGAATGACCTCTATATAGATAACACTGACCCATCATTACATCACTACTGACAATAGATGATGTCACAGCTAATGTCCATGATTGTTAACCCTTTAAATATTGTACTCAATGCCAACACCATTGAAGCAGTAACATACGTGGTGAGTGCCAGCACCAGTCACAAGTGTTACCGGTTGTTGTTGAACCTGAACGCTGAGACCGGGGTTCTAGCTGAAGTCTAGATTTGGGCTAGTGGACCTGAGCCCTTTATGTTCAGCAGAGACACAAACATTGGGGTTTGCCTCAGCTCATCACAGATATAGTAGCCATAGTGCTGTACTTATACACATAGGATTACAGTAATAATACAGAGCTGTACCCACATGTAGAGGATAGGAGTAGTAGTACTGTGCTGTGCCCACATGTACAGGATAGGAGTAGTAGTACTGTGCTGTACTTATAACTATAGGATTACAATAATAGTACTGAGCTGTACCCACATGTACAGGATAGGAGTAGAAGTACTGTGCTCATATATACAGGATAGGAGTAGTAGTACTGTGCTGTACCCATATATACAGGATAGGAGTAGTAGTACTGTGCTGTACCCATATATACAGGATAGGAGTAGTACTACTGTGCTGTGCCTATATATACAGGATAGGAGTAGTACTACTGTGCTGTACCCATATATACAGGATAGGAGTAGTTGTACTATGCTGTGCCCATATATACAGGATAGGAGTAGTAGTACTGTGCTGTGCCCATATATACAGGATAGGAGTATTAGTACTGTGCTGTGCCCATATATACAGGATAGGAGTAGTAGTACTGTGCTGTGCCCATATATACAGGATAGGAGTAGTAGTACTGTGCCCATATATACAGGATAGGAGTAGTAGCACTGTGCTGTGCCCATATATACAGGATAGGAGTAGTAGTACTGTGCTGTGCCCATATATACAGGATAGGAGTAGTAGCACTGTGCTGTGCCCATATATACAGGATAGGAGTAGTAGTACTGTGCTGTACCCATATATACAGGAAAGGAGTAGTAGTACTGTGCTGTGCCCATATATACAGGATAGGAGTAGTAGTACTGTGCTGTACCCATATATACAGGAAAGGAGTAGTAGTACTGTGCTGTACCCATATATACAGGAAAGGAGTAGTAGTACTGTGCTGTACCCATATATACAGGATAGGAGTATTAGTACTGTGCTGTGCCCATATATACAGGATAGGAGTAGTAGTACTGTGCAGTAGTGTGTGTGTATATATATATATATATATATATATATATATATATATATATATATTAGGAGTAGTAGTACTGAGCTGTGGTCACATGTACAGAATAAAGGCTTCCAAGCTTGTAGCTCAAGTTTCAAGAAAAATATTTTAATTTCTAATGTTAAAAACATTGAAAATAAACTATGATAAAATGACAATATAATAGTTGTGGGGAGATGCGTTTTGTAACCTGAACCGGGTACGTCCTCAGTCCATGTTCTTCTGTTTGTTTGTTGGGTTTATATAAGGATATTTGGCGCGGGGAGTCTGAGCCTCTGTGCCCATTTATGATGATATGTGACATCTAAATTAATTTGATGACATTTTTGCCATAGTACAGGATATTCAGTATTCTATCTAATACAAAAACTGCTCTCTGAAAGTTCATCTTTGCTTTTACGTATATATTTTCACTTTGCGAGAGTGTTATTTCCGTTCATTATCACTAGAGGGCAATTATGTATTTTTCCTGTAGGTGCAGTCTTTTTTCCCCACTTGATGGCGGTAGTGTTCTATTTTTTTGTATTTGAGGAGTTGTTTTATTTCTATTCCACCGCTAGATATCCTCAGTGTTCAATATATTCCCCATGTGAGTCTGTGTGGTTGTAGTACTGTATTTTGTCCACAAGATGGCCTAGGTGTTCTTTATTGTGGTGAAGGTGTTGTTTTACTTCTATTCAACCACTAGATGTCCTCAGTGTTGGATGTGTTTCTCCTGTGTTGTCTATGTAGTTGTAGCTGTTCTCTCTGTGATGGATTAGTGGATTATAGTTTCGTCGAGGACATTTATTCCTCCCGGATTCAATGCACTTATTTATAAATCCAATAGATTTCTTTCTTCTTGGGACATTGGAACCTGTTTTGTGGGAATTTATATGATGGATAGGGATGACTTTGGATTCTTTGGATGGTGTTTTAGGACACAATGGGGGTCATTTACTAAGGGCCCGATTCACGTTTTCCCGACGTGTTACCCGAATATTTCCGATTTGTGCCGATTTTCCCTGAATTGCCCCGGGATTTTTGGGCACGCGATCGGTTTGTGGCGCATCGGCGCTGGCATGCACGCGACGGAAATCGGGGGGCGTGGCCGAATGGTAACCCGGCGGATTCGGAAAAATCGACTCATTTAAAAAAAAAAAATTGGTCGCATGGGCCATACTCACATGCACCACGATGAAGACGATGAACTCCGGGGCATCTCGGCGGACCTCGGCGCAGGAGGGCCACCTGGTGGACATGGGGCGCAGGACCTTCATGAATAGCCGGAAGACCCGAACGCTCGTTAGAGAAGCCGCCGCTGGAACGCGAATGGACCGGGTAAGTAAATGTGCCCCAATGGGACAGACTTACTTACCCGGTCCATTCGCGATCCAGCGGCGCGTTCTATGCGGTGGATTCGGGTCCGGCCGGGATTCACTAAGGTAGTTCCTCCGACGTCCACCAGGTAGCGCTGCTGCGCTGAAAAGCATCTGAACGCACTCAAGTTCACCGAGCTGGACCAAGTGAAGGTAAGCGCGTCCCAAGCGACACATTTTCCGTTTTTAAATGCAGCGGTTTTTCCAAATACGTCGGGTTTTCGTTCGGCCACGCCCCCCGATTTCCGTCGCGCGCATGCCAACGCCACAATCCGATCGCGTGCGCCAAAATCCCGGGGCAATACAGGGAAAATCGGCGCAAATCGGAAATATTCGGGTAACACGTCGGGAAAACGCGAATCGGGCCCTAAGTAAATGACTCCCAATGTTGGGACATGTTTGTGCTTTATGTTGTGTCTGTGCTGATTCCTCCTACTATGCAGGTTCTGCACCTTCTCCCTATATAGTGTTTACCACAATTACTTTCTATTAAGTAGATGATACAATTACTTTCTATTAAACCTTTGCTTGTTTCCCATAATCCTCCTATCTGTACACTTCTTCCTGATCCTGTGGTATTCACTATATGGGATATTTCTTAACCATTTGTGGTAATGGTTACTTGTATAGTCCAGGGAACTGTTGGCATCCACCGTGTTTTAGTGTAGAATTTTTGTCCTTGGGGGAATATTATTAAGTCTAAAAATTCTAGTTCTTTTTTGTTGTAGTTTAGGGTGAATTGTATTCCCCATTCATTATTATTCAGCTCATTGTAAAAATTATAATTATGATAAATCAGGAAACTCCTAATACAGAGATAAAAAAATGTCTGAAATTAAAGTAACACAAGAATTCAAGTCCAACGTCACCAGTGAGAAATTCAACATAAAACATGATTTAAATTGCCAAAGTAATTATATCATCTACATAATAGAAAGTAATTATATCATCTACATAATAGAAAGTAATTATATCATCTACATAATAGAAAGTAATTATATCATCTACATAATAGAAAGTAATTATATCATCTACATAATAGAAAGTAATTATATCATCTACATAATAGAAAGTAATTGTATCATCTACATAATAGAAAGTAATTATATCATCTACATAATAGAAAGTAATTGTATCATCTACATAATAGAAAGTAATTATATCATCTACATAATAGAAAGTAATTGTATCATCTACATAATAGAAAGTAATTATATCATCTACATAATAGAAAGTAATTATATCATCTACATAATAGAAAGTAATTATATCATCTACATAATAGAAAGTAATTACCGTATATATTCGAGTATAAGCCGACCCAAGTATAAGTCGAGGCCCCTGATTTTACTACAAAAACCTGGTAAAACCTATATTTTTATACTCGAGTATAAGCCGAGTTTGGGTTTTCAGCACATTTTTTTGTGCTGAAAAACTAGGCTTATACTCGAGTATATATGGTATATCATCTACTTAATAGAAAGTCATTGTATCATCTACTTAATAGAAAGTAATTGTGGTAAACACTATATAGGGAGAAGCTGCAGAACCTGCATAGTAGGAGGAATCAGCACAGACACAACATAAAGCACAAACATGTCCCAACATTGTGTCCTAAAACACCATCCAAAGGATCCAAAGTCATCCCTATCCATCATATAAGTTCCCACAAAACAGGATCCAATGTCCCAAGAAGAGAGAAATCTATTGGATTTATAAATAAGTGCATGGAATCCGGGAGGAATAAATGTCCTCGCAGAAACTATAATCCACTAGCTTAGGGTACATTCACACGCGGTATGCCCGCCGTGTGCTGGAGAGGAGGAGGAGGTGACCCACAATTATTTTATTGTAATTTTATCAGAGTTTATTTTAAGTGTTTTTAACATTAGATATAAAAAAGTGTAAAAATCCAGAAACCGGATTTTCTTGAAATTTGTGCTATAAACTAGGAAACCTCTATTTACAATACACCCACCAGGTCAGGAGACTGCGGGGTCACTGAGGGAAGCCCCTGAGGATCTGACTTGCAGAGTGATATAACTTAGTTGTGACTTCTGACACAACTTATCAAGGTGAGCACCGAAATATAACCTTTACTGCATTACCCCATCACTTACCTCTACACTATATCTGCACTCTGCATTTTTTTCTTTTCCACTATACTCCACATATACAGGATAGGAGTAGTAGTACTGTGCTGTGTCCACATATACAGGATAGGAGTAGTAGTACTGTGCTGTGCTCATATATACAGGATAGGAGTAGTAGTACAGTGCTGTGCCCATATATACAGGATAGGAGTAGTAGTACTGTGCTGTGCCCATATATACAGGATAGGAGTAGTAGTACTGTGCTGTGCCCATATATACAGGATAGGAGTAGTAGTACTGTGCTGTGCCCATATATACAGGACAGGAGTAGTAGTACTGTGCTGTGCCCATATATACAGGACAGGAGTAGTAGTACTGTGTTGTGCCCATATATACAGGATAGGAGTAGTAGTACTGTGATGTACCCATATATACAGAATAGGAGTAGTAGTACTGTGCTGTACCCATATATACAGAATAGGAGTAGTAGTGCTGTGCTGTACCCATATATACAGGATAGGAGTAATTGAACTGTGCTGTGCCCATATATACAGGATAGGAGTATTAGTACTGTGCTGTGCTCATATATACAGGATAGGAGTAGTAGTACAGTGCTGTGTACATATATACAGGATAGGAAAAGTAGTACTGTGATGTACCCATATATACAGAATAGGAGTAGTAGTACTGTGCTGTACCCATATATACAGAATAGGAGTAGTAGTGCTGTGCTGTACCCATATATACAGGATAGGAGTAATTGAACTGTGCTGTGCCCATATATACAGGATAGGAGTAGTAGTACTGTGCTGTGCCCATATATACAGGATAGGAGTAGTAGTACTGTGCTGTGCCCGTATATACAGGATAGGAGTAGATGTACTGTGCTGTGCCCATGTATACAGGATAGGAGTAGTAGTACTGTGCTGTGCCCACATATACGGAATAGCAGCAGTAGTACTGTGCTGTGCTCTCATATATAGGATAGGAGTAGTAGTACTGTGCTGTGCCCATATATACAGGATAGGAGTAGCAGTACTGTGCTGTGTCCATATATACAGGATAGGAGCAGTAGTACTGTGCCCATATATACAGGATAGGAGTAGTAGTACTGTGCTGTGCCTATATATACAGGATAGGAGTAGTAGTACTGTGTTGTGCCTATATATACAGGATAGGAGTAGTAGTACTGTGCTGTGCCCATATATACAGGATAGGAGTAGTAGTACTGTGCTGTGCCTATATGTTAGTGATATATTCCTCTACAGCTGCCATTTTGGACCAAATGAACCAAACAGAAGCCATTGACCTTTGTACAGCCATCGAAATGACTGGAGACTTCGCTCCTCTGCGTGAAGGCCATGTTGTGACTTATGCAGAGCTAACACAAGGACAATTAGTATAAACATTCTGCCTTGGAGCAAACAGTGCAGAATTTATTAACCTTTTCAGAGAATTTTCTGCTGAATTCATTATGGCCAATAGAATCTAAGCACTGTTAAGGAGATCGCACTGGTTTTGGACGCCATCATGACTACTGTCCGCCATCTTAGATACAGCGGCCATGTTCCCTGACCATTGTCAAGTTAATGTCATCATTCAAACTTCATTTTATGTAACATGTTTGCTCGCCTGTCAGCTAATACCCTGTGACATGTAATGAGAAGCCAGTCTGTCCTCGAAGCTGCATAATAATATGATTCTGGAGCCACTTATCTTATTCTTCTCAGGAAATTAGTATAAACAATATCTGTGTACAAGGTCTCTGAGAACTGAGCACAATTAATTGGCTTTTTTCATATATACAGAATAGGAGTAGTAGTCCTGTGCTGCGCCCATATATACAGAATAGGAGTAGTAGTCCTGTGCTGCGCTCTTACATACAGAATAGGAGTAGTAGTACTGTGCTGTGCCCATATATACAGGATATGCAGTGTCCATACAGTATATAAAGGTAAAATGTAGTAGCACTAAGCCTATATATATCTGCAGAGTAAGACTGGTAGATTACAAGCAAAAGAGGAACAGATGGGGGGAACTGTAAACATCGTTGGGGTGCCGACTTGTTGGGTGGTGAGGCGTTGCTCTAGCATAAAATGTCCATAAGAGTGCAGATAAACATTCAAATGAAGAGAAAAAAGTAAAGCTGGCACTCACCAAATAAAAGTCCAAAACTTTATTCCAACACGATTAAAACAACATTGTTGCGGGAGGGAAGCAAAAAGCTGCAGGAGCCTACAGAAGGCGACGGTCTGTTTCGCGCTTCAGAAGCGTTTAATCCTGCCTGACTTTCCGGCGTCCTCACCTGTACTTTAAATTACGGACGCCGGACACAGTGGGGCAGATTTACTTACCCGGTCCATTCGCGATCCAGCGGCGCGTTCTCTGCGGTGGATTCAGGTCCGGCCGGGATTTATGAAGGTAGTTCCTCCGCCGTCCACCAGGTGGCGCTGCTGTGCTTAAGAGCATCGGAACGCACTCAAGTTCACTGGCCTATTCCTAGTGAAGGTAAGTGCAAGTTCCGCGACCCTTTTTTTTTTTTAATGCAGAGGTTTTTCCAAATCCGTCGGGTTTTCGTTCGGCCACGCCCCCCCCCCCCCGATTTCCGTCGCGTGCATGCCAGCACCGATGCGCCACAATCCGATCGCGTGCGCCAAAATCCCGGGGCCATACAGGGAAAATCGGCGCAAATCGGAAATATTTGGGTAACACGTAGGGAAATCGCGAATCGGGCCCTTAGTAAATTACCCCCAGTATCTTAGCAACCAGATAAACAAGTGCTGTGAGTGGTTCACTGATGGAAGTAAACAGTTCCATCGACAGAGTGCAGCACAGCCCAGCAAAGAAAGTCTTAAGGGGTAAGTTTGAAACAAGAAACAATGAGGCAGATTTACTTACCCGGTCCATTCGCGATCCAGCGGCGCCTTCTCTGCGGTGGATTCGGGTCCAGCCGGGATTCACTAAGGCAGTTCCTCCGCCGTCCACCAGGTGGCGCTGCTGCGCTGCAGAGCATTGGAACGCACTGAAATACACTGAGGCCGGCTGAGTGAAGGTAAGCGCGAGTTTTTAAATGCGGCGTTTTTTTCGAATACGTTGGGTCTTCGTGTGGCCACGCCCCCCGATTTCCGTCGCGCACATGCCGGCGCCGATGCGCCACAATCCGATCGTGTGCGCCAAAATCCCGGGGCAATTCAGGGGAAATCGGCGCAAATCGGAAATATTCGGGTAACACATCGGGAAAACGCGAATCGGGCCCTTAGTAAATGACCCCCAATGTATTACCGCAGCTAAGTAAGCGAATTATATGAATGTTACATTGCATCTATAGGTGTAATATCACAATAAACCAGAAATTTCAATGGCATTATGCATATTATATATAGAAGCACAGAAGCCAAAACAAATAAGGCAATGGGAACGCAAACAGAGGAACAGGACCCAGAGAGCAAACAATGACAGCGATGTACAGTTATAGTTACTTATAGAAATTAATTAGTAACTATATCTGTACATTGCTCTCATTGTTTGCTCTCTGGTTTATTGTGACATTACGCCTATAGATGCAATGTAACATTTATTTAATTAGCTTACTTAGCTGCGGTAATACATTGGGGCAGATTTACTTACCCGGCCCATTCGCGATCCAGCGGCGCGTTCTCTGCACAGGATTCGGGTCCGGAAGGGATTTATGAAGGTAGTTCCTCCGCCGTCCACCAGGTGGCGCTGCTGCGCTGAAAATCATCTGAACGCACCGGAATGCACCGAGCTGGACCAGGCGAAGGTGAGCGCTTCCCAAGCGACACTTTTTCGTTTTTTAAATGCGGCGGTTTTTCCGAATACGTCGGGTTTTCGTTCGGCCACGCCCCCCGATTTCCATCGCGCACATGCCGGCGCCGATGCGCCACAATCCGATCGCGTGCGCCAAAATCCCGGGGCAATTCAGGTACAATCGGCGCAAATCGGAAATATTCGGGTAACACGTCGGGAAAACGCGAATCGGACCCTTAGTAAATGACCCCCATTGTTTCTTGTTTCATACTTACCTCGTTCACTTAAGACTTTGTTTGCTGGGCTGGGCTGCACTCCGTTGATGGAACTGTTTACTTCCGTCAGCGAACCACTCACAGCACTTGTTTATCTGGTTGCTAAGATACTGTGTCCGGCGTCCGTAATTTAAAGTACAGGTGAGGACGCCGGAAATTCAGGCAGGATTAAACGCTTCTGAAGCGCGAAACGGACGGTCGCCTTCTGTAGGCTCCTGCAGCTTTTTGCTTCCCTCCCGCAACAATGTTGTTTTAATCGTGTTGGAAAAAAAGTTTTGGACTTTTATCTGGTGAGTGCCAGCTTTACTTTTTTCTCTTCATTTGAATGAAGACTGGTAGATGTGTGATGTGTCTATGCAGTAAATAAGGGATAGGAGCAGACACACACAGAACACATGTATGGAAGAGATTATATTATATTTGTTCTCCACTCTCCCTGCTGATACTTTACAACAGCTTATGGTAAGAGAAAAGCTTTATATCTGAGAGATCTAGAAATCCCATAGAAAGCAGAACAGTCTCATAAATAATATAAAAATAACTTCCATTGGCTTTATATTAAATCTTACCAACACCAGGAATAACTTGAGCAAGAGACTCAGAGATGAACAAAGAGAAAACTAAAGAAAACAAAAAAGATAATGATGGATAAATTTTTCTAAAAAAAAAAACAACTTACATTTTATAATAAATCTGATAGAATTATTAGTGGGGGGTAAATTAGTGAAACACTAAATACTAAGTTATTATTGGTTATTATAATACAGATTTGTGCATAAATAAAGAATCTTTTTCATACCTGAAAAAAGTATCAGACGCATCTTCATTGTCGCCATCGTTGTCAGATACAATTTTGCTGGAGGAATATAGAAAAGATTTGTTATTAGTAATAATAATTAGCTCTGACATAAAATACACAAGTGAAATAGAAAGACAATTTACCTCTGAGAGAAGAGTCAGCGAGAGATGAGGATCCGCACTCTACCTGTCAGTGATGACTCTCCAGGAGATGATGGATATCTGAGCGCACGCTGTAGACTTTATACCTCCCGCTGTGTCATGGGGAACCAATAAGAAGCTTTTTACAGAACTTTGGAAACTTTTCCAGGATGGAAAATATGTTCGTCATATATAACGTTTTTACGACTGTCTTATGGATGGCGGCCAATCTAAGACTTGTATGCGTCAGTTCTGGGAAGCTGAGGAACACAGGCTCACGTGGGTACAACCGCTCTCATCAGCCAGACAATAAGTAAATAGTCTATTGGCAAACTGAAATTATACACATATGTAGCCAAGAGGATATTATAGTTATGGAGGCTGCGACACAGTCTGGAATCAGAAGCCGTGAGGGTCCCAAAAGTGTAGAAAGGACCAAACATGGGTGATTGGAATGTACTAAAAGTGGCCAAAGGACCTTGTATCAGCAGGTCCTGGGTACAGATCACTTAGTTATGTCCATTCTCATCTCATACCAGAATTATATTTTTTTAGGGGACCAAAAATATAAAACATTTTTTAAAGATAAAATAATTTTCAATATATTTTACCCTGATTGATCTGATGGAGATATTGTGGAAAACCAAGGTGAGGGGCCACAGGATGAGGGAGTATGAAGGCCCACAATATAAGAGGGTATGAGGAGCCAAATTATAAGGGGGTATTAGGGGACACAATATGAAAGCGTATGAGGGGGCACAATATGAGGGGGAGATGGAGAGCCACAATATGAGTGGGAGATGAGACGCCACAATATAAAGGGATAATCAGAGGCCTTAATATGAGGGGAAGATGAGGAGCCAAAATATAAGGAGTATGAAGGGCCACAAGGTGAGGAAATATGAGGGGGAATGAGAGGCCACAATATAAGGGAGCATAATGGACCAAACTATAAAGGGGTATGAGGGTCCACAAGCTAAAGAGGAATGTAGGGCCACAAAATGAGGGCCATAATAACAGAAGGGCCCATAATATAAGTGGATATGAAGGCTCATAATAAAAGGTAGTGTGAGGGGCCACAATAATAGGGGGGGGAGTAAGGGGCCACACTATGGGGGGGATGAGAGGCCATAACATGAGGGGACATGAGAGGCCACAAGGTGAGGGGTAGGTGAGAGTCCACAATGAGACAATGAGTGGGAGATGAGGTACAAAACTATGAGGGGGGATAATGGGCCACAATTTGAGGGGGAAATGAGGCACATGAGATGATGGGGGAGCCACAATATAAAGGGGTATGATGATAAAAACTATAAAGGGAAATGAGGAGATACAATATAAGGGAGTATTAGGGAGCCACACAATAAAGGAGTAATAAGATGAGGGGTATAAGGGTCCACAAGCTAAGGGGGTATATATAGCCACAGGATGAGGGATTATGAGGGAGTTCAATAAAAGGGGGTATAAAGGCCCACAATAGAAGAGGGTGTGAGGGGCCACAATATGAGGGGAGATGAGAGACCACACTATGAGTGGGGATGAGAGGCCACAAGGTGAGAGGATGATGAGAGGCCACAAGGTGAGGGGTAGATGAGGGGCCTTAATCTCTCTGTTTTCTCTGTTTGATCAGAGAAACATGGTCTTCCTAAGGGGTGGAATTGACACCTTAGGCCAGTGTGTGGTTCAGAAAGGGGGAAGAAAGAAGCAGCAGACTGTGTTTTTTTTTTTGCTCCAAAACTTAGAGAATGGGGAATATCATAGCTGTCCATAACTGGAGCAAAATTTATAATAATGGGTCCCCAGTTACACAGGACAGTTATGGGGTCATGACACACTTTTGGAGTTAGAATCAGAATGTTAGCTCCAGGGGAAGTCAGCCAATAACAGAACACCCCTTATATTAGGCTAAGACACCCCACGTTTGGTATGGGGTTAATAGGAATAACATACCCGGTTGGTTGGAAGCTATGGCACAATTGTGCCATCTTCCAATCAAAAGTTATGCAGTTACCAGAATCATGTTACCAGAGGTCATTATTAGCATAGTCCATGTAATAAGCGATTGCATGTTCTGTGTGAATTTATCATTGTAATATCATATAAGTAGTGAGTGCATGTACTGAGTTATCATCAGGGTGCATTGTCTGTGTGGTTGAGGTGCCTACGGCCTTCTTTGTGTAAGTAACTCGTGGGTGGTGGCAGTGACTAGTTTGGACTGGGTGCCGAGATTGAGTGGAGTAAATTTAACGTTAGGACGCCATTTTATGGAAGTGGGCAGAGCCTAAGGGCTAAATTCTGGGACTCCATAGAGCAGGTATCCCTGTGTGTGAGCTCTGGTGAGTGGGGTTCATGACAACGGATAATGTGTCATACATTATTCTATAGTGTTTGGATACCTACAACATATTC
This sequence comes from Engystomops pustulosus, assembly GCF_040894005.1. Classification (NCBI taxonomy): domain Eukaryota; kingdom Metazoa; phylum Chordata; class Amphibia; order Anura; family Leptodactylidae; genus Engystomops; species Engystomops pustulosus. Next base: position 19,026,429 of record NC_092416.1, read on the forward strand.
CTTATACAAGTTGATGATTTTTAGTGATTGCCTTTTGCTTTTTTATCGATCCATAACTTAATGCTTAGAGAACATTTTAATAGTATGTCTGTGTCTGGGGGGAAGGGGGTGTTGTGAAAATGCTGCAATGCTCCCTCTCATACAGATCCATATACTTGCCTATATATTAGAAGTCTATAGAGACTGACTATCTGCTTCCTTCTAATTTCCCTGTATTTGTGTATATAGCTCTAGGCAGTGAGTCTACATTCACACGAACGTATGCCCACTGGGCCATAGCCAGGACACTACGGAACTGACAAAGCCAAATGTTGCCGTCTGGGTCCGCTCCTTGCTATTCATTAAGTCATGTTCTTCTATGCTCATTACATACAGTGTAATTGATTACATACAGTCTATTGAACCCCAGGGATTGTGGATAAGTGACTGTATCTTGTCCGGCTGTGGATTGTAGTGTGTTGTTCGTCCTGGATATATTATATGCCAGAATTTAGGTTTAAACCTTAAATGCTGAGGGTTAGAGGTAAGTATTTATAGTCCTATTTATAGAGGACACAACCACAATCATAAAAGATACCTACCTGACGCTCTGCAGTGTATCTATGCCGAGTCCTCCGCAATAGATGAGTGTTCTGATACTTGTGCTGCATTGCTCGGCTCTTTAGACGGCTGCCGGTGGTGCAAGCCACTTGGTAACGTTATACAGACTTAAGGTGCTAGGTGTACCTCAAAACACCGCAGGGTGATTACAGCGTACAAGTGTGCAGGGGATCGCTTGATGTTTGCCGGCAATGTGTGGGCAATTCCTTGCACATGTGTGTTGTAATTATAGGAGGTGCCACAGGTCCCAGAGGAGCGATCTTTCAATTTTGGATAAGTCCATTAGACAACCAACATTCTGACTCTAGGTTGGAGTCTATGTGGCTGATTGCATCCAGCTCTCCACAGAGTAAAAATTGTATTAGATATAATGGGGCAAATTTACTTACCCGGTCCTGCCGCAATCCCGCGGTGCGTTGTCCGACGAGGATTCGGGTCCGGCGCGATTCACGAAGCTCGTGCGCCCGAGTTTTTGTATCCGTCTCTTCTGCGACGATGTCCGCTTGTGCTTGTAAGTGCATGTCTTGCGACACAATTCTAAATGTTAAATCCTGCGCGTTGTCCAAATCCTTCGGGTGGTCCGACGGCCCACCCCCCCCCCCATTTCTGTCGCGTGCAAGCCGGTGCCGATGCCTCAAAATCCAATCGTGAGCGCCAAAATCCCAGGGCAATTTTTGTGAAAAACTGAAATCGACGGGGAACCCGACAAAATGCGTCCGACGGACCCTTAGTAAATGAGCCCCAATAAGTACCTTCTTCAAATATCATGAGTACCAATTGATCGGCCGATCCTCTTTTGACGACTTTTGAGCGACATACTCTTTCCTCTGCTGGCCCAAAGGGTTTAGGAGAAGTGAACAAGAGCTACTGTTACAGGAAAAAGATTGGTGTTGTGCAATCAAAATATCCGTATATACTCGAGTATAAGCCGAGACCCCTAATTTTAAAACAAAAAACTGGGAAAAGCTATTGACTTGAGTTAAAGCCTAGTATGTAGCATAACAACTCATGCCCCCAGTATATAGCCAGAAGCCCCTTGCCCCCAATTTATAGACAGCCAGCTCATACCCCCAGTATACAGCCAGCCCTTTGCCCCAGTATATAAACATCCTGCCCCTTGCCCCCAGTAAGTAGCCTGCAGCCCCTGCCCCCAGTATATAGCCTGCAGCCACTTCCCCGAGTAAAAAGCCTGCAGCCCCTGCCCCAGTATATAGCCTGCAGCCCCTTCCCCCAGTATACATCCTGCAGCTGTATAGACAGCCAGACCCTGCCCCCCAGTATATGGCCTGCAGCTCCTGTCTCCCAGTATATAGCCAGCCAGAACATGCCCCCAGTATATAGCCTGAAGCCCCCGCCCCCCAGTATATAACTTACAGCCCCTGCCCCCCCCAATAGCCTGCAGCCCCGGTCCCGCAGTATATAGCCAGTGAGCCTGCCCCAGGATATAACCAGCAGTCCTTGCCCCAGCATATAACCTGTAGCCCCTGTCCCCCAGTATATAGCCAGCCCCTGCCCCCAGTATATAGCCTGTAGCCCCTGCCCCAAGTATATAGCCTGCAGCCCCTACTCCCCAGTATATAGCCTGTGGCCCCTGTCCCCCAGTATAAAGCCTGCAGCCCCTGCCGCATTATATAGCCTGCAGCACCTGCCCCCCAGTATATAGACTGCAGCCCTTGCCTCCCAGTATAGACCCTGCTGCCTCTGCCCCCAGTATATAGCCTGCAGCCACTGCCCCCCAGTATATAGCCTGCAGTCCCTATCCCCCAGTATATAGTCAGCCAGACCTTTCCCCCAGTATATAGTCAACCAGACCCAGACCCCCAGTATATGACCTGCAGCCCCTGCCTCCAGTATATAGCCTGCAGCCCCTCACCTCAGTATACAACCTGAAGACCCTGTCCCCCAGTATATGGGCAGCTAGACGCTGACCCCAGTATATAGCCAGCCAAACCCAGACCCCCAGTATATACCCTGCAGCTCATGTCCCCCAGTAGATACCCGGTAGCTCCTGCCCCTTGCCCCCAGTATATAGCCAGCAGCCCCTGTCCCCCAAGTCTATAGCCAGCAGGCCATTTCCCCAGGATATATCCTGTAGCCTTTCACCCCTGTATATATAGCCTGTGGCCTTGCCTCACCAGTATATAGCCTGCAGCCACTGCCCCCAGTATATATCCTGTAGCCCCTGTCCCCAGTAAATAGCCAGCAGCTCCTGCTTCCCAGTAAATAGCCAACCAGACCCTGCTCCCAGTATATAGCCTGTAGCCCCTGCCCCCTTGTATAAAGCCCGTAGCCCCTGCCCCCCAGTATATAGCATGTTGCCTCTGCCCCAGTATATAGCCTGCAGCCCCTGCCTCCAGTGTATAGCCTGCAGCCCCTGCCCCCTAGTATATAGCCTGTAGCCCTGGTCCCCCAGTGTATAGCCAGCCAGACCTTGCCCCCAGTATATAGCCTACAGCCCCTGTCCCCCAGTGTATAGCCAACCAGAACCTGCCCCCAGTATTTATCCTTTTGCCTCTGCTCCCAGTATATAGCCTGCAGCCCCTGCCCCCAAGTATCTAGTCTGCAGTATCTAGCCTGCAGCCCCTGTCGCCCAGTCAGCCTTTCCCTCCTGCCCAGTATATAGTCAACCAGACCCAGACCTCCAGTATATAACCTGCAGCTGATGTTCCCCTAGTATATACCCTGTAGCTCCTGCCCCTTGCCCCCAGTATATAGCCTGCAGCCTCTGCCCATTGTATATAGCCTGCAGCCCCTGCCCCCAGTATGTAGCCTGCAGCCCCTGCCCCCAGTATATAGCCTGCAGCACCTCACTTCAGTAACAATCTGCAGACCCTGTTCCCCAGTTTATAGCCAGCAGCACCTTCCCCTTAAGTATATAGCCAGCAGCCCATATTTCCCAGGATATATCCTGTAGTCCTTCACCTCAGTATATAGCCTTCAGTCATGCCTCACCAGTATATAGCCTGCAGCCACTTGCCCCCATATATTGCCTGCAGACCCTGCCCCCAGTATATAGCCTGCAAATCCTGCTTCCCAGTAAATAGCCAGATAGACCCTGCTCCCAGAATATAGCTTGCAGCCCCTGCCTCTAGTATGTAGCCTGTAGCCCTGGTCCACTAGCATATAGCCAGCCAGACCCTGCCTTCCAGTATATAGACTGCAGCCCCTGGCCCCAAATGCATGGCAAGCCAGAACCTGACCCCAGTAAATAGCCTGCAGCTACTGCCCCCCAGTATATAGCCAACCAGACCCTACCCTCCAGTATAAAGCCAGCCAGACCCTGCCCCATTAAACAGCCTACAGCTCCTGCCCCCCATATATAGCCTACAGCCCTTGCCCCCCAGTAACCAGCCTGCAAACCCTGTTTCCCAGTATATAGCCAGTCAGATCCTTCCCCAGTATATAGCCAGCAGCCCCCCCCGTATATAGCCTGTAGCCCTGCCCTCTGTATAAAGCCTGCAGCCCCTGCCCCAGTATATAACCTGCAGCTCCTGTTTCCCAATAAATAGTCAGCCAGACCCTGCTCCCAGTATATAGCCTGCAGCCCCTGCCCCCAGTTCATAGCGTGCAGCCCCTGCCCCCTAGGATATAGCCTGTAGACCCGGTCCCCCAGTGTATAGCCAGCCAGACCTTGCCCCCCAGTATATAGCCTGCTGCCCCTGCCCCCCACCCACTATGTAGCCTGAGGCCCCTGTCCCCCAGTATATAGCCAGCCAGACACTCCCCTCCAGTACATAGCCAGCCAGGCCCTGCCCCAGTATACAGACTGCAGCCCCTTCCCCCCATATATAGCCTGCAGCCTCTGTCCCCAGTATACAGCCTGCAGCTCCAGTTTCCCAGTAAATAGCAAGCCAGACCCTGATCCCAGTATATAGCCTGCAGCCTTTGCCCCCAGTTTATACCTGCAGCCCCTGTCATCTAGTATATAGCCTGTAGCCCTGGTCCCCCAGTGTGTAGCCAGCCAGACCCTGCCCCCAGTATATAGCCTGCAGCACCTGACCCCCAGTGTATAGCCAGCATGAACCTGCCCCAGTATATAGCCTGCAGCCCCTGCCCCCCCCCAGTATATAGCCTGAGGCCCCTGCCCCTCAGTATATAGCCAGCCAGACCCTCCCCTCCTGTATACAGCCAGCAAAACCCTGCCCCAGTATAAAGTCTGCAGCCCCTGTCCCCCAGTATATAGTCAGCCAGACCCTGCCCCCTGTATATAGACTGCAGCCCCTGCCCCCAGTATATAACCTGCAGCCCTTGCCCTTTCAAAATTATGGCTAGCAGTCCATGTCCCCCAGTATATATCCTGTACCCCATGCCCCCAGTATTTAGCCTTCAGCCCATGTCCCCCCGTATATAGCCTACCAGCCCCTGCCCCTAGTATATAGCCTGAAGCCCTGCCTCCCCTGTGTATAGCCTCCAGTCCATGTCCCCCAGTATATAGCCTGTAGCCACTGACCTCTGTATATCGTCTGCAGCCCCTGCCCCCAGTATATAGCCTGCAGCCACTTCCACTAGTATATAGCCTGTGGCCCCTGCCCTCTGTATATAGGCTGTAAGACAAAAAACGAAATGTGTGCTCACTAGAGATGAGCGAACACTAAAATGCTCGGGTACTCGTTATTCGAGACGAACTTTTTCCGATGCTCGAGTGCTCGTCTCGAATAACGAACCCCATTGAAGTCAATGGGAGACTCGAGCATTTTTCAAGGGGACCAAGGCTCTGCACAGGGAAGCTTGGCCAAACACCTGGGAACCTCAGAAAAGGATGGAAACACCACGGAAATGGACAGGAAACAGCAGGGGCAGCATGCATGGATGCCTCTGAGGCTGCCTAATCGCACCATTATGCCAAAATTATGGGCAACAGCATGGCCATGACAGAGTGACAGAATGAAGCTAGATAGCATCTAAAACATCCAATAATTGACCCTGACACTATAGGGGACGGCATGCAGAGGCAGCGGCAGCAGGCTAGAGAGTGGCATGGCGACATACCCTAATTGGACTCAGGCTTCAAACCAATGGGTGTCAGAGAGGAACCAAAGGAGGTGAGCAAGAAGCGCTCAAATAATATCGGTACATGATAAAAGTTTGCCAGTATATTTTGTGGATTACACAGCAGGGTGGCGACAAAGTTAACATGGAAGCCATGAAAACAACCCAAAATTCTGCCTGACACAGCTCGTTTGATAAGGGGACCATGTATGCTTACAGTTCATGCCAGTCGCTGCACTGGCTGCCAGTCTCCTTTCGAATACAGTTTAAAATAATAATAACCCTCATCCATAAAGCTCTGTATAATGCTGCACCCCCCTACCTCTCCTCTCTTATCTCAGTCTATCGCCCAACCCGTGCTCTTAGATCCGCCAGTGATCTTAGATTAACCTCTACCCTAGTGCGGACCTCCCACTCGCGTCTCCAAGACTTCTCTAGAGCTGCACCAATTCTATGGAATGCTCTGCCCCGGACTATCAGACTAATACCTAACCTCCAAAGTTTCAAACGTGCTCTTAAAACCCATTTCTTTAGGCAAGCCTATAACACTCATTAACTGCATGAAGTTTTAACTCTTCTACTAACCCGTCCTGTGTCGTCCTCCCATCTGTTATCCAGCAACCAACAGGCACCAGACTTCTCTGCAGTCCCATTCACCCTGGACCTGGTATATAAGATGACGGCTGAGTGGTTCAAGCGACAGCAATTCCATTTATTATATTTTTTTCTATTCCCTAAGAAGAATGGCTTGACCATTAAATATTCTTTTACCTCGTGTTACCCCATCATCTTCATAAACCGTAAGCTCTGGCGAGCAGGGACCTCACTCCTGTTGTTCCATACAAATGTTGTGCTCTGTTACATTACATTTGTATTTGTTTCCTATGATTTGTAAAGCGCTACGGAATATGATGGTGCTATATAAATAAAGATTATTATTATTATGGAGGCAGTGAACTTGTAGTAGATTAAAGGTGCTGCAACTATGTTAGTTGGATCTTGGGATGGAGCTGGCGCTCCGCTGCCAGGCGAGCTTTCGCCAATCCAAGCCCCTGTCTCTAGGCTACTCCCCAAACAGCACTTCTAAGAACCTTTTGTATAAGATCAAGTGTAGTAGCGTTCTTATAAGTTTAGGATATGGCGGGTGAGGGGAATGTAAACAGATGCGCAAGAAGCGCTGAAATAATATCCCTAAATGGTAAAAGTTTGCAAGTATATTTTGTGGATTACACAGCAGGGTGGCGACAAAGTTAACAACTTTGATGTGGAATGCCCTGTAATAGCTCTTGGGCGGTGTGCCTTTTATCGCCTAGGCTCAGCAGTTTCAGCACCGCCTGCTGTCGCTTAGCGACGGCACTGCTGCTGTGCCTAGAGCTACCGACTGATGGCGCCATGCCCACGGATGGTAATTCGGAGGAGGAGGAGGTGGAGGAGGGGTGGGAGGAGGTATAGTAGGCCTTTGAGACCTGGACCGAGGTAGGCCCCGCAATTCTCTGCGTCGGCAGTATATGACCAGCCCCAGGGTCAGACTCGGTCCCAGCCTGCACCAAGTTAAGTGTAGTAGCGTTCTTATAAGTTTGGAATATGGCGGGTGAGGGGAATGTAAACAGATGCGCAAGAAGCGCATGATGCGCATGGAGCTGGCGCTCCGCTGCCAGGCGAGCTTTCGCCAATCCAAGCCCCTGTCTCTAGGCTACTCCCCAAACAGCACTTCTAAGAACCTTTTGTATAAGATCAAGTGTAGTAGCGTTCTTATAAGTTTAGGATATGCCGGGTGAGGGGAATGTAAACAGATGCGCAAGAAGCGCTGAAATAATATCCCTAAATGGTAAAAGTTTGCCAGTATATTTTGTGGATAACACAGCAGGGTGGCGACAAAGTTAACAACTTTGATGTGGAATCCATGAAAACAACCCAAATTTCTGCCTGACACACCTCGTTTGATAAAGGGACGATGTATGGAGGCAGCTATATGGACGACTTTTGGAGGTAGCAATGCAGACAACGTGTGGAGGCTGCTATGGAGACAATTTAATTTGGATAGTGCCTGTATGTGGCAGTCCCAAACATTTTTCAAACCAGAGGAGCAGGTAGGTGGCCCTCCAGTAAAATGGAATAGATTGAGTGCCTGTATGTGGCAGTCCCAAAAATGTTTCAAACCAGAGGAGCAGGTAGGTGGCCCTGCAGTAAAATGGAATAGATTGAGTGCCTGTATGTGGCAGTCCCAAAAATTTTTCAAACCAGAGGAGCAGGTAGGTGGCCCTTCAGTAAAATGGAATAGATTGAGTGCCTGTATGTGGCAGTCCCAAACATTTTTCAAACCAGAGGAGAAGGTAGGTGGCCCTCCAGTAAAATGGAATAGATTGAGTGCCTGTATGTGGCAGTCCCAAAAATGTTTCAAACCAGAGGAGCAGGTAGGTGGCCCTGCAGTAAAATGGAATAGATTGAGTGCCTGTATGTGGCAGTCCCAAAAATGTTTCAAACCAGAGGAGCAGGTAGGTGGCCCTCCAGTAAAATGGAATAGATTGAGTGCCTGTATGTGGCAGTCCCAAACATTTTTCAAACCAGAGGAGCAGGTAGGTGGCCCTCCAGTAAAATGGAATAGATTGAGTGCCTGTATGTGGCAGTCCCAAACATTTTTCAAACCAGAGGAGCAGGTAGGTGGCCCTCCAGTAAAATGGAATAGATTGAGTGCCTGTATGTGGCAGTCCCAAAAATGTTTCAAACCAGAGGAGCAGGTAGGTGGCCCTGCAGTAAAATGGAATAGATTGAGTGCCTGTATGTGGCAGTCCCAAACATTTTTCAAACCAGAGGAGCAGGTAGGTGGCCCTCCAGTAAAATGGAATAGATTGAGTGCCTGTATGTGGCAGTCCCAAACATTTTTCAAACCAGAGGAGCAGGTAGGTGGCCCTCCAGTAAAATGGAATAGATTGAGTGCCTGTATGTGGCAGTCCCAAAAATTTTTTAAAACAGAGGACCGGGTAGGTGGCCCTCCAGAAAAATGGAATAGATTGAGTGCCTGTATGTGGCACTCACAAAAATTGTTTCAAACAGAGGACCGGGTAGGTGGCCCTCCAGAAAAATTAAATGCATGAAGTACTATAGGAAGAGCCAGTGGGCCCTGTCAAAAAATAGCCATTTTCCTCTGCTTTACTGTACAAAGAGGAGGAGAAGGAGGAAAATGAGGAGGAGGAGGAGTGGATCAATTATTCAGGTTGAGCTTCCTTCACCTGGTGGAGATTGGAAATTCTGAGAAATCCAGCCTTTATTCATTTTAATAAGCGTCAGCCTGTCAGCGCTGTCAGTCGACAGGCGTGTACGCTTATCGGTGATGATGCCACCAGCTGCACTGAAAACCCGCTCGGACAACACGCTAGCGGCAGGGCAGGCAAGAACCTCCAAGGCGTACAGCGCCAGTTCGTGCCACATGTCCAGCTTTGAAACCCAGTAGTTGTAGGGAGCTGTGTGATCATTTAGGACGATGGTATGGTCAGCTACGTACTCCCTCACCATCTTTCTGTAAAGATCAGCCCTACTCTGCCGAGACTGGGGACAGGTGACAGTGTCTTGCTGGGGTGACATAAAGCTGGCAAAAGCCTTGTAAAGCGTACCCTTGCCAGTGCTGGACAAGCTGCCTGCTCGCCTACTCTCCCTCGCTACTTGTCCCGCAGAACTACGCACTCTGCCGCTAGCGCTGTCAGAAGGGAAATACTGTTTCAGCTTGTGCACCAGGGCCTGCTGGTATTCATGCATTCTCACACTCCTTTCCTCTGCAGGGATGAGAGTGGGAAGATTTTGCTTGTACCGTGGGTCCAGGAGAGTGAACACCCAGTAATCGGTGCTGGAATAAATTCTTTGAACGCGAGGGTCACGGGATAGGCAGCCTAGCATGAAATCTGCCATATGCGCCAGAGTACCAACGCGTAAGAATTCACTCCCCTCACTGGCCTGACTGTCCATTTCCTCCTCCTCCAACTCCTCCAACTCCTCTTCTTCTGCCCATACACGCTGAACAGTGAAGGACTCAACAATGGTCCCCTCTTGTGTCTCGCCAACATTCTCCTCCTCTTCCTCCTCATCCTCCTCCACCTCCACCTCCTCCGATATGCGCTGAGAAACAGACCTGGGGGTGCTTTGGCTATCAACAAGGGAATATTCTTCCCCTGTCTCTTGTGACGAGCGCAAAGCTTCCGACTTCATGCTGACCAGAGAGTTTTTCAACAGGCCAAGCAGCGGGATGGTGAGGCTGATGATGGCGGCATCGCCACTGACCATCTGTGTTGACTCCTCAAAGTTACTCAGCACCTGACAGATATCAGACATCCACGTCCACTCCTCATTGTAGACTTGAGGAAGCTGACTGACCTGACTACCAGTTCTGGTGGAAGTTGACATCTGGCAGTCTACAATCGCTCTGCGCTGCTGGTAAACTCTGGATAACATGGTCAGTGTTGAATTCCACCTCGTGGGCACGTCGCACAACAGTCGGTGAGCGGGCAGTTGGAGGCGGCGCTGCGCTGCCCTGAGAGTGGCAGCATCTGGGCTGGACTTCCTGAAATGCGCACAGATGCGGCGCACCTTCGTGAGCAAATCAGACAGATTGGGGTATGTCTTGAGGAAACGCTGAACTATCAGATTTAACACATGGGCCAGGCATGGCACATGTGTCAGTCTGCCGAGTTGCAGAGCCGCCACCAGGTTACGGCCGTTGTCACACACAACCATTCCCGGCTTGAGGTTCAGCGGTGCCAGCCACAGATCAGTCTGCGCCGTGATGCCCTGTAATAGCTCTTGGGCGGTGTGCCTTTTGTCGCCTAGGCTCAGCAGTTTGAGCACCGCCTGCTGTCGCTTAGCGACGGCACTGCTGCTGTGCCTAGAGCTACCGACTGATGGCGCCGTGCCGACGGATGGTAGTTCGGAGGAGGAGGTGGAGGAGGGGTGGGAGGAGGAGGAGGCATAGTAGGCCTGAAACACCTGGACCGAGGTAGGCCCCGCAATCTTCGGCGTCGGCAGTATATGAGCAGCCCCAGGGTCAGACTCGGTCCCAGCCTCCACCAAGTTAACCCAATGTGCCGTCAGCGATATATAGTGGCCCTGCCCGGCAGCACTCGTCCACGTGTCCGTGGTCAGGTGGACCTTGTCAGAAACGGCGTTGGTCAGGGCACGGATGATGTTGTCTGACACGTGCTGGTGCAGGGCTGGGACGGCACATCGGGAAAAGTAGTGGCGGCTGGGGACCGAATACCGAGGGGCGGCCGCCGCCATGAGGTTGCGAAAGGCCTCGGTCTCTACTAGCCTATAGGGCAGCATCTCCAGGCTAAGCAATCTGGAGATGTGCACATTAAGGGCTTGGGCGTGCGGGTGGGTTGCACTGTATTTGCGTTTCCGCTCCAGCGTCTGGGGTATGGAGAGCTGAACGCTGGTGGATGCTGTGGAGGATCGTGGAGGCGACGATGGGGTTTTTGTGGCAGGGTCCTGGGCAGAGGGCTGACTAGCAGCTGACACAGGGGAAGGAGCAGTGGTGTGCACGGCCGGAGGTGAACGGGCTTGTTGCCACTGAGTGGGGTGTTTAGCATTCATATGCCTGCGCATAATGGTGGTAGTTAAGCTAGTAGTGGTGGAACCCCTGCTGAGCCTGGTTTGGCAAATGTTGCACACCACAGTCCGTCGGTCATCCGGTGTTTCCTTAAAGAACCTCCAGACTTCTGAAGATCTAGCCCTCGCCGCAAGAGCCCTCGCCACGGGAGCTTCACTAGTTGACACATTTGGCGCTGATGCACCAGCTCTGGCCCTGCCTCTCCGTCTGGCCCCACCACTGCCTCTTCCAACCTGTTCTGGTCGAGGACTCTCCTCCGTCTCAGAAGCACTGTGTTCACCCGGCCTCTCAACCCAGCTTGGGTCTGTCACCTCATCATCCTCCGAGCCCTCAGTCTGCTCCCCCCTCGGACTTCCTGCCCTGACAACAACTTCCCCACTGTCTGACAACCGTGTCTCCTCATCGTCGGACACCTCTTTACACACTTCCACTACGTCAAGAAGGTCATCATCACCCACAGACTGTGACTGGTGGAAAACCTGGGCATCGGAAAATTGCTCAGCAGCAACCGGACAAGTGGTTTGTGACTGTGGGAAGGGTCCAGAAAACAGTTCCTCAGAGTATGCCGGTTCAAATGCCAAATTTTCCTGGGAGGGGGCAGACTGGGGGGGAGGAGGCTGAGGTGCAGGAGCTGGAGGAGTGGCGATTTCGGTGACATGGGTGGACTGCGTGGAAGACTGACTGGTGGTGGACAAATTGCTCGAAGCATTGTCAGCAATCCACGACATCACCTGTTCGCACTGTTCTGGCCTCAACAGTGCTCTACCACGAGTCCCAGTAACTTCAGACATGAACCTAGGGAGTGTAGCTCTGCGGCGTTCCCCTGCTCCCTCATCAGCAGGTGGTGTCTCACCCCGCCCAGGACCACGGCCTCTGACCCCTGCAGTAGTTGGACGCCCACGTCCCCGCCCTCGTCCTCTACCCCTAGCCCTCGGGTTAAACATTTTTAAAATGAGAGTTATAACTTTTTTTTTTTTTTTAACTTTTTTTGGTTTTTTTTTGTGTTTTTTGTTTTTTTTTGTGTTTTTTGTTTTTTTTTGTGTTTTTTGTTTTTTTTTGAGTTTTTAAAACCAAACAATGCTATCCTATTGCTATGGCTATTTTCTAGCCAAGTATCAAAGCACACTACTATGCCAGATGAGATGACACTGAGTTAGTGCCTAATTGAAATCCAACCCCTACTAAATTTTCCCACTTCGGTCTTTGCTATGGATATGTGCGTCACTAAGCGCAGAACACAGCAGTCGCAAGTCTCACTACAAATTGCTCAGAATTGGCTAGTACATGCACTGCAGAAAGTACAGCCACCAGCAGATCAACCAGAAATCAAATATATAGAACGCTACTGTAGGCGTAAGTAAGCTCTTTGTATTCTCCTATGGCTATTTTCTAGCCAAGTATCAAAGCACACTACTATGCCAGATGAGATGACACTGAGTTAGTGCCTAATTGAAATCCAACCCCTACAAAATTTTCCCACTTCGGTCTTTGCTATGGATATGTGCGTCACTAAGCGCAGAACACAGCGGTCGCAAGTCTCACTACAAATTGCTCAGAATTGGCTAGTACATGCACTGCAGAAAGTACAGCCACCAGCAGACCAACCAGAAATCAAATATATAGAACGCTACTGTAGGCGTAAGTAAGCTCTTTGTATTCTCCTATGGCTATTTTCTAGCCAAGTATCAAAGCACACTACTATGCCAGATGAGATGACACTGAGTTAGTGCCTAATTGAAATCCAACCCCTACAAAATTTTCCCACTTCGGTCTTTGCTATGGATATGTGCGTCACTAAGCGCAGAACACAGCGGTCGCAAGTCTCACTACAAATTGCTCAGAATTGGCTACTACATGCACTGCAGAAAGTACAGCCACCAGCAGATCAACCAGAAATCAAATATATAGAACGCTACTGTAGGCGATAGTAAGCTCTTTGTATTCTCCTATGGCTATTTTCTAGCCAAGTATCAAAGCACACTACTATGCCAGATGAGATGACACTGAGTTAGTGCCTAATTGAAATCCAACCCCTACTAAATTTTCCCACTTCGGTCTTTGCTATGGATATGTGTGCCACTAAGAGCTAAACACAACGGTAGCAAGTCCCCCTGCTAATTCCTCACAAAATGGTACTAGATGCAAATTAAAATAAAAAAAGTAGAACGTTATTGTAGCTCTAAGAAGGGCTGTTGGGTTCTTTGAGAATCACTCCTGCCTAACAGTAAGCTAATAGAACACCCTAACGCTTTCCCTGACCAGCAGCAGCTCTCTCCCTAGCGGCATCCAGACACAGAATGATCCGAGCAGCGCGGGCAGCGGCTAGTCTATCCCAGGGTCACCTGATCTGGCCAGCCAACCACTGCTATCGACGTGTAAGGGTACCACGTCATGCTGGGTGGAGTGCAGAGTCTCCTGGCTTGTGATTGGCTCTGTTTCTGGCCGCCAAAAAGCAAAACGGCGGGAGCTGCCATTTTCTCGAGCGGGCGAAGTATTCGTCCGAGCAACGAGCAGTTTCGAGTACCCTAATGCTCGACCGAGCATCAAGCTCGGACGAGCATGTTCGCTCATCTCTAATTATTATCAAGGACAGACTGGCTTCTCATTACATGTCAAAGGGTATTAGCTGACAGGCAGCAAACATGTTACATAAAATGAAGTTTGAATCATGACATTAACTTGACAATGGTCAGGGAACATGGCCGCTGTATCTAAGATGGCGGACAGTAGTCAAGATGGCGTCCGAAACCAGTGCGACCTCCTTAACAGTGCATCATTGAAATGAAATTTTTTTCATTGTCCGGCTTGGAAAATATACAAAATAACAACCTAAAGCAGAAGATTTGGACAACCTGCAATCAGACAAACAGAGATTGTATATACTTCCGAAAAGAACAATACATATATTGCATGTTAAAAATTATTATTATAAAACATAACACTATTCAAGGAATGAAGCGATAAGGATGAGTGATCTTTGACAGAAACTCACAAAAAAGATCTGAAGCTCACGGATTCATTAAGGCCCGAGGGAGAGTGTGTATTAAGAGTTACTATCCATTTAGTCTCTTTTTGTAGAAGGACCCGTTTGAGATCTCCCCCTCGACAACCCATGTATGCTCTATCAATACCCCGAACACTGGCCAGTACTACTCACTGATCCTGACCTGACCCCCCATTTACTACCATCCCCTTCAGTGACCTGGCGGAGATCTAAAAATCTGGGTGACATTCTAACAGCTAGTCACTACATACCTCCCAAACAAAACACATTTGGTACTCGAGGACCGAAATGGGGGACATATACATGTGGACATTGTGCAGCGTGTAAGAACATCGTAAGATGTACCACCTTTTCCAACTCGGCACGGAATAAAGAATACAAAATCGTACACAATATCACATGTAATACGGTGGGTGTCATTTACTTGGCAGAATGCCCCTGTAATTATCTTTATGTGGGCATGACCACCCGAGCCCTAAAGGTGAGAGTGTTGGAGCACATCAGTCGCATTTCGAGGGCTTCCCAGGCCGAACGCATAGATTTGCTGGACACCATACCCCGACACTTTCGTGAACATCATTCCTGCAACCCAAAAGGTTTCAAGGTTCGGGGTATTGATAGAGCATACATGGGTTGTCGAGGGGGAGATCTCAAACGGGTCCTTCTACAAAAAGAGACTAAATGGATAGTAACTCTTAATACACACTCTCCCTCGGGCCTTAATGAATCCGTGAGCTTCAGATCTTTTTTGTGAGTTTCTGTCAAAGATCACTCATCCTTATCGCTTCATTCCTTGAATAGTGTTATGTTTTATAATAATAATTTTTAACATGCAATATATGTATTGTTCTTTTCGGAAGTATATACAATCTCTGTTTGTCTGATTGCAGGTTGTCCAAATCTTCTGCTTTAGGTTGTTATTTTGTATATTTTCCAAGCCGGACAATGAAAAAAATTTCATTTCAATGATGCACTAATCTAGATTGAATCCAAAACGGGCTGGAAATTGATACATATACATACACCATCGGCACCAATTGGAAGAAGTTTAACATACATCATCATATTAAACTCTTACAGCAATAACTTTGTTCAACAGCTGAGCTCTTTTCGGTATATATTATTTTCTCTTTTGCTCTGCACACTAGCAGATGCAAACTGTAATATTTCACTAATGTCACTTTTTTTCCCTCTTTTTTTATGTCACTATTGCACTTTAGTTATTTTATTATGACTTTTTGCACTTATGCACTTTAGTCAAATTGTTATGGTTTGCACATGATGATGATACCATATGACATCTTTTTATGATAAATGTATGTACTATTACTCTTTGTGAATTAATGTACGGTTGTTGACTGGGAGGTAGTAAACATTACCCATTTAACTCCACATTAAGGCACTTTAGTAAAGATACATAATCCTACCCGTAACATTAACCCCATAACCATTTATAACTAAACATAACTAAGAAATGATGACACGAGGCTTCCTGTTGGGCAGAAAAGGTCACAGCTATTTATTGCTGATAAACACAATTATTATTATTTTAATATTCTCAAAATCAACCGCAATCTCTGTTCGTTTCTTTGTAAACCATAGCTGCCGAAGTGGTTTGTTCATCCGGACTCCCGAACCACCACTTCGACTTCCGAAAAAATCCACATAAATTCTCTTTTCCGCCAGCTGTGACTTGAGATGAGCACCGAAAACCATTATTACTTTAATACTCAAAATTAACCACTTTCTCCTCCGTCTCTTTGTAAACCATCGCTGCCCGAAGCGGTTTGCTCAACCGGACTCCCGAATTAGCACTTCCACTTCCGGGCAAATTCCACATCAATTCTTATATTCCTTCAGCTGATGATCTCCGAAAACAATTATTACTTAATACTTTTTAAAAATTAACCACAATTTTCATCCATCTCTTTGTAAACCATCGCTGCCCGAAGCGGTTTGCTCAACCGGACTCCCGAATCAGCACTTCGACTTCCGGGCAAAATCCACATCAATTCACATTTTCCGTCAGCTGTGACTTGAGATGATCACTGAGAACCGAAAACATCAAAAAACAAAAACCAAGTAACAGTAGGGAGGGAGGGAGGGACAGCTTGAAGATGGCGCGGGCAAGAGGAAGTGCAGGCCCAGAGCCTGCCCTATAAAGGCTCAGCTATGGGAGGGACTGAGCAGCAGCAGCAGCAGGGAGGAGAAAGGAAGCAAATACCACCCCTATTTAAAGTGCAAACGTCCCATGTAATAAATTGCAACACTAGGACACCCCCAGTCAGTGGGCGCCCTCCTTATGCAGTCGGGGGCACCCTTCAGACTGGGAGGTAGTAAACATTACCCATTTAACTCCACATTAAGGCACTTTAGTAAAGATACATAATCCTACCCGTAACATTAACCCCATAACCATTTATAACTAAACATAACTAAGAAATGATGACACGAGGCTTCCTGTTGGGCAGAAAAGGTCACAGCTATTTATTGCTGATAAACACAATTATTATTATTTTAATATTCTCAAAATCAACCGCAATCTCTGTTCGTTTCTTTGTAAACCATAGCTGCCGAAGTGGTTTGTTCATCCGGACTCCCGAACCACCACTTCGACTTCCGAAAAAATCCACATAAATTCTCTTTTCCGCCACTAGGAGCTCCGAGTACTCCTACTCGGAGCTCCGACCCCCACCCAACAGGAATAGGGCTGGCTCAAAACCAAAAACAAGCAACCTACAAGAAAGGACATAAGCCTCAGTAACAGTAACAAAGGGCAAACCAGCTCCGAGCCTGCACATAAGCAGACCCAGGTACTCCTCCTATAAAACTTACAACAGGAGATTTCAGTCTGCCACCCTACGGGACTAATACCATCTACCAAGCAAAGAACACCCTGCAACGTTACTCAGCAGTCCAGCCCCTGCACGGCCCTCCCTAAATATCACACAGTACGCTGCTTTATCTGTAAGAAATCTCTGATATGTCTCTTAAGACCAGAGGGCCTTACAGGAGACGACTACCTAAATCCTTGCCTATGATGTACAGCGCTACAGCGCACATTGTAAATACAGTATAGATATAAATGCTATACAATGAGCCTACAGGTCTGAATACAGACAGACAACACCCTTCTGTTATATATACAAGCACAGCAATACAGGCTATAGTCATATCCATTATTTACCCGTTATCTGCATGTGGTAATAACTACAATTCTCGTATACAATATAGTGGGGACAGGTAAGACACTATATAAAATGCACAAAGGACCTGGCTATATCCATACGGTCCGTTTATCTGCAGAAATATGTGCGGCTGCAATATAGCTGTCTGGCAAATTCCCCCGCTATTTTGTGGTTATAACTGTAGTATAATATTACACCGTTTCTTCCTCATTATAGGCTGAGGCGGCATGTTATCCCCACAATATCGCACTATCCACCACTCATGTAACATACATTATATATGAGTGTGCAGAAGTATACAGGGGCACTCCCTAATCCATAAGACACAACTAAAGGCCATATACATCTATATATCTATATCTACGCACAACATACAGTTTGCGCCAATAACTACAAAAATCAGTTAGACAAAGCCACGTACAAATGCACAAATACAACAAGCATCTAAATGCGGCATATGGTGAACATATAGCAAAAGGTAGTGATATGGAGGTTACTTTCAGAGCACCAAAAACTCCCCATAATCAGCCCCCACAATTTTCTCTGTACAGGTCAATGCTGGACCACAGAATGTGGGGGACCTGCACCTATCATGGTCAAACGATAGCTATAAAGTGTAGGACACCATGCTAAGGAGAACTAGATGAGATAATAATAATGAGATAACAATAGACTCGTACAGTATCACAGATGGAGGCCGCACTATTACATGTGCTCTCTCCCGGCAGCCCCCCTACATAGTGTAAAATACATGTGACCTCCCCATAACAAGCAGAGTAATGGAGGATATCTACCCCCTTCCAAAGAAGCTCCAGTCCGAGGCTCGTGATTGTCACCATGTTAGCGCCATTAGGACTAGTAATACCGTAGCCATGTGCACATGTGATTGGAAGGTACAAATAACCTGTGTAACATTACATAGTATACATGAGGTAAGTACCCACATGTAAAACAGCAACATATACAGCGTCTGAGGTCCAGTGTCTGAGGTGAACACCCTCATGTAGATCAGTGCCATGTACAGCGTGAGGAAACTACATCCTCATATATACCAGTGATATGTACAGCGTGAGGAAACTACACCCTCATATATACCAGTGATATGTACAGTGTGTGAGGTAACTACAGCCTCATATATCAGTGATATGTACAGTGTATGAGGTAACTACACCCTCATATATATCAGTGATATGTACAGTGTATGAGGTAACTACACCCTCATATATACCAGTGATATGTACAGTGTATGAGGTAACTACACCCTCATATATACCAGTGATATGTACAGTGTATGAGGTAACTACACCCTCATATATACCAGTGGTATGTACAGAGTATGGGGTAACTACATCCTCATATATATCAGCGACATATACAGCGTCAGCGACATGTCCAGTGTCAGGTAAATATCCTCATGTAGATCAGTGCCATGTACTGTGTGTGAGGAAACTACCCCTCATAAAACAGCAACACATACCACGTGTGAAGTAAACAATGAATGTACAGCGTATGAGGTAAATACACCGTCATATATATCAGCGATTGATAGTGTGTTATGTAACTACTCATATATATCAGTGATATGTACAGTGTACATATGAGGTAAGTACATCCTCATATCTATCAGTGATAACAGTCTGTGAGGTAACTACCCTTAATATATGTAGCGTGTATGAAGACAGCGTATGAGGTAACTACCTCCGCACATATATCAGTGATAATGAGATCTCTACCTTCAATACAAAGCAGTGATATGAACAATGAGGGACATGTCCAGAGTGTGAGGTAAGTGTGAGTGTACCAAGCAATAAGCTCACATATCAGCCATGTATGTGGTGTGTGAGGTGACCGGGGGTATATACGTGGGTAATTACCCTCCATTATACAAGCTCCCATAGCCATAACAATCTGTCTGCACTCAGTAACACTTTCATGTCCAAATTGAACTAGTAAATAAAGTTAATCAGCCACATAAAGCAGCCATATCTATAGTGTGTGATGTATAGTCTTACACATCACAGCATCACTGCAGGGTATAGGATAGCTTGTACTCCTGAGGAGACATGGCTGAGGAGACATGGCAGCTTCTTACATAACTTTATCCCACATGCACATTACATCAGGTAATGCTGCCCAGAAACATTAACCAGTCATATCCTGTAAGGTTATGTGCTCACACTAAGCACAGCCATAGCTACCATGTGTAAGGAAGCTGAGCAGATATATAAGGAGATATGGAGACATGATCTCCTGTGGTAATTAGTAATTCCTGAGGTAAAAATCCTCTCATATATGATGTGGAAGCTGAGGATACACTAGTACACGATGTGGTAACAGCAGAGAGATATAACATGGTAACACCCAGCCTTTTAGGGAGAGAAACAATACTCGCCAAAAACCGTAGCACCTGTGGGCGGAGCCACGGGCGTCGAGATGTTGGCCGATGCTATCGGCGGTGGAACCAGGCTGGTCTCCCTGGCAGAAACGGCTCTGGTCGCTCCCACGTCGTCCTCGGCTCCGGTAACCAGTCATCGCCGCGGCATCCGAGGAACCGCCTGATGAAGACGGGGGATGCCACCCGGACGACCTGGACCTCCTCTCCCGATGAGAGGAGCGGGAACACATGCCATTACAATAAAATGCACCGCAGAGCCGCCGCGGCGCCGCCGCCTGCGTGCATCCCGGGCGGGCGAGGAAAAAAGGACCTGCTGCGCTGGCGCCTAAACCTAGCAGGAGCTGGAGGCGCCAGGGGAAGGGGGGGGGGGGTAATGGCTAAGGGACTGGGACCACAGGGGGCTTGGGAAGTACAGGTGGAGGAGCACTAGCCTCCACTCCAAAATGTGCAGCAGCAGGCATCACATAAGGTGCTGAGAGCTCTTGCCTCTCCTCAAGCACCAGATCAGGACTAGGGGGACCTGTGGATGGGGTCTCCTCTAAGGAAGCAGCAGTGCTGCGGTGCGCCCACAATGCTGGCCACGGAGCAGACTAAATGTGCCAGCGGTCGCCACATATGCTCAGACAGCCGGCGAGAAAATTACACTAATGTGGGGGGGGGGGGGGCTTAAACAGTCCGGCGGCTACGCCATACATGTGGACTGACATCAGTGACTGAGGGACAGCAGGGGCAGTGAAGCAGAGAGGAGCTGCAAGAGCCAGCACTCTCCTTCACTTTATATGCAGGCGCAAAGCACCTCAAGAAGTATAAGGGGTCGCCCATTAGCAAACCTGGCCACCTAAGGTACCAGAACACAAGCCAGATACCGCTCACCACAACTGCAGACAGCTTGAAGATGGCGCGGGCAAGAGGAAGTGCAGGCCCAGAGCCTGCCCTATAAAGGCTCAGCTATGGGAGGGACTGAGCAGCAGCAGCAGCAGGGAGGAGAAAGGAAGCAAATACCACCCCTATTTAAAGTGCAAACGTCCCATGTAATAAATTGCAACACTAGGACACCCCCAGTCAGTGGGCGCCCTCCTTATGCAGTCGGGGGCACCCTTCATAAATGCAGCACTATTGTCAATGCACAATTGCACCTTGCTCTGACTGTATCAAATTGATCACACTTTTTTGTACTATACCATCACATGTATACACAACGGTTTATGTATACTGGCACGTCATGCACTTAATGCACTTTAATTAATGAATTATTTTCTTGGTTCTCTTTTTTATACTTAATTGCTCAAAATACTATATTGTATAAAAAGTTTAATATTTTCAGTATATATAATGTCTACTCCCTTCTGTAAGAGTTATTGGTGTATTTTTCTTTATGTTTGTGTTTTTTGTCATAAATTCTTTGAAAGCTGTTGTATACCGGCATTAAGACAACATTTACCTGAGTATGAGATGAGCGCAGGGCAGCCATCAGGAAATTCGGGGCCCCATACAGCAAAAGTGTCTGGGCCCCAACACACCCCAAAACCGAACAAGCCTCCTGCCCCCCGCAGTGACCTTTCACAAACAGGGTTTGAGGCCTGTTGCTACGACAAGGCACACTCTTCTGGTAGATTGCCAATAGGAGTCATACTTTTGGTCAAGTATATTTATTATAGTGCAAATATGGCATCAAAAACTAAAGCATGGTAAACAGTAAACATATAAAAGTGTTTAACTTTTGCTAGTAATCAAGGTCTATGAAACACTGCTTGTTATGTATAAGGCTGTGTTCATGGGTGCTTTTACACGTAGCGTGTTTGCTGCGTGTTTCTCAGGACGGACCTGCCCAGAAAACCCACTGCGGGTATTTTCCTTGTTGACTATAATGGGATCGGAATAAATCCGCAGTAGTATTGGATTTGTGGATTGTCAATGGGGAAAATACCCGCAGCGGGTTTGCTGAGCTGGTCCCGAGAAACACGCAGCGGGAAACATGCAGCAAACATGCTACGTGTGAAAGCATGATTGCTGATTGCTGCCTCCATTGCAAGTGACAGACCATGGGATGCCTTACATTATTTATTTGGAAGATGGGAAAAGGGCTTTTTTGAAGTTTTATTATGAGGGGGATTTATTGTACAAAAACCTTTTATTTCATATATGTTTAGGTGCCCACAGTAGGGCTAGTACCATTTAAAAGAGCCCTTTCACCAAATCCATAGGACTTGTTCACATTGTATGGTGTGAAACTACAGCTCCCAGTATGGCCTGAAGAAGTGTAAAGGGATACTGAGAGTTGTTGTTGCATAAAACAATGCTACCACCCATCATTAGCTGTACATCACCCAGGTGACTACAACACTCATCATACACAGTCAGTAGCAGAATAATCATTTCCATTTAGTTACTTACAGGTGACGTCTTCTCCTGAGTTCTGAAGCTTTATTCTTTCTTAGTTCTGTAGCTTTATTCTTTACCAACACATTGGCATCCTGCAGACTGACACAGACTCATCTCAGTGCCACATGCTGTGCCCTGAATAAAACAGCAGCATTAGTGCTACACACAGCAGTGCCCCCAATAGTAATGCTACATACTCCGAGCCCTATGTATATAGTGCCACATACACTGTGCCCTCTGTATATAGTGCCATATGCCCTCTGTGTATAGTGCCACATTTTAACAAGTCGCATCATTGTGTTTATTATCTCTGTACAGTGACATCACTGTGTGTATTATTCCTGTACTGTGACATCACTGTGTTTGTTATCCCTGTACAGTGACATCACTGTGTTTATTATCCCTGTACAGTGACATCACTGTGTTTATTATCCCTGTACAGTGACATCTCTGTGTGTATTATCCCACTGCAGGAAGAGTATATACCCCTCACACTACAACTGACCACACTGTTCCCCCACATATATCATATATACCCCTCACACCACAACTGATCACACTGTGCCCCCCACATATATCATATATACCCCTCACACCACAACTGACCACACTGTACCCCACATATATCATATATACCCCTCACACCACAACTGATCACACTGTACCCCACATATATCATATATACCCATCACACCACAACTGACCACACTGTACCCCACATATATCATATATACCCCTCACACTACAACTGACCACACTGTTCCCCCACATATATCATATATACCCCTCACACCACAACTGATCACACTGTGCCCCCCACATATATCATATATACCCCTCACACCACAACTGACCACACTGTGCCCCCACATATATCATATATACCCCTCACACCACAACTGACCACACTGTGCCTCCCACATATATCATATATACCCCTCACACCACAACTGCCCACACTGTGCCCCCACATATATCATATATACCCCTCACACCACAACTGACCAGACTGTGCCCCCACATATATCATATATACCCCTCACACCACAACTGACCACACTGTGCCCCACATATATCATATATACCCCTCACACCACAACTGACCACACTGTGCCTCCCACATATATCATATATACCCCTCACACCACAACTGCCCACACTGTGCCCCCACATATATCATATATACCCCTCACACACACTCCAAAATATCCAATGTAAGGTGAAACAAGTAGTCTTCTTTATTCCATGTTTAAGCAAGAGTACAATAAAGTAGAGCGATGTTTTGGCTCACAGGGAACCTTTATCAAGCTTGATAAATAAGAAAACGCTGAAAACCATAACAATAACTGATGACAATAACCCCACACCACAATGCTGGCTCACTATAGACACTAGGAATATAACAGGACATGTACAGTACAAGCTCAGAGATGTCTCACACTAGAAGGTTAGTCAGTTAATACATTACCGGTACTGCAGAAGTGGCGTCTAGTACCTCACAGGTGACTTCTACTTCTTCTACTTCAGGGCCAGAATCGACGTAACCTATGGCTAAAGAATCTTCCACCAGATGTCTTTTGCAGCGCATACCCCACACTGTTCACCTAAAAATACCACAGTTACTCACAGTATAATGTCACCTGATTAACAGAAATATGCCCCCCCAAATATACCCCACAATAAAACCTCTGTGTTCCCTGCATATATTACTATACTACAGACCCTGAGTAATACTGTACCCCTAATTATATGTCACCCCCCAATTACACAATATATGGTTCCCCCATGACTTCATTTATATATTGCCCCCTTTAATGAATTAATTTACCGACTTATGGCCCTTTCTGATATACTGGGGCGCCACATGAATTTTAGAGACTGGACCCTCTAATTTAATTATTTAATATACTGCCCCCTCACCCCACCCTGTGAACTATTTTACATACTGGGCCTCACCCCCAATAAATTTCATACACTGGCTTCCTCTAAACTATTTTATATTCTGCCCCCTCCATTAATTATGCAGTATACTGGACCCCCAAATGAATTTTGTACACTTTACTCTTTGGTTCAGTAAGATCACAGGGAAACTACATTTATACAGGTTTTATTGAATTTTAATACATCTTAAAAAATTAAAACCTCATCACGAGTATAAGCCAAGTTTTTCAGCACAAAAAATGTGCTAAAACCTCAAACTCAGCTTATACTCGAGTCAATAAAAAAAAAAGAAAGTCAAAACCCACCTTTCCTGCGGCAGGTGCGTTTTGACTTTCTTTTTTTGAGTGCTACAAGGGGCAGGAGCTGGCTATATTCGGGGGCAGGAGCTGGCTATATATACGGGGGCAGGAGCTGGCTATATTCGGGGGCAGGAGCTGGCTATATTCGGGGGCAGGAGCTGGCTATATACAGGGGCAGGAGCTGGCTATATACGGGGGCAGGAGCTGGCTATATACGGGGGCAGGAGGAAGGCTATATACAGGGGCAGGAGGAAGGCTATATACGGGGGCAGGAGGAAGGCTATATACGGGGGCAGGAGGAAGGCTATATACGGGGCAGGAGGAAGGCTATATACAGGGCAGGAGGAAGGATTTATAGGGGCAGGAGGAAGGCTTTATAGGGGCAGGAGGAAGGCTTTATAGGGGCAGGAGGAAGGCTAAACGGGGGAAGGATCTGGTTATATGTACGGGCAGGAGGAAGGCTATACAAGGGCAGGATCTGGTTATATATATACGGGGCAGGAGGAAGGCTATACAATGGCAGGAGCTGGCTATATACGGAGGCAGAGGCAGGCTATATCGGGGGCAGGTGCTGGGTATATATGGGGGCTGGCTGGCTGTATACGGGGCAGGAGGAAGGCTATATCAGGTTGGTTTATACTTGAGTGTATAAGGTACTGAGATGTGTGAGGAGTCATGAGCTGACGTCTTCATTGCTACCATTTTGAGGGCTGTGCGACATTTTGATCAGTTTTTATTACATTTTTTATGTTATGTAAAATTGTGTAAAAGTTGCGTTTCGGATATTTGGGCGCTATTTTCAGTAATGTGGTTCAACACCAGCAATAACCGTTTTTATATTTTGATAGATCAGATATTTTGAGATGCGGCGATACCTAATGTGTTTGTGATTTTTACTGTTTATTACATTTAATATCAGTTCTAGGGAAGGGGGGGATTTATTTTTTATACTTTTTTTTTACTACTTTTTAGAGTACTTTAACCCTAGATGGTGTTATCATTCCTACCATATACTACAATACTACTGTATATGTATTGCAGTTTATGGCATTTTTATAAAGTATTCATTACAATGAGCCACTGGTACATTGTAACGAAACTGCAGATGCCATGCAGCCTTGGGTCTGATGAAGACCCAAGGCTATTATGGCAACCAATGATAGGAATAAAGATGGTGGCGCCGCACCTCTGTGCCATACATGTAAACCTCAGAGCGTGAGGGAATTAATATTCTACCCCCCACACACACACACACAATTAACTATTTAATATGCTGCCCCCCCATAATAAACTATTTAATATGCTGCCCCCCCATAATAAACTATTTAATATGCTGCTGCCCCCCCCACACACAATTAACTATTTAATGTGCTGCCCACGACAAATTAATTAATTTAGATATTTATGCCCCCACCATCTTTTAATACTGTTTGATAAAAAAAAAACATTTTACTCACCTCAGGTCCCGTGTCTTGCTTCGTCTTGCCGCGTCCGGGAAGGAAGGGGTGCGCGGCCGCGTGGTGACGTCATCACGCGGCCGCGCATCCCAGTTCATGGAGCGATGTGCGCCGGGGTTGTCTTCCGGCCACATCGCTCCAGTAATAGTGCTCGAGCGGCCGGAAATGGCCGCATCGAGCACTATATAGTGACGGGCAGGAGCTTCCGGTCCGGACGGATGGAGGCCCCTGCCCGACTGCCGATGGTCGAGGCCTGCCGGGGGCCACAGCAGGAGCCGGATCATTGGAGCGCCAGCCCGGGGGCCCCCAATCAATAAATTTGCATCCGGGGGCCCGGCGCTGGCGCTCCAAGAGCGCCAATGATGATCCGGCTCTGTGTGCAGCACAGACCGCACAGTCTGCGGCCCACCGGCCGGGCCCCCGGGCCCCCCCCCCCTAGTGTCTTAGAGTCCGGGCCCCATAGGGCAGTACCAGTTGTACTGCCCTATCGGCGGCCCTGGATGAGCGCGCTCCGCGCGTGCGCTGTCTGTGATCCCGTCCGGTGGCCGCGCCACTCACCATCGTTGCCAGGATACTCCTGGTGACATCATCCAGGGGCCGGTTCGAGCTCCGATCATGTGCGCGGTCACGTGACGGGATCCCGACATCACAGCGGAAGTGCGCCGCGGAGTCCTAACACAGGTACAATATATTTGTCAATCAATTTAGAGTATATATACTTCCGCCCTCATTTTCATTATACGCCTCCTGACGAAGCCGCAGGGTGAAACGTACGTCGAGGTTCTTGGACCGCGGCGTGTCTGTGCTTCTCCCTGGCAAGATGACACAAGGTATACATGGGTTTGACTAATGCCTTTATAGTGGGAAAGATTCTCTTATATGTTGCTCTCCTCACTGCCTGATTCTCAGTCCGTTAACCCTGTATTGTATCCTTGTTGGTGATCACTTATATCTTCACCCCTGGCAGTACCACCATATACTTGGATCCCTTGTGTTTGCCAATACTATCAGTATATCTATGAGGACATGTTATAACTGGTATTGTCCACATAGGCCTTTTTTGGCGTTAGTCCCTTACCAGGTGCACACACACGCTGCGGTAGCTTCTATATCCACCCACTCTACAGCCAGTCATACTCTCATGTGATATGGTTTCTGGTTTCTCCATACGATAATTTGTTTTTGTAATTTGTACATTCACATATATTTTTTATGTTATTGTATTAAATAAAAATTTGAAATTTTACATTTTGTCTATATGATCATTATACTCCCGCCCTCTTCTTTTGGTGCATAGTAGTGGCTCCCTGAGCCGAGCAAGTGGGTACATTGGGTGATGACCCCTCCTTCTTTTGAGGTTCTTTTTGGTTAACCTGTGCTTGCGTCTGATTTATTTCAGAAAATACCTCAGTCTATATGGACTATAAAAAACGGGACTCTAACTGGTTGACCCAGCTAGGCTCCGTGTTTGGAGAAAAAACAGTGGGTGATACTGAAGCTCGTAACACTAAGGAATTGAAGCAAAAGATCTCGGAGTTACTCAGGAAACGTATGCGTTTGTGGTGGAACAAAGCAGCACTAGAAAATTATTTGCAGAAGGGAATCATTCCCCGAGGATTAAGGGTACAAGTTTTTCCCACTCTCGATATTGATGACCCTAATTTTATTTCGAGATGGGAAGAAACCCTAACTAAATGCTCCCGTACTTTGGTGGAGCTACTGATCGGGGCTGATAAAAAAGCATTGGAAACTATTGAGAAAGATATTGACCAACTGAAAGAAAAAATACAGCAGTGTTTATCTGCAGAGGAAATTATTGCATTCGATCAAACTTTGGAGGTGGATCTGAATAAATGTGAGAAGGAGATACAATTAAATAAGACCAAAAAATTTCAGAGAGACTTGACTGATTATCAGTCCAATAAGATATATCGGTGGAAGACAAACCAGAGGCGTTTCCGTTCCACCTCACAAACACGTTCTACAACATCCTCAGTTTCGGATACAGAATGTGGAGAGCCTTTTTTAGGGGAACGGCGGGACTCCAGGGAGGTCGGTCCCGCTTTCAATCTCCGAACCCCCTCAGTAAAACGCAAAGGCGCCCGACAGAACGACAGAGACAAAAGGAGCAGGAATTAAAGGTAATCAATCTTTCCACACATACCTTGACAGAACCCCAGATTGAGGTTCTGCAAAAAGGGCTTACCTTTTCCCCTACGGACAAGTCAGATATCTTCAACACAATTAAAGATTTAGCACTCTTTTCACGTAAATTACTTTTTAAGAAACATTTCAGTCAGGGTAACGATGAATTAACACCGACTTCACCTACTGAGAGACAGGCATTTATTGATTTGTGTGCACTTCTGGAGGAACAGGAGGGCTCCTCCAGTTCTAATATCCCCAGGCATCTGTATAGACGGTCGCAGTATTTCCCCCCTTTGTCAGCTTGTCCCTCTGTGGACATCTTTTTTAAGCTGGTAAAAAATGATCTCGAGAGATTGATTCCTCAACATAAATCTTATTCGAACCTTACTAGGTCCCAGAAACTAGCCATCCAACAGTTAAAAAAGTTGGATGACATCGTGATAAAACCAGCTGACAAGGGGGGGAACATTGTGATCTGGCCGGTGCACATGTACGAGGAGGAGGCCTTTCGCCAATTACGAACGTCCGACTGTTATAAACGTTTGGATTCAGACCCAACACAACGTTTTAAAATTGAACTAGATGGACTAAACGCAGTCTCACAACAAATAATTTCACCCAAATTAGCAGAGGGCCTGACAGTTGAATTCCCTGTCAAGCCCACGTTTTATTTACTGCCTAAGGTCCACAAACGTGCAGAGAAGCCACCAGGCCGTCCTATTGTCTCTGGCATAGGCGGCCTGTGTGTCAACATCTGCAGATTTGTGGACTTTTACTTACAACAAAGCGTGGAAACCTTACCATCGTACATTAAAGACACAACCGATATGTTAAGACGACTTAACGGACTGCATTTGGACAAAGATATGCTACTGGTAACTTGTGACGTGGAGTCCCTGTACACCTCTATAGCACATGACCATGGAGTACGAGCCTCGAGATTCTTTTTAAACATGTCAAATTTAGACCCTGATTTGATAGACTTTGTAATGTCATTATTACAATTTGCTCTCACTCACAATTATTTTATATTTAAGGATCGTCTTTTCCTGCAGCTCCGAGGAACAGCAATGGGGGCAACTTGTGCCCCATCCTATGCCAACTTGTTCCTCGGACTGTGGGAAAGAGAGGTGGTACTTAATACTCCAGGACACGAGGCCGTACTCCAATGGTACAGGTATATCGATGACGTGCTGTTCATCTGGCAGGGCTCCACGTCGCATTTGGAACAATTCATAGACCGTCTAAACAGCAACAACTTGAATATAAAATTGACCTGGAAATGTAGCCATTTACAGGTGGAATTCTTAGACTTGTTGATCAATGTTGACGCCTCTGGTTTTGTCTCCACCGACATTTTTAGGAAAACCACAGCCACTAATTCCATATTGCATGCTACCTCTTCACATTTCCCTCCGGTGAAACAAGCAATTCCAGTTGGTCAATTTCTGAGGGCACGTCGTATTTGCTCCGATGAGAGATCCTTTAAAAAACAATCTATGGACCTGACCCAGCGCTTTTATGAGAGGGGTTATAATTCCCGACAAATCAAAAAAGGACTCAGAAGAGCACAAAATACACCAAGAGATTCCCTACTGGTAAGTAAAACGCATACATCACAAGCAACCAGAACTCACGACACACAAGTGAGATTCATTACCACATTCAGCTCAGACTGGACTCTGGTGAAAGACATTTTGCGCAAACACTGGCCAGTACTACTCACTGATCCTGACCTGACCCCCCATTTACTACCATCCCCTTCAGTGACCTGGCGGAGATCTAAAAATCTGGGTGACATTCTAACAGCTAGTCACTACATACCTCCCAAACAAAACACATTTGGTACTCGAGGACCGAAATGGGGGACATATACATGTGGACATTGTGCAGCGTGTAAGAACATCGTAAGATGTACCACCTTTTCCAACTCGGCACGGAATAAAGAATACAAAATCGTACACAATATCACATGTAATACGGTGGGGGTCATTTACTTGGCAGAATGCCCCTGTAATTATCTTTATGTGGGCATGACCACCCGAGCCCTAAAGGTGAGAGTGTTGGAGCACATCAGTCGCATTTCGAGGGCTTCCCAGGCCGAACGCATAGATTTGCTGGACACCATACCCCGACACTTTCGTGAACATCATTCCTGCAACCCAAAAGGTTTCAAGGTTCGGGGTATTGATAGAGCATACATGGGTTGTCGAGGGGGAGATCTCAAACGGGTCCTTCTACAAAAAGAGACTAAATGGATAGTAACTCTTAATACACACTCTCCCTCGGGCCTTAATGAATCCGTGAGCTTCAGATCTTTTTTGTGAGTTTCTGTCAAAGATCACTCATCCTTATCGCTTCATTCCTTGAATAGTGTTATGTTTTATAATAATAATTTTTAACATGCAATATATGTATTGTTCTTTTCGGAAGTATATACAATCTCTGTTTGTCTGATTGCAGGTTGTCCAAATCTTCTGCTTTAGGTTGTTATTTTGTATATTTTCCAAGCCGGACAATGAAAAAAATTTCATTTCAATGATGCACTAATCTAGATTGAATCCAAAACGGGCTGGAAATTGATACATATACATACACCATCGGCACCAATTGGAAGAAGTTTAACATACATCATCATATTAAACTCTTACAGCAATAACTTTGTTCAACAGCTGAGCTCTTTTCGGTATATATTATTTTCTCTTTTGCTCTGCACACTAGCAGATGCAAACTGTAATATTTCACTAATGTCACTTTTTTTCCCTCTTTTTTTATGTCACTATTGCACTTTAGTTATTTTATTATGACTTTTTGCACTTATGCACTTTAGTCAAATTGTTATGGTTTGCACATGATGATGATACCATATGACATCTTTTTATGATAAATGTATGTACTATTACTCTTTGTGAATTAATGTACGGTTGTTTAAATGCAGCACTATTGTCAATGCACAATTGCACCTTGCTCTGACTGTATCAAATTGATCACACTTTTTTGTACTATACCATCACATGTATACACAACGGTTTATGTATACTGGCACGTCATGCACTTAATGCACTTTAATTAATGAATTATTTTCTTGGTTCTCTTTTTTATACTTAATTGCTCAAAATACTATATTGTATAAAAAGTTTAATATTTTCAGTATATATAATGTCTACTCCCTTCTGTAAGAGTTATTGGTGTATTTTTCTTTATGTTTGTGTTTTTTGTCATAAATTCTTTGAAAGCTGTTGTATACCGGCATTAAGACAACATTTACCTGAGTATGAGATGAGCGCAGGGCAGCCATCAGGAAATTCGGGGCCCCATACAGCAAAAGTGTCTGGGCCCCAACACACCCCAAAACCGAACAAGCCTCCTGCCCCCCGCAGTGACCTTTCACAAACAGGGTTTGAGGCCTGTTGCTACGACAAGGCACACTCTTCTGGTAGATTGCCAATAGGAGTCATACTTTTGGTCAAGTATATTTATTATAGTGCAAATATGGCATCAAAAACTAAAGCATGGTGAACAGTAAACATATAAAAGTGTTTAACTTTTGCTAGTAATCAAGGTCTATGAAACACTGCTTGTTATGTATAAGGCTGTGTTCATGGGTGCTTTTACACGTAGCGTGTTTGCTGCGTGTTTCTCAGGACGGACCTGCCCAGAAAACCCACTGCGGGTATTTTCCTTGTTGACTATAATGGGATCGGAATAAATCCGCAGTAGTATTGGATTTGTGGATTGTCAATGGGGAAAATACCCGCAGCGGGTTTGCTGAGCTGGTCCCGAGAAACACGCAGCGGGAAACATGCAGCAAACATGCTACGTGTGAAAGCATGATTGCTGATTGCTGCCTCCATTGCAAGTGACAGACCATGGGATGCCTTACATTATTTATTTGGAAGATGGGAAAAGGGCTTTTTTGAAGTTTTATTATGAGGGGGATTTATTGTACAAAAACCTTTTATTTCATATATGTTTAGGTGCCCACAGTAGGGCTAGTACCATTTAAAAGAGCCCTTTCACCAAATCCTTAGGACTTGTTCACATTGTATGGTGTGAAACTACAGCTCCCAGTATGGCCTGAAGAAGTGTAAAGGGATACTGAGAGTTGTTGTTGCATAAAACAATGCTACCACCCATCATTAGCTGTACATCACCCAGGTGACTACAACACTCATCATACACAGTCAGTAGCAGAATAATCATTTCCATTTAGTTACTTACAGGTGACGTCTTCTCCTGAGTTCTGAAGCTTTATTCTTTCTTAGTTCTGTAGCTTTATTCTTTACCAACACATTGGCATCCTGCAGACTGACACAGACTCATCTCAGTGCCACATGCTGTGCCCTGAATAAAACAGCAGCATTAGTGCTACACACAGCAGTGCCCCCAATAGTAATGCTACATACTCCGAGCCCTATGTATATAGTGCCACATACACTGTGCCCTCTGTATATAGTGCCATATGCCCTCTGTGTATAGTGCCACATTTTAACAAGTCGCATCATTGTGTTTATTATCTCTGTACAGTGACATCACTGTGTGTATTATTCCTGTACTATGACATCACTGTGTTTGTTATCCCTGTACAGTGACATCACTGTGTTTATTATCCCTGTACAGTGACATCACTGTGTTTATTATCCCTGTACAGTGACATCTCTGTGTGTATTATCCCACTGCAGGAAGAGTATATACCCCTCACACTACAACTGACCACACTGTTCCCCCACATATATCATATATACCCCTCACACCACAACTGATCACACTGTGCCCCCCACATATATCATATATACCCCTCACACCACAACTGACCACACTGTACCCCACATATATCATATATACCCCTCACACCACAACTGATCACACTGTACCCCACATATATCATATATACCCATCACACCACAACTGACCACACTGTACCCCACATATATCATATATACCCCTCACACTACAACTGACCACACTGTTCCCCCACATATATCATATATACCCCTCACACCACAACTGATCACACTGTGCCCCCCACATATATCATATATACCCCTCACACCACAACTGCCCACACTGTGCCCCCACATATATCATATATACCCCTCACACACACTCCAAAATATCCAATAAGGTGAAACAAGTAGTCTTCTTTATTCCATGTTTAAGCAAGAGTCTAATAAAGTAGAGCGATGTTTTGGCTCACAGGGAACCTTTATCAAGCTTGATAAATAAGAAAACGCTGAAAACCATAACAATAACTGATGACAATAACCCCACACCACAATGCTGGCTCACTATAGACACTAGGAATATAACAGGACATGTACAGTACAAGCTCAGAGATGTCTCACACTAGAAGGTTAGTCAGTTAATACATTACCGGTACTGCAGAAGTGGCGTCTAGTACCTCACAGGTGACTTCTACTTATTCTACTTCAGGGCCAGAATCGACGTAACCTATGGCTAAAGAATCTTCCACCAGATGTCTTTTGCAGCGCATACCCCACACTGTTCACCTAAAAATACCACAGTTACTCACAGTATAATGTCACCTGATTAACAGAAATATGCCCCCCCAAATATACCCCACAATAAAACCTCTGTGTTCCCTGCATATATTACTATACTACAGACCCTGAGTAATACTGTACCCCTAATTATATGTCACCCCCCAATTACACAATATATGGTTCCCCCATGACTTCATTTATATATTGCCCCCTTTAATGAATTAATTTACCGACTTATGGCCCTTTCTGATATACTGGGGCGCCACATGAATTTTAGAGACTGGACCCTCTAATTTAATTATTTAATATACTGCCCCCTCACCCCACCCTGTGAACTATTTTACATACTGGGCCTCACCCCCAATAAATTTCATACACTGGCTTCCTCTAAACTATTTTATATTCTGCCCCCTCCATTAATTATGCAGTATACTGGACCCCCAAATGAATTTTGTACACTTTACTCTTTGGTTCAGTAAGATCACAGGGAAACTACATTTATACAGGTTTTATTGAATTTTAATACATCTTAAAAAATTAAAACCTCATCACGAGTATAAGCCAAGTTTTTCAGCACAAAAAATGTGCTAAAACCTCAAACTCAGCTTATACTCGAGTCAATAAAAAAAAAAGAAAGTCAAAACCCACCTTTCCTGCGGCAGGTGCGTTTTGACTTTCTTTTTTTGAGTGCTACAAGGGGCAGGAGCTGGCTATATTCGGGGGCAGGAGCTGGCTATATATACGGGGGCAGGAGCTGGCTATATTCGGGGGCAGGAGCTGGCTATATTCGGGGGCAGGAGCTGGCTATATACGGGGGCAGGAGCTGGCTATATACGGGGGCAGGAGCTGGCTATATACGGGGGCAGGAGGAAGGCTATATACAGGGGCAGGAGGAAGGCTATATACGGGGGCAGGAGGAAGGCTATATACGGGGGCAGGAGGAAGGCTATATACGGGGCAGGAGGAAGGCTATATACGGGGCAGGAGGAAGGATTTATAGGGGCAGGAGGAAGGCTTTATAGGGGCAGGAGGAAGGCTTTATAGGGGCAGGAGGAAGGCTAAACGGGGGAAGGATCTGGTTATATGTACGGGCAGGAGGAAGGCTATACAAGGGCAGGATCTGGTTATATATATACGGGGCAGGAGGAAGGCTATACAATGGCAGGAGCTGGCTATATACGGAGGCAGAGGCAGGCTATATCGGGGGCAGGTGCTGGGTATATATGGGGGCTGGCTGGCTGTATACGGGGCAGGAGGAAGGCTATATCAGGTTGGCTTATACTTGAGTGTATAAGGTACTGAGATGTGTGAGGAGTCATGAGCTGACGTCTTCATTGCTACCATTTTGAGGGCTGTGCGACATTTTGATCAGTTTTTATTACATTTTTTATGTTATGTAAAATTGTGTAAAAGTTGCGTTTCGGATATTTGGGCGCTATTTTCAGTAATGTGGTTCAACACCAGCAATAACCGTTTTTATATTTTGATAGATCAGATATTTTGAGATGCGGCGATACCTAATGTGTTTGTGATTTTTACTGTTTATTACATTTAATATCAGTTCTAGGGAAGGGGGGGATTTATTTTTTATACTTTTTTTTTACTACTTTTTAGAGTACTTTAACCCTAGATGGTGTTATCATTCCTACCATATACTACAATACTACTGTATATGTATTGCAGTTTATGGCATTTTTATAAAGTATTCATTACAATGAGCCACTGGTACATTGTAACGAAACTGCAGATGCCATGCAGCCTTGGGTCTGATGAAGACCCAAGGCTATTATGGCAACCAATGATAGGAATAAAGATGGTGGCGCCGCACCTCTGTGCCATACATGTAAACCTCAGAGCGTGAGGGAATTAATATTCTACCCCCCCCCCACACACACACAATTAACTATTTAATATGCTGCCCCCCCATAATAAACTATTTAATATGCTGCCCCCCCATAATAAACTATTTAATATGCTGCTGCCCCCCCCACACACAATTAACTATTTAATGTGCTGCCCACGACAAATTAATTAATTTAGATATTTATGCCCCCACCATCTTTTAATACTGTTTGATAAAAAAAAAACATTTTACTCACCTCAGGTCCCGTGTCTTGCTTCGTCTTGCCGCGTCCGGGAAGGAAGGGGTGCGCGGCCGCGTGGTGACGTCATCACGCGGCCGCGCATCCCAGTTCATGGAGCGATGTGCGCCGGGGTTGTCTTCCGGCCACATCGCTCCAGTAATAGTGCTCGAGCGGCCGGAAATGGCCGCATCGAGCACTATATAGTGACGGGCAGGAGCTTCCGGTCCGGACGGACGGAGGCCCCTGTCCGACTGCCGATGGTCGAGGCCTGCCGGGGGCCACAGCAGGAGCCGGATCATTGGAGCGCCAGCCCGGGGGCCCCCAATCAATAAATTTGCATCCGGGGGCCCGGCGCTGGCGCTCCAAGAGCGCCAATGATGATCCGGCTCTGTGTGCAGCACAGACCGCACAGTCTGCGGCCCACCGGCCGGGCCCCCGGGCCCCCCCCCCTAGTGTCTTAGAGTCCGGGCCCCATAGGGCAGTACCAGTTGTACTGCCCTATCGGCGGCCCTGGATGAGCGCGCTCCGCGCGTGCGCTGTCTGTGATCCCGTCCGGTGGCCGCGCCACTCACCATCGTTGCCAGGATACTCCTGGTGACATCATCCAGGGGCCGGTTCGAGCTCCGATCATGTGCGCGGTCACGTGACGGGATCCCGACATCACAGCGGAAGTGTGCCGCGGAGTCCTAACACAGGTACAATATATTTGTCAATCAATTTAGAGTATATATACTTCCGCCCTCATTTTCATTATACGCCTCCTGACGAAGCCGCAGGGTGAAACGTACGTCGAGGTTCTTGGACCGCGGCGTGTCTGTGCTTCTCCCTGGCAAGATGACACAAGGTATACATGGGTTTGACTAATGCCTTTATAGTGGGAAAGATTCTCTTATATGTTGCTCTCCTCACTGCCTGATTCTCAGTCCGTTAACCCTGTATTGTATCCTTGTTGGTGATCACTTATATCTTCACCCCTGGCAGTACCACCATATACTTGGATCCCTTGTGTTTGCCAATACTATCAGTATATCTATGAGGACATGTTATAACTGGTATTGTCCACATAGGCCTTTTTTGGCGTTAGTCCCTTACCAGGTGCACACACACGCTGCGGTAGCTTCTATATCCACCCACTCTACAGCCAGTCATACTCTCATGTGATATGGTTTCTGGTTTCTCCATACGATAATTTGTTTTTGTAATTTGTACATTCACATATATTTTTTATGTTATTGTATTAAATAAAAATTTGAAATTTTACATTTTGTCTATATGATCATTATACTCCCGCCCTCTTCTTTTGGTGCATAGTAGTGGCTCCCTGAGCCGAGCGAGTGGGTACATTGGGTGATGACCCCTCCTTCTTTTGAGGTTCTTTTTGGTTAACCTGTGCTTGCGTCTGATTTATTTCAGAAAATACCTCAGTCTATATGGACTATAAAAAACGGGACTCTAACTGGTTGACCCAGCTAGGCTCCGTGTTTGGAGAAAAAACAGTGGGTGATACTGAAGCTCGTAACACTAAGGAATTGAAGCAAAAGATCTCGGAGTTACTCAGGAAACGTATGCGTTTGTGGTGGAACAAAGCAGCACTAGAAAATTATTTGCAGAAGGGAATCATTCCCCGAGGATTAAGGGTACAAGTTTTTCCCACTCTCGATATTGATGACCCTAATTTTATTTCGAGATGGGAAGAAACCCTAACTAAATGCTCCCGTACTTTGGTGGAGCTACTGATCGGGGCTGATAAAAAAGCATTGGAAACTATTGAGAAAGATATTGACCAACTGAAAGAAAAAATACAGCAGTGTTTATCTGCAGAGGAAATTATTGCATTCGATCAAACTTTGGAGGTGGATCTGAATAAATGTGAGAAGGAGATACAATTAAATAAGACCAAAAAATTTCAGAGAGACTTGACTGATTATCAGTCCAATAAGATATATCGGTGGAAGACAAACCAGAGGCGTTTCCGTTCCACCTCACAAACACGTTCTACAACATCCTCAGTTTCGGATACAGAATGTGGAGAGCCTTTTTTAGGGGAACGGCGGGACTCCAGGGAGGTCGGTCCCGCTTTCAATCTCCGACGCAAAGGCGCCCGACAGAACGACAGAGACAAAAGGAGCAGGAATTAAAGGTAATCAATCTTTCCACACATACCTTGACAGAACCCCAGATTGAGGTTCTGCAAAAAGGGCTTACCTTTTCCCCTACGGACAAGTCAGATATCTTCAACACAATTAAAGATTTAGCACTCTTTTCACGTAAATTACTTTTTAAGAAACATTTCAGTCAGGGTAACGATGAATTAACACCGACTTCACCTACTGAGAGACAGGCATTTATTGATTTGTGTGCACTTCTGGAGGAACAGGAGGGCTCCTCCAGTTCTAATATCCCCAGGCATCTGTATAGACGGTCGCAGTATTTCCCCCCTTTGTCAGCTTGTCCCTCTGTGGACATCTTTTTTAAGCTGGTAAAAAATGATCTCGAGAGATTGATTCCTCAACATAAATCTTATTCGAACCTTACTAGGTCCCAGAAACTAGCCATCCAACAGTTAAAAAAGTTGGATGACATCGTGATAAAACCAGCTGACAAGGGGGGGAACATTGTGATCTGGCCGGTGCACATGTACGAGGAGGAGGCCTTTCGCCAATTACGAACGTCCGACTGTTATAAACGTTTGGATTCAGACCCAACACAACGTTTTAAAATTGAACTAGATGGACTAATCATGAACGCAGTCTCACAACAAATAATTTCACCCAAATTAGCAGAGGGCCTGACAGTTGAATTCCCTGTCAAGCCCACGTTTTATTTACTGCCTAAGGTCCACAAACGTGCAGAGAAGCCACCAGGCCGTCCTATTGTCTCTGGCATAGGCGGCCTGTGTGTCAACATCTGCAGATTTGTGGACTTTTACTTACAACAAAGCGTTGAAACATTACCGTCTTACATTAAAGACACAACCGATATGTTAAGACGACTTAACGGACTGCATTTGGACAAAGATATGCTACTGGTAACTTGTGACGTGGAGTCCCTGTACACCTCTATAGCACATGACCATGGAGTACGAGCCTCGAGATTCTTTTTAAACATGTCAAATTTAGACCCTGATTTGATAGACTTTGTAATGTCATTATTACAATTTGCTCTCACTCACAATTATTTTATATTTAAGGATCGTCTTTTCCTGCAGCTCCGAGGAACAGCAATGGGGGCAACTTGTGCCCCATCCTATGCCAACTTGTTCCTCGGACTGTGGGAAAGAGAGGTGGTACTTAATACTCCAGGACACGAGGCCGTACTCCAATGGTACAGGTATATCGATGACGTGCTGTTCATCTGGCAGGGCTCCACGTCGCATTTGGAACAATTCATAGACCGTCTAAACAGCAACAACTTGAATATAAAATTGACCTGGAAATGTAGCCATTTACAGGTGGAATTCTTAGACTTGTTGATCAATGTTGACGCCTCTGGTTTTGTCTCCACCGACATTTTTAGGAAAACCACAGCCACTAATTCCATATTGCATGCTACCTCTTCACATTTCCCTCCGGTGAAACAAGCAATTCCAGTTGGTCAATTTCTGAGGGCACGTCGTATTTGCTCCGATGAGAGATCCTTTAAAAAACAATCTATGGACCTGACCCAGCGCTTTTATGAGAGGGGTTATAATCCCCGACAAATCAAAAAAGGACTCAGAAGAGCACAAAATACACCAAGAGATTCCCTACTGGTAAGTAAAACGCATACATCACAAGCAACCAGAACTCACGACACACAAGTGAGATTCATTACCACATTCAGCTCAGACTGGACTCTGGTGAAAGACATTTTGCGCAAACACTGGCCAGTACTACTCACTGATCCTGACCTGACCCCCCATTTACTACCATCCCCTTCAGTGACCTGGCGGAGATCTAAAAATCTGGGTGACATTCTAACAGCTAGTCACTACATACCTCCCAAACAAAACACATTTGGTACTCGAGGACCGAAATGGGGGACATATACATGTGGACATTGTGCAGCGTGTAAGAACATCGTAAGATGTACCACCTTTTCCAACTCGGCACGGAATAAAGAATACAAAATCGTACACAATATCACATGTAATACGGTGGGTGTCATTTACTTGGCAGAATGCCCCTGTAATTATCTTTATGTGGGCATGACCACCCGAGCCCTAAAGGTGAGAGTGTTGGAGCACATCAGTCGCATTTCGAGGGCTTCCCAGGCCGAACGCATAGATTTGCTGGACACCATACCCCGACACTTTCGTGAACATCATTCCTGCAACCCAAAAGGTTTCAAGGTTCGGGGTATTGATAGAGCATACATGGGTTGTCGAGGGGGAGATCTCAAACGGGTCCTTCTACAAAAAGAGACTAAATGGATAGTAACTCTTAATACACACTCTCCCTCGGGCCTTAATGAATCCGTGAGCTTCAGATCTTTTTTGTGAGTTTCTGTCAAAGATCACTCATCCTTATCGCTTCATTCCTTGAATAGTGTTATGTTTTATAATAATAATTTTTAACATGCAATATATGTATTGTTCTTTTCGGAAGTATATACAATCTCTGTTTGTCTGATTGCAGGTTGTCCAAATCTTCTGCTTTAGGTTGTTATTTTGTATATTTTCCAAGCCGGACAATGAAAAAAATTTCATTTCAATGATGCACTAATCTAGATTGAATCCAAAACGGGCTGGAAATTGATACATATACATACACCATCGGCACCAATTGGAAGAAGTTTAACATACATCATCATATTAAACTCTTACAGCAATAACTTTGTTCAACAGCTGAGCTCTTTTCGGTATATATTATTTTCTCTTTTGCTCTGCACACTAGCAGATGCAAACTGTAATATTTCACTAATGTCACTTTTTTTCCCTCTTTTTTATATGTCACTATTGCACTTTAGTTATTTTATTATGACTTTTTGCACTTATGCACTTTAGTCAAATTGTTATGGTTTGCACATGATGATGATACCATATGACATCTTTTTATGATAAATGTATGTACTATTACTCTTTGTGAATTAATGTACGGTTGTTTAAATGCAGCACTATTGTCAATGCACAATTGCACCTTGCTCTGACTGTATCAAATTGATCACACTTTTTTGTACTATACCATCACATGTATACACAACGGTTTATGTATACTGGCACGTCATGCACTTAATGCACTTTAATTAATGAATTATTTTCTTGGTTCTCTTTTTTATACTTAATTGCTCAAAATACTATATTGTATAAAAAGTTTAATATTTTCAGTATATATAATGTCTACTCCCTTCTGTAAGAGTTATTGGTGTATTTTTCTTTATGTTTGTGTTTTTTGTCATAAATTCTTTGAAAGCTGTTGTATACCGGCATTAAGACAACATTTACCTGAGTATGAGATGAGCGCGCTCCGCGCGTGCGCTGTCTGTGATCCCGTCCGGTGGCCGCGCCACTCACCATCGTTGCCAGGATACTCCTGGTGACATCATCCAGGGGCCGGTTCGAGCTCCGATCATGTGCGCGGTCACGTGACGGGATCCCGACATCACAGCGGAAGTGCGCCGCGGAGTCCTAACACAGGTACAATATATTTGTCAATCAATTTAGAGTATATATACTTCCGCCCTCATTTTCATTATACGCCTCCTGACGAAGCCGCAGGGTGAAACGTACGTCGAGGTTCTTGGACCGCGGCGTGTCTGTGCTTCTCCCTGGCAAGATGACACAAGGTATACATGGGTTTGACTAATGCCTTTATAGTGGGAAAGATTCTCTTATATGTTGCTCTCCTCACTGCCTGATTCTCAGTCCGTTAACCCTGTATTGTATCCTTGTTGGTGATCACTTATATCTTCACCCCTGGCAGTACCACCATATACTTGGATCCCTTGTGTTTGCCAATACTATCAGTATATCTATGAGGACATGTTATAACTGGTATTGTCCTCATAGGCCTTTTTTGGCGTTAGTCCCTTACCAGGTGCACACACACGCTGCGGTAGCTTCTATATCCACCCACTCTACAGCCAGTCATACTCTCATGTGATATGGTTTCTGGTTTCTCCATACGATAATTTGTTTTTGTAATTTGTACATTCACATATATTTTTTATGTTATTGTATTAAATAAAAATTTGAAATTTTACATTTTGTCTATATGATCATTATACTCCCGCCCTCTTCTTTTGGTGCAAAGCCTTAGACATGTCAGTTCTTCACAAAACAAAACGCAGCTCCAGCAGCCCCCACCCTTTTGTTAACCCCTTAAATGCCAGAAAGCAAGTACCAGAGACATTGTAACACTTTTTCATAGTATTTTTTCTCTAATTGTCGGGATCAATAAATTTTAATAATACTCATTTAATAAAACAACATTCCACACTCCAAGACCCCCAGCAGACGCCCAAAAAGGTGAAAAAAAATCACCAGCCGGCATTTTTTTCAAACGTCTGGCAGGACGCATGGTCAGCTGTTATCCTACAAAGCCCCACAACAGCTTTTATGGCTGCCAACAGCAATCAACTTTCAGGGACTTGAAGGGAATATAACTTAAAATGGCCGTCACTGAAGAATGGTAGGGCGTGTCATCCTCTCTAACCACCAGATACAGGGGTGGAGTCTGGATTACAGGGGCCATTTTCCACTCCAAGGAAAATATAATTAAATTTCTTTTTCTAAAATTCTTTCCACATCAAAAACTTTGAAATGTCCCTTATCGCCTGTCTCTTTCTTCATTGGGCACTCTGCAGGATTTCTGTCACTCTGTCCTGGTCCGTCCGTCAAAGTCAGAGGCTATAAGTGTCTGTTTTGCAAATCTGATCAAGTTTTCTCACTTGTACAATCATCAGATCATCTGACACATCCCAAAACCTTCAAACCTTCAATACTTTTTACTTAAAACACAAAACTACCAGCCCTTATGTCCGATCATGTCAACTTGCACTTTTCCATCAGTCCTACTTAACTCAACAACCTTCTGTCTCTGTGCATCTTTCCCCTTCATGTGGGACACAATCTTCCTTCTTGCCTATGTCTGCAATGCAACGCACTTGGCTCAATTCCAATTCACTCTGCTGTGCTCTCTGTATCTACAACTACGATACCGTTACAGGGACACATCCCCAAAGATTCAGCGGATGCCAACATCTCGATTTATTGACAAACAAAGAAACTAGCTACCAGAGAATATCTCACAAAGGACGCTACACCAAGCCACTGCCTGACTAGACTGACTAAAACATGCTGCCGTCCTCCACTAGTTCTCACAGTCACACGAGACCGCTCAGACTCCCGAAGAAAGTCTAGCGCTCGCCTGATCAGGGCGGGTCTCTGCAATCTGAACTCTGTCACAATCTATGGGAAAAACCAGTCCCAAACAAACAGTATCCCAGACACTATGATAATCCGACTATCACAACAGAATATCTCCCACTCTAGCATTGCAGACATCTAAGGGTTACTACTTCCCATCTCACAGCTTCAGCTAACACCACAGACTGTCTGACCATCCGTCACTGTCCAGTCTCTGTCCATCACCTTACAAAGTGGTTCTTTGCCAAAAACTCTGAGCTTAGGTTACAGTGAACAACAGTGGCAAATACATAACACAGAGACAGTCTTACCCGGTCCGTCCAACTATGCAGGCGCTGTGTATGGCAACACTCTATGCAGGCGCTGTGTACAGTAGCACTCTATGCAGGCGCTGTGTATGGCAGCACTCTATGCAGGCGCTGTGTATTGATAGGGATATTTATGCAGGGCCCCAACAGCCCTCTTGACTTTTGTAAGGTGAGGCCTAATTAACCATTTCAACACAAACTAAGACACGTCAATCTCTCTCTTAGTGTATGTAAAAACCTTCTCCCATTTAATAATCAAAATGCATAATATATAACATACAGAAGAATCATCAAAGGGGCGTGAATAGTATACTCCAAAACTATTGGTCATCAGCACATTCTGGGAAAAAAGTGAATTAATTGTGCTCAGTTCTCAGAGACCTTGTACACAGATATTGTTTATACTAATGCTGAGAAGGAGATGATAAGTGGTGTGAGGGAATATAATCCATTTTTATATTCTGTTCTTCTATCATGTATCTATACAAAGATCTTTGGCTCTATTGATAGAAAAGATCCCTGTGAATAGCACCCCCCCCCCCGAGTACACAGATCATTTTACACTGATAGCTCCTCTTGAGGGCTATTGGAATGTGGGCATGGTCAGTAGGTTCCTTTGTCTCAAGAACCTATAAAAACTGTCTGCAACCTAAATAAATTGGAATTCTCTCAAACATGTGAAGGTCTGAGTGATTCACCGAGCAGCTTGTACTATACAATGATTTGGAACCACACATCACATCGAGATATGGGGATATTTCCCTGACAAAACATGGCGCCCGAACAGGGACCTGGGTTTGCATGACGCCTACCGGAGAATTTAGGGATCATCCTTTCAGGACAGACAGACCATGCAGCTGCACAAAAAGGTAAGAAGTTTTTTTCTTACAAATTGCTCTGTCGCTCCTTGTTTGGATTTCCCACATCCGGTGAGTTGCATGCCTATATTGCCCAGTCCAAAGAATCTTGTTAGTTTATTTGAAAACTCCATGTGATGTGTGGTAGTGTATATGGGTATTGTGTGAGTTTGAACATGTGTGTTTGATAGCGCTATTGTGATACTGTACTGTACTGGTTTTAAGAACGTTACATCCAGGAATTGCCCCTACCTAAAGAGTTTCCTAGACGAGCTACTTTTTGGAACGTAATTCGCTTGAGACAAAGTAGTCTGAGTTTGGACAGTCGGACTTTATAAATTTATTTTGTGTGGTAGGTTCCAGAGCTGCTTCATGGAAGGAGACTGCAGTCATCTCTTGACGGGCAAACGGTTTAAAAAAAAAAAAAAAAAAAAAAATTCAGAATTAGTAGTGGTTAAAACTGCCCTAAGGAAGAGTGAGGGACTGCGAGTGTGTGCCGGCACTAGAGATATAATATAGGAAAATGATGGAAAAAATTGCTAGGTAGGATGAGAGGCAATTCAGAGGGAAAACCAGACGTACGGATCTTGAATGAGAAAAAAAGCTGTAAAACGGTGTCAGAAAATGTTGGAAAAGGACAAGGATATCAAAAGATGGTTGTTTGTATGTTGGTAAATGGAAAGGTTCTTAAAAGAACAAAGGCTGGTTGC
Organism: Engystomops pustulosus; assembly: GCF_040894005.1. NCBI lineage: Eukaryota > Metazoa > Chordata > Amphibia > Anura > Leptodactylidae > Engystomops > Engystomops pustulosus. Next base: position 19,071,236 of record NC_092416.1, read on the forward strand.
ATGATAATGATATGATGGAAATTGCAAGTGGATAGAAGAAAGTTACAGAGGAAGTGACCAGAGGAGGTTATAAAGAAACAGCCATAGGAAATTGTGTGTTGTATGAGTGTTATGACGATGACGGACAAAAACGTTGGACAGACAAAGACAACATTTAGGAAAAGTTCTGCCTCCACCCTAAAATGGTGGATGAAGTGATGTATGGAAACAAAGAAACAGACTGGCAGGAGACATGTGAATGCAATGTGGCACCTAGACCCAACCCCCACACTGGAATATATCCGGTCAAGACTAAATTTGAAAAAGTGCGGGCTCTGCAGAGAACAAAGACGTAGTGTTCAGATGTTTGTCCTGTAGGGGGCAGATGTTTCTCACTTTGATATACTTTAGTAGACCAGTGGTATGGGTAATGATGCATTGCCTAAAGATCTTTGGATTTGCATCTCACAGTCCGCTCAGCTGTATTCAGCTGTATTTAGCTGTATTGCTGTAACTTTAGAAGACAACTAAGATATAGTACCCAGGGAATACATGTGGGAGACTGCTGCTTATCTAAGAGTCACCTCTCAGAACTTCAAAGTCCAAAAACCCGGGTAGTAACATATTTGTTACAGATTTTGGTCTTCTGTGGGGAGAGCTCCTGGACGGTTGTGCAGTCCAAATTGGATTCCCTGAGCTGACCCTTGCCAGATATTGTAGATGTTCTATGAGTTTATTCCTATATACCATCCTGCAGATTATGGCAAATATATAAATATGTGTTTTGCCTATATGACATGTAGTGCTAGTGGTATTTCATCAGTTACCAGATGTGAGGAAAGCACAGCACATAGTTGTGGACATTGTTCATTGTAGGCTTGGACCTGAGAAATCTTGTGATATATGTTTAAAAACATCAGAAATGTAGTGTAAAACTTTATAATACACCTAAAAGTTTGAAGGGTGTGGTCAAAAGTTTTTGCAATCTGTGTAGGATGATACAGTGATCTTAGATGTTACAATGGTGTGTTAGATTCCTTCTTTGTTCTCTTGTTATGCTGGGACACCTAGTACTACAGACACCACAGGGAGAAGGAGGGGGCTGCCTCCCCCCTTGTCTCAGTGAACACAGGAGGGGGGGGGGGAGGGGGAGCACATGTTGGAATGTTAAAAGAAGAAAGGAACAATGAGAATGTGTGTTCATGATAACCCTCATGGCAGATTTTGGGATTGATTCAGTGCAACATTTGTAATTTTATTGTTTTAACCAGGAGTAAAACCTCCCCATGATCCCATACTATTACTCCTATTCAGCAGCTATGACTGAGATTATTATTAGGAGCTTTTTAGGCAGAAGTTATAACATCCCTAGAAGCCTCCTACGTCACTGTCTCTAGTGATGCTTCTGCTCAGTATGTGCCCCTAGTATGTGCCCCCAAGCATGTGCCACTAGTATGTGCCCCCAAGCATGTGCCACTAGTATGTGCCCCCAGGATGACTGCATAGTTTTATAATTATACATCATTGATACATCGGCATTGGTCCCAAAAACTGTGTTTTTCTGGAGTATATTGTTCATTTTCTATTGTTCTCATTTAAGTTTAAGCCAAGCACCTCAGAGGAGAGGACACAGGCCGGAAGCTCTGCTGATCGTGTGTCACATGACAACCTGGATCCTTCTTGGTTTTGTATACTACTGCTGCCTACGTATAAAAAGCTTCTGTAGTAGTTTTGGATTATCCTGTTACTATCATTTCACCTCTTCATGACTAGAAACCTTGGTTATAATGTGCCCTCTTTATTACATTGAATCCAGCTCCACTACTTTCGCTAGATTCAAAGGGGGGAGACATGAGGTAGACGGAGGGGAGACATGAGGTAGACGGGTTGTATTTAAAATTTTCTATTAACTTAATGATAAATGAACCAGTTACCTTTTTGTAATGTCAAAACTGAATATATCATTAATCTGCATTTTGAGTATTTTGTAGATGGCTTTAGAAACCAGGAATGAGGTTTATTCTACATCAGATGTGCAGTGGTCACACAACATGAGGTAACAGCAGCAGAACCACTCCTGACCTACCTGTCCGTACAGGAGGCGGAGGTGAAGGCACTGATGGAGGGGTGTAAAGTGGCAGAGGGGAAGAATGTGAGTCTTGTGGGATTCCTTATGATTCCTAACCTCATATAGTAAGTTTATCAACAACTATGAGACTTTGAAATAGCTGATAGAGGCCTTAGTGTTACATAAAGGTCCATAATAGAAGGTAAAACCTATGAAGCTATAACACATGAAGTGACCATACTGGTTACTAGAAAGCCTAGGGGAAAGGAGCCTGGATCAGTACAGTCCGTGACCCTCGCTGGCCCTGTAGGGGTCTTTATAGAAACTGGCTTCACAGGTGAGGAAGCAAGACTGGAGTAAAACTGGGACCCCATGGATGGAGGGTGGACTATGGCAAAGAGGTGACAAGCAATGTCTGCCAAGGGCCCTTTACCCTATGATGGTTCAGTGCACCCACAGGGTGAGGCACCAGGCTAAGACTCTATATGCTCCGTGGTGGATAAGTATGGAGTATCACTTAGATTCACTTTTGCTACTGTCCAATTACACAAGTATGTTTATATATACCTAGTACAATGTAGGGAGAGTAGTGAAGACCCTCATATATACACTCCGAAGCTGCTCTACCCCTTCCAGAGGTTGCAGATTGGCTAAGTACAGCTACCAAAGGTAAGTAGCTCTGAACATGTACTTATGTGTGTGAACCTCTTTTCTGGGTAATCTGAACCCTATCCTGTAACTAAAGCAACTGTAAAGACCACAGCCAGGGCTCGAGGAATATGTTAGTCCACTTATTCTAGAGACTAAAGTAATAATCCCTATTGGGGCAGTAATATAGTTGATGACAGCTCTAGGGATTAAAAAGTCTTTTCACCTACCGAGGTTGTTTTTAGAATTGCCCCATGGATGAACATATACTTCCCTAAGGTTGTCCAGAGGTGTCTTAGAGAACTGGTGGATGTCCAAAAACCTGCAGATACATTTTTCTTAGGTGCATAACCAAGTATCTGTTTCAGTTCCAGAACCTAAAGTATCTAGAGCAGAGGACCTGCACCAAGGTGATGAGATGGTCCTGATGTGACACCTGAGAGTCTTTTGAAGGGTCATCCCATATACCTGTGACATATCAACGTGTAGAAACTACAAGGAGACTACGACAGCTGAAGAAGAATGGCGCTGGACCCAGAGACTACAGAACATGAATCTGTGTAGCTCAATGCTGCTATGGACATTGTTACTCCTACTACAGTGTGTGCGCCGCATACCATGTCTAATAGTACTCAGGGGTTGGTAGGCTGACATGTATAAGGATATACACCAATAGGATGTAGAGATTCTACCCTTTACAATGGATTTACATGAATTGTGTTGTGATATAATGTTCAGGATGCTCAGGAGGGAAGCAGGTGAAGAGGTTAGATAAGTCCTGGATGTGTGATTAGCATATGTCAGTGTACCACCTGAGCAGTACCTGAAATTATTCACAAAAAGGGAGGAATTGTGAGGGAATATAATCCATTTTTATATTCTGTTCTTCTATCATGTATCTATACAAAGATCTTTGGCTCTATTGATAGAAAAGATCCCTGTGAATAGCACCACCCCCCCGAGTACACAGATCATTTTACACTGATAGCTCCTCTTGAGGGCTATTGGAATGTGGGCATGGTCAATAGGTTCCTTTGTCTCAAGAACCTATAAAAACTGTCTGCAACCTAAATAAATTGGAATTCTCTCAAACATGTGAAGGTCTGAGTGATTCACCGAGCAGCTTGTACTATACAATGATTTGGAACCACATATCACATCGAGATATGGGGATATTTCCCTGACAGTGGCTCCAGAATCACAATATAATGTAGCATCAAGGACAGTCTGGCTTCTCATTAAATGTCAAAGGGTATTAGCTGACAGGGAAGCAAACATGTTACATAAAATGAAGTTTGGATCATGACATTAACTTGAACATGGTCAGGGAACATGGCCGCTGTATCTAAGATGGCGGACAGTAGCCAAGATGGCGTCCGAAACCAGTGCGACCTCCTTAACAGTATGGCAGCACTCTATGCAGGCACTGTGTATGGCAGCACTCTATGCAGGCGTTGTGTATGGCAGCATTCTATGCAGGCGCTGTGTATGGCAGCACTCTATGCAGGCTTTGTGTATGGCAGCACTCTATGCAGGCTTTGTGTATGGCAGCACTCTATGCAGGAGCTGTGTATGGCAGCACTCTATGCAGGCACTGTGTATGGCAGCACTCTATGCAAGCGCTGTGTATGGCAGCACTCTATGCAGGTGCTGTGTATGGCAGCACTCTATGCAGGCGCTGTGTATGGCAGCACTCTATGTAGGCACTGTGTATGGCAATTGTTAGGGATTTTTATGCAGGGCCCCAACAGCCCTCTTGACTTTTGTAAGGTGAGTCCTAATTAACCCTTGATTGAACATAGAGACCAAGACATACGTCAATCTCTTAGTCAAGATCTTCTCTCCTTTAATAATCAAAATGCATAATATATATCAGACAGAAGAGTCATCAAAGGGGTGTGAATAGTATACTGCAAAGCTATTGGACATCAGCATATTCTGGGAAAAAAGTGAATTAATTGTGCTCAGTTCTCAGAGACCTTGTTTACAGCCATGCTTATCTACACAATGGCTCCTAGAAGCTTCTTCATAACCAAAATAAATAACAAGAACACAGAGGCCCGAAGGACGCTAAGAAATGCCAAGGATATTGTGAAAAGGCAAACAACAGTTTAAATGAGAAAAATAGCTGAATTAAAACATTTAACTCTATAGCTTCTAAAAGGGAAGCATACCCCCCCCCCCAAGGTGGCCTCTTTATCTAAGATGGCGGACAGTAGTCAAGATGGCGTCCGAAACCAGTGCGACCTCCTTAACAATTCCCCCCTTTTGAGCTTTGCTGGTCTGTAATTCCGTCCTGAGCGACCTCCTCAAGCTCCAGGTACCCACAGGTAGGCTAAGCCCGTACCTGCTGGACTTGTTAACTCTTCACCAGATCCCCCAGAGGCCAGTCACTCAGGTGTTACAGGCCCGCACACTCAAATCACATCACTGAGTTCCCATAGTCCATAGGTTTGTAAACAGGCAGCATCATCCTCCGCTCCGGGCACTTCTCCTGTCGTGGACGGCCATCTGGGACATGGTGGACTTGATGAGGGGGACCACACAATGCGCAATAAGTGACAAGAGCAAAATCACAATCCCCAATATTACCCCCACTTACAGGAAACCCTTCCAATCCCCCAACCACAAAGTGAAGGACAAAGTGTCCACCCCAGAGTTTCTCTTGAGTTCCCTGGACAGTCCTTCAATCTTTTCACGAGCATGGGTAATGGATCCATAGGGGGCGATGTCATCTGGGATGTACATGCGACGAGCCACTCCCACCATCTTACAGACTCCTCCCTTCTCAGCAAGGGTCATGTCTAAAGCCATGCGGTTCTGGGAAGCATCTCCGATATAGTTCACAAATCTCTGTTGATTACAATAAAAAAAACAGTTACCCAACCAACATCTTTGCTCATAGCTCTCTGGGGAATAATGGACTCTAGTCCTGTCCATATCTGATTGTGGGCCTTGTACTCATCTGGGACCCCCCTTGGTGCTCCCACTGTATCTATATAAACGTTGTCATCTAGGTGCTTCTTTCTCAGACCTCCAGAATCCTTTGGGGTTCTCTACCTTTTCTTATGTGTCTGATCAACCTTATCCCTGGGGATCACGAGGAAGGAATGCACAAATCTTATCACCGTACACTCACCTTCCCAGCCTCTAGGCCTGACCTGACTCTCCTATCCCCACAAATCCAGTACACATCAGACACTGCTGATACAGGGTTACCTGTGCTGTCAATGTTAAAGAAGGTAATTGTCTTGTTGCACCAACCGTAGGTAAAGTCTCCTACCCTGGGGGCATCCTGGTCAGCCCTATAGTTACAGTGATAGTCATGGTTGGGGTGTTCCTGAGCATACAGTCAGTCAGAAGAGACCAGCTAGCAAGAAGTATAAGTAAGCATGGAAAGCGTGGAAGCGTGCTGACTTCCCTCTAGCTTCACAGACGTGGCACTGGTCAGCAGGACTTGGAAAGGACCATCTTAGCGAGGCTCCAGACTCTCTCTTTGGTGTCTCTTCACCACCCGTAGTCTCCAGGCTTCAGGTTATGCGTCCTGAGGTCTCTGTCTGCATCTGAAAAAGGAATCAGAAACACTTTTGCCGACCTTTTTCAAGGCCTGGCTCAACTGTGTGGCATGTTCCACCTGGTTTCCTGCCATCATCTCTAGGGCCTGTGGGAAGTAGGGGCCTAGTCTGGGTGCACAGCCAAAAAGTACTTCAAAGGGGGACAATCCCATCTTTCTGTTGAGTGTGGTCCTAACTGAATGGTGGGCAGCAGGAAAGCACTCACGCCATGGTTTCCCTTTTACTTCCATGGCCTCCCGGATCTCTAACTTAAGAGTGCTGTTTAGTCTTTCAATCCCACCACTAACTTGGGGATGCTAAGGGGTGTTCTATACCCAGGAGGGACAAGGTTTCAGGTCTTTACCTGTCCAGTGAAGTGGGTTCTGCGACCGGACTCTATGGTCTCTGGAAGTCCAAACCTGCAGAAAAATCTCACACACCACCTTCTTGGCTGCGGCTCTGGCAGTAGCCTTCGTCATGGGAGAAGCTTCTGGCCACCCTGGAAAGAGATCAATGCACACAAGCACGTACTCCTACGTACCACTTTTTGGTAGCTGGATAAAATCCATCTGCAGTCTCTGGAAGGGATACAGCGGCTTGGGTGTCACCTTCTGTGGGGTCTTTACCACCTTACCCGGGTTGTGGCGGGCACAGACTATACAGGCTTTCACTAGTCTAGTGACAGGGGTAATAATGCCCGGGGCAAACCACTTGCGGTTTATGAGCACTAGCATGGCCATTTGGAATATGTGTGTGTGTCCGTGGCCTACTTGACTTACTGTCGGGTGCAGGGCTCCTGGCAGGCACACCCTCTCTCCCAGCATCCAGGTCCCATCGGCATCTGGGCTCCAGCTTTCCTCCACTATTCCTTCACTTCTGATGACACTCGGGCCACCAGGGACTGGAACACCTGTGGATCAAACTTTTAGCTCAGAACTCACCGCTGAGACTTCAGGACAGTCTCTGGGCTCCATCTGTGCAGCTGCCTTCGCCATCCCGTCAGCCACATACTTGCCCTTGGCTTGTGGAGTTACCAAATTGTGTGTGGTTTAACTTTTATTATCCTCACCTCTTGTTGTGGAAGTAGGAGAGCATCCATGAGCTCTTTAACCAGCGTGCCATGCTTAGAGGGGGTCCCTGCAGAGGTGAGGAAATCTCTGGCCTTCCATATGGGTTCATAGTCGTGTTTAGACCCCAGAACTATACCTTGAGTATAGATGTTCGCCCTTTTACCTTCCACCAGCTGTAGCACTTCCCTGAGTGCCATCACTTCACCTCCTGCGCTGACCTGTGTGGAGGGAGTGGTTCTGCTTGTACTACCTCATGTGCGCCACTGACCACTGTATATCCAGTGTAGAACCGTCTGTCTTCTCCTGCAGACCTGGAGCCATCTATGAGAAAAAACTCAACATCTGCATTAATCACCCTTCACTCCCCCCCTCTCTGAATCCTGGAAGACTGGCAACAGAATGAAGGATTCAGAGCTGTGCACCTTATGAGTGTATCCTGAGGCATCAGGAGTGCACACTGGAGTCTGAGCTCTCTGGCCTTTGCTCAGATGTTTGGGCTGTACTTGGGTGAGGACACTGTGCAAGGTATGTGGGGTTTGCACAGTAACTGAGTGATCTAGGGTCTAGGATCAGCTCACTGGCCTTGCTGAGTAGATTGCTGGCTGCAGCTACTGAGACATGAGGAGCTCCCCTCACAACTGAGTCTAACCGGGCCTAAGAGTAGGTCACTGGGGAGGCCACCCTGTTCCTGGGCTAAGACACCTGTGGCCTACATACTCAGTGCAAAATAAAATAAAAGGTCTGGTTCAGTGGCATGTGCCCAGGGCCAGGGCAGACTTGCCAGCTTAGGGCTATGGAATGCATCAATTGCCTCCTGACTAAGGGCAAATGGGGAAGAGGCAATTCAGTCAGAAAGGGGCAGCAGGCCTTATCCTAGGCCTGAAGGAACTGGCCAGTCCTAGAAACATGTGAAGAGGCTTAGGGCCTCAGGGCAGGGGTATATTCTGGACTGCCAGCTTTCTTTCCTCTGTCAGGTATCTGCCTGTGGCTGAGAAGCAGTGGCCTAGGAAGACCACCTTCTCCTGGCAGTACTGGAGCTTATCTCTGGAAACTTTGCAACCCTTCTGGAACAGAAAACACATAAGGTCAATAAATGCATCCTGGCAAACAAAAACAGTAGGTCCTCTGCATGCTGAAAAGGAGAACATCCAGTAAGGGGCTAGTCTGCCAGTCTACTCCCTGTAGGGCCGTGGGGTATTGGCTGGGTGAGTTTTACCCCCCTTGTGGGAATCTACACCAGGTATACTGGAATACTGAACTGGTAAAGGCAAATAGGTACTGGCAATCTTCATGTAGGGGCACAGAGAGGAAAACATTTGCCAAATCAATAACAGTGAATAATATGTCACTCTCAGGGACTGCTGCCAGTTTGGGCTAGGGACCACTGGGCTTCAGTGCACTCATTGGCAGCTTAGAGATCATGGACCATCCTACATGTATCCGGCTGTTCTTTCTGAGTCTATTCTTGACCGGAAATGGGCTAAAATCATCATCGGACTAGCAGAGGAGAGTTCTACAATGAAAGGCGATAACTCTGTGTGGGGGGCTGTTCAGAAGGGGGACTGTTCTCGCTAACATCCTTGTCCGTAACCACCACCCCTTGTCTTGCCCTGTGGGGGCCATCTCCGCCACTCACTACAGTAATATCTCCTCCCCGCAACGCCCACTTGGGTTGGTCGGTTGAGACTTCCGGAGATGTTGTCAGTCTCACTTTGGCGTGGTCTGTGAAACATCCTCTATTCCCTCTGTACGTCAATGTGTCAGAGTCCCTCCACCACATCTCCAGCCCAGTGTTCTGTGCTTCCTATAAAGTTCTGGCCAGACTCCAACGTCTCAATAAAATCCAGGTACACTTAAGATGGTTTTTAATCAAAAAGGAACAAAAGTCAGTCATAGGCTCTGTAATACAGTTGGGGGGCTCATTCTTGCTTAGTCTGTTCATGGGGTACACAGGAGGACATCACATCATACTGTATCCCTGTTCCACAACCAAATAACTTCCTTCAAGTCTTTTCTAGATTGTCAGGGAGAAGTCTAAACGCAGCGATCTACCCCTCCCAAATGTAAATGTTCTCACTAGCCTGTAAACCACGAGATAACAGAACACAGATTCCAAGCAACTCAATATGGAGAAATTCAGTTTTCCGTGAACATCAAGGTCACTATCGATAAGACAGACACAGCACATGTCAGTTCTTCACAAAACAAAACGCAGCTCCAACAGCCCCCACCCTTTTGTTAACCCCTCAAATGCCAGAAAGCAGGTACAGGAGACATTTTAACACTTTTTATAGTAATTTTTCTCTAATTGTCGGGATCAATAAATTTTAATAATACTCAAACAACCTCCCACACTCCAAGACCCCTAGCAGACGCCCCAAGCATGGTCAGCTGTTATCCTACAGAGCCCCACAACAGCTTTTACGGCTGCCAACAGCAATCAACTTTCATCGACTTGAAGGGAATATAACTTAAAATGGCCGCCACTGAAAAATAAACTGTCTTAAGATGGCCGCCACTGAAGAATGGTAGGGCGTGTCATCTTCTCTAACCACCAGATATAGGGGTGGAGTCTGGATTACAGGGGCCATTTTTCACTCCAAGGAAAATATAATAAAATCTCTTTTTCTCAAATTCTTTCCACATCAAAAACTTTGAAATGTCCCTTATCGCCTGTCTCTTTCTTCATTGGGCACTCTGAAGGATTCCTGTCACTCTGTCCTCGTCCGTCCGTCAGTCAGAGGCTCTAAGTGTCTGTTTTCCAAATCTGATCAAGTTTCCTCACTTGTACAATCATCAGATCATCTGACACATCCCAAAACCTTCAAACCTTCAATACTTTTTCACTTCAACACAAAACTACCAGCCCGTATGTCCGATCATGTCAACTTACACTTTTCCATCAGTTCTACTGAACTCAACAAACTTCTGTCTACTTACATCATGCCAATCTTCTGTCTACCTACATCTTTTTGTCTGCAATGCACCTGGCTCAATTCCAATTCACAACTCATCATAAATGCCTACTACTGCAACACAACCAAACTTGTCCCCACAGACACAGCGAATGCCAACACCTCGATTTACTGACCCCAAAGAAACTAGATACCAGACTTCCACAGAGGACTCTACACCAAGTTAACTCTGACCTGTCACTACTCTTTCACCGACTACACCAAGTCCACTCTCTTACCGACTCTTTACTAAGTCACTACTAGTTCTTACAGTCCCACGAGGCTGTTCAGACTCCCAAAAAAAGAAAGCTAAACACACACTTGATCAGAGCGGGTCTCCGCTGCACTTGCACAAATTGAGCTCTATACCTCTATGGGCAACCCTATTGGCACCAGTCAAACAGTGCTATAGACACTATGATAATCACAACAGAATATCTCCCACTCTAGCATTGCAGACATCTAAGGGTTACTACTTCCCGTCTCACTGCTTCAGCTAACATCACAGACTGTCTGACCATCCGTCACTGTCCAGTCTCTGTCCATCACCTTACAAAGTGGTTCTTTGCCAAAAACTCTGAGCTTAGGTTACAGTGAACAACAGTGGCAAATACATAACACAGAGACAGTCTTACCCGGTCCGTCCAACCAGTGAACCAGAAGTGACATATCAAGGTAGACAATAAAAATTAATATCTTACCCTGAGAGCTCTCTGGTCAGTTCTGTTCACCAAGCCGGCGGGGACACTTCACGGAGGCTGTCTCGGTGTTGTTGTTGTTTACTCCTAAACCCACCCAGGAAGAACGCCAAATATTGTTAGGGATTTTTATGCAGGGCCCCAACAGCCCTCTTGACTTTTGTAAGGTGAGTCCTAATTAACCCTTGATTGAACATAGAGACCAAGACATGTCAATCTCTTAGTCAAGATCTTCTCTCCTTTAATAATCAAAATGCATAATATATATCAGACAGAAGAGTCATCAAAGGGGTGTGAATAGTATACTGCAAAGCTATTGGACATCAGCATATTCTGGGAAAAAAGTGAATTAATTGTGCTCAGTTCTCAGAGACCTTGTTTACAGCCATGCTTATCTACACAATGGCTCCTAGAAGCTTCTTCATAACCAAAATAAATAACAAGAATACAGAGGCCCGAAGGACGCTAAGAAATGCCAAGGATATTGTGAAAAGGCAAACAACAGTTTAAATGAGAAAAATAGCTGAATTAAAACATTTAACTCTATAGCTTCTAAAAGGGAAGCATACCCCCCCCCCAAGGTGGCCTCTTTATCTAAGATGGCGGACAGTAGTCAAGATGGCGTCCGAAACCAGTGCGACCTCCTTAACACAGCACTCTATGCAAGCGCTGTGTATGGCAGCACTCTATGCAGGCGCTGTGTATGGCAGCACTCTATGCAGGTTTTGTGTATGGCAGCACTCTATGCAGGAGCTGTGTATGGCAGCACTCTATGCAGGCGCTGTGTATGGCAGCACTCTATGCAGGCACTGTGTATGGCAGCACTCTATGCAAGCGCTGTGTATGGCAGCACTCTATGCAGGCGCTGTGTATGGCAGCACTCTATGCAGGCACTGTGTATGGCAGCACTCTATGCAAGCGCTGTGTATGGCAGCACTCTATGCAGGCGCTGTGTATGGCAGCACTCTATGCAGGTGCTGTGTAAGGCAGCACTCTATGCAGGAGCTGTGTATGGCAGCACTCTATGCAGGGGCTGTGTATGGCAGCACTCTATGCAGGCACTGTGTATGGCAGCACTCTATGCAGGCACTGTGTATGGCAGCACTCTATGCAGACGCTGTGTATGGCAGCACTCTATGCAGACGCTGTGTATGGCAGCACTCTATGCAGGCGCTGTATACGGCAGCACTCTATGCAGGCGCTGTATACGGCAGCACTCTATGCAGGCGCTGTGTATGGCAGCACTCTATGCAGGCGCTGTGTATGGCAGCACTCTATGCAGGCGCTGTGTATGGCAGCACTCTATGCAGGCGCTTTGTGTGTATGCGATGATATACGCTGACATTTTACCACAGATTTAGTTGATGCAATAATTACAACAGTTGAAGATCAGTTGAAGACAATTTTTATTTTATTATTCAGATGTTTTTTCCAGAGCCAGAAAAATATCATCGTGAAGTTGTCCTGATTGTGTCTTCTCTGTGTAGGAGTCATTCTCACTACCACATGATGAGGCCTCCTTACTATCGCCCGCCCACAGCTATAAGAAATGCAGAGAGAATAATCAATACAAATAAAGATAATATTTTTGCTATTATTATTATTTGACAACTATAAATATATGAATATTAATTTGAGCCTAACATATAATATAATTGATTCTCTGAAAAATAAAAATATATATCACCTAGAAGACCTCACACATTTACTGAATATACAAAATAAACTGTAATAATAAGTTACATTAACATCACCAATGATAATTCTATTCTGTGCATCACATATACAATGTCCTTACTATATCCTTACTTCCCATTAGTGTACTGTATGTATCCTGGACCTGTACATTCCTATCAATCAGCTCCTAATGACACATTATACTTTGGTGTCGTTTTCTGCAAAGTCATCACAAGACGACTGCCCTGTATTCATGGGAGGATGGATGGGGCTATGTATCCCGGGATTTTGACAAAAAATCCCTTTTCCTTAAAGACAGGAAGACTGTGTCTTCCAGTATAACAATAATACAATCTGCACCAATTCTCTGGAATGCTCTTCCCCGGACTCTTAATCTAATAACCACCTTCCAAATTTTTAAGCAGATCTATCGCACTCCCCACCTGCATGAAATGTCAGCTCTCTCTTTACTGATCCATCCTGTGTCCTCCTCCCATTGCTTATCTGGCAAATACCAGATATTTACCAAGCTCCAGGCTTCTCCGCTGTCACTTTCACTTTGTAACTTGTATATAAGATGCGGCTGATGACTGGTCCAAGCAGCAGAATGTGTTATGTATTAAATTCTTTTATACTCGTCCCTTATAAATAATTGCTGGACCATTATATCTCTTGTGTCACCCCCTCATCCTCATAGACTGTAAGCTTTAGTGTCGCCCCTCAATCTCATAGACTGTAAGCTCTTGTGTCCCCCCTCATCCTCATAGACTGTAAGCTCTTCTGTCACCCCCTCATCTTCATAGACTGTAAGCTCTTGTGTCACCCCCTCATCCTCATAGACTGTAAGCTCTTGTGTCACCCCCTCATCCTCATAGACTGTAAGCTCTTGTGTCACCCCCTCATCCTCATAGACTGTAAGCTCTTGTGTCCCCCTCATCCTCAAAGATTGTAAGCTCTTGTGTCACTGCCTCATCCTCATAGACCATAGGCTCTTGTGTCACCCCTCCCCCTCATAGTCTGTAAGCTCTTGTGTCACCCCCTCATCCTCATAGACTGTAGGCTCTTGTGTCACCCCCTCATCCTCATAGACTGTAAGCTTTAGTGTCGCCCATCAATCTCATAGACTGTAAGCTCTTGTGTCACCCCCTCATCCTCATAGACTGTAAGCTCTTGTGTCACCCCCTCATCCTCATAGACTGTAAGCTCTTGTGTTACCCCCTCATCCTTATAGACTGTAAGCTCTTGTGTCCCCCCTCATCCTCATAGACTGTAAGCTCTTGTGTCACCCCCTCATCCTCATAGACTGTAAGCTCCTGTGTCCCCCCCTCATCCTCATAGACTCTAAGCTCTTGTGTCACCCCTCATCCTCATAGACTGTAAGCTCTTGTGTCACCCCCTCATCCTCATAGACTGTAAGCTATTGTGTCCCCCCTCATCCTCATAGACTGTAAGCTCTTCTGTCACCTCCTCATAGACTGTAAGCTCTTGTGTCACTCCTTCATCCTCATAGACTGTAAGCTCTTGTGTCACCCCCTCATCCTCATAGACTGTAAGCTCTTGTGTCACTCCTTCATCCTCATAGACTGTAAGCTCTTGTGTCACCCCCTCATCCTCATAGACTGTAAGCTCTTGTGTCACCCCCTCATCCTCATAGACTGTAAGCTCTTGTGTCCCCCCCTCATCCTCATAGACTGTAGGCTGTATATGAGCTTTTATGTTGCAGCACTAGTCAGAGCTAATCCCGCTGTATACATGGGATAGAACTGTAATGATACTGAGACATAGAACATAAGTGACATCTGTGCTATATGCTGTATAACACAAACACAAAGTTACTGAGCAATTACAAGAAGAGATGTTTTTTTTTTAAGTTAATAAAAGTCAGTCATTGGGGTATTTTGAGCCCAAATCTATTGTCACTGTGATCCCTGGGGAGTCTAGTTCTCAGAGTGGGGTCAGTGTTTGGAGGTTGTTACTATCTTAGGGGCTCAGTAAATGCCACACGGCAGCTGAAATGTGTCCAATAGCCAATAGACGTTCCTTCCCTTCCGAGCCTTTCTGTGTTATTGCTGCATCTAGAGAATTTGGGGAACTATAGGGAAATTTTCCTTCTTTAACCCTCTCTAAAAAATAAAACAATTGAGGGGTAAAGAGAGGTCAGGATTCGGAAAAAAGCATAAACAGTGAGGAGGACGTTCTCCCTGATTGTCCTCAGCATTTATGTGTCTGGCCCAGTATGGAGGATGAATAGAGCCGCCCTGAAGTAGTATGGGCAGGGCCGGATCATAGTGGGGGGGGCTGGTTCCCAGGGCTCGAACCCCAGGCCCCCACCACTTTGCCCTTGAAGAGGCCCCCACCAAATGTGGGCTAATCGGGTGGTCACATGAAAGTGTACTTGGCTCCCTGCTCTGCCATAGACGATCGCATATAAGCGAACATGGCGGCGCAGTGCGTGACTTGTTAGCTTTTGATGTCTTTGCACCCCGAGGGAAGCTGAGAACGCTGTGCATCAGGGGAACGCTGGAACGTGAGTACAATTTTATTATTTAACCTAGGACTGTATATAGTTATTATAGGGGAATTGTATATATTTATTATGTCAGGGGGGGGGTGTATATAGTTGTTATAGGAGGATTGTATGTAGTTGGTTATTATAGGGGGTGTAATGTTATTGTAGGGGGACTGTATATAGTAAGAGGGGATGTATATAGTTATAAGGAGTGTATAGTTATTATAGGGGGACTGTATATAGTTATAGGGGGTGTATATAGTTATTAAACGGGGCTGTATACAGTGATTGCTGGGGGGGGGCTGTATACAATGATTGTTGGGGGAGCTGTATATAGTGATTGCTGAGGGGCTGTATATAGTTATTGCTGGGTGAGCTGTATATAGTGATTGCTTGGGGAGCTGTATACAGTTAATACTGGGGGAGCTGTATACAGTGGTTGCAGGGGCTGCTGTATATAGTGATTGCTGAGGGAGCTGTATACAGTGATTGCTGGGGAGCTGTATATAGTGATTGCTGGGGGGCTGTATATAGTGATTGCTGGGGGAGCTGTATATAGTGATTGCTGGGGGAGCTGTATATAGTGATTGCTGGGGGAGCTGTATATAGTGATTGCTGGGGGAGCTGTATACAGTGATTGCTGGCGGAGCTGTATACAGTGATTGCTGGGGGAGCTGTATATAGTGATTGCTGGGGGAGCTGCACATAGTGATTGCTGGGGGAGCTGTATATAGTGATTACTGGGGAGCTGTATATAGTGATTGCTGGGGGAGCTGTATATAGTGATTGCTGGGGGGGCTGTATACAGTGGTTGCTGGGGGGGCTGTATATAGTGATTGCTGGGGGAGCTGTATACAGTGATTGCTGGGGGAGCTGTACATAGTGATTGCTTGCGGGGGGCTGTATATAGTGATTGCTGGGGGGGGGCTGTATATAGTGATTACTGGGGGAGCTGTATATAGTGATTGCTGGGGGTGCTGTATATAGTGATTGCTGGGGGAGTTGCATATAGTGATTACTGGGGGAGCTGTATATAGTGATTGCTGGGGGGGGCTGTATACAGTAATTGCTGGGGGAGCTGTATATAGTGATTGCTGGGGGGGAGCTGTATACAGTGATTGCTGGGGGGGGCTGTATACAGTGGTTGCTGGGGGAGCTGTATATAGTGATTACTGGGGGGGCTGTATATAGTGATTGCTGGGGGAGCTGTATATAGTGATTGCTGGGGGAGCTGTATATAGTGATTGCTGGGGGGGGGGGGCTGTATACAGTGGTTGCTGGGGGAGCTGTATATAGTGATTACTGGGGGGGCTGTATATAGTGATTGCTGGGGGAGCTGTATATAGTGATTGCTGGGGGAGCTGTATATAGTGATTACTGGGGGAGCTGTATATAGTGATTGCTGGGGGAGCTGTATATAGTGATTACTGGGGGGGCTGTATATAGTGATTGCTGGGGGAGCTGTATATAGTGATTACTGGGGGAGCTGTATATAGTGATTGCTGGGGGGAGCTGTATATAGTGATTGCAGGGGGAGCTGTATACAGTGATTGCTGGGGGAGCTGTATATAGTGATTGCTGTGGGAGCTGTATATGGTGATTGCTGGGGGGAGCTGTATACAGTGATTGCTGGGGGAGCTGTATATAGTGATTGCTGGGGGAGCTGTATATAGTGATTGCTGGGGGAGCTGTATATAGTGATTGCTGGGAGAGCTGTATACAGTGATTGCTGGGGGAGCTGTATATAGTGATTACTTGGGGAGCTGTATATAGTGATTGCTGGGTGAGCTGTATACAGTGATTGCTGGGGGAGCTGTATATAGTGATTACTGGGGGGGCTGTATATAGTGATTACTGGGGGGGCTGTATATAGTGATTACTGGGGGGCTGTATATAGTGATTGCTGGGGGAGCTGTATACAGTGATTGCTGTGGGGGAGCTGTATATAGTGATTACTGGGGGGGCTGTATACAGTGATTACTGGGGAGTGCTATGTAACGATTGCTGTTCCCTGTCTGGACTTCATTCAGTTGAGGCCCCCACCATGTTTTGCGCCCAGGGGCCCCCACCAATCTTAATCTGGCCCTGAGTATGGGGGTACAGAGAGCTCCAGGGGCGCGGGTGATATTTGTATTTCTTGTCTCTGCTATCGGGTGATTTGTATAATAACCTAGAAAACATCTTTACATAATAATAATAACAATAATAATAATAATAATAATAATAATAATAATAATAATAACACTGGGCAAATATCTGATGAAATTACTGGTACAGACAACATGTAGATCTGGGGGGACTTACATGGAGGACATTGAATGTTGAGGCATTGATTAAGAGGTGCGTCTTGGCCATTGTTTGTACATGTACATCCAAGACAAAATTGACAAGCAACAGGTAAGTCACAGCCGATAAAACAAGCTGCACATTGCGTCGGATCGCCACCTGCAGAACATTGAATGCCGTCTGTGAAGAAAACAATAAGCTGCTGTTACAGAAGTGACAAATATCACACAATCACCACACAAATAATGATATAAAAGTTACACATCTATGTATCAACCACAACATAACGGCCGCCATTTATCACAACTAGTGCCAACAGTTTCCCTGTAGATGGCGCAGTGTGTGACGGACCCATGACATGTGGCGCCCCCTGCACTTCTCTGGTAGAATGCACTTCTTTCATTTTGCTGCACCTGTAGCTTAGGGCGAGCGACACAATTCTTGTCGGACTCTTCATGATAAATGTGCCGCACGGGTACAGTGCAGCCTGCGCCACTAATGTGTCTCTGATACTTTATAAATCCAGAAAGTCAGACAGAAAACTGGCGCAGGGGCTTTAACCCTTTATAGACCGGGCCCTTTTTTTGTTTTTTCATTTCCATTTTTCACTCCCCACAATCAAAACTCTATAACTTTTTTATTTTTCCCCGTACAGAGCTGTGTGACGGCTCATTCTCTGCGTAACAAACTGCTCTTCATAGTGACCGTATTTATTATTCCATGCCGTGTACTGGGAAGCGGGAAAACTGAATGCAGTGAAATTGGTGCTAAAACGCATTTGCATAGTATTTTTGTGGGCTTGGATTTTATGTTTTTCACTGTGCGCCCCAAACGACAGGTCTGCTTTATTATTTGGGTCGGTGTGATCACAGGGATACCACACTCGTAGAGGTTTTATAATGTTTTCATACATTATACCCTGATACAAAAGTTATACCCTCCTGTACATTATTTTTGCCATCTTCTGGCGCTAATAACTTTTTCATACTTCGCTGTACGGAGCTCTGGGGGTGTCATTTTTTGTGCCTTTTTAAGATGTTTTCAATGCTGACATTTTTAGGACTGTACGACCTTTTGATCAACTTTTTATTGAATTTTTTTATATTTTTCAAAATGGCAAAAAAGCGCCAATTTCAATTTCAGGCGCTATTTTCCATTATGGGATTAAACGCAGTGAAAAACAATTATCATATTTTGATAGATCGGACATTTTTGGACGCGGCAATAACAAATGTGTTTATGATTTTTACTGTTTATATTCATATCAGTTCTAGGGAAGGGGGGGGGGGTGAATTTTTATTTTTATATATTATAATTTTTTACAGTTTTTTTTTTTTTACTTTTACTAGGTAGTCTGATCTATCCTATCATATACTGCCATACTACAGTATAGCAGTATATGGGGATTTTCCTCCTCATTCATTTAACTATGTTGATTGGGTTGTGATGCACATTGTAATGAATGGGTTGAAATGAGACAGCCTTGGGTCTTTGGAAGACCCGAGGTTGTCATGGGGACAGATAGCTGCTCCCGATGATGTCACAGGGAGCAGCAAAATTAAAACAAGATGGCGGCTTGCACCGACCACGGGTGTTACCGGTAAGTATTTGCTGTGATATGCAGCAAACACTTACTGGCTATGGAGAGGGCTCAGCTCGTGAGCCCTCTCCATGCACCCGCAGCCAATCCGTGATGTGCTATTACACCACAGGTCGCTAAAGGGTTAATAAATGTGCACCAATGTGTAAGGTAAGAAATGGTTGGACATGTAAAAAAAAACAACATTTTAGAGGGTTTTCCTATACATTTTTTTGAAATTTAAAGTAATCACATTAATACCATAGACAGGATCAGCAAAAACAAAATAACTGCATTACATCACTACTGACAATAGATGATGTCACAGCTTATCTCCCCCCCTCCCTGTACAATTACCTCTATATAGATAACACTGACCCATCATTACATCACTACTGACAATAGATGATGTCACAGCTTATCTCCTCCCCCTCCCTGTACAATGACCTCTGTATAGATAACACTGACCCATCATTACATCACTACTGACAATAGATGATGTCACAGCTTATCTCCTCCCCCTCCCTGAACAATGACCTCTGTATAGATAACACTGACCCATCATTACATCACTACTGACAATAGATGATGTCACAGCTTATCTCCTCCTCTCTGTACAATGACCTCTATATAGATAACACTGACCCATCATTACATCACTACTGACAATAGATGATGTCACAGCTTATCTCCTCCCCCTCCCTGTACAATGACCTCTGTATAGATAACACTGACCCATCATTACATCACTACTGACAATAGATGATGTCACAGCTTATCTCCTCCCCCTCCCTGAACAATGACCTCTGTATAGATAACAGTGACCCATCATTACATCACTACTGACAATAGATGATGTCACAGCTTATCTCCTCCTCTCTGTACAATGACCTCTATATAGATAACACTGGCCCATCATTACATCACTACTGACAATAGATGATGTCACAGCTTATCTCCTCCTCCCTGTACAATGACCTCTATATAGATAATACTGACCCATCATTACATCACTACTGACAATAGATGATGTCACAGCTTATCTCCTCCCCTCCCTGTACAATGACCTCTATATAGATAACACTGACCCATCATTACATCACTACTTACAATAGATGATGTCACAGCTTATCTCCTCCTCCTCCCTGTACAATGTCCTCTATATAGATAACACTGACCCATCATTACATCACCACTGACAATAGATGATGTCACAGCTTATCTCCTCCCCCTCCCTGTACAATGACCTCTGTATAGATAACACTGACCCATCATTACATCACTACTGACAATAGATGATGTCACAGCTTATCTCCTCCCCCTCCCTGAACAATGACCTCTGTATAGATAACAGTGACCCATCATTACATCACTACTGACAATAGATGATGTCACAGCTTATCTCCTCCTCTCTGTACAATGACCTCTATATAGATAACACTGACCCATCATTACATCACTACTGACAATAGATGATGTCACAGCTTATCTCCTCCCCCTCCCTGTACAATGACCTCTATATAGATAACACTGGCCCATCATTACATCACTACTGACAATAGATGATGTCACAGCTTATCTCCTCCTCCCTGTACAATGACCTCTATATAGATAATACTGACCCATCATTACATCACTACTGACAATAGATGATGTCACAGCTTATCTCCTCCTCCTCCCTGTACAATGTCCTCTATATAGATAACACTGACCCATCATTACATCACTACTGACGATAGATGATGTCACAGCTTATCTCCTCCTCTCTGTACAATGACCTCTATATAGATAACACTGACCCATCATTACATCACTACTGACAATAGATGATGTCACAGCTTATCTCCTCCCCCTCCCTGTACAATGACCTCTGTATAGATAACACTGACCCATCATTACATCACTACTGACAATAGATGATGTCACAGCTTATCTCCTCCCCCTCCCTGAACAATGACCTCTGTATAGATAACAGTGACCCATCATTACATCACTACTGACAATAGATGATGTCACAGCTTATCTCCTCCTCTCTGTACAATGACCTCTATATAGATAACACTGGCCCATCATTACATCACTACTGACAATAGATGATGTCACAGCTTATCTCCTCCTCCCTGTACAATGACCTCTATATAGATAATACTGACCCATCATTACATCACTACTGACAATAGATGATGTCACAGCTTATCTCCTCCCCTCCCTGTACAATGACCTCTATATAGATAACACTGACCCATCATTACATCACTACTTACAATAGATGATGTCACAGCTTATCTCCTCCTCCTCCCTGTACAATGTCCTCTATATAGATAACACTGACCCATCATTACATCACCACTGACAATAGATGATGTCACAGCTTATCTCCTCCCCCTCCCTGTACAATGACCTCTGTATAGATAACACTGACCCATCATTACATCACTACTGACAATAGATGATGTCACAGCTTATCTCCTCCCCCTCCCTGAACAATGACCTCTGTATAGATAACAGTGACCCATCATTACATCACTACTGACAATAGATGATGTCACAGCTTATCTCCTCCTCTCTGTACAATGACCTCTATATAGATAACACTGACCCATCATTACATCACTACTGACAATAGATGATGTCACAGCTTATCTCCTCCCCCTCCCTGTACAATGACCTCTATATAGATAACACTGGCCCATCATTACATCACTACTGACAATAGATGATGTCACAGCTTATCTCCTCCTCCCTGTACAATGACCTCTATATAGATAATACTGACCCATCATTACATCACTACTGACAATAGATGATGTCACAGCTTATCTCCTCCCCTCCCTGTACAATGACCTCTATATAGATAACACTGACCCATCATTACATCACTACTTACAATAGATGATGTCACAGCTTATCTCCTCCTCCTCCCTGTACAATGTCCTCTATATAGATAACACTGACCCATCATTACATCACTACTGACGATAGATGATGTCACAGCTTATCTCCTCCCCCTCCCTGTACAATGTCCTCTATATAGATAGCACTGACCCATCATTACATCACTACTGACAATAGATGTCACAGCTTATCTCCTCCCCCTCCCTGTACAATGACCTCTGTATAGATAACACTGACCCATCATTACATCACTACTGACAATAGATGATGTCACAGCTTATCTCCTCCCCCTCCCTGTACAATGACCTCTGTATAGATAACACTGACCCATCATTACATCACTACTGACAATAGATGATGTCACAGCTTATCTCCTCCCCCTCCTTATACAAGAGTTTGCTTCGTTTGTGATATTATTCTGCAAGTTTTGGTTAACCTTGAACAGAACTTCAGTTCCGGTACCTGAACACAACACTAATGTCCATGATTGTTTCTGGCTCTGATTGTGGTTGTTTACCCTTGAAATACTGCAGTCAATGCCGACATCATCAGCTTTTCCAGCAGCATTTGAAGCAGTAACATATGTGGTGAGTGCCAGCACCAGTCACAAGTTACCGGTTGTTGTTGAACCTGAACGCGGAGACCGGGGTTCTGGCTGAAGTCTAGATTCGGGCTAGTGGACCTGAGCCCTTAATGTTCAGCAGAGACACAAACATTAAGATTTGCCTCAGCTCAACACAGATAGATATAGTAGCCTTAGTGCTGTACTTATACACATAGGATTACAGTAATAGTACAGGATAGGAGTAGTAGTACTGTCCTGTGCTCATATATACAGGATAGGAGTAGTAGTACTGTGCTGTGCCCATTCATACAGGATAGGAGTAGTAGTACTGTGCTATGCCCATTCATACAGGATAGGAGTATTATTGCTGTGCTGTGCCCATATATACAAGATTAGTAGTACTGTACTGTGCCCATATATACAGGATAGGAGTAGTAGTACTGTGCTGTGCCCATATATACAGGATAGGAGTAGTAGTACTGTGCGGTGCCCATATATACAGGATAAGAGTAGTAGTACTGTACTGTGCCCATATATACAGGATAGGAGTGGTAGTACTGTGCCCATATATACAGGATAGGAGTAGTAGTACTGTGCTGTGTCCATATATACAGGATAGGAGTACTAGTACTGTGCTGTGCCCATTTATACAGGATAGGAGTAGTAGTACTGTACTGTGCCCATATCTACAGGATAGGAGTAGTAGTACTGTGCTGTGCCCATATATACAGGATAGGAGTAGTAGTACTGTGCTGTGCCCATATACACCCGATAGGAGTAGTAGTACTGTACTGTGCCCATATATATAGGATAGGAGTAGTAGTATTGTGCTGTGCCCATATATACAGGATAGGAGTAGTAGTACTGTGCTGTGACCATATATACAGGATAGGAGTAGTAGTACTGTGCCCATATATATAGGATAGGAGTAGTAGTACTGTGCTGTGACCATATATACAGGATAGGAGTAGTAGTACTGTGCTGTGCCCATATATATAGGATAGGAGTAGTAGTAATGTGCTGTGGCCACATGTACAGAATAAAGGTTTCCGTGCTTATAGCTCGAGTTTAAAACAAAAATCAAGTTTGGTCGCCGTTTCTGGATTTTTACACTCTTTAATTTCTAATGTTAACAACACTGAAAATAAACTAAGATAAAATAGCAATTTAATAGTTGTGGGGAGATGCGTTTCGTACCCTGAGCCGGGGACGTCATCAGTCCATGTACTTCTGTGTGTTTGTTGGGTTTATATAAGGATATTTGGTGCAGGAAGTCTATGATGATGTGCAACCTCTACATTACTTTGATAACATTTTTACCATAGGATATTGAATATCCGGTACTATTTAATACAAAAACTGCTATCTCAATGTTCATCTTTGCTTCTATGTATATAATTTCACTTTGCGAGAGTGTTATCTCCCTTCATTTTCACTAGAGGGCGTCTGTGTATTTTTCCTGTAAGTGCAGTACTTTACTTTCCCCACTAGATGTCCTATTTTTTTGTATTTGAGGAGTTGTTTTATTTTTATTCCACCGCTAGGTGTCCTCGGTGTTCAATGTATTCCCCATGTGAGTCTATGTGGTTGTAGTGCTGCATTTTGTCCACAAGATGGCCTAGGTGTTCTTTATTGTGGTGAAGGTGTTGTTTTACTTCTATTCAACCACTAGATGTCCTCAGTGTTGGATGTGTTTCTCCTGTGTTGTCTATGTAGTTGTAGCTGAATATTTTCTCTTTTTATTATTTTTATTTCTAGTTTATACGGGAGCCTGGAAGGGTCAAACAAGGATTGCAGTTCTCTGTCTGCAGTTCCGTCACGGCTGGGACCGTTCTTGATGTGACGTTGCTACAAATTAGGTAAGAATCGAGTTCTCTCTGTGATAGGAAGATGTCGCCTCTCGCTATGAGTTAGTGGATTATAGTTTCGGCGAGGACATTTATTCCTCCCGGATTCCATGCACTTATTTATAAATCCAATAGATTTCTCTCTTCTTGGGACATTGGATCCTGTTTTGTGGGAACTTATATGATGGATGGGGATGACTTTGGATCCTTTGGATGGTGTTTTAGGACACAATGTTGGGACATGTTTGTGCTTTATGTTGTGTCTGTGCTGATTCCTCCTACTATGCAGGTTCTGCACCTTCTCCCTATATAGTGTTTACCACAATTACTTTCTATTATGTAGATGATATAATTACTTTCTATTAAGTAGATGATGATATCAAGTCCAATGTCACCGGTGAGAAATTCAAGATCAAACAAAGTAATTCTATCATCTACATAATAGAAAGTCATTGTATCATCTACTTAATAGAAAGTAATTGTGGTAAACACTATATAGGGAGAAGCTGCAGAACCTGCATAGTAGGAGGAATTAGCACAGACACAACATAAAGCACAAACATGTCCCAACATTGTGTCCTAAAACACCATCCAAAGGATCCAAAGTCATCCCTATCCATCATACAAGTTCCCACAAAACAGGATCCAATGTCCCAAGAAGAGAGAAATCTATTGGATTTATAAATAAGTGCATGGAATCCGGGAGGAATAAATGTCCTCGCCGAAACTATAATCCACTAATCCATCACAGAGAGAACAGCTACAACTACATAGACAACACAGGAGAAACACATCCAACACTGAGGACATCTAGTGGTTGAATAGAAGTAAAACAACACCTTCACCACAATAAAGAACACCTAGGCCATCTTGTGGACAAAATACAGTACTACAACCGCATAGACTCACATGGGGAATATATTAAAATTACACAAATAAAACAAATCCTCAAATACAAAAATATAAAACAAAATAGAATAAATTACTGCATCTACAGAAAAAATACATAAACGCCCTCTAGTGACACTAAAGGGAAATAACACTCTCTCAATGTATAAAATATAGAAAATATATAAAAAGAAGTAAAAATGTGACGCAAAACTTTAAGATAACAGTTTTTGTATTAGATAGAATATTGAATATCCTGTACTATGGTAAAAAATTTGATTAAAATAATTTAGATGTCGCCACAAAATTTCCCCACAACTATTTTATTGTAATTTTATCAGAGTTTATTTTAAGTGTTTTTAACATTAGAAATAAAAAAGTGTAAAAATCCAGAAACTGGATATTCTTGAAACTCTAGCTATAAACTAGGAAACCTCTATTTGCAATACACCCACCAGGTCAGGAGACTGCGGGGTCACTGAGGGAAGCCCCTGAGGATCTGACTTGCAGAGTGATATAACTTAGTTGTGATTTCTGACACAACTTATCAAGGTGAGCACCGAACTATAACCTTTACTGCATTACCCCATCACTTACCTCTACACTATATCTGCACTCTGCATTTTTTTCTTTTCCACTATATTCCACTTATACAGGATAGGAGTAGTAGTACTGTGCAGTGTCCACATATACAGGATAGGAGTAGTAGTACTGTGCAGTGTCCACATATACAGGATAGGAGTAGTAGTACTGTGCTGTGCCCATATATACAGGATAGGAGTAGTAGTACTGTGCTGTGCCCATATATACAGGATAGGAGTAGTAGTACTGTGCAGTGTCCACATATACAGGATAAGAGTAGTAGTACTGTGCTGTGTCCACATATACAGGATAGGAGTAGTAGTACTGTGCTGTGCCCATATATACAGGATAGGTGTAGTAGCACTGTGCTGTGCCCATATATACAGGATAGGAGTAGTAGTACTGTGCTGTGCCCATATATACAGGATAGGAGTAGTAGTACTGTGCAGTGTCCACATATACAGGATAGGAGTAGTAGTACTGTGCTGTGCCCACATATACAGGATATGAGTGGTAGTACTGTGATGTACCCATATATACAGGATAGGAGTAGTAGTACTGTTCTGTGCCCACATATACAGGATAGGAGTAGAAGTACTGTGATGTACCCATATATACAGGATAGGAGTAGTAGTACTGTGCTGTGCCCACATATACAGGATAGGAGTGGTAGTACTGTGATGTACCCATATATACAGGATAGGAGTAGTAGTACTGTTCTGTGCCCACATATACAGGATAGGAGTAGAAGTACTGTGATGTACCCATATATACAGGATAGGAGTAGTAGTACTGTGCCCATATATACAGGACATGAGTAGTAGTACTGTGCCCATATATACAGGATAGGAGTAGTAGTACTGTGCTTTGCCTATACATACAGGATAGGAGTAGTAGTACTGTGCTGCGTCCATACAGTATATAAAGGTAAAATGTAGCAGTACTAAGCCTATATATATATCTGCAGAGTAAGACTGGTAGATGTGTGATGTGTCTATGCAGTAATTAATGGATAGGAGCAGACACACACATTACACATGTATGGAAGAGATTATATTATATTTGTTCTCCACTCTCCCTGCTGATCCTTTACAACAGCTTATGGTAAGAGAAAAGCTTTATATCTGAGAAATCCAGAAATCCCTTAGAGAGCAGAACAGTGTCATAAATAATATAGAAATAACTTCCATTGGATTTATATTAAATCTTACCTTGAGCAAGAGACTCAGAGATGAGCAAAGAGACAACTAAAGAAAAGAAAAAACATAATGATGGATTAATTTCTCTCTAAAAAACATTAACTTACATTTGAGAATAAATCTGATAGAATTATTAGTGGGGGGGTAATTAGTGAAACAGTAAATACTAAGTTATTATTGGTTATTATAATACAGATTTGTGCATAAATAAAGAATCTTTTTCATACCTGAAAAAAGTATCAGACGCATCTTCATTGTCGCCATCGTTGTCAGATACAATTTTGCTGGAGGAATATAGAAAAGATTTGTTATTAGTAATAATAATTAGCTCTGACATAAAATACACAAGTGACATAGAAAGACAATTTACCTCTGAGAGAAGAGTCAGCGAGAGATGAGGATCCGCACTCTACCTGTCAGTGATGAGTCTCCAGGAGATGATGGATATCTGAGCGCACGCTGTAGACTTTATACCTCCCGCTGTGTCATGGGGAACCAATAAGAAGCTTTGTACAGAACTTTGGGACCTTTTCCAGGATGGAAAATATGTTCGTCATATATTACGTTTTTTAACTGTCTCTGGATGGCGGCCAATCTAAGACTTGTATGCATCAGTTCTGGGAAGCGGAGGAACACAGGCTCACGTGGGTACAACCGCTCTCATCACTCAGACAATAAGTAAATAGTCTATTGGCAAACTGAAATGATACACATATGTAGCCAAGAGGATATTATAGTTATGGAGGCTGCGACACAGTCTGGAATCAGAAGCCGTGAGGGTCCCAAAAGTGTAGAAAGGACCAAATATGGGTGATTGGAATGTACTAAAAGTGGCCAAAGGACCTTGTATCAGCAGGTCCTGGGTACAGATCACTTAGTTATGTCCATTCTCATCTCATACCAGAATTATATTTTTTTAGGGGACCAAAAAATATAAAACATTTTTAAAGATAAAATTATTTCCAATATATTTTACCCTGATTGATCTGATGGAGAGATTGTGGAAAACCAAGGGGCCACAGGATGAGGGAGTATGAAGGACCATAATATAAGAGGGTATGAGGAGCCAAATTATAAGGGGGTATTAGGGGACACAATATGAGTGGGAGATGAGGTATTACACTAGGAGGGGGATATGGAGAGCCACAATATGAGGGGGTAAGAGGGGCCACAATATAAGGGGGCATAATGGGCCAAACTATAAAGGGGTATGAGGGTCCATAAGCTAAGGAGGAATATAGGGCCACAATATGAGGGAGTATGAAGGCCCATAATATAAGAGGGTATGAGGAGCCAAATTATAAGGGGGTGCAAGTGAACACAATATGAAGGGGTATGAGGGGCACAATATGGGGGGGGGGGAGATGGAGAGCCTTAATATGGGTGGGAGATGGGCAACAATATTCAGATGAGATGAGAGGCCACAATATAAAGGGAAAATCAGAGGCCTTAATATGAGGGGAAGATGAGGAGACAAAATATGAGGGAGCACAAGGTGAGGGAATTTGAGGGGGAAATGAGAGGCCACAATATAAGTGGATATGAAGGCTCACAATAAAAGGTGGTGTGAGGGGCTGCAATAAGAGGGGGGGGGGTAAGGGGCCACAACATGAGGGGACATGAGAGGCCACAAGGTGAGGGGTAGATGAGGGTCCATAATGAGACAATGAGTGGGAGATGAGGTACCACACTATGATGGGGGATGATGGGCCACAATTTGAGGAGGAAATGAGAGGGCATGAGATGATGGGGTATCAGGAGCCACAATATAAATGATGGATATGATGATCAAAACTATAAAGGGATATGAGGAGATACAATATAAGGGAGTATTAGGGAGACATAAACATTATAAAGGAGTAATAAGATGTGGGGTATGAGGGTCCACAAGCTAAGGGGGTATATGGAGCCACAGGATGAGGAATTATGAGGGCCTTCAATATAAGCGGGTATAAAGGACCACAATATAAGGGTGTGTGAGGGGCCACAATATAAGGGGGTGTGAGGGGTCAAATATAAGGGGGTATGAGGGGCCACAATATAAGGGGGTATGAGGGGCCACAATATAAGGGGGTATGAGGGGCCACAATATGAGTGGGGATGAGAGGCCATAAGATGAAGGGATAAGAGAAGCCACAAGGGGAGAGGGTGATGAAAGGCCACAAAGTGAGGGTCTCGTCTTATCCTTAATATGGTGTGTGCAGGGGCGGCAGGTAATTGAAGTACATGTGCCAGTATTCACCAAGGGCATCTACCACGAGGATGAAGGACTGTATGCAAATGAGCCTGAGAGGCTCCAGACTTCATAGGTGTTAATGGAGCCGGAGCCCCTCAGGCTCATTTGCATACAGTCTTTCATCCTGGTGGTAGATGCCCTTTATGACTGATGTGATTTGTGATGCCTTATTGCCAGATACACTTGTAGAGCCTTTCAAAACGCAATGAAAATGCAATGTGTAAACACGGCCTAAGAATGTACAGGTAATATTTCCATGTAGCAGTAGGTGGTCTCCCAGAATCACTTTCACGGGTGGTCCCTGGGTCCCCCAGCCCTTTGACTTGATAGGTGTAAGGAAATACTTTGCATGGCTGACATCCTAGTGACCTGATTGGAGAATATAAGATATTGACATAAATCTATATATCATAAATCAGGAGGTTTATGGGAAACTGTTCCCACTTTCTAATAGGTTTTCATTTAGACCACCAGGTATCAGGACTTACATTTAGGCACCAGAAGCCCCTGGTGGACATATCTAAGTGTACATTTTATAAAGCCATGTGCAGGCGTCAGAAATGGGCAAATTGCTTTTTGATACGTATAAAAAATAATGATAAAAATAATCTTCTTCTATCCGGAATTTCCTGGCAATTTGTGGTTCTGAGACTGGGAGGTTATAGAAACTGTCACTGAGGTCCTGGAGCCGAGACACAAGACTGGAAATGAAGCTCTCCCCCTGGAGCCGGTAGTCGTGCCTCTAGACTCCCAGTAAGGCCGTAGTCTGGCAGGTGATCACTTGGAACGTCAGCTGTGGTTCTCCAATGGGAGGAACGTATTTAGTGGTGATGCTGCCCTAGGCACTCCCATTACTTATAGAGCTGCTCCTGGAAGGACAATCCACACTCTGCTGTGTAACCAGTCATCAAACAGCCTTTCTACACTCCTGTGCTCTCTTATGTATCCCCTGCACCTCTCCCATCTCACACCTAGTGCTCTGTTCTGTGTTTCTGCACTTACTATTGGATGGAGCAGCAGGACACATGTGCAACATTTTGCTCCAACAATGTATGACAATGGGAGCCTTATTCCCTGGATTGCTGAGTGTCTGCTCTCATGATTTGTGGATGTCCTGCAGTAATGTCCAATCTCCAATAACGTTAATAATCTCGGTTTATTTCCTTCTCCCCTGTCTTAGCTCCCTGGTAAAGGATTTGCTGGTCACCTGATGCCACTGGACACCATATTGTCGGTTGCACATGACCGGTAGATGGAGACTCTTTCCAGTTTTGGGCATCTACAAGTTCACTGTAATCTAAGAAACAGGAGAAGTATTTGAAATGATCCCCATTTGACCCAAACTACTTTCTCGTAGAGCAACATGGTACACGTTGTTCTTTCCTGTTCCAGGAACAGAAGGTGAACTGGCACCGGACCCGTGGGTAAACAGCACCTGCAGAAGAGTCCACAGACATGAGACGGAGATGGCGGCCAAGTTATTCTGAGTAATTATATAACAAATAAGAAGCACCTGGGAAGTAAGACAGTAACGTCTCAGAAGACACGTGGCATATACACTGGTATTATTCCAAATGTAAAACCGAGACCGAGCAATAAACCAAATCTATCCATCTGTCTCTCTATCTAGATAATGATAGCAAAAGCATCAGTGGTCTCCAAGATGTGGTCCAAAGGTTTATCTGTGTCCTCAAGTGGCACCAACTGTAGGGAGTCTCCCCCTATTCTGCAGCAGTTAGGGTTACTGATTACTGTCTCTGATTTCTCTCTGATTAATGGATTTTGAGCAATAAACCAAAGTTTATCTTAAATAAGAAAAAAAGATCACTTTATTCAACATCTATTATTTGACATCAGGAGGGGTTAATACACAAAACATAGAAACCTAAGTGGGTAAGTTGGGGTCCCTAGATGTTAGGGATTTTTATGCAGGGCCCCAACAGCCCTCTTGACTTTTGTAAGGTGAGTCCTAATTAACCCTTTCATGATTGAACATAAAGACTAAGCCACACACGTCAATCTCTTAGTCAAGATCTTCTACCGTTTAATAATCAAAATGCATAATATATATCAGACAGAAGAGTCATCAAAGGGGTGTGAATAGTATACTCCAAACCTATTGGTCATTATGCTTTTGTACCAGCACATTCTGGGAAAAATGACCAGGCCTTGTTTACAGCCATGCTTATCTACACAATGGCTCCTAGAAGCTTCTTCATAACCAAAATAAATAACAAGAATACAGAGGCCCGAAGGACGGTAAGAAATGCCAAGGATATTGTGAAAAGGCAAACAACAGTTTAAATGAGAAAAATAGCTGAATTAAAACATTTAACTCTATAGCTTCTTAGAGGGAAGCATACCCCCCCCCCCCCCCAAGGTGGCCGCTGTATCTAAGATGGCGGACAGTAGTCAAGATGGCGTCCGAAACCAGTGCGACCTCCTTAACGCTAGATAATACTATAGTTCATTTCACCATTAAATATACTCAGTTAGCTTAAAAACATCTGCCTTTATTGGCTCTGATATCAGACCTGATCTCCGCAGTGTCAGAGGCTTCCTGTAATATAGCAGCGGAGGCAGAGACCTGATGTAGAGGACGGATACACTGCTAGGAAGATTTTCCTGTATGTAGAAGTATCTCTGTTGGAAGAACTGTGCCCACTTGGCCTCTTCATACAGTGCATGTAGATACTGCCGGCCTGACTGCAACCACTTAGTTCTGTTCAAACCCAAGGGACTTGTTATAAATATTGCCTGAAGGGACTTAACATAGCAGCCATGGGGGCGAGACTTTTATGTATCAGGAGCGAGACTCGTCTTGAGTAGGAAGTGTGATATGAGTGGATGGACCATTCACCACAGATTATTGATGAGATGTTCCCTATGAAATGTAAGGTGAGTTTCCTACAAACATATCACATGTGGATTGTGTGGTCCTATATGAGCAGCAGCCTTTGCAGCTGAACCAGGTGGAGGGGGACGGACTGGGGTCACAAATATGTTTAACTTACTTTAGTATAAGCTCAGCTACTCTAAGAACATAAGGTATAAGGCTCAGAAGCCGCGTGCAAACAGCAGATGTAGCTCAGAGTCACCAGACATGTGACAGAGATGGCGGCCAAGTCATTCCAGTAATTACTAAGCAAATAAGAAGCACCTGGTAAGGATTACAGTAGTGTCTCCAAAGATGCAAGAAGTTACGTCTGACGAGAAGAACTAGTATTCTCCTCCTCCTAGACTGTAAGCTCTTATGTCCCCCCTCATCCTCATAGACTGTATTCTCCACCATTAAATATACTCAGTTAGCCTCAAAAAGCTATCACCTGATTTCTTCTGCTCTCTATTGAAATCTGAAGCCAATCTACTTATCTAACTCACGGTGACAGCAATGTATTGTTTATCTGGCCACTTTTGTTCTTCCCTCTTTATAATGACCAAAAGTACAACTTCTGGAACTTTATGGGGCACATTTATCATGTTGAGCCAGTTTTCTGCATACAGAAAGGGGAGAGTCTTGGAGTCAGCGTGGGGTATCACTGTCCTGCCCCTGTGCATTGCCTATACCCAGTGCACATTCATGCAGAGGCTATGGCACAATTCTACCTGATGTACCGGTGCTGAGCAGCACTGACACCTAGCAGGATTTATTAGAAGGTCGGAGCCTCCTGATGTATATGGTATTTTTGGTTTGGGGGACACTATCATAAGCTGGTGAATTTTGTGCATGATAAATCTGCCCCTATGTGTTATCAATAGAGATGAGCGAGCACTAAAATGCTCGGGTACTCGTTATTCGAGACAAACTTTTCCCGATGCTCGAGTGCTCGTCTCGAATAACGAGCCCCATTGAAGTCAATGGGAGACTCGAGCATTTTTCAAGGGGACCAAGGCTCTGCACAGGGAAGCTTGGCCAAACACCTGGGAACCTCAGAAAAGGATGGAAACACCACGGAAATGGACAGGAAACAGCAGGGGCAGCATGCATGGATGCCTCTGAGGCTGCTTAATCGCACCATTATGCCAAAATTATGGGCAACAGCATGGCCATGACAGAGTGACAGAATGAAGCTAGATAGCATCTAAAACATCCAATAATTGACCCTGACACTATAGGGGACGGCATGCAGAGGCAGCGGCAGCAGCGGCAGGCTAGAGAGTGGCATGGCGACATACCCTAAATGGACTCAGGCTTCAAACCAATGGGTGGCAGAGAGGAACCAAAGGAGGTGAGCAAGAAGTGCTCAAATAATATCGGTACATGATAAAAGTTTGCCAGTATATTTTGTGGATTACACAGCAGGGTGGCGACAAAGTTAACATGGAAGCCATGAAAACAACCCAAAATTCTGCCTTACACAGCTCGTTTGATAAGGGGACCATGTATGGAGGCAGTGAACTAGAAGTAGATTAAAGGTGCTGCAATTAAAACTATGTTAGTTGGATCTTGGCATGGAGCTGGCGCTCCGCTGCCAGGCGAGCTTTCGCCAATCCAAGCCCCTGTCTCTAGGCTACTCCCCAAACAGCACTTCTAAGAACCTTTTGTATAAGATCAAGTGTAGTAGCGTTCTTATAAGTTTAGGATATGGCGGGTGAGGGGAATGTAAACAGATGCGCAAGAAGCGCTGAAATAATACCGGTAAATGATAAAAGTTTGCCAGTGTATTTTGTGGATTACACAGCAGGGTGGCGACAAAGTTAACAAGTTTGTTGTGGAAGCCATGAAAACAACCCAAAATTCTGCCTGACACAGCTCGTTTGATAAGGGGACCATGTATGCCTACAGTTCATGCCAGTCGCTGCACTGGCTGCCAGTCTCCTTTCGAATACAGTTTAAAATAATAACCCTCATCCATAAAGCTCTATATAATGCTGCACCCCCTACCTCTCCTCTCTTATCTCAGTCTATCGCCCAACCCGTGCTCTTAGATCCGCCAGTGATCTTAGATTAACCTCTACCCTAGTGCGGACCTCCCACTCGCGTCTCCAAGACTTCTCTAGAGCTGCACCAATTCTATGGAATGCTCTGCCCCGGACTATCAGACTAATACCTAACCTCCAAAGTTTCAAACGTGCTCTTAAAACCCATTTCTTTAGGCAAGCCTATAACACTCATTAACTGCATGAAGTTTTAACTCTTCTACTAACCCGTCCTGTGTCGTCCTCCCATCTGTTATCCAGCAACCAACAGGCACCAGACTTCTCTGCAGTCCCATTCACCCTGGACCTGGTATATAAGATGACGGCTGAGTGGTTCAAGCGACAGCAATTCCATTTATTATATTTTGTTCTATTCCCTAAGAAGAATGGCTTGACCATTAAATATTCTTTTACCTCGTGTTACTCCATCATCTTCATAAACCGTAAGCTCTGGCGAGCAGGGACCTCACTCCTGTTGTTCCATACAAATGTTGTGCTCTGTTACATAACATTTGTATTTGTTTCCTATGATTTGTAAAGCGCTACGGAATATGATGGCGCTATATAAATAAAGATTATTATTATTATTATTATGGAGGCAGTGAACTAGTAGTAGATTAAAGGTGCTGCAGTTAAAACTATGTTAGTTGGATCTTGGGATGGAGCTGGCGCTCCGCTTCCAGGCGAGCTTTCGCCAATCCAAGCCCCTGTCTCTAGGCTACTCCCCAAACAGCACTTCTAAGAACCTTTTGTATAAGATCAAGTGTAGTAGCGTTCTTATAAGTTTAGGATATGGCGGGTGAGGGGAATGTAAACAGATGCGCAAGAAGCGCTGAAATAATATCGGTAAATGATAAAAGTTTGCCAGTATATTTTGTGGATTACACAGCAGGGTGGCGACAAAGTTAACAAGTTTGATGTGGAATGCCCTGTAATAGCTCTTGGGCGGTGTGCCTTTTATCGCCTAGGCTCAGCAGTTTAAGCACCGCCTGCTGTCGCTTAGCGACGGCACTGCTGCTGTGCCTAGAGCTACCGACTGATGGCGCCATGCCCACGGATGGTAATTCGGAGGAGGAGGAGGTGGAGGAGGGGTGGGAGGAGGAGGAGGTATACTAGGCCTTTGAGACCTGGACCGAGGTAGGCCCCGCAATCCTCTGCGTCGGCAGTATATGAACAGCCCCAGGGTCAGACTCGGTCCCAGCCTGCACCAAGTTAAGTGTAGTAGCGTTGTTATAAGTTTGGGATATGGCGGGTGAGGGGGATGTAAACAGATGCGCAAGAAGCGCTGAAATAATATCCGTAAATGGTAAAAGTTTGCCAGTATATTTTGTGGATAACACAGCAGGGTGGCGACAAAGTTAACAACTTTGATGTGGAATCCATGAAAACAACCCAAATTTCTGCCTGACACACCTCGTTTGATAAGGGGACGATGTATGGAGGCAGCTATATGGACGACTTTTGGAGGTAGCAATGGAGACATCGTGTGGAGGCTGCTATGGAGACAATTTAATTTGGATAGTGCCTGTATGTGGCAGTCCAAAAAAGTTTTCAAACCAGAGGAGCAGGTAGGTGGCCCTCCAGAAAAATGAAATAGATTGAGTGCCTGTATGTGGCAGTCCAAAAAAGTTTTCAAACCAGAGGAGCAGGTAGGTGGCCCTCCAGAAAAATGAAATAGATTGAGTGCCTGTATGTGGCAGTCCAAAAAAGTTTTCAAACCAGAGGAGCAGGTAGGTGGCCCTCCAGAAAAATTGAATAGATTGAGTGCCTGTATGTGGCAGTCCAAAAAAGTTTTCAAACCAGAGGAGCAGGTAGGTGGCCCTCCAGAAAAATGAAATAGATTGAGTGCCTGTATGTGGCAGTCCAAAAAAGTTTTCAAACCAGAGGAGCAGGTAGGTGGCCCTCCAGAAAAATGAAATAGATTGAGTGCCTGTATGTGGCAGTCCAAAAAAGTTTTCAAACCAGAGGAGCAGGTAGGTGGCCCTCCAGAAAAATGAAATAGATTGAGTGCCTGTATGTGGCAGTCCAAAAAAGTTTTCAAACCAGAGGAGCAGGTAGGTGGCCCTCCAGAAAAATGAAATAGATTGAGTGCCTGTATGTGGCAGTCCAAAAAGGTTTTCAAACCAGAGGAGCAGGTAGGTGGCCCTCCAGAAAAATGAAATAGATTGAGTGCCTGTATGTGGCAGTCCAAAAAAGTTTTCAAACCAGAGGAGCAGGTAGGTGGCCCTCCAGAAAAATTGAATAGATTGAGTGCCTGTATGTGGCAGTCCAAAAAAGTTTTCAAACCAGAGGAGCAGGTAGGTGGCCCTCCAGAAAAATGAAATAGATTGAGTGCCTGTATGTGGCAGTCCAAAAAAGTTTTCAAACCAGAGGAGCAGGTAGGTGGCCCTCCAGAAAAATGAAATAGATTGAGTGCCTGTATGTGGCAGTCCAAAAAAGTTTTCAAACCAGAGGAGCAGGTAGGTGGCCCTCCAGAAAAATGAAATAGATTGAGTGCCTGTATGTGGCAGTCCAAAAAAGTTTTCAAACCAGAGGAGCAGGTAGGTGGCCCTCCAGAAAAATTGAATAGATTGAGTGCCTGTATGTGGCAGTCCAAAAATTGTTTAAAACAGAGGACCGGGTAGGTGGCCCTCCAGAAAAATTAAATGCAAAAAGTACTATAGCTAGAGCCAGTGGGCCCTGTCAAAAAATAGCCAGTTTCCTCTGCTTTACTGTACAAAGAGGAGGAGAAGGAGGAAAATGAGGAGGAGGAGGAGTGCATAAATTATTCAGGTTGAGCTTCCTTCACCTGGTGGAGATTGGAAATTATGAGAAATCCAGGCTTTATTCATCTTAATAAGCATCAGCCTGTCAGCGCTGTCAGTCGACAGGCGTGTACGCTTATCGGTGATGATGCCACCAGCTGCACTGAAAACCCGCTCGGACAACACGCTAGCGGCAGGGCAGGCAAGAACCTCCAAGGCGTACACCGCCAGTTCGTGCCACATGTCCAGCTTTGAAACCCAGTAGTTCGAGGGAGCTGTGTGATCATTTAGGACGATGGTATGGTCAGCTACGTACTCCCTCACCATCTTTCTGTAAAGATCAGCCCTACTCTGCCGAGACTGGGGACAGGTGACAGTATCTTGCTGGGGTGACATAAAGCTGGCAAAAGCCTTGTAAAGCGTACCCTTGCCAGTGCTGGACAAGCTGCCTGCTCGCCTACTCTCCCTCGCTACTTGTCCCGCAGAACTGCGCACTCTGCCGCTAGCGCTGTCAGAAGGGAAATAGTGTTTCAGCTTGTGCACCAGGGCCTGCTGGTATTCATGCATTCTCACACTCCTTTCCTCTCCAGGGATGAGAGTGGAAAGATTTTGCTTGTACCGTGGGTCCAGGAGAGTGAATACCCAGTAATCTGTGCTGGAATAAATTCTTTGAACGCGAGGGTCACGGGATAGGCAGCCTAGCATGAAATCTGCCATATGCGCCAGAGTACCAACGCGTAAGAATTCACTCCCCTCACTGGCCTGACTGTCCATTTCCTCCTCCTCCAACTCCTCCAACTCCTCTTCTTCTGCCCATACACGCTGAACAGTGAAGGACTGAACAATGGTCCCCTCTTCTGTCTCGCCAACATTCTCCTCCTCTTCCTCCTCATCCTCCTCCACCTCCACCTCCTCCGATATGCGCTGAGTAACAGACCAAAGGGTGCTTTGGCTATCAACAAGGGAATCTTATTCCCCCGTCTCTTGTGACGAGCGCAAAGCTTCCGACTTCATGCTGATCAGAGAGTTTTTCAACAGGCCAAGCAGCGGGATGGTGAGGCTGATGATGGCGGCATCGCCACTGACCATCTGTGTTGACTCCTCGAAGTTACTCAGCACCTGACAGATATCAGACATCCACGTCCACTCCTCATTGTAGACTTGAGGAAGCTGACTGACCTGACTACCAGTTCTGGTGGAAGTTGACATCTGGCAGTCTACAATCGCTCTGCGCTGCTGGTAAACTCTGGATAACATGGTTAATGTTGAATTCCACCTCGTGGGCACGTCGCACAACAGTCGGTGAGCGGGCAGTTGGAGGCGGCGCTGCGCTGCCCTGAGAGTGGCAGCATCTGTGCTGGACTTCCTGAAATGCGCACAGATGCGGCGCACCTTCGTGAGCAAATCAGACAGATTGGGGTATGTCTTGAGGAAACGCTGAACTATCAGATTTAACACATGGGCCAGGCATGGCACATGTGTCAGTCTGCCGAGTTGAAGAGCCGCCACCAGGTTACGGCCGTTGTCACACACAACCATGCCTGGCTTCAGGTTCAGCGGTGCCAGCCACAGATCAGTCTGCCCCGTGATGCCCTGTAATAGTTCTTGGGCGGTGTGCCTTTTATCGCCTAGGATCAGCAGTTTGAGCACCGGCTGCTCTCGCTTAGCGATGGCACTGCTGCTGTGCCTAGAGCTAGCGACTGATGGCGCCAAGCCCAC
Source organism: Engystomops pustulosus (assembly GCF_040894005.1). Classification (NCBI taxonomy): domain Eukaryota; kingdom Metazoa; phylum Chordata; class Amphibia; order Anura; family Leptodactylidae; genus Engystomops; species Engystomops pustulosus. Next base: position 19,109,853 of record NC_092416.1, read on the forward strand.
GGATGGTAGTTCGGAGGAGGAGGTGGAGGAAGGGTGGGAGGAGGAGGAGGCATAGTATGCCTGAAAGACCTGGACCGAGGTAGGCCCCGCAATCCTCGGCGTCGGCAGTATATGACCAGCCGCAGGGTCAGACTCGGTCCCAGCCTCCACCAAGTTAACCCAATGTGCCGTCAGCAATATATAGTGGCCCTGCCCGGCAGCACTCGTCCACGTGTCCGTGGTCAGGTGGACCTTGTCAGAAACGGCGTTGGTCAGGGCACGGATGATGTTGTCTGACACGTGCTGGTGCAGGGCTGGGACGGCACATCGGGAAAAGTAGTGGTGGCTGGGGACCGAATACCGAGGGGCGGCCGCCGCCATGAGGTAGCGAAAGGCCTCGGTCTCTACTAGCCTATAGGGCAGCATCTCCAGGCTAAGCAATCTGGAGATGTGGACATTAAGGGCTTGGGCGTGCGGGTGGGTTGCACTATATTTCCGTTTCCGCTCCAGCGTCTGGGGTATGGAGAGCTGAATGCTGGTGGATGCTGTGGAGGATCGTGGAGGCGACGATGGGGTTTTTGTGCCAGGATCCTGGGCAGGGGGCTGACTATCAACTGACACAGGGGAAGGAGCAGTGGTGTGCACGGCCGGAGGTGAACGGGCTTCGTGCCACTGAGTGGGGTGTTTAGCATTCATATGCCTGCGCATACTGGGGGTAGTTAAGCTAGTAGTGGTGGAACCCCTGCTGATCCTGGTTTGGCAAAGGTTGCACACCACAGTCCGTCGGTCATCCGGTGTTTCTTTAAAAAACCTCCAGACTTCTGAAAATCTAGCCCTCGCCACGGGAGCTTGACTACGGGCAACATTTGGCGCTGATGCACCTGCTCTGGCCCTGTGTTAGGGATTTTTATGCAGGGCCCCAACAGCCCTCTTGACTTTTGTAAGGTGAGTCCTAATTAACCCTTGATTGAACATAGAGACCAAGACATACGTCAATCTCTTAGTCAAGATCTTCTCTCCTTTAATAATCAAAATGCATAATATATGACAGACAGAAAAGTCATCAAAGGGGCGTGAATAGTATACTGCAAAGTTATTGGACATCAGCACTTTCTGGGAAAAACAATTAATTAATTGTGCTCAGTTCTCAGAGACCTTGTACACAGATATTGTTTATACTAGTTTGCTGAGAAGGAGATGATAAGTGGCTCCAGAATCATATTATTATGCAGCTTCGAGGACAGACTGGCTTCTCATTAAATGTCAAAGGGTATTAGCTGACAGGCGAGCAAACATGTTACATAAAATGAAATTTTAATCATGACATTAACTTGACAATGGTCAAGGAGCATGGCCGCTGTATCTAAGATGGCGGACAGTAGTCAAGATGGCGTCCGAAACCAGTGCGACCTCCTTAACACCCTGCCTCTCCGTCTGGCCCCACCACTGCCTCTTCCAACCTGTTCTGGTCGAGGACTCTCCTCCGTCTCAGAAGCACTGTGTTCACCCGGCCTCTCAACCCAGCTTGGGTCTGTCACCTCATCATCCTCCGATCCCTCAGTCTGCTCCCCCCTCGGACTTCCTGCCCTGACAACAACTTCACCACTGTCTGACAACCGTGTCTCCTCATCGTCGGACACCTCTTAACACACTTCTTCCACTACGTCAAGAAGGTCATCATCACCCACAGACTGCGACTGGTGGAAAACCTGGGCATCGGAAAATTGCTCAGCAGCAACCGGACAAGTGGTTTGTGACTGTGGGAAGGGTCCAGAAAACAGTTCCTCAGAGTATGCCGGTTCAAATGCCAAATTTTCCTGGGAGGGGGCAGACTGGGGGGGAGGAGGCTGAGGTGCAGGAGCTGGAGGAGTGCCGATTTCGGTGACATGGGTGGACTGCGTGGAAGACTGACTGGTGGACAAATTGCTAGAAGCATTGTCGGCAATCCACGACATCACCTGTTCGCACTGTTCTGGCCTCAACAGTGCTCTACCACGAGTCCCAGTAACTTCAGACATGAACCTAGGGAGTGTAGCTCTGCGGCGTTCCCCTGCTCCCTCATCAGCAGGTGGTGTCTCACCCCGCCCAGGACCACGGCCTCTGACCCCTGCAGTAGTTGGACGCCCACGTCCCCGCCCTCGTCCTCTACCCCTAGCCCTCGGGTTAAACATTTTGAAAATGAAAGTTATAACTTTAATTTTTTTTAAACTTTTTTTTGTGTTTTTTTGTGTTTTTGTTTTTTTTGTGTTTTTTAGTTTTTAAAACCAAACGAGGCTATCCTATTGCTATTTTCTAGCCAAGTATGAAAGCACACTGCTATGCCAAATGAGATGACGCTGAGTTATGAAAAAATAAACGTAAAATAAAAAGGAAATGGCAGACTGTGCCTAATTGAAATCAAACCCCTAATAAATTTTCCCACTTCGGTCTTTGCGATGGATATGTGCGTCACTAAGCGCTAAACACAAAGGTCGCAAGTCTCACTACAAATTCCTCACAATATGGTAGTAGATGCACTGCAGCAAGGACAGACACCAGCAGATCAACCAGAAATAAAATATATAACGCTATTGTAGGCGTAAGTAAGCCGTTTGGATTCTCCTATGGCTATTTTCTAGCCAAGTATGAAAGCACACTACTATGCAAGATGAGATGACACTGAGTTATGAAAAAATAAACGTAAAATAAAAAGTAAATGGCAGACTTTGCCTAATTGAAATCAAACCCCTAATAAATTTTCCCACTTTGGTGTTTGAGGTGGATATGTGTGTCACTAAGAGCTAAACACAACGGTAGCAAGTCCCCCTGCAAATTCCTCACAATATGGTACTAGCTGCAAATAGAGATGAGCGAACATACTCGTCCGAGCTTGATGCTCGATCGAGCATTAGCGTACTCGTAACTGCTCGTTGCTCGGACGAGTATTTCGCCCGCTCGAGAAAATGGCAGCTCCCGCCGTTTTGCTTTTTGGCGGCCAGAAACAGAGCCAATCACAAGCCAGGAGACTCTGCACTCCACCCAGCATGACGTGGTACCCTTACACGTCGATAGCAGTGGTTGGCTGGCCAGATCAGGTGACCCTGAGATAGACTAGCCGCTGCCCGCGCTGCTCGGATCATTCTCTGTCTGGATGCCGCTAGGGAGAGAGCTGCTGCTGGTCAGGGAAAGCGTTAGGGTGTTCTATTAGCTTACTGTTAGGCAGGAGTGATTCTACAACAACCCAACAGCCCTTCTTAGGGCTACAATAACGTTATCCTTTTTTTTTTTTATTTGCTTGTGGCTGGGCTTGCTGGCACTAGTAGTGCAGCTAGTACCATATTGTGAGGAATTAGCAGGGGGACTTGCTACCGTTGTGTTTAGCTCTTAGTGACACACATATCCACCTCAAACACCAAAGTGGGAAAATTTATTAGGGGTTTGATTTCAATTAAGCACAGTCTGCCAGTTTCTTTTTATTTTACGTTTATTTTTTTAATAACTCAGTGTCATCTCATCTGGCATAGTAGTGTGCTTTCATACTTGGCTAGAAAATAGCCATAGGAGAATCCAAACGGCTTACTTACGCCTACAGTAGCGTTATATATATTTGATTTCTGGTTGATCTGCTGGTGGCTGTAGTTGTTGCAGTGCATCTAATAGCAAATTGTGAGCAATTTGGAGTGAGACTTGCGACCACTGTGTTTTGCGCTTAGTGACGCACATATCCATCGCAAAGACCGAAGTGGGAAAATTTATTAGGGCCCGGGGTTGTATTTCAATTAGGCACAGTCTGCCATTTCCTTTTTTATTTTACGTTTATTTTTTTAATAACTCAGTGTCATCTCATCTGGCATAGCAGTGTGCTTTCATACTTGGCTAGAAAATAGCCATAGCAATAGGATAGCATCGTTTGGTTTTAAAAACTAAAAAACACACAAAAAAAAAAAAAACACAAAAAAAAGTTATAAAAAAAAAAATTGAAGTTATAACTCTCATTTTCAAAATGTTTAACCCGAGGGCTAGGGGTAGAGGACGAGGGTGGGGACGTGGGCGTCCAACTACTGCAGGGGTCAGAGGCCGTGGTCCTGGGCGGGGTGAGACACCACCTGCTGATGAGGGAGCAGGGGAACGCCGCAGAGCTACACTCCCTAGGTTCATGTCTGAAGTTACTGGGACTCGTGGTAGAGCACTGTTGAGGCCAGAACAGTGCGAACAGGTGATGTCGTGGATTGCCGACAATGCTTCGAGCAATTTGTCCACCAGTCAGTCTTCCACGCAGTCCACCCATGTCACCGAAATCGGCACTCCTCCAGCTCCTTCCCCTCAGCCTCCTCCCCCCCAGTCTGCCCCCTCCCAGCAAAATTTGCCATTTGAACCGGCATACTCTGAGGAACTGTTTTCTGGACCCTTCCCACAGTCACAAACCACTTGTCCGGTTGCTGATGAGCAATTTTCCGATGCCCAGGTTTTCCACCAGTCGCAGTCTGTGGGTGATGATGACCTTGTTGACGTAGTGGAAGTGGAAGTGTGTAAAGAGGTGTCCGACGATGAGGAGACACGGTTGTCAGACAGTGGTGAAGTTGTTGTCAGGGCAGGAAGTCCGAGGGGGGAGCAGACTGAGGGATCGGAGGATGATGAGGTGACAGACCCAAGCTGGGTTGAGAGGCCGGGTGAACACAGTGCTTCTGAGACGGAGGAGAGTCCTCGACCAGAACAGGTTGGAAGAGGCAGTGGTGGGGCCAGACGGAGAGGCAGGGCCAGAGCTGGTGCATCAGCGCCAAATGTGTCAACTAGTGAAGCTCCCGTGGCGAGGGCTCCTGCGGCGAGGGCTAGATTTTCAGAAGTCTGGAGGTTCTTTAAGGAAACACCGGATGACCGACGGACTGTGGTGTGCCACATTTGCCAAACCAGGATCAGCAGGGGTTCCACCACTAATAGCTTAACTACCACCAGTATGCGCAGGCATATGAATGCTAAACACCCCACTCAGTGGCAACAAGCGCGTTCACCTCCGGCCGTGCACACCACTGCTCCTTCCCCTGTGTCAGCTGATAGTCAGCCCCCTGCCCAGGACCCTGCCACAAAAACCCCATCGTCGCCTCCACGATCCTCCACAGCATCCACCAGCGTTCAGCTCTCCATACCCCAGACGCTGGAGCGGAAACGCAAATATAGTGCAACCCACCCGCACGCCCAAGCCCTTAATGTGCACATCTCCAGATTGCTAAGCCTGGAGATGCTGCCCTATAGGCTAGTAGAGACCGAGGCCTTTCGCAGCCTCATGGCGGCGGCCGCCCCTCGGTATTCGGTCCCCAGCCGCCACTACTTTTCCCGATGTGCCGTCCCAGCCCTGCACCAGCACGTGTCAGACAACATAATCCGTGCCCTGACCAACGCCGTTTCTGACAAGGTCCACCTGACCACGGACACGTGGACGAGTGCTGCCGGGCAGGGCCACTATATATCGCTGACGGCACATTGGGTTAACTTGGTGGAGGCTGGGACCGAGTCTGACCCTGCGGCTTGTCATATACTGCCGACGCCGAGGATTGCGGGGCCTACCTCGGTCCAGGTGTTTCAGGCCTACTATGCCTCCTCCTCCTCCCACCCCTCCTCCACCTCCTCCTCCGAACGACCATCCGTGGGCATGGCGCCATCAGTCGGTAGCTCTAGGCACAGCAGCAGTGCCGTCGCTAAGCGACAGCAGGCGGTGCTGAAACTGCTGAGCCTAGGCGATAAAAGGCACACTGCCCAAGAACTATTACAGGGCATCACGGCGCAGACTGATCTGTGGCTGGCACCGCTGAACCTGAAGCCAGGCATGGTTGTGTGTGACAACGGCCGTAACCTGGTGGCGGCTCTGCAACTCGGCAGACTGACACATGTGCCATGCCTGGCCCATGTGTTAAATCTGATAGTTCAGCGTTTCCTCAAGACATACCCCAATCTGTCTGATTTGCTCACGAAGGTGCGCCGCATCTGTGCGCATTTCAGGAAGTCCAGCACAGATGCTGCCACTCTCAGGGCAGCGCAGCGCCGCCTCCAACTGCCCGCTCACCGACTGTTGTGCGACGTGCCCACGAGGTGGAATTCAACACTGACCATGTTATCCAGAGTTTACCAGCAGCGCCGAGCGATTGTAGACTGCCAGATGTCAACTTCCACCAGAACTGGTAGTCAGGTCAGTCAGCTTCCTCAAGTCTACAATGAGGAGTGGACGTGGATGTCTGATATCTGTCAGGTGCTGAGTAGAGATGAGCGAACATACTCGTCCGAGCTTGATGCTCGATCGAGCATTAGCGTACTCGTAACTGCTCGTTGCTCGGACGAGTATTTCGCCCGCTCGAGAAAATGGCAGCTCCCGCCGTTTTGCTTTTTGGCGGCCAGAAACAGAGCCAATCACAAGCCAGGAGACTCTGCACTCCACCCAGCATGACGTGGTACCCTTACACGTAGATAGCAGTGGTTGGCTGGCCAGATCAGGTGACCCTGGGATAGACTAGCCGCTGCCCGCGCTGCTCGGATCATTCTCTGTCTGGATGCCGCTAGGGAGAGAGCTGCTGCTGCTCAGGGAAAGCGTTAGGGTGTTCTATTAGCTTACTGTTAGGCAGGAGTGATTCTTAAAGAACCCAACAGCCCTTCTTAGGGCTACAATAACGTTATAATTTTTTTTTTTTTTATTTGCAGCTAGTACCATATTGTGAGGAATTAGCAGGGGGACTTGCTACCGTTGTGTTTAGCTCTTAGTGACACACATATCCACCTCAAACACCAAAGTGGGAAAATTTATTAGGGGTTTGAGTAGAATTAGGCACAGTCTGCCAGTTTCTTTTTATTTTACGTTTATTTTTTTCATAACTCAGCGTCATCTCATCTGGCATAGTAGTGTGCTGTAATACTTGGCTAGAAAATAGCCATAGGAGAATACAAACGTCTTAATTACGCCTGCAGTAGCGTTATATATATTTGATTTCTGGTTGATCTGCTGGTGGCTGTACTTGCTGCAGTGCATCTACTATCAAATTGGGAGCAATTTGGAGTCAGACTTGCGACCACTGTGTTTTAGTGACGCACATATCCATCGCAAAGACCGAAGTGGGAAAATTTATTAGGGCCCGGGGTTGTATTTCAACTAGGCACAGTCTGCCATTTCCTTTTTTATTTTACGTTTATTTTTTTCATAACTCAGCGTCATCTCATCTGGCATAGTAGTGTGCTGTAATACTTGGCTAGAAAATAGCCATAGCAATAGGATAGCATCGTTTGGTTTTAAAAACTAAAAAACACAAAAAAAAAAAAAAAAAAAAAAGTTAAAAAAAAAATACAAGTTATAACTCTCATTTTCAAAATGTTTAACCCGAGGGCTAGGGGTAGAGGACGAGGGCGGGGACGTGGGCGTCCAACTACTGCAGGGGTCAGAGGCCGTGGTCCTGGGCGGGGTGAGACACCACCTGCTTATGAGGGAGCAGGGGAACGCCGCAGAGCTACACTCCCTAGGTTCATGTCTGAAGTTACTGGGACTCGTGGTAGAGCACTGTTGAGGCCAGAACAGTGCGAACAGGTGATGTCGTGGATTGCCGTCAATGCTTCGAGCAATTTGTCCACCAGTCAGTCTTCCACGCAGTCCACCCATGTCACCGAAATCGGCACTCCTCCAGCTCCTGCACCTCAGCCTCCTCCCCCCCAGTCTGCCCCCTCCCAGCAAAATTTGCCATTTGAACCGGCATACTCTGAGGAACTGTTTTCTGGACCCTTCCCACAGTCACAAACCACTTGTCCGGTTGCTGATGAGCAATTTTCTGATGCCCAGGTTTTCCACCAGTCGCAGTCTGTGGGTGATGATGACCTTGTTGACGTAGTGGAAGAAGTGTGTAAAGAGGTGTCCGACGATGAGGAGACACGGTTGTCAGACAGTGGGGAAGTTGTTGTCAGGGCAGGAAGTCCGAGGGGGGAGCAGACTGAGGGATCGGAGGATGATGAGGTGACAGACCCAAGCTGGGTTGAGAGGCCGGGTGAACACAGTGCTTCTGAGACGGAGGAGAGTCTTCGACCAGAACAGGTTGGAAGAGGCAGTGGTGGGGCCAGACGGAGAGGCAGGGCCAGAGCTGGTGCATCAGCGCCAAATGTGTCAACTAGTGAAGCTCCCGTGGCGAGGGCTCCTGCGGCGAGGGCTAGATTTTCAGAAGTCTGGAGGTTCTTTAAGGAAACACCGGATGACCGACGGACTGTGGTGTGCCACATTTGCCAAACCAGGATCAGCAGGGGTTCCACCACTACTAGCTTAACTACCACCAGTATGCGCAGGCATATGAATGCTAAACACCCCACTCAGTGGCAACAAGCGCGTTCACCTCCGGCCGTGCACACCACTGCTCCTTCCCCTGTGTCAGCTGATAGTCAGCCCCCTGCCCAGGACCCTGCCACAAAAACCCCATCGTCACCTCCACGATCCTCCACAGCATCCACCAGCGTTCAGCTCTCCATACCCCAGACGCTGGAGCGGAAACGCAAATATAGTGCAACCCACCCGCACGCCCAAGCCCTTAATGTGCACATTTCCAGATTGCTAAGCCTGGAGATGCTGCCCTATAGGCTAGTAGAGACCGAGGCCTTTCGCAGCCTCATGGCGGCGGCCGCCCCTCGGTATTCGGTCCCCAGCCGCCACTACTTTTCCCGATGTGCCGTCCCAGCCCTGCACCAGCACGTGTCAGACAACATAATCCGTGCCCTGACCAACGCCGTTTCTGTCAAGGTCCACCTGACCACGGACACGTGGACGAGTGCTGCCGGGCAGGGCCACTATATATCTCTGACGGCACATTGGGTTAACTTGGTGGAGGCTGGGACCGAGTGTGACCCTGCGGCTGGTCATATACTGCCGACGCCGAGGATTGCGGGGCCTACCTAGGTAGGTGTTTGAGGCCTACTATGCCTCCTCCTCCTCCCACCCCTCCTCCACCTCCTCCTCCAAACGACCATCCGTGGGCATGGCGCCATCAGTCGGTAGCTCTAGGCACAGCAGCAGTGCCGTCGCTAAGCGACAGCAGGCGGTGCTCAAACTGCTGAGCCTAGGCGATAAAAGGCACACCGCCCAAGAACTATTACAGGGCATCACGGCGCAGACTGATCTGTGGCTGGCACCGCTGAACCTGAAGCCAGGCATGGTTGTGTGTGACAACGGCCGTAACCTGGTGGCGGCTCTTCAACTCGGCAGACTGACACATGTGCCATGCCTGGCCCATGTGTTAAATCTGATAGTTCAGCGTTTCCTCAAGACATACCCCAATCTGTCTGATTTGCTCACGAAGGTGCGCCGCATCTGTGCGGATTTCAGGAAGTCCAGCACAGATGCTGCCACTCTCAGGGCAGCGCAGCGCCGCCTCCAACTGCCCGCTCACCGACTGTTGTGCGACGTGCCCACGAGGTGGAATTCAACACTGACCATGTTATCCAGAGTTTACCAGCAGCGCCGAGCCATTGTAGACTGCCAGATGTCAACTTCCACCAGAACTGGTAGTCAGGTCAGTCAGCTTCCTCAAGTCTACAATGAGGAGTGGACGTGGATGTCTGATATCTGTCAGGTGCTGAGTAACTTTGAGGAGTCAACACAGATGGTCAGTGGCGATGCCGCCATCATCAGCCTCACCATCCCGCTGCTTGGCCTGTTGAAAAACTCTCTGGTCAGCATGAAGTCGGAAGCTTTGCGCTCCTCACAAGAGACAGGGGAAGAAGATTCCCTTGTTGATAGCCAAAGCACCCTTAGGTCTGTTTCTCAGCGCATATCGGAGGAGGTGGAGGTGGAGGAGGATGAGGAGGAAGAGGAGGAGAATGTTGGCGAGACACAAGAGGGGACCATTGTTGAGTCCTACACTGTTGAGCGTGTATGGGCAGAAGAAGAGGAGTTGGAGGAGTTGGAGGAGGAGGAAATGGACAGTCAGGCCAGTGAGGGGAGTGAATTCTTACGCGTTGGTACTCTGGCGCATATGGCAGATTTCATGCTAGGCTGCCTATCCCGTGACCCTCGCGTTCAAAGAATTTATTCCAGCACCGATTACTGGGTGTTCACTCTCCTGGACCCACGGTACAAGCAAAATCTTTCCACTCTCATCCCTGGAGAGGAAAGGAGTGTGAGAATGCATGAATACCAGCAGGCCCTGGTGCACAAGCTGAAACAGTATTTCCCTTCTGACAGCGCTAGCGGCAGAGTGCGTAGTTCTGCGGGACAAGTAGCGAGGGAGAGTAGGCGAGCAGGCAGCTTGTCCAGCACTGGCAAGGGTACGCTTTACAAGGCTTTTGCCAGCTTTATGTCACCCCAGCAAGACACTGTCACCTGTCCCCAGTCTCGGCAGAGTAGGGCTGATCTTTACAGAAAGATGGTGAGGGAGTACGTAGCTGACCATACCATCGTCCTAAATGATCACACAGCTCCCTACAACTACTGGGTTTCAAAGCTGGACATGTGGCACGAACTGGCGCTGTACGCCTTGGAGGTTCTTGCCTGCCCTGCTGCTAGCGTCTTGTCCGAGCGGGTTTTCAGTGCAGCTGGTGGCATCATCACCGATAAGCGTACACGCCTGTCGACTGACAGCGCTGACAGGCTGACGCTTATCAAGATGAATAAAGCCTGGATTTCTCCTAATTTCCAATCTCCACCAGGTGAAGGAAGCTCAACCTGAATAATTTATCCACTCCTCCTCCTCCTCATTTTCCTCCTTCTCCTCCTCTTTGTACAGTAAAGCAGAGGAAACTGGCTATTTTTTGACAGGGCCCACTGGCTCTAGGTATAGTACTTTATGCATTTAATTTTTATGGAGGGCCACCAACCCGGTCCTCTGTTTTAAACAATTTTTGGGAGTGCCACATACAGGCACTCAATCTATTCAATTTTTCTGGAGGGCCACCTACCTGCTCCTCTGGTTTGAAAACTTTTTTGGACTGCCACATACAGGCACTCAATCTATTCCATTTTTCTGGAGGGCCACCTACCTGCTCCTCTGGTTTGAAAACTTTTTTGGACTGCCACATACAGGCACTCAATCTATTCCATTTTTCTGGAGGGCCACCTACCTGCTCCTCTGGTTTGAAAACTTTTTTGGACTGCCACATACAGGCACTCAATCTATTCCATTTTTCTGGAGGGCCACCTACCTGCTCCTCTGGTTTGAAAACTTTTTTGGACTGCCACATACAGGCACTCAATCTATTCCATTTTTCTGGAGGGCCACCTACCTGCTCCTCTGGTTTGAAAACTTTTTTGGACTGCCACATACAGGCACTCAATCTATTCCATTTTTCTGGAGGGCCACCTACCTGCTCCTCTGGTTTGAAAACTTTTTTGGACTGCCACATACAGGCACTCAATCTATTCCATTTTTCTGGAGGGCCACCTACCTGCTCCTCTGGTTTGAAAACTTTTTTGGACTGCCACATACAGGCACTCAATCTATTCCATTTTTCTGGAGGGCCACCTACCTGCTCCTCTGGTTTGAAAACTTTTTTGGACTGCCACATACAGGCACTCAATCTATTCCATTTTTATGGAGGGCCACCTACCTGCTCCTCTGGTTTGAAAACTTTTTTGGACTGCCACATACAGGCACTATCCAAATTGAATTGTCTCCATAGCAGCCTCCACACGTTGGGGGTCATTTACTAAGGGCCCGATTCGCGTTTTCCCAACGTGTTACCCGAATATTTCCGATTTGCGCCGCTTGTACATGAATTGCCCCGGGTTTTTGGCGCACGCGATCGGATTGTGGCGCATCGGGGCCGGCATTCGCGCGACAGAAATCGGGGGGGCGTGTCGAACGAAAACCCGACGTATTCGGAAAAACCGCCGCATTTAAAAACCGAAAATGTGTCGCTTGGGGAGCGCTCACCTTCACCTTCTATGGGATGGTGCATTCCGGGGCGTTAAGATTATTTTCGGCGCTGCAGCGCCACCTGGTGGACTGCGGAGGAACTACCATCTTAAATCCCAGCCGGACCCGAATCCTGTGCAGAGAACACGCCGCTGGATCGCGAATGGGCCGGGTAAGTAAATGTGCCCCGTTGTCTCCATTGCTACCTCCAAAAGTCGTTTATATAGCTGCCTCCATACATCGTCCCTTTATCAAACGAGGTGTGTCAGGCCGAAATTTGGGTTGTTTTCATGGATTCCACATCAAAGTTGTTAACTTTGTCGCCACCCTGCTGTGTTATCCACAAAATACACTGGCAAACTTTTACCATTTACGGATATTATTTCAGCGCTTCTTGCGCATCTGTTTACATTCCCCTCACCCGCCATATCCTAAACTTATAAGAACGCTACTACACTTGATCTTATACAAAAGGTTCTTAGAAGTGCTGTTTGGGGAGTAGCCTAGAGACAGGGGCTTGGATTGGCGAAAGCTCGCCTGGCAGCGGAGCGCCAGCTCCATGCGCATCATGCGCTTCTTGCGCATCTGTTTACATTCCCCTCACCCGCCATATCCTAAACTTATAAGAACGCTACTACACTTGATCTTATACAAAAGGTTCTCTTAGAAGTGCTGTTTGTGGAGTAGCCTAGAGACAGGGGCTTGGATTGGCGAAAGCTCGCCTGGCAGCGGAGCGCCAGCTCCATGCGCATCATGCGCTTCTTGCACATCTGTTTACATTCCCTTCACCCGCCATATCCCAAACTTATAAGAACGCTACTACACTTAACTTGGTGCAGGCTGGGACCGAGTCTGACCCTGGGGCTGGTCATATACTGCCGACGCAGAGGATTGCGGGGCCTACCTCGGTCCAGGTCTAAAAAAGGCCTACTATACCTCTTCCTCCTCCCACCCCTCCTCCACCTCCTCCTCCTCCTCCGAATTACCATCCGTGGGCATGGCGCCATCAGTCGGTAGCTCTAGGCACAGCAGCAGTGCCGTCGCTAAGCGACAGCAGGCGGTGCTCAAACTGCTGAGCCTAGGCGATAAAAGGCACACCGCCCAAGAGCTATTACAGGGCATTCCACATCAAACTTGTTAACTTTGTCGCCACCCTGCTGTGTAAGCCACAAAATATACTGGAAAACTTTTATCATTTACCGATATTATTTCAGCGCTTCTTGCGCATCTGTTTACATTCCCCTCACCCGCCATATCCCAAACTTATAAGAACGCTAGTACACTTGATCTTATACAAAAGGTTCTTAGAAGTGCTGTTTGGGGAGTAGCCTAGAGACAGGGGCTTGGATTGGCGAAAGCTCGCCTGGCAGCGGAGCGCCAGCTCCATGCGCATCATGCGCTTCTTGCGCATCTGTTTACATTCCCCTCACCCGCCATATCCCAAACTTATAAGAACGCTACTACACTTGATCTTATACAAAAGGTTCTTAGAAGTGCTGTTTGGGGAGTAGCCTAGAGACAGGGGCTTGGATTGGCGAAAGCTTGCCTGGCAGCGGAGCGCCAGCTCCATGCCAAGGTCCAACTAACATAGTTTTAACTGCAGCACCTTTAATCTACTACTAGTTCACTGCCTCCATACATGGTCCCCTTATCAAACGAGCTGTGTCAGGCAGAATTTTGGATTGTTTTCATGGCTTCCATGTTAACTTTGTCGCCACCCTGCTGTGTAATCCACAAAATATACTGGCAAACTTTTATCATGTACCGATATTATTTGAGCGCTTCTTGCTCACCTCCTTTGGTTCCTCTCTGCCATCCATTGGTTTGAAGCCTGAGTCCATTTAGGGTATGTCGCCAAAAAAGTATAACGTTATTGTAGCCCTAAGAAGGGCTGTTGGGTTCTTGTAGAATCACTCCTGCCTAACACTATTCTAATAGAACACCCTAACGCTTTCCCTGACCAGCAGCAGCTCTCTCCCTAGCGGTGTCCAGACACAGAATGATCTGAGCAGCGCAGGCAGGGGCTAGTCTATTCCAGGGTCACCTGATCTGGCCAGCCAACCACTGCTATCGACGTGTAAGGGTACCACGTCATGCTGGGTGGAGTGCAGAGTCTCCTGGCTTGTGATTGGCTCTGTTTCTGGCCGCCAAAAAGCAAAACGGCGGGAGCTGCCATTTTCTCGAGCGGGCGAAATATTCGTCCGAGCAACGAGCAGTTTCGAGTACGCTAATGCTCGAACGAGCATCAAGCTCGGACGAGTATGTTCGCTCATCTCTAATTATTATCTTTCCACAACACAGGGAATAACAATCTGATTGGTAGGGTCTGACTACTGGAACTTTCGATCATTGTCTCACAGAAGGAACATAATGGGGGTCATTTACTAAGGGCCCAATTCGCGTTTTCCCGACGTGTTACCCGAATATTTCCGATTTGCGGCGATTTTCCCTGAATTGCCCCGGGATTTTGGCGCACGCGATCGGATTGTGGTGCACGCGACGGAAATCGGAGGACGTGGCCGAACGAAAACCCAAAGGATTCGGAAAAACTGCCGCATTTAAAAATTTGCTTGTGGCTGGGCTTGCTGGCACTAGTAGTGCAGCTAGTACCATACTGTGAGGAATTTGCTGGGAGACCTGCGACCGTTGTGTTTAGCTCTAGTGACACGCATATCCACCTCAAACACCGAAGTGGGACAATTTATTAGGGGTTTGAGTAGAATTAGGCAGAGTCTGCTGATTTTTTTTTTTTTTTTTACCTTTATTTCATTTTATAGCTCAAACTCATCTTGCAAAGCACAAAATCCAGTTGTGTGCTGTCAGTGTAGGTTAGAAACTAGCCATAGCAATAGGATAGCATCGTTTTTTAAAAAAAAATAAAAAAATAAAAAAAAATAAACACAAAATTTTTTTTTTTTTCAAGTTTACACTTTAATTTGGAAAATGTTTAACCCGAGGGCTAGGGGTAGAGGACGAGGGCGTGGACGTGGGCGTCCAACTACTGCAGGGGTCAGAGGCCGTGGTCCTGGGCGGGGTGAGACACCACCTGCTGATGGGGGAGCAGGGGAACGCCGCAGAGGTACACTCCCTAGGTTCATCATGTCTCAAGTTACTGGGACTCGTGGTAGAGCACTGTTGAGGCCAGAACAGTGCGAAGAGGTGATGTCGTGGATTGCGGACAATGCTTCTAGCCATTTGTCCACCAGTCAGTCTTCCACGCAGTCCACCCATGTCACCGAAATCGGCACTCCTCCAGCTCCTCCACCTCAGCCTCCTTCCCCCCAGTCTGCCCCCTCCCACCAAAATTTGGCATTTGAACCGGCATACTCTGAGGAACTGTTTTCTGGACCCTTCCCACAGTCACAAACCACTTGCCCTGCTGCTGCTGAGCTATTTTCCGATGCCCAGGTTTTCCACCAGTCGCAGTCTGTGGGTGATGATGACATTATTCACGTAGTGGAAGAAGTGTGTAAAGAGGTGTCGGACGATGAGGAGACACGGTTGTCAGACAGTGGTGAAGTTGTTGTCAGGGCAGGAAGTCCGAGGGGGGAGCAGACTGAGGGATCGGAGGATGATGAGGTGACAGACCCAAGCTGGGTTGATAGGCCGGGTGAACACAGTGCTTCTGAGACGGAGGCGAGTCCTATAGCAGAACAGGTTGGAAGAGGCAGTGGTGGGGCCAGACGGAGAGGCAGGGCCAGAGCTGGTGCATCAGCGCCAAATGTTGCCCGTAGTCAAGCTCCCGTGGCGAGGGCTAGATTTTCAGAAGTCTGGAAGTTCTTTAAAGAAACACTGGATGACCGACGGACTGTGGTGTGCAACCTTTGCCAAGCCAGGATCAGCAGGGGTTCCACCACTACTAGCTTAACTACCACCAGTATGCGCAGGCATCTGAATGCTAAACACCCCACTCAATGGCACCAAGCCCGTTCACCTCCGGCCGGGCACACCACTGCTCCTTCCCCTGTGTCATCTGCTAAAACCCCATCTTCGCCTCCACGATCCTCCACAGCATCCACCAGCGTTCAGCTCTCCATACCCCAGACGCTGCAGCGCAAAAGGAGGTATAGCGCAACCCACCCACACGCCCAAGCCCTCAACGTCCACATCTCCAAGTTGCTTAGCCTGGAGATGCTGCCCTATAGGCTGGTAGAGACCGAGGCCTTTCGAAACCTCATGGCGGCGGCCGCCCCTCGGTATTCGGTCCCCAGCCGCCACTACTTTTCCCGATGTGCCGTCCCAGCCCTGCACAAGCACGTGTCAGAGAACATCCTCCGTGCCCTGACCAACGCCGTTTCTGACAAGGTCCACCTAACCACGGACACATGGACGAGTGCTGCCGGGCAGGGCCACTGTATATCGCTGACGGCACATTGGGTTAACTTGGTGGAGGCTGGGACCGAGTCTGACCCTGGGGCTGGTCATATACTGCCGACGCCGAGGATTGCGGGGCCTACCTCGGTCCAGGTCTCAAAGGCCTACTATGCCTCCTCCTCCTCCCACCCCTCCTCCACCTCTTCCTCTGAATTACCATCCGTGGGCATGGCGCCATCAGTCGGTAGCTCTAAGCACAGCAGCAGTGCCATCGCTAAGCGACAGCAGGCGGTGCTCAAACTGCTGAGCCTAGGCGATAAAAGGCACACCGCCCAAGAGTTATTACAGGGCATCACGGCGTAGACTGATCTGTGGCTGGCACCGCAGAACCTGAAGCCAGGCATGGTTGTGTGTGACAACGGCCGTAACCTGGTGGCAGCTCTGCAACTCGGCAGACTGACACATGTGCCATGCCTGGCCCATGTGTTAAATCTCATAGTTCAGCGTTTCCTCAAGACATACCCCAATCTGTCTGATTTGCTCACGAAGGTGCGCCGCATCTGTGCGCATTTCAGGAAGTCCAGCACAGATGCTGCCACTCTCAGGGCAGCGCAGCGCCGCCTCCAACTGCCTGCTCACCGACTGTTGTGCGACGTGCCCACGAGGTGGAATTCAACACTAACCATGTTATCCAGAGTTTACCAGCAGCGCAGAGCGATTGTAGACTGCCAGAGGTCAACTTCCACCAGAACTGGTAGTCAGGTCAGTCAGTTTCCTCAAGTCTACAATGAGGAGTGGACGTGGATGTCTGATATCTGTCAGGTGCTGAATAACTTTGAGGAGTCAACACAGATGGTCAGTGGTGATGCCGCCATCATCAGCCTCACCATCCCGCTGCTTGGCCTGTTGAAAAACTCTCTGGTCAGCATGAAGTTGGAAGCTTTGCGCTCGTCACAAGAGATGGGGGAAGAAGATTCCCTTGTTGATAGCCAAAGCACCCTTAGGTCTGTTTCTCAGCGCATATCGGAGGAGGTGGAGGTGGAGGAGGATGAGGAGGAAGAGGAGGAGAATGTTGGCGAGACAGAAGAGGGGACCATTGTTCAGTCCTTCACTGTTCAGCGTGTATGGGCAGAAGAAGAGGAGTTGGAGGAGGAGGAAATGGACAGTCAGGCCAGTGAGGGGAGTGAATTCTTGCGCGTTGGGACTCGGGCGCATATGGCAGATTTCTTGCTAAGCTGCCTATCCCGTGACCCTCGCGTTCAAAGAATTTATTCCAGCACCAATTACTGGGTATTCACTCTCCTGGACCCACGGTACAAGCAAAATCTTTCCACTCTCATCCCTGGAGAGGAAAGGAGTGTGAGAATGCATGAATACCAGCAGGCCCTGGTGCACAAGCTGAAACAGTATTTCCCTTCTGACAGCGCTAGCGGCAGAGGGCGTACTTCTGCGGGACAAGTAGCGAGGGAGAGTAGGCGACCAGGCAGCTTGTCCAGCACTGGCAGGGGTACGCTTTACAAGGCCTTTGCCAGTTTTATGTCACCCCAGCAAGATACTGTCACCTGTCCCCAGTCTCGGCAGAGTAGGGCTGATCTTTACAGAAAGATGGTGAGGGAGTACGTAGCTGACCATTCCATCGTCCTAAATGATCACACAGCTCCCTACAACTACTGGGTTTCAAAGCTGGACATGTGGCACGAACTGGCGCTGTACGCCTTGGAGGTTCTTGCCTGCCCTGCCGCTAGCGTGTTGTCCGAGCGGGTTTTCAGTGCAGCTGGTGGCATCATCACCGATAAGCGTACACGCCTGTCGACTGACAGCGCTGACAGGCTGATGCTTATCAAGATGAATAAAGCCTGGATTTCTCCGCATTTCCATTCTTCACCAGGTGAAAGAAGCTGAACCTGAATAATGTATGCACTCCTCCTCCTCACTGTCCTCCTTCTCCTCCTCTTTGTACACTAAAGCAGAGGAAACTGGCTATTTTTTTGCCAGGGCCAACTGGCTCTGGCTATAGTACTCTATGTATTTAATTTTTCTGGAGGGCCAACTACCCTGTCCTCTGTTTTAAACAATTTTTGGGAGTGCCACATACAGGCACTCAATCTATGTAATTTTTCTGGAGGGCCAGCTACCTGCTCCTCTGCTTTGAAAACTTTTTTGGACTGCCACATACATGCACTCAATCTATGTAATTTTTCTGGAGGACCAGCTACCTGCTCCTCTGGTTTGAAAACGTCTTTGGACTGCCACATACAGGCACTATCCAAATTAAATTGTCTCCATAGCAGCCTCCACACGTCGTCTTTTTAGCTGCCTTCACACGTTGTCTCCATTGCTACCTCCACACGTCATCGCCATAGCTGCCTCCAAAAGTAGTCCATATAGCTGCCTCCATACATGGTCCCCTTATCAAACGAGCTGTGTCAGGCAGAATTTTGGATTGTTTTCATGGCTTCCATGTTAACTTTGTCGCCACCCTGCTGTGTAATCCACAAAATATACTGGCAAACTTTTATCATTTACCAATATTATTTCAGCGCTTCTTGCGCATCGGTTTACATTCCCCTCACCCGCCATATCCTAAACTTATAAGAAAGCTACTACACTTGATCTTATACAAAAGGTTCTTAAAAGTGCTGTTTGGGGAGTAGCCTAGAGACAGGGGCTTGGATTGGCGAAAGCTCGCCTGGCAGCGGAGCGCCAGCTCCATCCCAAGATCCAACTAACATAGTTTTAACTGCAGCACCTTTAATCTACTTCTAGTTCACTGCCTCCATACATGGTCCCCTTATCAAACGAGCTGTGTCAGGCAGAATTTTGGGTTGTTTTCATGGCTTTCTCATCAAACTTGTTAACTTTGTCGGAAGATAGCAAACAGGGGACACAACAGCGCTCATAGGGTAATAACGTCAGATCAGGGTATAGGACGTAGTTAGACAGTCGCTTACCTGGTTTGGTTGTGCTTATACATAAGGCACAACTCTCGTATTTGTATATATGTATAAGGGTCGAGGTGCAGCCGGCGTAATTGGGGTATCCAGACACGAGGTGCTAAATCGGCTGGAGTGGTAGAGTCAGTACAGAGGAGCCAAGAGCAGAGGGCGCACGACAAGACTGAGTGATGATTCCGAATTGGTTTTCTTTTTTATTGTTATTAATAAATCTTCATGGGTACACAGAGGATACACAACGCGTTTCGGGGAACTATGGTCCCCTTTTTCAAGTGGATAAAGAATCTGTGGGTTGGCGAAGTACAAAAGGGTATATGTGCATATGTAAGTTTATACAGACATTAATATACAAAGAGTAGGGTTTGGTAAATATGAGTAAAATACACCGATGCATATATATCAGGAAATGCATCTGTTAGATAACAGGAATCTTAAAATCTTAAATATATACACGACACATATATATGACACATATATATACACATGCGACACGACATATAGATGAAAAATATCACATTTCTTAGTATAATTGGTAAAAACAATCGATAAAAACAATAGATAAAAACCAGTATTGTTGTAATTTAGTCATAAATAATTATAGTGAGGGATAACAATTAGCCTCCTGGTTAAGAATAATAATAATACATAAAATTTAGGTGTAGCCTAGTGAAATCAATTGATCTCTTAATTTAAATAAATATAATGATATAATGATATGTATAAAATAACAATTAAATTAGCAATGAATTATTAAATTAATAAATTGATGAATAGTTAAATAGTTCAATTAGATTGATATATAAGTCTATGGTTGCTCAGTCTATTTCCCCAAAAAGTTGTAATGGCGGGCTTACCGATCGCTGGAGTGGTGATCGTGAGCGCTCCAGGGTGTGCGCGCGTCAGAATGCGAGTTGATTATAAAGCCCGCGGACTCTGTTGGAGGCGGGTGGTACTGGGTTATCACGCATGCGCAGTAGCTGAAGTGTCGCGTCCCGCGTGCACGCGGGTTGTGCGCAAGCGCATTAGTGCCGAGGAGACCAAAAACATGGCGTTCCACGGTGTGGCGTCATGTATTGTGTATATAACACAATGGTTATCAAAACTTGGTCCTCTGTTGTGGAATGAGTTAATTGCTATTCTTGATGTAGAAGACGGTATGGGAATGTGATTAATGAAGGGAGAGAAATATGTAGAGTAAGTTACCTGCTTGAATTTAGAAGAATGAAGAGAAATGAAGGATTAATGAATAAAGTTATGAATTACAGTTATTCTGGATGTGTTTAAGTATGAAAACGGACATTAGTTACATAATTTGTATTCAAAGTGTGTGGATATAGAAATCGAATAGAGTTAGAATATGTTTGGGTATACCAGGTTCATCAATGGATTATCCGAAGGGGCAGGGGTGGGGTGGGGTGGGGGGGGTTTGATGTTGTTAGAAGTTCTCTTCGAACATTTCGTTTAGTCCTGCTGGGTGTAGGCTGTTTAGTTTGAAAATCCAGTACATTTCACGTTTTCGTAATTTTTGGAATCGATCGCTACCGTCGGCGGGTACAGATTCAATGGGTGTGACCGTGAATACTGAGAAGTCTTTATCATGACAGGCTAAGGCATGTTTAGAAACACTATGTTTAGTATAGCCATTTGTAATTTTACTTCTGTGTCCGTTCATTCTAATGCGTAAAGTCAGGCAAGTGCGGCCTACATACTGCAGGCCGCATGTGCATTCTATTAGGTATATAACATAAGTGGATGAACAATTGAGAAACTGATGGATTTTAAAGGTTTCTCCGGTTTGATTGCTGGTGAAAGAGTTCTTCCGATGTTGAATGTTCAGGCAGCATTTACAGTTTATTCGGCCACATTTAAAACTGCCCATAGTTTGTGGGAAGAGGGAAGTCATTTTAGTTGTGTTTTTCTTACCCCGTAATTTCGTCGGGGCTAGTATGCCTTTCAGTGTCTGTGATCTCCTATAAATTATTTTTGGCTGTCTAGGTAGGTTTTTGTTTAGAAAGGGGTCATTTTGTAATATAGGCCAATGTTTTTTAAGAATGTTTGCGAGGGTTAGATGGTTATTATTGTAGGTAGTGATGAAAACTGGACAGTTGTTGGGTGGTGATTTCTGAGTAGGTTCTTGGTTTGACTTAGATGGTTGAAGACATTCAGCTTGTGTGAGATTGAGGGCTCTATCAAAAGCTGCTTCAACAAGGGGTTTCGGAAAACTCTTCTCTTTGAATCTCCTTTTTAGGATTAGACTCTGTTTTTTAAAAGTGGTGGTTTCTGTACAGTTTCTTCGGATTCTCCTGAATTGACTGAACGGAATGTTGCTTTTCCATTTGTTGTGGTGTGCGCTACCGTAGTCAAGGTAACTGTTTGTGTCTACCGTTTTGAAGTGAGTGCTCGTGATGATCTGGTCGTTTTTGATGGACAGGTGTAAGTCCAGGAAATCAAGTTCGGTTGGGGAGAGGGTAGCAGTGAAGGATAAGCCTAAGTCGTTATTGTTGAGATGATTAATGAATGGGTCAATGGAAGTGGCGGGGCCATTCCAGATGATGAGTAAATCATCAATATAACGTTTATACAGTACAATGTTGGGTTGCCAGGTGTTGTTGTTGTAAATCAGATCTTCCTCAAATTTACCCATGTATAAGTTGGCAAAGCTAGGGGCAAAACGTGTCCCCATAGCTGTCCCTTTAATTTGTCTGTAGATGGTGTTCTGGAAGGAAAAATAATTATGGGTCAGTATGTAGTTGATAGCTTCTATGACAAAAGTGCTCTGTTGGGTGGGCATTGTGGGATCTTGGTCTAAGTAAAATTGCACAGCTTCAAGGCCCTTTTTGTGGGGAATGTTGGAGTAAAGGGCTGTGACATCCAAAGATAACCACATATAAGTAGATTTCCATTCAATTTCCTCTAGTGCTATTAAGACACTAGTGGAGTCTCGTAAATAGGAGGCCAATTGGGTGACGTGTTTCTGCAATAAGACATCTACATAATGTGAGAGATTGCAGGTGAGTGAAGAAATTCCCGAGATGATGGGTCTACCGGGTGGGTTTTTTGTGCACTTGTGCACTTTTGGGAGGTGATAAAACGTTGGGGTGATTGGAGTATCTAGCCAGATGTAGTTTCTTTCTTTCTTATTTATAACACCAGAAGTGATAGCTTTATTCAATAATGTTTTCAGTTCCATTGCGTAATTGACGATGGGGTTCGTGGGCAGAATCTCGTAGAATTCCTTATCAGAGAGGATTCTTAAGGCCTCTGAAAGATAAGTGTCCCTATCTTGCAGGACTATTCCCCCGCCCTTGTCTGCGTTTCTGATAACTATGTCAGGGTTGCCCGTGAGGTTTTTGAGAGCCGTTCTTTCTGTTGGTTTGAGGTTATGTTTGATTTTTAACTCTTTATTTATATTTCTAAAGTCGCTTTCTACCATAGAAAGGAAGGTATCGATATGACTTCCTCTATGATGTGTTGGATAAAACTTTGACTTCGGTTTGAGGTTGGTAGAAATAATTGGAGGTTCTATAGAGAGAGGTGGATTGGTTGGCAGGCTTCCTGAGTTTTCCTTGGTGGTTGATGTATTCTCAGTGGGTTTATCTGCTAAGATGTTGAAGTGACGGGTTAGGGTTAGTTTTCTTATGTAGGAGTGAAGGTCGTTGAATAGGTCAAATTCGTTGAATTTGGTAGTTGGGCAGAAAGAGAGTCCTTTTGTTAAAAGGGAAATCTCGTTTTGTTCCAAGATATAGGAGGAGAGGTTGAAGATCTTTACTTTTACATTAGCTTCTTGTTCTTTTTTGTTCTTTGGATCATGGGCTGTGGTTCCGGTGGAGCCGGGTTTGGACTTCCCCCCTCTACATCCTCGTCGACATTTTTTCTTTTTTGGCTTTTGATGGAGCCTTGCTGAAAAAAATGATGAATGGTGTTGAACTTGATTGGACTTTTGTCGAGTGGGATGGTGGGGGTGATGGTTTCTGGTAGAGGAATATATGGAGCTGAGTTGGGGGTGATGGGAGGTTCGATTTCGGGGCCAGTATTGTTCTCTAAGGAACTAAAGATAGGGATATAATCTTCATGTGTGGTAAGATCTAACAGGGGGGAGATGTTATGGGCTATGTTGGTGAACGTAGTTGGAGGTAGGCCAAGAGGTTGGCCTGTTTCTAGTTGCTGCGGTAAATTAGTGTTCAGGGGGGTGAAGAATAGGGGCGTGTCTGGGTTTTCTAATGACGGGGTTGAAGGGGAGGGGGGAGGGTTTACTGTTATCGACTGTGTGGATGTCAATGATTGGTAGATGGAGGAAGTAGTTGAGGTTGTATTGGGAATATGTGACCTCTTTGTTTGTTTCTTGTATTTAGGTTTGTTCTTATTTTGGTTATTGGTGTTGATGAAAATCTTGTGGTTTCCATCATGTTTGTATTTGTTGGTTGGTGGGTGTTTTGTTTGACGGTTGGATAAGGGTTTGTCGTTTTGTGTGAGATCTGTAATTGGTTTTCTTGGGATGTATGGGTTTTGGGATGGGTGAGTACTTGGGTTATTGGTAGTGGTGTGGGTGATCTGGTTAGTGGGTATATTGGGGTTAGATGATGTATTATCGTTTTTATGCCAGAATTTGATATTTCCAGTTTGGAAGTCAAATCTGTCCCGTTTCAGTTTTTTTAGTTTATTTTCTAACCCCTCTTTTTCAAAGCTGAGGATCCTGCTTGTTATGAGTTTGTCGAACTTGCTAAATTCAGGGTGTAGGCGATAGGTATCTAGTAGTTGGTGACAGTGGGAAATATCTCGGTTCATAGAGCTGATTAGCTCTTCCCTTTTGGTTATGAGTTTGTCTATCAGATTGGATGCACAATCCAGGAGGTAACAGTCCCAATCTTCCTGGAAGGCTGTGTCATTTTTGAAACAGCATTCCGTTCTGATTCTGAGACCTCGGGGGATTAGGTTTTCCTTGCGGTATAGTCTTAAGAAGAGGGCGTCCAGGTGGTGCTGGATTTCATCTTTCAAGAGTTTTTCAAGGCGATGAAAGAGTTTCAGAAGGTCTGTGGTGGAGATTCCGGTTGATTCTTGAGGATCAGTATTCAAGGTCGGTTCTGAGGTGGGTTTGTCATCAATCCATTGTGCTATTAGAAGTTCCCTTTGTTGGACTCTTTGGATACAGTAGTCCATCTTATTGATCCAAAAGGTTTCTGGATTTACCTAGAGCAGCTGGAAACTGGGTAGAGACCAGTATAAGGTCCGGAGCTCAAAAAGAGTACCGGTGAGATGTAGGAAGATAGCAAACAGGGGACACAACAGCGCTCATAGGGTAATAACGTCAGATCAGGGTATAGGACGTAGTTAGACAGTCGCTTACCTGGTTTGGTTGTGCTTATACATAAGGCACAACTCTCGTATTTGTATATATGTATAAGGGTCGAGGTGCAGCCGGCGTAATTGGGGTATCCAGACACGAGGTGCTAAATCGGCTGGAGTGGTAGAGTCAGTACAGAGGAGCCAAGAGCAGAGGGCGCACGACAAGACTGAGTGATGATTCCGAATTGGTTTTCTTTTTTATTGTTATTAATAAATCTTCATGGGTACACAGAGGATACACAACGCGTTTCGGGGAACTATGGTCCCCTTTTTCAAGTGGATAAAGAATCTGTGGGTTGGCGAAGTACAAAAGGGTATATGTGCATATGTAAGTTTATACAGACATTAATATACAAAGAGTAGGGGTTTGGTAAATATGAGTAAAATACACCGATGCATATATATCAGGAAATGCATCTGTTAGATAACAGGAATCTTAAAATCTTAAATATATACACGACACATATATATGACACATATATATACACATGCGACACGACATATAGATGAAAAATATCACATTTCTTAGTATAATTGGTAAAAACAATCGATAAAAACAATAGATAAAAACCAGTATTGTTGTAATTTAGTCATAAATAATTATAGTGAGGGATAACAATTAGCCTCCTGGTTAAGAATAATAATAATACATAAAATTTAGGTGTAGCCTAGTGAAATCAATTGATCTCTTAATTTAAATAAATATAATGATATAATGATATGTATAAAATAACAATTAAATTAGCAATGAATTATTAAATTAATAAATTGATGAATAGTTAAATAGTTCAATTAGATTGATATATAAGTCTATGGTTGCTCAGTCTATTTCCCCAAAAAGTTGTAATGGCGGGCTTACCGATCGCTGGAGTGGTGATCGTGAGCGCTCCAGGGTGTGCGCGCGTCAGAATGCGAGTTGATTATAAAGCCCGCGGACTCTGTTGGAGGCGGGTGGTACTGGGTTATCACGCATGCGCAGTAGCTGAAGTGTCGCGTCCCGCGTGCACGCGGGTTGTGCGCAAGCGCATTAGTGCCGAGGAGACCAAAAACATGGCGTTCCACGGTGTGGCGTCATGTATTGTGTATATAACACAATGGTTATCAAAACTTGGTCCTCTGTTGTGGAATGAGTTAATTGCTATTCTTGATGTAGAAGACGGTATGGGAATGTGATTAATGAAGGGAGAGAAATATGTAGAGTAAGTTACCTGCTTGAATTTAGAAGAATGAAGAGAAATGAAGGATTAATGAATAAAGTTATGAATTACAGTTATTCTGGATGTGTTTAAGTATGAAAACGGACATTAGTTACATAATTTGTATTCAAAGTGTGTGGATATAGAAATCGAATAGAGTTAGAATATGTTTGGGTATACCAGGTTCATCAATGGATTATCCGAAGGGGCAGGGGTGGGGTGGGGTGGGGGGGGGTTTGATGTTGTTAGAAGTTCTCTTCGAACATTTCGTTTAGTCCTGCTGGGTGTAGGCTGTTTAGTTTGAAAATCCAGTACATTTCACGTTTTCGTAATTTTTGGAATCGATCGCTACCGTCGGCGGGTACAGATTCAATGGGTGTGACCGTGAATACTGAGAAGTCTTTATCATGACAGGCTAAGGCATGTTTAGAAACACTATGTTTAGTATAGCCATTTGTAATTTTACTTCTGTGTCCGTTCATTCTAATGCGTAAAGTCAGGCAAGTGCGGCCTACATACTGCAGGCCGCATGTGCATTCTATTAGGTATATAACATAAGTGGATGAACAATTGAGAAACTGATGGATTTTAAAGGTTTCTCCGGTTTGATTGCTGGTGAAAGAGTTCTTCCGATGTTGAATGTTCAGGCAGCATTTACAGTTTATTCGGCCACATTTAAAACTGCCCATAGTTTGTGGGAAGAGGGAAGTCATTTTAGTTGTGTTTTTCTTACCCCGTAATTTCGTCGGGGCTAGTATGCCTTTCAGTGTCTGTGATCTCCTATAAATTATTTTTGGCTGTCTAGGTAGGTTTTTGTTTAGAAAGGGGTCATTTTGTAATATAGGCCAATGTTTTTTAAGAATGTTTGCGAGGGTTAGATGGTTATTATTGTAGGTAGTGATGAAAACTGGACAGTTGTTGGGTGGTGATTTCTGAGTAGGTTCTTGGTTTGACTTAGATGGTTGAAGACATTCAGCTTGTGTGAGATTGAGGGCTCTATCAAAAGCTGCTTCAACAAGGGGTTTCGGAAAACTCTTCTCTTTGAATCTCCTTTTTAGGATTAGACTCTGTTTTTTAAAAGTGGTGGTTTCTGTACAGTTTCTTCGGATTCTCCTGAATTGACTGAACGGAATGTTGCTTTTCCATTTGTTGTGGTGTGCGCTACCGTAGTCAAGGTAACTGTTTGTGTCTACCGTTTTGAAGTGAGTGCTCGTGATGATCTGGTCGTTTTTGATGGACAGGTGTAAGTCCAGGAAATCAAGTTCGGTTGGGGAGAGGGTAGCAGTGAAGGATAAGCCTAAGTCGTTATTGTTGAGATGATTAATGAATGGGTCAATGGAAGTGGCGGGGCCATTCCAGATGATGAGTAAATCATCAATATAACGTTTATACAGTACAATGTTGGGTTGCCAGGTGTTGTTGTTGTAAATCAGATCTTCCTCAAATTTACCCATGTATAAGTTGGCAAAGCTAGGGGCAAAACGTGTCCCCATAGCTGTCCCTTTAATTTGTCTGTAGATGGTGTTCTGGAAGGAAAAATAATTATGGGTCAGTATGTAGTTGATAGCTTCTATGACAAAAGTGCTCTGTTGGGTGGGCATTGTGGGATCTTGGTCTAAGTAAAATTGCACAGCTTCAAGGCCCTTTTTGTGGGGAATGTTGGAGTAAAGGGCTGTGACATCCAAAGATAACCACATATAAGTAGATTTCCATTCAATTTCCTCTAGTGCTATTAAGACACTAGTGGAGTCTCGTAAATAGGAGGCCAATTGGGTGACGTGTTTCTGCAATAAGACATCTACATAATGTGAGAGATTGCAGGTGAGTGAAGAAATTCCCGAGATGATGGGTCTACCGGGTGGGTTTTTTGTGCACTTGTGCACTTTTGGGAGGTGATAAAACGTTGGGGTGATTGGAGTATCTAGCCAGATGTAGTTTCTTTCTTTCTTATTTATAACACCAGAAGTGATAGCTTTATTCAATAATGTTTTCAGTTCCATTGCGTAATTGACGATGGGGTTCGTGGGCAGAATCTCGTAGAATTCCTTATCAGAGAGGATTCTTAAGGCCTCTGAAAGATAAGTGTCCCTATCTTGCAGGACTATTCCCCCGCCCTTGTCTGCGTTTCTGATAACTATGTCAGGGTTGCCCGTGAGGTTTTTGAGAGCCGTTCTTTCTGTTGGTTTGAGGTTATGTTTGATTTTTAACTCTTTATTTATATTTCTAAAGTCGCTTTCTACCATAGAAAGGAAGGTATCGATATGACTTCCTCTATGATGTGTTGGATAAAACTTTGACTTCGCGACACTTCAGCTACTGCGCATGCGTGATAACCCAGTACCACCCGCCTCCAACAGAGTCCGCGGGCTTTATAATCAACTCGCATTCTGACGCGCGCACACCCTGGAGCGCTCACGATCACCACTCCAGCGATCGGTAAGCCCGCCATTACAACTTTTTGGGGAAATAGACTGAGCAACCATAGACTTATATATCAATCTAATTGAACTATTTAACTATTCATCAATTTATTAATTTAATAATTCATTGCTAATTTAATTGTTATTTTATACATATCATTATATCATTATATTTATTTAAATTAAGAGATCAATTGATTTCACTAGGCTACACCTAAATTTTATGTATTATTATTATTCTTAACCAGGAGGCTAATTGTTATCCCTCACTATAATTATTTATGACTAAATTACAACAATACTGGTTTTTATCTATTGTTTTTATTGATTGTTTTTACCAATTATACTAAGAAATGTGATATTTTTCATCTATATGTCGTGTCGCATGTGTATATATATGTGTCATATATATGTGTCGTGTATATATTTAAGATTTTAAGATTCCTGTTATCTAACAGATGCATTTCCTGATATATATGCATCGGTGTATTTTACTCATATTTACCAAACCCCTACTCTTTGTATATTAATGTCTGTATAAACTTACATATGCACATATACCCTTTTGTACTTCGCCAACCCACAGATTCTTTATCCACTTGAAAAAGGGGACCATAGTTCCCCGAAACGCGTTGTGTATCCTCTGTGTACCCATGAAGATTTATTAATAACAATAAAAAAGAAAACCAATTCGGAATCATCACTCAGTCTTGTCGTGCGCCCTCTGCTCTTGGCTCCTCTGTACTGACTCTACCACTCCAGCCGATTTAGCACCTCGTGTCTGGATACCCCAATTACGCCGGCTGCACCTCGACCCTTATACATATATACAAATACGAGAGTTGTGCCTTATGTATAAGCACAACCAAACCAGGTAAGCGACTGTCTAACTACGTCCTATACCCTGATCTGACGTTATTACCCTATGAGCGCTGTTGTGTCCCCTGTTTGCTATCTTCCTACATCTCACCGGTACTCTTTTTGAGCTCCGGACCTTATACTGGTCTCTACCCAGTTTCCAGCTGCTCTAGGTAAATCCAGAAACCTTTTGGATCAATAAGATGGACTACTGTATCCAAAGAGTCCAACAAAGGGAACTTCTAATAGCACAATGGATTGATGACAAACCCACCTCAGAACCGACCTTGAATACTGATCCTCAAGAATCAACCGGAATCTCCACCACAGACCTTCTGAAACTCTTTCATCGCCTTGAAAAACTCTTGAAAGATGAAATCCAGCACCACCTGGACGCCCTCTTCTTAAGACTATACCGCAAGGAAAACCTAATCCCCCGAGGTCTCAGAATCAGAACGGAATGCTGTTTCAAAAATGACACAGCCTTCCAGGAAGATTGGGACTGTTACCTCCTGGATTGTGCATCCAATCTGATAGACAAACTCATAACCAAAAGGGAAGAGCTAATCAGCTCTATGAACCGAGATATTTCCCACTGTCACCAACTACTAGATACCTATCGCCTACACCCTGAATTTAGCAAGTTCGACAAACTCATAACAAGCAGGATCCTCAGCTTTGAAAAAGAGGGGTTAGAAAATAAACTAAAAAAACTGAAACGGGACAGATTTGACTTCCAAACTGGAAATATCAAATTCTGGCATAAAAACGATAATACATCATCTAACCCCAATATACCCACTAACCAGATCACCCACACCACTACCAATAACCCAAGTACTCACCCATCCCAAAACCCATACATCCCAAGAAAACCAATTACAGATCTCACACAAAACGACAAACCCTTATCCAACCGTCAAACAAAACACCCACCAACCAACAAATACAAACATGATGGAAACCACAAGATTTTCATCAACACCAATAACCAAAATAAGAACAAACCTAAATACAAGAAACAAACAAAGAGGTCACATATTCCCAATACAACCTCAACTACTTCCTCCATCTACCAATCATTGACATCCACACAGTCGATAACAGTAAACCCTCCCCCCTCCCCTTCAACCCCGTCATTAGAAAACCCAGACACGCCCCTATTCTTCACCCCCCTGAACACTAATTTACCGTAGCAACTAGAAACAGGCCAACCTCTTGGCCTACCTCCAACTACGTTCACCAACATAGCCCATAACATCTCCCCCCTGTTAGATCTTACCACACATGAAGATTATATCCCTATCTTTAGTTCCTTAGAGAACAATACTGGCCCCGAAATCGAACCTCCCATCACCCCCAACTCAGCTCCATATATTCCTCTACCAGAAACCATCACCCCCACCATCCCACTCGACAAAAGTCCAATCAAGTTCAACACCATTCATCATTTTTTTCAGCAAGGCTCCATCAAAAGCCAAAAAAGAAAAAATGTCGACGAGGATGTAGAGGGGGGAAGTCCAAACCCGGCTCCACCGGAACCACAGCCCATGATCCAAAGAACAAAAAAGAACAAGAAGCTAATGTAAAAGTAAAGATCTTCAACCTCTCCTCCTATATCTTGGAACAAAACGAGATTTCCCTTTTAACAAAAGGACTCTCTTTCTGCCCAACTACCAAATTCAACGAATTTGACCTATTCAACGACCTTCACTCCTACATAAGAAAACTAACCCTAACCCGTCACTTCAACATCTTAGCAGATAAACCCACTGAGAATACATCAACCACCAAGGAAAACTCAGGAAGCCTGCCAACCAATCCACCTCTCTCTATAGAACCTCCAATTATTTCTACCAACCTCAAACCGAAGTCAAAGTTTTATCCAACACATCATAGAGGAAGTCATATCGATACCTTCCTTTCTATGGTAGAAAGCGACTTTAGAAATATAAATAAAGAGTTAAAAATCAAACATAACCTCAAACCAACAGAAAGAACGGCTCTCAAAAACCTCACGGGCAACCCTGACATAGTTATCAGAAACGCAGACAAGGGCGGGGGAATAGTCCTGCAAGATAGGGACACTTATCTTTCAGAGGCCTTAAGAATCCTCTCTGATAAGGAATTCTACGAGATTCTGCCCACGAACCCCATCGTCAATTACGCAATGGAACTGAAAACATTATTGAATAAAGCTATCACTTCTGGTGTTATAAATAAGAAAGAAAGAAACTACATCTGGCTAGATACTCCAATCACCCCAACGTTTTATCACCTCCCAAAAGTGCACAAGTGCACAAAAAACCCACCCGGTAGACCCATCATCTCGGGAATTTCTTCACTCACCTGCAATCTCTCACATTATGTAGATGTCTTATTGCAGAAACACGTCACCCAATTGGCCTCCTATTTACGAGACTCCACTAGTGTCTTAATAGCACTAGAGGAAATTGAATGGAAATCTACTTATATGTGGTTATCTTTGGATGTCACAGCCCTTTACTCCAACATTCCCCACAAAAAGGGCCTTGAAGCTGTGCAATTTTACTTAGACCAAGATCCCACAATGCCCACCCAACAGAGCACTTTTGTCATAGAAGCTATCAACTACATACTGACCCATAATTATTTTTCCTTCCAGAACACCATCTACAGACAAATTAAAGGGACAGCTATGGGGACACGTTTTGCCCCTAGCTTTGCCAACTTATACATGGGTAAATTTGAGGAAGATCTGATTTACAACAACAACACCTGGCAACCCAACATTGTACTGTATAAACGTTATATTGATGATTTACTCATCATCTGGAATGGCCCCGCCACTTCCATTGACCCATTCATTAATCATCTCAACAATAACGACTTAGGCTTATCCTTCACTGCTACCCTCTCCCCAACCGAACTTGATTTCCTGGACTTACACCTGTCCATCAAAAACGACCAGATCATCACGAGCACTCACTTCAAAACGGTAGACACAAACAGTTACCTTGACTACGGTAGCGCACACCACAACAAATGGAAAAGCAACATTCCGTTCAGTCAATTCAGGAGAATCCGAAGAAACTGTACAGAAACCACCACTTTTAAAAAACAGAGTCTAATCCTAAAAAGGAGATTCAAAGAGAAGAGTTTTCCGAAACCCCTTGTTGAAGCAGCTTTTGATAGAGCCCTCAATCTCACACAAGCTGAATGTCTTCAACCATCTAAGTCAAACCAAGAACCTACTCAGAAATCACCACCCAACAACTGTCCAGTTTTCATCACTACCTACAATAATAACCATCTAACCCTCGCAAACATTCTTAAAAAACATTGGCCTATATTACAAAATGACCCCTTTCTAAACAAAAACCTACCTAGACAGCCAAAAATAATTTATAGGAGATCACAGACACTGAAAGGCATACTAGCCCCGACGAAATTACGGGGTAAGAAAAACACAACTAAAATGACTTCCCTCTTCCCACAAACTATGGGCAGTTTTAAATGTGGCCGAATAAACTGTAAATGCTGCCTGAACATTCAACATCGGAAGAACTCTTTCACCAGCAATCAAACCGGAGAAACCTTTAAAATCCATCAGTTTCTCAATTGTTCATCCACTTATGTTATATACCTAATAGAATGCACATGCGGCCTGCAGTATGTAGGCCGCACTTGCCTGACTTTACGCATTAGAATGAACGGACACAGAAGTAAAATTACAAATGGCTATACTAAACATAGTGTTTCTAAACATGCCTTAGCCTGTCATGATAAAGACTTCTCAGTATTCACGGTCACACCCATTGAATCTGTACCCGCCGACGGTAGCGATCGATTCCAAAAATTACGAAAACGTGAAATGTACTGGATTTTCAAACTAAACAGCCTACACCCAGCAGGACTAAACGAAATGTTCGAAGAGAACTTCTAACAACATCAAACCCCCCCCACCCCACCCCACCCCTGCCCCTTCGGATAATCCATTGATGAACCTGGTATACCCAAACATATTCTAACTCTATTCGATTTCTATATCCACACACTTTGAATACAAATTATGTAACTAATGTCCGTTTTCATACTTAAACACATCCAGAATAACTGTAATTCATAACTTTATTCATTAATCCTTCATTTCTCTTCATTCTTCTAAATTCAAGCAGGTAACTTACTCTACATATTTCTCTCCCTTCATTAATCACATTCCCATACCGTCTTCTACATCAAGAATAGCAATTAACTCATTCCACAACAGAGGACCAAGTTTTGATAACCATTGTGTTATATACACAATACATGACGCCACACCGTGGAACGCCATGTTTTTGGTCTCCTCGGCACTAATGCGCTTGCGCACAACCCGCGTGCACGCGGGACGCGACACTTCAGCTACTGCGCATGCGTGATAACCCAGTACCACCCGCCTCCAACAGAGTCCGCGGGCTTTATAATCAACTCGCATTCTGACGCGCGCACACCCTGGAGCGCTCACGATCACCACTCCAGCGATCGGTAAGCCCGCCATTACAACTTTTTGGGGAAATAGACTGAGCAACCATAGACTTATATATCAATCTAATTGAACTATTTAACTATTCATCAATTTATTAATTTAATAATTCATTGCTAATTTAATTGTTATTTTATACATATCATTATATCATTATATTTATTTAAATTAAGAGATCAATTGATTTCACTAGGCTACACCTAAATTTTATGTATTATTATTATTCTTAACCAGGAGGCTAATTGTTATCCCTCACTATAATTATTTATGACTAAATTACAACAATACTGGTTTTTATCTATTGTTTTTATCGATTGTTTTTACCAATTATACTAAGAAATGTGATATTTTTCATCTATATGTCGTGTCGCATGTGTATATATATGTGTCATATATATGTGTCGTGTATATATTTAAGATTTTAAGATTCCTGTTATCTAACAGATGCATTTCCTGATATATATGCATCGGTGTATTTTACTCATATTTACCAAACCCCTACTCTTTGTATATTAATGTCTGTATAAACTTACATATGCACATATACCCTTTTGTACTTCGCCAACCCACAGATTCTTTATCCACTTGAAAAAGGGGACCATAGTTCCCCGAAACGCGTTGTGTATCCTCTGTGTACCCATGAAGATTTATTAATAACAATAAAAAAGAAAACCAATTCGGAATCATCACTCAGTCTTGTCGTGCGCCCTCTGCTCTTGGCTCCTCTGTACTGATTGTTAACTTTGTCGCCACCCTGCTGTGTAATCCACAAAATATACTGGCAAACTTTTATCATTTACCGATATTATTTGAGAGCTTCTTGCTCACCTCCTTTGGTTCCTCTCTGCCACCCATTGGTTTTAAGCCTGAGTCCATTTGGGGTATGTTGCCAAGACACTCTCTAGCCTGCCGCTGCTGCCGCTGCCTCTGCATAGTCCCCTATAGTGTCTGGGTCAATTATTGGATGTTTTAGATGCTATCTAGCTTCATTCTGTCACTCTGTCATTGCCATGCTGTTGCCCATAGTTTTGGCATAATGGTGCGATTAAGCAGCCTCAGAGGCATCCATGCATGCTGCCCCTGCTGTTTCCTGTCCATTTCCGTGGTGTTTCCATCCTTTTCTGAGGTTCCCAGGTGTTTGGCCAAGCTTCCCTGTGCAGATCCTTGGTCCCCTTGAAAAATGCTCGAGTCTCCCATTGACTTCAATGGGGTTCGTTATTCAAGACGAGCACTCGAGCATCGGGAAAAGTTTGTCTCGAATAACGAGTACCCGAGCATTTTAGTGCTCGCTCATCTCTAATAATAATATTAAAACCTGAGACAACTGTTTTAAGACAGATGGGATATCTCAGAGGGTTTCTCATAACGTTTCCCATCTTTATACCACACAGACCAGATGCTGCAGAGCACAGATCGATCTTTGGTGAGCACATAACATGGTGACATTGCATTAGTATGGATACATCTACTCAAAGTTTGTTTCTTGAAATAACAGAAAATCACTAAATCTCACCTTAAATTTTGTGTCCGTAAAGTGTCCTAGAGAATAAAGTAAAGGACAATATTCTAGTTTGAGGTGAGGTGTCTGAAACAGAGGCTAGAGCCAACAAAACTTTCCAATTGGTACTGAAGAAACACTGAAAGAGCGTGAGACAATAATAATGGAACTAAAAAACAACATAAATGACTTGGAAGAAAAAAGCCGACGTTCCAGATGTTTAAAGAGTGAAGATTGCATAGAATTCATCCAAAAATAGATTCTGGAGCAGATTGGAGAGGAGATTTCTACTGCTATCCAAACTAAGATCTACCTTGATATAGGGTCTATAGATCTCCTTTTACATCAAGGCCTCCTGGTAGCAGCCCAACCCCGATGCTATGCAGACTGCTTAGTGCAAAGTACAAATTAATCATCTTCACCTGTTGCTGCACTCCATGCAGGCGCTGTGTATGGCAGCACTCTATGCAGGGGCTGTGTGTGGCAGCACTCTATGCAGGCGCTGTGTATGGCGGCACTCTATGCAGGCGCTATGTATGGCGGCACTCTATGCAGGGACTGTGTATGGCGGCACTCTATGCAGGCGCTATGTATGGCGGCACTCTATGCAGGGACTGTGTATGGCAGCACTCTATGCAGGCGCTGTGTGTGGCAACACTCTATGCAGACACTGTGTATGGCAGCACTCTATGCAGGCGCTGTGTATGGCAGCACTCTATGCAGGCGCTGTGTATGGCAGCACTCTATGCAGGCGCTGTGTATGGCAGCACTCTATGCAGGCGCTGTGTATGGCAGCACTCTATGCAGGCGCTGTGTATGGCAGCACTCTATGCAGGCGCTGTGTATGGCAGCACTCTATGCAGGCGCTGTGTATGGCAGCACTCTATGCAGGTGCTGTATAAAGCTGCACTCTATGTAGACGCTGTGTATGGCAGCACTCTATGCAGGCGCTGTGTATGGCATCACTCTATGCAGGAGCTGTGTATGGCAGCACTCTATGCAGGCGCTGTGTATGTCAGCACTCTATGCAGGCGTTGTGTATGGCAGCACTCTATGCAGGCGCTGTGTATAGCTGCACTCTATGCAGGCACTGTGTATGGCAGCACTCTATAGAGGCACTCTGGATGGCAGCACTCTATGCAGGCACTGTGTATGGCAGCACTCTATGCAGGCGTTGTGTATGTCAGCACTCTATGCAGGTGCTGTGTATAGCAACACTCTATGCAGGCACTGTGTACAGCAGCACTCTATGCAGGCGCTGTGTATAGCTGCACTCTATGCAGGCACTGTGTATGGCAGCACTCTATGCAGGCGCTGTGTATGGCAGCACTCTATGCAGGCACTAAGTATGGTGGCACTCTATGCAGACGCTGTGTATGGCGGCACTCTATGCATGCACTGTGTATAGCAGCGCTCTATGCAGGAGCTGTGTATAGCAACACTCTATGCAGGCGCTGTGTATGGCGGCACTCTATGCAGGGACTGTGTATGGCAGCACTCTATGCAGGCGCTGTGTGTGGCAACACTCTATGCAGGCACTGTGTATGGCAGCACTCTATGCAGGCGCTGTGTATGGCAGCACTCTATGCAGGCGCTGTGTATGGCAGCACTCTATGCCGGCGCTGTGTATGGCAGTACTCTATGCAGGCACTGTGTATGGCAGCACTCTATGCAGGTGCTGTATAAAGCTGCACTCTATGCAGACGCTGTGTATGGCAGCACTCTATGCAGGCGCTGTGTATGGCAGCATTGTATGCAGGCGCTGCGTATGGCAGCACTCTATGCAGACGCTGTGTATAGCTGCACTCTATGCAGGCGCTGTGTATGGCATCACTCTATGCAGACGCTGTGTATAGCTGCACTCTATGCAGGCGCTGTGTATGGCATCACTCTATGCAGGCGCAGTGTACAGCAGCACTCTATGCAGACACTGTGTATGGCAGCACTCTATGCAGGCGCTGTGTATGGCAGCACTCTATGCAGGCGCTGTGTATAGCTGCACTCTATGCAGGCGCTGTGTATGGCAGCATTCTATGCAGGTACTGTGTATGGCGCCACTCTATGCAGGCACTGTGTATGGCAGCACTCTATGCAGGCACTGTGTATGGCAGCACTCTATGCAGGCGCTGTGTATGGCAGCACTCTATGCAGACGCTGTGTATGGCAGCACTCTATGCAGACGCTGTGTATGGCAGCACTCTATGCAGGGGCTGTGTATGGCAGCACTCTATGCAGGGGCTGTGTATGGCAGCACTCTATGCAGGCGCTGTGTATGGCAGCACTTTATGCAGGTGCTGTGTATGGCAGCACTCTATGCAGGCGCTGTGTATGGCAGCACTATGCAGGCGCTGTGTATGGCAGCACTCTATGCAGGTGCTGTGTATGGCAGCACTCTATGCAGGCGCTGTGTATGGCGGCACTCTATGCAGGCGCTGTGTATGGCAGCACTCTATACATGCACTGTGTATGGCAGCACTCTATGCAGACGCTGAGTATGACAGCACTCTATGCAGGTACTGTGTATGGCAGCACTCTATGCAGACTCTGTTTATGGCGCCACTCTATGCAGGTACTGTGTATGCAGCACTCTATGCAGGCCCGGTGTATGGCAGAACTCTATGCAGGGGCTGTGTAAGGCAGCACTCTATGCAGGCGCTGTGTATGGCAGCACTCTATGCAGGGGCTGTGTATGGCTGCACTCTATGCAGGCGCTGTGTATGGCAGCACTCTATGCCGGCGCTGTGTATGGCAGCACTCTATGCAGGCGCTGTGTATGGCAGCACTCTATGCCGGCGCTGTGTATGGCAGCACTCTATGCAGGCACTGTGTATGGCAGCACTCTATGCAGGTGCTGTATAAAGCTGCACTCTATGCAGACGCTGTGTATGGCAGCACTCTATGCAGGTGCTGTGTATGGCAGCATTCTATGCAGGCGCTGCGTATGGCAGCACTCTATGCAGACGCTGTGTATAGCTGCACTCTATGCAGGCGCTGTGTATGGCATCACTCTATGCAGACTCTGTTTATGGCGCCACTCTATGCAGGTACTGTGTATGCAGCACTCTATGCAGGCCCGGTGTATGGCAGAACTCTATGCAGGGGCTGTGTATGGCAGCACTCTATGCAGGCGCTGTGTATGGCAGCACTCTATGCAGGGGCTGTGTATGGCTGCACTCTATGCAGGCGCTGTGTCTGGCAACACTCTATGCAGGCGCTGTGTATGGCAGCACTATGCAGGCTCTGTGTATGGCAGCACTATGCAGGGGCTGTATATGGCAGCACTCTATGCAGGTGCTGTGTATGGCAGCACTCTATGCAGGCGCTGTGTATGGCGGCACTCTATGCAGGCGCTGTGTATGGCAGCAATCTATGCAGGTGCTGTGTATGGCAGCACTCTATGCATGCAATGTGTATGGCAGCGCTCTATGCAGGAGCTGTGTATAGCAACACTCTATGCAGGCGCTGTGTATGGCAGCACTCTATGCAGGCGCTGTGTATGGCAGCACTCTATGCCGGCGCTGTGTATGGCAGCACTCTATGCAGGCACTGTGTATGGCAGCACTCTATGCAGGTGCTGTATAAAGCTGCACTCTATGCAGACGCTGTGTATGGCAGCACTCTATGCAGGCGCTGTGTATGGCAGCATTCTATGCAGGCGCTGCGTATGGCAGCACTCTATGCAGACGCTGTGTATAGCTGCACTCTATGCAGGCGCTGTGTATGGCATCACTCTATGCAGACGCTGTGTATAGCTGCACTCTATGCAGGCGCTGTGTATGGCATCACTCTATGCAGGCGCTGTGTACAGCAGCACTCTATGCAGACACTGTGTATGGCAGCACTCTATGGAGGCGCTGTGTATGGCAGCACTCTATGCAGGCGCTGTGTATAGCTGCACTCTATGCAGGCGCTGTGTATGGCAGCATTCTATGCAGGTACTGTGTATGGCGCCACTCTATGCAGGCACTGTGTATGGCAGCACTCTATGCAGGCACTGTGTATGGCAGCACTCTATGCAGGTGCTGTGTATGGCAGCACTCTATGCAGACGCTGTGTATGGCAGCACTCTATGCAGACACTGTGTATGGCAGCACTCTATGCAGGGGCTGTGTATGGCAGCACTCTATGCAGGGGCTGTGTATGGCAGCACTCTATGCAGGTGCTGTGTATGGCAGCACTTTATGCAGGTGCTGTGTATGGCAGCACTCTATGCAGGCGCTGTGTATGGCAGCACTATGCAGGCGCTGTGTATGGCAGCACTCTATGCAGGTGCTGTGTATGGCAGCACTCTATGCAGGCGCTGTGTATGGCGGCACTCTATGCAGGCGCTGTGTATGGCAGCACTCTATACATGCACTGTGTATGGCAGCACTCTATGCAGACGCTGTGTATGACAGCACTCTATGCAGGTACTGTGTATGGCAGCACTCTATGCAGACTCTGTTTATGGCGCCACTCTATGCAGGTACTGTGTATGCAGCACTCTATGCAGGCCCGGTGTATGGCAGAACTCTATGCAGGGGCTGTGTATGGCAGCACTCTATGCAGGCGCTGTGTATGGCAGCACTCTATGCAGGGGCTGTGTATGGCTGCACTCTATGCAGGCGCTGTGTCTGGCAACACTCTATGCAGGCGCTGTGTATGGCAGCACTATGCAGGCTCTGTGTATGGCAGCACTATGCAGGCGCTGTATATGGCAGCACTCTATGCAGGTGCTGTGTATGGCAGCACTCTATGCAGGCGCTGTGTATGGCAGCACTCTATGCAGGCGCTGTGTATGGCAGCACTCTATGCAGGGGCTGTGTATGGCAGCACTCTATGCAGGCGCTGTGTATGGCAGCACTCTATGCAGGGGCTGTGTATGGCTGCACTCTATGCAGGCGCTGTGTCTGGCAACACTCTATGCAGGCGCTGTGTATGGCAGCACTATGCAGGCTCTGTGTATGGCAGCACTATGCAGGCGCTGTATATGGCAGCACTCTATGCAGGTGCTGTGTATGGCAGCACTCTATGCAGGCGCTGTGTATGGCAGCACTCTATGCAGGCGCTGTGTATGGCAGCACTCTATGCAGGGGCTGTGTATGGCAGCACTCTATGCAGGCGCTGTGTATGGCAACACTCTATGCAGGCGCTGTGTATGGCAGCACTCTATGCAGGCGCTGTGTATGGCAGCACTCTATGCAGGGGCTGTGTATGGCAACACTCTATGCAGGCGCTGTGTATGGTAGCACTCTATGCAGACACTGTGTATGGCAGCACTCTATGCAGGCGCTGTGTATGGCAACACTCTATGCAGGTGCTGTGTATGGCAGCACTCTATGCAGGCGCTGTGTATGGCAGCACTATGCAGGCGCTGTGTATGGCAGCACTCTATGCAGGCGCTGTGTATGGCGGCACTCTATGCAGGCGCTGTGTATGGCAGCACTCTATGCAGGGGTTGTGTATGGCAGCACTCTATGCAGGCGCTGTGTATGGCAACACTCTATGCAGGCGCTGTGTATGGCAGCACTATGCAGGCGCTGTGTATGGCAGCACTATGCAGGCGCTGTGTATGGCAGCACTCTATGCAGGTGCTGTGTATGGCAGCACTCTATGCAGGCGCTGTGTATGGCGGCACTCTATGCAGGTGCTGTGTATGGCAGCACTCTATGCAGGCGCTGTGTATGGTAGCACTCTATGCAGGTGCTGTGTATGGCAGCACTCTATGCAGGCGCTGTGTATGGCGGCACTCTATGCAGGTGCTGTGTATGGCAGCACTCTATGCAGGCGCTGTGTATGGTAGCACTCTATGCAGGCACTGTGTATGGCAGCACTTTATGCAGGCACTGTGTATGGCAGCACTCTATGCAGGCGCTGTGTATGGCAGCACTCTATGCAGGCACTGTGTATGGCAGCACTCTATGCAGGCGCTGTGTATCGCAGCACTCTATGCAGGCGCTGTGTATGACAGCACTCTATGCAGGCACTGTGTGTGGCAGCACTCTATGCAGGCACTGTGTATGGCAGCACTCTATGCAGGCACTGTGTAAGGCAGCAATCTATGCAGGCACTGTGTATGGCGGCACTCTATGCAGGCACTGTGTATGGCGGCACTCTATGCAGGTGCTGTGTGTGTGGGATGATATACTCTGACATGCTTCCTCTGATTTAGTTGATGCAATAATTACAACAGTTGAATATCATTTGAAGACAACTTTTATTTTACTATTCAGACTTTCCCAGAGACAGAAAAATATCATCTTGAAGTTGTCCTGATCGTGTCTTCTCTTTGTAGGAGTCATTCTCACTGCCATATGCTGAGGCCTCCGCACTATGACCCACCACTAATTCCCAGCTATAAAAAATGCAGAGAAATAATCAATACAAATAAGGATCATTTTTTGACTCCCAACTATAAATATTTGAATATAAATTTGTACTTTACCCATAATATAGTTGGTTCTGCGAAAAATACAAATAGATGAATGCTTGTTCAAGTCCAAGAGTGGGACAATAAAAAATGTAAAAGAAGTCCAAAAAAAGATAAAACCCTAAAGCACATTACAATTTCTCTAACTGCCTCATATATTATAAAACTCTCTGACCTCTGTTAGGGGTTGGCTAGGGGCATAGGGAGGATATACAGGACAGTGAGACATAAAATAAGCTGCCCAAAACTGTCACCTGCCTACTTGCCTCACATATCTCAGGGTGATATGGGACAACCATGAAGATGGTCCATCCCTAAGCAACAGTGCAAACACAAAGCAAGACTCACAAGCAAATAACACAGAAAGCGAGGTCACAACAGAGATGGCAGATACAGCACAGAATCCAGTAGGAGAAAGGAAGGTGAATATACGTAAGCCGATGTCAGTAACACAGACAGCAGAAGAATCCGGGGCGCACAACAACAGAGATGAGTGTGAAAATATAACCAGAAGGGTGTAATGGAACTGGGCAGGTGTATAAGGTAGTTCCTGGAAAACGCCTGCCCCAGCAGAGTGGATGAGCCCCCCATAACTCTATGTCCCTGTCCATGACACTTTGCTGGACAGGACTGAGCTGCAGAGAGCTGGGTCTGGCTCAATCAATCCAATTACAGCAGGAACCTTCGCCACAGTTCACACACAGAAAACACAAACATAAGCTGCACTCCGCAGACTGAGGAAGATCAGGGCACGGATGTTACAATCACCACAGAAACCGCAAGTATAAGGTATCATTACATCCTTCACAACCCTTAAAGGACATCTATCACCAGATCAAGGCTTGTACACCAGGCACACTGACATACTGGTGTGCGCCCCCTCTGGTAGGATCTGCTTTTCTTTTAGCTTCTTATGCCTTTTTTTTTACAAAAAAAAAGTATTTTAAAATTATGCAAATAAGCCGGAGGGGCTCCAGGCGCCATAGGAGTTAATGTGGAAAAGGGAACATCGCACACGTCCGTAATCTTTCTGCTTTTCTTTTAATTCCATTGATTATATACAAGTGCTTTATATACATCTCCAGTCTCCACCGTTAGGTTTATCTATTGGAATATAAGGAAAACAGATCACATTAGCGATTTGTTGCTGCAAAGTTTTGGTCTATCCGACCTTTGTCAAGCAAGATCTGAAACTGAAGACATAAAAAGTGGAGTAAAGTATAAAATATGATCCATGGTTTACTAAACATGTGTATAAAATATAGATTGTGGGACAATCACCGCCTCACCAGACCCGGAAGATCAGATAACTATGGTAACTCCATAGGAGTTAATGGAGCCTGGAGCCCCGCAGGCTCATTTGCATAATTTAAAGCCCCTTTTTCTTAAAAACCAGGGCATAAAAAGCAAAAACAAGAGCAGATCCTGCCAGAGGGGGCGCACACCAGTATGTCAGTGTGTTTGGTTTACAATCCTTCATCTCATGATAGATGTCCTTTAAATTAAAATGAAATCCAAACTGAACCCGTATGGCGATCTCTGCAAAGAAAATAAATAAAAAACAAAATAAAATAAAGAATTTGGATTTTTTTTGCTAATCCAACCAGAAAAAAAAGAATAATTAAAGTGATCAAAAAGTCACATTTACCCCATCATGGTAGCAACTCAGTATACGTGGATATCACTGTCATGGTATTGAGCCCTAAAACACAAGTAACATGACAGCTCTGCTATACGGTGCATAAAACTAACTAAAAGTTAAAAATCAATGACAGAATAGATTTCTTTCGCGCCCCTCAAAAAAAAATAAATAAATAAAAATCAATCAACGAGGTATTTTGACCAGATATGCAGAGTTTCTGTGGTCTTTGAGGGGTCTACTTTTCAAGAGTGGGGTCACTGGTTGGAGGTTTTTACTGTCCTAGTATCTTAGGGGCTCAGTAAATGCCACAGAAATGTTTTCCAGCGGAATCGCCCTCCAAAGGCAAATAGACGTTCCTTCCCTTCCGAGCCCCCGGCGCACTACAGCAGTTACAGACCACGTGTGAGGAATTACTGCATTCTAGAGAATTTGGGAAGCTATGGGGAGCTTTTTCTTCTTTAACACTCTCAAAAAAAAAATTGAGAGCAAAGCAAGGTTAGAATTTGGAAAAAAAGCATAAAACAGTGACGACGATGTTCTCTCTGATTGACCTCATCATTTTTGTCTCTGGCGCAGTAATGGGGGTCAGGAGAGCAGCGCTGAAGTGATAAGGGGGGGGGGGGGCAGAGAGCTTGAGCAGTGATGATTATATTTTTACTTCTTGTCTCTGCTTTGGGCCCAAAACTGATTTGTATTATAACCTAGAAAACCCCTTTAAATAATAACACTGTGCAAAAATCTGATGAAATTACAGCAGGTAGATCTGGGGTTCACTTACCTTTATCACATACGAAATACGGGAGGCATTCATGATTATCAGCAGCTAAGTGCGTCACGTTACATTTACATCCAGTCAGACAGGTAAAGGGACAATTGAGATCATTTGGACAGGAGGTCTTACATTTTAGACAAGTTTCCGTTATTTGCTGTTGAGAACAAACAACTGTGCCTAAGAGAGAACAATAAGATGCTGTTACAGACGTCATGTGCAACCTAATACTAAATA
Source organism: Engystomops pustulosus (assembly GCF_040894005.1). Classification (NCBI taxonomy): domain Eukaryota; kingdom Metazoa; phylum Chordata; class Amphibia; order Anura; family Leptodactylidae; genus Engystomops; species Engystomops pustulosus. Next base: position 19,153,816 of record NC_092416.1, read on the forward strand.
TCAACCAATCCATACACAAATAATTACATAAGCCACAACATAAGGTGTTTTACAGGTTTTTCTTAAAAACATTTTTAAAATGTATTAAATTAGTGTCATCACATTAATATCATACACAGGATCAGCAAAGAAATGAATAACATCATTACATCACTACTGACAATAGATGATGTCACAGCTTATCTCCTCCCCCTCCCTGTACAATGACCTCTATATAGATAACACTGACCCATCATTACATCACTACTGACAATAGATGATGTCACAGCTTATCTCCTCCCCCTCCCTGTAGAATGACCTCTATATAGATAACACTGACCCATCATTACATCACTACTGACAATAGATGATGTCACAGCTTATCTCCTCCCCCTCCCTGTACAATGACCTCTATATAGATAACACTGACCCATCATTACATCACTACTGACAATAGATGATGTCACAGCTTATCTCCTCCCCCTCCCTGTACAATGACCTCTCTATAGATAACACTGACCCATCATTACATCACTACTGACAATAGATGATGTCACAGCTTATCTCCTCCCCCTCCCTGTACAATGATCTCTATATAGATAACACTGACCCATCATTACATCACTACTGACAATAGATGATGTCACAGCTTATCTCCTCCCCCTTCCTGTACAATGACCTCTATATAGATAAAACTGAACCATCATTACATTACTACTGACAATAGATGATGTCACAGCTTATCTCCTCCTCCTCCCTGTACAATGACCTCTATATAGATAACACTGACCTATCATTACATCACTACTGACAATAGATGATGTCACAGCTTATTTCCTCCCCCTCCCTGTACAATGACCTCTATATAGATAATACTGACCCATCATTACATCACTACTGACAATAGATGATGTCACAGCTTATCTCCTCCCCCTCCTGTACAATGACCTCTATATAGGTAACACTGACCCATCATTACATCACTACTGACAATAGATGATGTCACAGCTTATCTCCTCCTCCTCCCTGTACAATGACCTCTATATAGATAATACTGACCCATCATTACATCACTACTGGCAATAGATGATGTCACAGATTATCTCCTCCCCCTCCCTGTACAATGACCTCTATATAGATAACACTGACCCATCATTACATCACTACTGACAATAGATGATGTCACAGCTTATCTCCTCCCCCTCCCTGTACAATGACCTCTATATAGATAACGCTGACCCATCATTACATCACTACTGACAATAGATGATGTCACAGCTTATCTCCTCCTCCCTGTACAATGATCTCTATATAGATAACACTGACCCATCATTACATCACTACTGACAATAGATGATGTCACAGCTTATCTCCTCCCCCTCCCTGTACAATGACCTCTATATAGATAACACTGATCCATCATTACATCACTACTGACAATAGATGATGTCACCGCTTATCTCCTCCTCCCTGTACAATGACCTCTATATAGATAACACTGACCCATCATTACATCACTACTGACAATAGATGATGTCACAGCTCATCTCCTCCCCTCCTGTACAATGACCTCTATATAGATAACACTGACCCATCATTGCATCACTACTGAAAATATATGATGTCACAGCTTAACTCCTCCCCCTCCTGTACAATGACCTCTATATAGATAGCACTGACCCATCATTACATCACTACTGACAATAGATGATGTCACAGCTTATCTCCTCCTCCTCCCTGTACAATGACCTCTATATAGATAATACTGACTTATCATTACATCACTACTGACAATAGATGATGTCACAGCTTATCTCCTCCCCCTCCCTGTACAATGACCTCTATGTAGATAACACTGACCCATCATTACATCACTACTGACAATAGATGATGTCACAGCTTATCTCCTCCCCCTCCCTGTACAATGACCTCTATTTAGATAACACTGACCCATCATTACATCACTACTGACAATAGATGATGTCACAGCTTATCCCCTCCTCCTTCCTGTACAATGTCCTCTATATAGATAACACTGACCCATCATTACATCACTACTGACAATAGATGATGTCACAGCTTATCTCCTCTCCCTCCCTGTACAATGACCTCTATATAGATAACACTGATCCATCATTACATCACTACTGACAATAGATGATGTCACCGCTTATCTCCTCCTCCCTGTACAATGACCTCTATATAGATAACACTGACCCATCATTACATCACTACTGACAATAGATGATGTCACAGCTCATCTCCTCCCCTCCTGTACAATGACCTCTATATAGATAACACTGACCCATCATTGCATCACTACTGAAAATATATGATGTCACAGCTTAACTCCTCCCCCTCCTGTACAATGACCTCTATATAGATAGCACTGACCCATCATTACATCACTACTGACAATAGATGATGTCACAGCTTATCTCCTCCTCCTCCCTGTACAATGACCTCTATATAGATAATACTGACCCATCATTACATCACTACTGACAATAGATGATGTCACAGCTTATCTCCTCCCCCTCCCTGTACAATGACCTCTATATAGATAACACTGACCCATCATTACATCACTACTGACAATAGATGATGTCACAGCTTATCTCCTCCCCCTCCCTGTACAATGACCTCTATTTAGATAACACTGACCCATCATTACATCACTACTGACAATAGATGATGTCACAGCTTATCCCCTCCTCCTCCCTGTACAATGTCCTCTATATAGATAACACTGACCCATCATTACATCACTACTGACAATAGATGATGTCACAGCTTATCTCCTCCCCCTCCCTGTACAATGACCTCTATATAGATAACACTGACCCATCATTACATCACTACTGACAACAGATGATGTCACAGCTTATCTCCTTCCCCTCCCTGTACAATGACCTCTATATACATAACACTGACCCATAATTACATTACTACTGACAATAGATGATGTCACAGCTTATCTCCTCCCCCTCCCTGTGCAATGACCTCTATACAGATAAAACTGACCCATAGTACTAGTAGTACTGTGCTGTGCCCTTATTTACAGGATAGGAACATCAGTACTGTTTTGTGCCCTTATATACAGGATAGGAGTAGTAGTACTCTGCTGTTTCCTTATATACAGGATAGGAGTAGTAGTACTGTGCCATACCCAAATAAACATAATAGGAGTAGTAGAAATTTTCTGTGTCCTTATATACAGGATAGGAGTAGTAGTACTGTGCTGTGCCCATTTATACAGGATAGGAGAAGTAGTACTGTGCTGTGCCCATATATACAGGATAGGAGAAGTAGTACTGTGCCATGTCAATGTATTCACAAAAGGAGTAGTCGCACTATGTTGTGTCCTAATATACAGGATAGGAGTAGTAGTACTGTGCTGTGCCCATATATACAGGATTTGCAGAGTAAGACTGGTAGATGTGTGATGTGTCTATGCAGTAATAAGGGATAGGAGGAGACACACACAGAACACATGTATGGAAGAGATTATATTATATTTGTGCTCCACTCTCCCTGCTGACCCTTTACAACAGCTTATGGTAAGAGAAAAGCTTTATATCTGAGAGATCTAGAAATCCCTTAGAAAGCAGAACAGTCTCATAAATAATATAGAAATAACTTCCATTGGCTTTATATTAAATCTTACCAACACCAGGAATATCTGTAGCAAGAGACTCAGAGATGAGCAAAGAGATAACTAAGGGGAAAAAAGGATAATGATGGATTAATTGTTTTCTAAAAAAAACCCCTGAACTTACATTTTATAATAAATCTGATAGAATTATTAGTGGGGGGTAATTAGTGAAACAGTAAATATTAAGTTATTATTGGTTATTATAATACAGATTTGTGCATAAAGAATCTTTTTTATACCTGAAAAAAGTATCAGACGCATCTTCATTGTCGCCATCGTTGTCAGATACAATTTTGCTGGAGGAATATAGAAAAGATTTGTTATTAGTAATAATAATTAGCTGTGACATAAAATACACAAGTGACATAGAAAGACAATTTACCTCTGAGAGAAGAGTCAGCGAGAGATGAGGATCCGCACTCTACCTGTCAGTGATGACTCTCCAGGAGATGATGGATATCTGAGCGCACGCTGTAGACTTTATACCTCCCGCTGTGTCATGGGGAACCAATAAGAAGCTTTTTACAGAACTTTGGAAACTTTTCCAGGATGGAAAATTTCTTCTTCATATATTATTTTTTTATGACTGTCTCATGGATGGAGGCCAATCTAAGACTTGGGAAGCTGAGGAACACAGGCTCACGTGGGTACAATCGCTCACATCAGTCAGACAATGGGGCACATTTACTTACGTTCCCACAAGTGTTCGCTGAAAGTGCCTTGTCCGACAAGAATGCACATCTGCCGTGATTCACTAAGATCGCGCACCTGATATCCTGCATGTGTCCCTTCCCTGCTCAGGTCCCCGGAGTTCACCATCTTTTAAGTGGTGCATGTAAGTGCTTGGGCTTGCAACACAATTTGAAAGTTAAATTCCGCGCTCAGTCCGAATCAGAGGGATGCCATCAGCTGCACCAAGATCCGATCACGTGCAACACAATCCCAGCACAGACCCCTGTTAAATACATAGGCAAGCCGTGTAATTCCGCAAAACGGTGGCTCCATTATGAACCCCAATAATTAAATAGAGTCTATGAGCAAACTAAAATGATACACATATGAAGCCAAGAGGATATTATAGTTGTGGGGGCAGCGACACAGTCTACAATCATGAGCTGTGAGGGTCCCAAAAGTGCAGAAAAGACCAAATATAGGTTGGCTAAATCACCAGAGAACCTTCAAAATGACTTGAAAGGTTACATTATATGACTGGTTAGAATCTACTAAAAGAAGTCGAAGGACCTTGTATCAGCAGGTCCTGGGTACAGATCACTTAGTTATGTCCATTCTCATCTCATATCAGAATTATATGTTTTCAGGGGATCATAAAATATAAAACATTTTTTAAAAATAAAGAAAATGTCAATATTCTATATCCTATGGATTCAGTATTAGGAAATACTTTGCATGGCTGACGTCCTAGTGACCTGATTGGAGAATATAAGATATTGACATAAATCTATATATCATAAATCAGGAGGTTTATGGGAAACTGTTTCCACTTTCGAAAAAGTTTTCATTTAGACCACCAGGTATCAGGACTTACATTTAGGCACCAGAAGCCCCTGGTGGACATATCTTAGTGTACATTTTATAAAGCCATGTGAAGGGTCAGAAATGGGTAAATTGCTTGTTGATACATATAAAAAATAATGATAAAAAAAATCTTCTTCTGTACAATTCTGAATTTCCTGGTAATTTGTGGTTCTGAGACCGGGAGGTTATAGAAACTGTCACTGAGGTCCTGGAGCCGAGACACAAGACTGGAAATGAAGCTCTCCCCCTGGAGCCGGTAGTCGTGCCTCTAGACTCCCAGTAAGGCCGTAGTCTGGCAGGTGATCACTCGGAACTTCAGCTGTGGTTCTCCAATGGGAGGAACGTATTCAGTGTTGATGCTGCCCTAGGCACTCCCATTACTTACGCCCCTATTGGTTCTGTCGAGCTGACGCCTCTGCCCATTACCCCCTGCTTCAGGCTGCATTTGCACATGTCACATGTCTCTTATCTCCTCTTACCGCATGCTGCTGTGTATGGTGGAGAGCCCTAGAGCTGCTCCTGGAAGGACAATCCACACTCTGCTGTGTAACCAGTCATCAAACAGCCTTTCTACACTCCTGTGCTCTCTTATGTATCTCCTGCACCTCTCTCATCTCACACCTAGTGCTCTGTTCTGTGGATCTCAGCTCTTCTATATCAGTGTCCTGACGACTCTGATTAAGAAGAGGTGAATATTTCTCTGTATGTGAGACCTGTTCCTGTTCCACCAACACCCCCATTGGGCTGGGAGGGGCTTGATCGTGTCCCAGGACACATTTTTTTTAATTCTCTAAAATAAATAAACGCTTCCCTGCTTCCCCCCTCAGCCGGCCGCCCTAGGCACTGTGTCCAAAATGCCTATCCATAAATATGGCTCTGCATCCGGGCCGAGTCAGGGTTCCAGGATGGCGGTCAGTTGTATCTGAGAATGTTCTGACCCAAAACTAATTTTTGAGAATTTTTGTACATCTGTAATTGTGAAGCATCTGTGACCATCTTCTAAAATTAGGTACAAATCCAAAACTCTCCAGTAATCCCTAGAATAACCTAAACTACAAGAAATCAAACAATTTTCTATCAACAATTAAATAATTAGGCTAGGCCAGTGATGGGGAACCTTTTAGAGACCGAGTGCCCAAACTACAACCAAAATCCACTTATTTAAAATGAAGTGCCAACATAGCATTTCTAGCAGTAACTTATTGCTAACTGTTCTACAACAACATTCAATTGTATTGGCTCTCTTAAGGCCACCAATAGAGTTGAAAGAAAGTGGGCAAATTTAGAATTTTCTCTCCAGGAAGAATGGTGGGTCCAGCAGGAGAACCTCCAAAGACAATGCAGTTCTGTCCAATGACCACCTAAATTTTTCGGCAGTTCAAGGTGCCAATGAAATGTCGCTTTAAAATAGCTCTGAGGACAGTATCTTTTAAGTTGCTTGGGATTGCAGGAACATTTGGTGGATTTGGTCCTGTTTGGTGAAGGTGGGATAATGGCCTGAGTGCCCACAGAAAGGGCTCTGAGTGCCACCTCTGGCACCCGTGCCATAGGTTCGCCACCACTGGGCTAGGCTATTATTTTTATGAAGCTGTATTTGTCATATATTTATTTTTTGTTCCCTCCCCGGCCATCTGCAAGACTGGAAATGTGTCATACAGTATTGTATAGTGTTTGGATACCCACAAAATATTCCTCAACCCCAAGTTTTTTTTATTACTCAGTGATTATTTAGTGATTTTGTAGTGATCACCTTATGCTTTTTTTTATCCCTCCATAACTTAATGCTACATCAACTTAAATTTAAATCCCAGCTGTTATTAGAGAATATTTTAATATTGTGTCTGTGTATGGGATGGGGGGGGGGAAGTGTTGTGAAAATGAGAGATCTGTATACGTGCGTATATAATGAAATTCTATGGAGGCTGACTATCTGCTTCCATCTAATTTTCCTGTATTTGTGTATATAGCTCTAGGCAGTGAGTCTTAACCCCTTCACCATCAGATTGGTATTTGAAAATAATGCTCAAAGCATAAAATAGCCTGGAAGAGCTGACTTGGCATTCAAACAGTTAATGCCCACAATCGGTATCAGCACCAATCATGGGCATTACTGTGGGTCATTGGAGCCAAACCTGAAAAATGGAATTTACTGAAGTGGCAAAGTTCGGTGTGAACCCAATTTTACCGTCCGGGTCCGCTCCTTGCTCCTATAGAGAAGATCATCAATGTCCTGACAGAGATTAGACACTGTGTTACCCCTGTCCCTTACTGTAACAGAGAGATGAAATGCTAAGCTCCATCACAAAACATCCCAACAACTGCAGTGTTTATAGACCCCAGACATCACCTAAGTCACTGACTCCTACTGGGCCTCTTCACAGCCTAAAGAGCATTAAGCCTAAAAATATGTTCTGTAAAACAGATTGGTTTATATCATCATAATAGATAAGGTTAGAAAAAGCCACAGGTTCATCAAGGTCCAACCTATAAGACTAACTAAATGTATTTTTCCCATCACAAGACAGGAAAGTAGTCAAAACAAAAGCCAAAGGTCGTGACACCAGGAAAACAATGATCAGAGTTACAAGCAAGAAGACGACACCTCTATAGTCAGCATCCTACAAAGGATGGGCAGGATTGTCTTGTGATCTCAGAGCCCTATTACTATTGGATGGAGCAGCAGGACACATGTGCAACATTTTGCTCCAACAATGTATGACAATGGGTCTCCATTTGTTCACATAAATGTTAGTGCTCCTGTATTTGAAATGATCTTCATTTGACCCAAACTACTTTCTCGTAGAGCAACATGGTACACGTTGTTCTTTCCTGTCCCAGGAACAGATGGTGAACTGGCACCGGACCCGCGGGTAAACAGCACCTGCAGAAGAGTCCACAGACATGAGACGGAGATGGAGGCCAAGTCTTTCTGAGTAATTATATAGCAAATAAGAAGCACCTGGGAAGTAAGACAGTAACGTCTCAGAAGACACGTGGCATATACACTGGTATTATTCCAAATGTAAAACCAAATCTATCCATCTGTCTCTCTATCTAGATAATGATAGCAAAATCATCAGTGGTCTCCAAGGTTTATCTGTGTCCTCAAGTGGCACCACAACTGTAGGGAGTCTCACCCTAATCTGCATCCGTTTCTGTATGAATCCATGTAAACAAACTTGTGTCCGAAACCAGTGCAATCTCCTTAACAGTATCTATAATAATTTAGCCTGGGGAACATTATAAGAGGACTTCAGCTGTTCAAAGGAACATGGGTTCAAGGTAAGATAGAACATAACTACCCAAGGGCAACCCTGGACCAAAACTTGGGTACGTTATAGAGTTCAGGCTGACTCAAATTATTCCAAAAAGAGGTTTCATTGATCAACAATGTGAATTTGTACAATACTTTAGCTCATCGCCAAACAGAAGTAGCCAGTTTATGAATTGGAAGTAGACAAACAGGAAAAATATGGCGGGATACAAGAACATGCCAGAGATTTGCAACATTTAGGTGAAGACTCAGAGGATGTTTATAAATTTGGTAGTTGGTTAGAGAGAAGCCATAGCCTCATGTATTAAAGGAAATCTACTATTTGTTTCTATGCATTGTGAACCAAACATACCCTGAGAATGCTGTAGCTAAACTGATGCTGAAACATATCTTGTTTAATCCCTGAACGTGTTCTGCAACACCTGAAGTGGTTTTGCATTCTCCACCCCATTTGGACAGAAAAAAATTTAGATATTCTTCCTAACTTAACATGATAAAACTGAAATATAACATGGTCTTAAGTATTCAGACCCTTTGCTGTGACACTCAGATTTAACTCACTTGCTGCCCATTTCCATGGTTCTACTTGATGGTTTAACTCCTTCGTAGGAGTCCAGTTGTGTTTAATCAACTGATTGGCCTTAAGTAGGAAAGGCCACACATGTGTCTATATATGACCTCACAACTCACAGTGCATGTCAGAGCACATGACAATCATGAGGTCTAAGGAACTGCCCAAGGAGCTGAGAGACAGAATTGTGGCATGGCACAGATCTGGCCAAGGTTACAAAATAATTTCTGCAGCAAAGAAGTATCCTAAGAGCACAGTGGCCTCCATAATCTTTAAATAAAATTACGTTTGGGAGGATCACAACTCTTATTGGCTTGGTCATCCAGCCAAACAATGCTACTGTGGAAGAAGAGCCTTGGTGAAAAAGATAAAGGAGAATCCCAACACCACTGTTGCTGAACACCAGAGATGCAGATGGGAGATGGGAAAAAGTTCCACAAGTCACCTATCACTGCAGCCTCCACTATTCGGGCCTTTATAGCAGAGTCTGCTGACAGAGCCCTCTACTCAGTGCAAGACAAAAACAACCTGCATACAGTGTGCAAATAAACTCATGAAGGATCCCAGACTATGAGAAATAAGATTCACTTGTCTGATGAGACAAAGATTGAACTTTTGGCAGCATCATGCTATGGGGTGTTTTTCAGCTACACAGACAGGATGACTAGCTGCAATTGAGGGAAAGAGGAATTTGGCCAAGTACAGAGATATACTGGATGAAAACTTTTCCAGATGCTCTGGATCTCAGACTGGGCTGAACCTTCAACAAGACAATGACCCTAATCACACAGCTAAAATAACAGGTCGGTGGCTTCAGAACATCTCTGTGACCATTCCTGACTGGCCCAGCCAGAGCCCTTAACCAAACCCAATTGAGGCTCTCTGTAGAGACTTGAAAGTGGCTTCCACCTGGATTCACCATCCAACCAGAGGGAACTGGAGAGGATCAGCTTGGAAGAGGCAGAAAATCCCCAAATCGAGGTGTGAAAAACTTTTCCAAGAAGACTTATGGCCGTACTAGCCCAAAAGCTTCTTCTGCTCAGTACTGAGCAAAGGGTCTGAATACTTATGACCAGGGTCTGAATACTTATGACTAGGGGCTGAATACTTATCACCAGTATTCCCTGGAGTGTCTGCTCTCTTGATTTGTGGATGTCCTGCAGTAATGTCCAATCTCCAATAACGTTAATAATATGGTAAATCTCGGTTTATTTCCTTCTCCCCTGTCTTAGCTCCCTGGTAAAGGATTTGCTGGTCACCTGATGCCACAGGACACCAGATTGTCGGTTGCACATGACTGGTAGGAGGAGACTCTTTCGACTTTCGGGCATCTACAAGTTCCCTGTAATCTAAGAAACTGGAGAAGTAGAAAAGTTTGGTCTCCATTTGTTCCCATAAATGTTAATGCTCCTGTATTTGAAATGATCTCCATTTGACCCAAACTACTTTCTCGTAGAGCAACATGGTACACGTTGTTCTTTCCTGTCCCAGGAACAGATGGTGAACTGGCACCGGACCCGCGGGTAAACAGCACCTGCAGAAGAGTCCACAGACATGAGACGGAGATGGAGGCCAAGTCTTTCTGAGTAATTATATAGCAAATAAGAAGCACCTGGGAAGTAAGACAGTAACGTCTCAGAAGACACGTGGCATATACACTGGTATTATTCCAAATGTAAAACCGAGACCGAGCAATAAACCAAATCTATCCATCTGTCTCTCTATCTAGATAATGTTAGCAAAAGCATCAGTGGTCTCCAAGGTTTATCTGTGTCCTCAAGTGGCACCACAACTGTAGGGAGTCTCACCCTAATCTGCATCCGTTTCTGTATAAATCCATGTAAACAAACTTGCGTCCGAAACCAGTGCAATCTCCTTAACAGTATCTATAATAATTTAGCCTGGGGAACATTATAAGAGGACTTCAGCTGTTCAAAGGAACATGGATTCAAGGTTAGATAGAACATAACTACCCAAGGGCAACCCTGGACCAAAACTTGGGTACGTTATAGAGTTCAGGCTGACTCAAATTATTCCAAAAAGAGGTTTCATTGATCGACAATGTGAATTTGTACAATACTTTAGCTCATCGCCATAGAGAAGTAGCCAGTTTGTGAATTGGAAATAGACAAACAGGAAAAATATGGCGGGATACAAGAACATGCCGGAGATTTGCAACATTTAGGTGAAGACTCAGAGGATGTTTATAAATTTGGTAGTTGGTTAGAGAGAAGCCATAGCCTCATGTATTAAAGGAAATCTACTATTTGTTTCTATGCATTGTGAACCAAACATACCCTGAGAATGCTGTAGCTAAACTGATGCTGAAACATATCTTGTTTAATCCCTGAACGGGATCTGCAACACCTGAAGTGGTTTTGCATTCTCCACCCCATTTGGACAGAAAAAAAATTATATTATTTTACTAACTTAACATGACAAAACTGAAATATAACATGGTCTTAAGTATTCAGACCCTTTGCTGTGACACTCAGATTTAACTCACATGCTGCAATTTCCATCTGATTCTCCTTGATCGTTTAACTCCTTCGTAGGAGTCCAGTTGTGTTTAATCAACTGATTGGCCTTAAGTAGGAAAGGCCACACATGTGTCTATATATGACCTCACAACTCACAGTGCATGTCAGAGCACATGACAATCATGAGGTCTAAGGAACTGCCCAAGGAGCTGAGAGACAGAGTTGTGGCGTGGTACGGATCTGGCCAAGGTTACAAAATAATTTCTGCAGCAAAGAAGTATCCTAAGAGCACAGTGGCCTCCATAATCTTTAAATAAAATTAGGTTTGGGAGGATCACAACTCTTATTGGCTTGGTCATCCAGCCAAACAATGCTATTGTGGAAGAAGAGCCTTGGTGAAAAAGATAAAGGAGAATCCCAACACCACTGTTGCTGAACACCAGAGATGCAGATGGGAGATGGGAAAAAGTTCCACAAGTCACCTATCACTGCAGCCTCCACTATTCGGGCCTTTATAGCAGAGTCTGCTGACAGAGCCCTCCACTCAGTGCAAGACAAAAACAACCTGCATACAGTGTGCAAATAAACTCATGAAGGATCCCAGACTATGAGAAATAAGATTCACTTGTCTGATGAGACAAAGATTGAACTTTTGGCAGCATCATGCTATGGGGTGTTTTTCAGCTACACAGACAGGATGACTAGCTGCAATTGAGGGAAAGAGGAATTTGGCCAAGTACAGAGATATACTGGATGAAAACCTTTTCCAGATGATCTGGACCTCAGACTGGGCCGAACCTTCAACAAGACAATGACCCTAATCACACAGCTAAAATAACAGGTCGGTGGCTTCAGAACATCTCTGTGACCATTCCTGACTGGCCCAGCCAGAGCCCTAAACCAAACCCAATTGAGGCTCTCTGTAGAGACTTGAAAATGGCTTCCACCAGTATTCACCATCCAACCAGAGGGAACTGGAGAGGATCAGCTTGGAAGAGGCAGAAAATCCCCAAATCGAGGTGTGAAAAACTTTACCAAGAAGACTTATGGCCGTACTAGCCCAAAAGCTTCTTCTGCTCAGTACTGAGCAAAGGGTCTGAATACTTATGACTAGGGGCTGAATACTTATCACCAGTATTCCCTGGAGTGTCTGCTCTCTTGATTTGTGGATGTCCTGCAGTAATGTCCAATCTCCAATGACGTTAATAATATGGTAAATCTCGGTTTATTTCCTTCTCCCCTGTCTTAGTTCCCTGGTAAAGGATTTGCTGGTCACCTGATGCCACAGGACACCATATTGTCGGTTGCACATGACTGGTAGAAGGAGACTCTTTCCACTTTCGGGCATCTACAAGTTCACTGTAATCTAAGAAACTGGAGAAGTAGAAAAGTTTGGTCTCCATTTGTTCCCATAAATGTTAATGCTCCTGTATTTGAAATGATCTTCATTTGACCCAAACTACTTTCTCGTAGAGCAACATGATACACGTTGTTCTTTCCTGTCCCAGGAACAGATGGTGAACTGGCACCGGACCCGCGGGTAAACAGCACCTGCAGAAGAGTCCACAGACATGAGACGGAGATGGCGGCCAAGTCTTTCTGAGTAATTATATAGCAAATAAGAAGCTACTGGGAAGTAAGACAGTAACGTCTCAGAAGACACGTGGCATATACACTGGTATTATTCCAAATGTAAAACCGAGACCGAGCAATAAACCAAATCTATCCATCTGTCTCTCTATCTAGATAATGATAGCAAAATCATCAGTGGTCTCCAAGGTTTATCTGTGTCCTCAAGTGGCACCACAACTGTAGGGAGTCTCACCCTAATCTGCATCCGTTTCTGTATAAATCCATGTAAACAAACTTGTGTCCGAAACCAGTGCAATCTCCTTAACAGTATCTATAAAAATTTAGCCTGTGGAACATTATAAGAGGACTTCAGCTGTTCAAAGGAACATGGGTTCAAGGTTAGATAGAACATAACTACCCAAGGGCAACCCTGGACCAAAACTTGGGTACTTTATAGAGTTCAGGCTGACTCAAATTATTCCAAAAAGAGGTTTCATTGATCGACAATGTGAATTTGTACAATACTTTAGCTCATCGCCATACAGAAGTAGCCAGTTTGTGAATTGGAAGTAGACAAACAGGAAAAATATCGGGGGATACAAGAACAGGCCAGAGATTTGCAACATTTAGGTGAAGAGTCAGACGATGTTTATAAATTTGGTAGTTGGTTAGAGAGAAGCCATAGTCTCATGTATTAAAGGACATCTACTATTTGTTTCTATGCATTGTGAACCAAACATACCCTGAGAATGCTGTAGCTAAACTGATGCTGAAACAAATCTTGTTTAATCCCTGAACGTGTTCTGCAACACCTGAAGTGGTTTTGCATTCTCCACCCCATTTGGACAGAAAAAAATTTAGATATTTTTGCTAACTTAACATGATAAAACTGAAATATAACATGGTCTTAAGTATTCAGACCCTTTGCTGTGACACTCAGATTTAACTCACTTGCTGCCCATTTCCATCTGATTCTCCTTGATGGTTTAACTCCTTCGTAGGAGTCCAGTTGTGTTTAATCAACTGATTGGCCTTAAGTAGGAAAGGCCACACATGTGTCTATATATGACCTCAAAACTCACAGTGCATGTCAGAGCACATGACAATCATGAGGTCTAAGGAACTGCCCAAGGAGCTGAGAGACAGAATTGTGGCAAGGCACAGATCTGGCCAAGGTTACAAAATAATTTCTGCAGCAAAGAAGTATCCTAACAGCACAGTGGCCTCCATAATCTTTAAATAAAATTAGGTTTGGGAGGATCACAACTCTTCCTTGGCTTGGTCATCCAGCCAAACAATGCTACTGTGGAAGAAGAGCCTTGGTGAAAAAGATAAAGGAGAATCCCAACACCACTGTGGCTGAGCACCAGAGATGCAGATGGGAGATGGGAAAAAGTTCCACAAGTCACCTATCACTGCAGCCTCCACTATTCGGGCCTTTATAGCAGAGTCTGCTGACAGAGCCCTCTACTCAGTGCAAGACATATACAACCTGCATACAGTGTGCAAATAAACTCATGAAGGATCCCAGACTATGAGAAATAAGATTCACTTGTCTGATGAGACAAAGATTGAACTTTTGGCAGCATCATGCTATGGGGTGTTTTTCAGCTACACAGACAGGATGACTAGTTGCAATTGAGGGAAAGAGGAATTTGCCCAAGTACAGAGATATACTGGATGAAAACTTTTCCAGATGCTCTGGACCTCAGACTGGGCCGAACCTTCAACAAGACAATGACACTAATCACACAGCTAAAAAAACAGGTCGGTGGCTTCAGAACATCTCTGTGACCATTCCTGACTGGCCCAGCCAGAGCCCTAAACCAAACCCAATTGAGGCTCTCTGTAGAGACTTGAAAATGGCTTCCACCAGTATTCACCATCCAACCAGAGGATACTGGAGAGGATCAGCTTGGAAGAGGCAGAAAATCCCCAAATCGAGGTGTGAAAAACTTTACCAAGAAGACTTATGGCCGTACTAGCCCAAAAGCTTCTTCTGCTCAGTACTGAGCAAAGGGTCTGAATACTTATGACCAGGGTCTGAATACTTATGACTAGGGGCTGAATACTTATCACCAGTATTCCCTGGAGTGTCTGCTCTCTTGATTTGTGGATGTCCTGCAGTAATGTCCAATCTCCAATAACGTTAATAATATGGTAAATCTCGGTTTATTTCCTTCTCCCCTGTCTTAGTTCCCTGGTAAAGGATTTGCTGGTCACCTGATGCCAGAGGACACCATATTGTCGGTTGCACATGACTGATAGGAGGAGACTCTTTCCACTTTCGGGCATCTACAAGTTCACTGTAATCTAAGAAACTGGAGAAGTAGAAAAGTTTGGTCTCCATTTGTTCCCATAAATGTTAATGCTCCTGTATTTGAAATGATCTTCATTTGACCCAAACTACTTTCTCGTAGAGCAACATGGTACACGTTGTTCTTTCCTGTCCCAGGAACAGATGGTGAACTGGCACCGGACCCGCGGGTAAACAGCACCTGCAGAAGAGTCCACAGACATGAGACGGAGATGGCGGCCAAGTCTTTCTGAGTAATTATATAGCAAATAAGAAGCTACTGGGAAGTAAGACAGTAACGTCTCAGAAGACACGTGGCATATACACTGGTATTATTCCAAATGTAAAACCGAGACCGAGCAATAAACCAAATCTATCCATCTGTCTCTCTATCTAGATAATGATAGCAAAATCATCAGTGGTCTCCAAGGTTTATCTGTGTCCTCAAGTGGCACCACAACTGTAGGGAGTCTCACCCTAATCTGCATCCGTTTCTGTATAAATCCATGTAAACAAACTTGTGTCCGAAACCAGTGCAATCTCCTTAACAGTATCTATAAAAATTTAGCCTGTGGAACATTATAAGAGGACTTCAGCTGTTCAAAGGAACATGGGTTCAAGGTTAGATAGAACATAACTACCCAAGGGCAACCCTGGACCAAAACTTGGGTACTTTATAGAGTTCAGGCTGACTCAAATTATTCCAAAAAGAGGTTTCATTGATCGACAATGTGAATTTGTACAATACTTTAGCTCATCGCCATACAGAAGTAGCCAGTTTGTGAATTGGAAGTAGACAAACAGGAAAAATATGGGGGGATACAAGAACAGGCCAGAGATTTGCAACATTTAGGTGAAGAGTCAGACGATGTTTATAAATTTGGTAGTTGGTTAGAGAGAAGCCATAGTCTCATGTATTAAAGGAAATCTACTATTTGTTTCTATGCATTGTGAACCAAACATACCCTGAGAATGCTGTAGCTAAACTGATGCTGAAACATATCTTGTTTAATCCCTGAACGTGTTCTGCAACACCTGAAGTGGTTTTGCATTCTCCACCCCATTTGGACAGAAAAAAATGTAGATATTTTTGCTAACTTAACATGATAAAACTGAAATATAACATGGTCTTAAGTATTCAGACCCTTTGCTGTGACACTCAGATTTAACTCACTTGCTGCCCATTTCCATGGTTCTCCTTGATGGTTTAACTCCTGCGTAGGAGTCCAGTTGTGTTTAATCAACTGATTGGCCTTAAGTAGGAAAGGCCATACATGTGTCTATATATGACCTCACAACTCACAGTGCATGTCAAAGCACATGACAATCATGAGGTCTAAGGAACAGCCCAAGGACCTGGGAGACAGAGTTGTGGCATTGCACAGATCTGGCCAAGGTTACAAAATAATTTTTGCAGCAAAGAAGTATCCTAAGAGCACAGTGGCCTCCATAATCTTTAAATAAAATTAGGTTTGGGAGGATCACAACTCTTTCGTGGCTTGGTCATCCAGCCAAACAATGCTATTGTGGAAGAAGAGCCTTGGTGAAAAAGATAAAGGAGAATCCCAACACCACTGTGGCTGAGCACCAGAGATGCAGATGGGAGATGGGAAAAAGTTCCACAAGTCACCTATCACTGCAGCCTCCACCATTCGGGCCTTTATAGCAGAGTATGCTGACAGAGCCCTCTACTCAGTGCAAGACATATACAACCTGCATACAGTGTGCAAATAAACAAATGAAGGATCCCAGACTATGAGAAATAAGATTCACTTGTCTGATGAGACAAAAATTTAACTTTTGGCAGCATCATGCTATGGTGGGTTTTTAAGCTGCACAGACAGGATGACTAGCTGCAATTGAGGGAAAGAGGAAGTACAGAGATATCCTGGATTAAAACCTTTTCCAGATGCTCTGGACCTCAGGCTGTGCCAAACCTTCAACAAGACAATGACCATAATCACACAGCTAAAATAACAGGTCGGTGGCTTCAGAACATCTCTGTGACCATTCCTGACTGGCCCAGCCAGAGCCCTTAACCAAACCCAATAGATGCTCTCTGTAGAGACTTGAAAATTGCTTCCACCAGTATTCACCATCCAACCAGAGGGAACTGGAGAGGATCAGCTTGGAAGAGGCAGAAAATCCCCAAATCCAGGTGTGAGAAACTTTACCAAGAAGATTTATGGCTGTACTAGCCCAAAAGCTTCTTCTGCTCAGTACTGAGTAAGGGTCTGATTACTTATGACCAGGGGCTGAAAACTTATCACCAGGGGCTGAATACTTATGACCAGGGGCGGAATACTTATCACCGGGGGCTGAATACTTATGACCAGGGGCTGAATACTTATGACCAGGGGCGGAATACTTATCACCGGGGGCTGAATACTTATGACCAGGGGCCGAATACTTATGACCAGGGGCTGAATACTTATCACCAGGGGCTGAATACTTATCACCGGGGGCCGAATACTTATCACCGGGGGCTGAATACTTGTCACCGGGGGCTGAATACTTATCACCGGGGGCTGAATACTTATGACCAGGGGCAGAATACTTATGACCAGGGGCTGAAAACTTATGACCAGGGGCTGAATACTTATCACCAGGGGCTGAATACTTATCACCAGGGGCTGAATACTTATCACCAGGGGCTGAATACTTATGACCATGTGATATTTCTGTTATTCTTGTATAATACTGCTAGATACATTTTCCTGTTTGTAGAAGTGTTGTTGCCCACTTGGCCTCTTCATACAGTGCATGTAGATACTGCCGGCCTGACTGCAACCACTTATTTCTGTTCAAACCCAAGGGACTTGTTATAAATATTGCCTGAAGGGACTGACATTGCTGGGTTGGGTCTGATGCCTCCCTAGATGTTTCCCTTTTAACAAATAATAGATATAGAGAACATAATAAGCCCCTGAAATAAGCTTCTAGTGTTTCTCATACAGTGGTCGGTGAATTGTTTGGGGTATAAAGGGCCAGATGGGATTCTGTCTGTGGGCTGTAACTATTTGAGTCAAAAGGGATTAATTTCAAGCCATGGGGGTGAGTTTGCATTGAGGAATAATTAATAGTAAGGAGAGGAGAGTGGTCCAATACCAACTTGAGTAAATAAACCATGTCAGATATCCATGAATTAGCAGTGGTGTTACCCAAGTCATACTCAATCCTTGATAATGAGTGTCTACTGGCACTGTGACATGTGTAAACTTGATCCATGGGGTGTTGTATGTGCCACAGGTCATGACAGCCCAATTCTCTAATCAATGGAGTTAAAAAGGTCAAGGACATAAAGTCAAGGGGTAGCGGGGCGTTATGATGTCTATCTAGAGCTGGGCCCATAACTGAATTAACGTCTCTTGAGCATAAGATAACAAACCCAAAAAATTTAGCACCTGGTGAATAACTGACTAATTGGAGCACGGTGGGGAATATAGACCTAAAAAGTCCAACTACCGTAGCTTAGACTCAATCCAGGCTGGTACAAAAACAAACAGGCCTTCAGGGTCTCCCATTGTTTGACCATTCTCCAACCTAAGCCCAAACCTCCTTTTGAGTAGGAAGAGTGATATGAGGGGATAGACCATTGAGTTTATTGATGACTAAGGTGAGTTTCCTACAAACATATCACATGTGGATTGTGTGGTCCTATATG
Source organism: Engystomops pustulosus (assembly GCF_040894005.1). Lineage (NCBI taxonomy): Eukaryota > Metazoa > Chordata > Amphibia > Anura > Leptodactylidae > Engystomops > Engystomops pustulosus. The sequence continues at coordinate 19,172,843 of NC_092416.1, forward strand.
AGCTGCAGCCTTTGCAGCTGAACCAGGTGGAGGGGGACGGACTGGGGTCACAAATATGTTTAACTTACTTTAGTATAAGCTCAGCTACTCTAAGAACATAAGGTATAAGGCTCAGAAGCCGCGTGCAAACAGCAGATGTAGCTCAGAGTCACCAGACATGAGACAGAGATGGCGGCCAAGTCATTCCAGTAATTACTAAGCAAATAAGAAGCACCTGGTAAGGATTACAGTAGTGTCTCCAAAGATGCAATCCAGGTAGATTCATATATAGAACCATAAAGACTGAAAACTAAAATAATGCTTGAAAAAGGCTCGTAAGGAGCTGAAACGTCGCTCATGGAATAAAGACACCCCACTTTTTTGAAATTACCTTTTGGAGTGCTGCCTCTTCCTAAACCCTATCTATCTATCTATCTATCTATCTATCTATCTATCTATCTATCTATCTATCTATCTATCTATCTATCTATCTAACTCATACTTAAAACAATGTATTGTTTATTTGGCCACGAACCACATCAAGTTTTCACATTACGTATGAATGTCAGGGACTGACTCAAAGTCAACTTTTGTTCTTCTATCTTTATATTGACCAGAAGTTCAACTTCTGGAATATTTTGGCGCAAGTTTATCAGGGCTTTTGTGCCAGTTTGCTGGTGTACTGAAATAGATACAACTCCTCACATTATTTCCCACTTATACCACTTCCAAAGCTAGGGCAGACGGAGGCTGAGTGAGCCAGAGTGGGGGGGGGGGGTTACTGGTCCGCACCTGTGCAGTGCCTATAGCCTGGTCCCTTCATGCGCAGGCTATGGCACAACTCTACCTGGCACACAAGTGCTTGACCGATGCAGAGCAGCAGTGCCGCCCACCAGGATTTATGAGAACAGTGGATATGGTGGAGACACCTTCATAAGCTGGCGAATTTAGTGCATGATAAATCAGACCCTAAATATTATCAAACAAGGAAAGGAGACAATAATACAACCAATAGTGACTATAAAATCATCTGTTTTTACTATTTCAGTCATAATATATAATTATTACAATGGATCATACATTGTATCAGGACAAACACTAGTTCACTGACAAACAGACTAATTTAGGAACTTCAGATTTGCTTCCTAATCTAGTTGATTGTAGTTCGCCCTCGGTCGCGTGTCAAGGAGGTTATTATTCATTATATACTTGGAGACATCTTTGTTTTGTGGTAACTCAGATCAAGGACTAAAAAAATAGAAGTAAAAAATAAGTACTAAAGATGCCAAGAAAACTTTTGACGCTTTTAAAGGTTATATTGGCCAATAAAAGAGCTGAAGCTTCAGCCACCATGTTCCCTAGATTCCTAGGTTCTCCTAGGTTCCTGCAAATTTCTACTTCCTCTTCCCATCCAACATGCTGGAAACCCCCAATCATTGGTTGTAGCAGCTAGTCATCCCTTACATCGATTGCCCTACCAACAATTATTTATTTTTCCTTGACCAAACCGCTCTGGTCTAGATCCTTGGTTCCCCCCCCCCCATTACTTGATTTATAACAAGACTTCTGCCCGAAGGTGCAAGCTCAACCAAGCACTGACCAAAATGGTGACCCACCTAAGCCAATGATTGGCTGTGTCATTATTTTCCAACATTTTTATGGGTCATGGTTTGCAGAACATATGAAAAGGAAATCCCATTCTTACTAATGAAATGAGCTCTAATGTTTGTATGTTGTGCTTGGCAATCTCTTGCACCCCCATAGAATTGAATGGGAGCAGAGGAGGTCCACATTTGCCAAGTGTCATATAGTGGGTCCATAAGAGGGGGAGGACCAAATGTATGTACATATTTATGACAAACCTATAAATCACAAGCATAGACAGAGATATGAACTCTCTATGATGCAGGTAGTGTGATGACATCTTCTTGCCTCCTGTGTCCTACAACAAAAGCCCAGGGAGAAGATGAAGCCACTGGATCATTTTCACACAGGAGGTAAGTAATGATTCTATGTCCCAGTAGTCAGTCCCTACTAATCAGACTGTTAACCTCTTGTGCTTTGGAAAGATAATAAAATTAAAACCTGGAACAACTCTCTTAAGACAGATGGGATATCTCAGAGGGTTTCTCATAACTATCCCCATCTTTATACCACACAGAGCAGATGCTGCAGAGCACAGCTGGCACATTGGTGGGCACATAACATTCTATGGTTGCATTTCATTGATATGGATACATCTACTCAAAGTTAATTTCTTGAAAGAACAGAAAATCACAAAGATTCACCTTAAATTTTGTGTCCTTAAGGTGTCCTAGAGAATAAAGTGAAGGACAATGTTCTCGTTTGATGCAATCCCCATTATAGAATACAAAATGCTGGTTCTTGCATACACAACCTTGTACACATTTCTTCTTGCATTTGCTTTCAGGAAAGCAGTAGGCATCACATGGAGCACACGGGTGCCATCTGGTGTTTCCAGGACAAGATGGAACTAAAATAAAGATGGTGGGGAAAATATCATCATTATTAAGTCAAGCTCTCTCAACACAGGGCTAATGATTGTTGCATTATAGAGCAGATGCCGTCTACTTTGAACAGTGTTGCTACCAATAGATGTTTTTTCTCCAATTGTAAACTCTTGTGATGTATCTGGTAGGCTCCTAAGACTCTCATTCTAACATCACTATTACATTCTGCAGGAGGCAGGATGTAGTAGTAAAGGAGGATATTAGAGTTTGCTTTAATGTACTTGTGAACACTTATACATGCAGTTCCCGGGTTACGTACAGGATAGGTTCAGTAGGTTTGTTCTTAAGTTGAAATTTGTATGTAAGTCGGAACTGTATATTTTATAATTGGGACAAAAAAAATTTTTTGTGTGGAACTACAGAGACAATTAGATTTTCGACATTTGTTGCTGTAATGGCTACAAGGATTATCAATAAAGCTTCATTACAGACACCTTACAGTTGATCCTTGCAATCTGGGACTAAAGTAAAGCATCCAGAGAGCTTCACCAGAGGTCACAGAGGTTCGTCTGTAACTAGGGGTTGTCTGTAAGTTGGGTATCCTTAAATTGGGAACTGCCTGTATTGCATTATATTCTATGATGAAGAAAACACCATTGGATTTAAGCAACCAAAGTGGTTTAAAAAAAAGTTAAAAAGTTTTTTTTTTGCCAAAAATGTCATCATCATCAGTTTGCCAAACATCAAAAGACTTCTTGTACAGCTCCACACATAAAAGTGTAAAAAAGTTAAATATGTTAATATTTTTTCCCAAAGGATTTGAATCTTTTTAAAGTTGCTGAACAGAAATGATCAATCGCAATTACCCTGACCCAAGAATAAAAAGGACGTGTCGTTTGTACTGCACGGTGAAACCCATAAAGTTTAATGATTCTAAGAAAATGGAGTGACAGCATTTTTTGTCTTTTAGACCATATTTAGAATTTTATTCCATCTTCCCAGTAATTTACATGGAATATTGAAGAAAATCTACCACCAGAACCAGGTATTGTAAACCAAGCGCACTCACATGCTGGGATGGGCCCTCGCAGTCAAGATCCGGTGTTACTTTAGTTTCTTGTGCCTCATTTCCACAAAAAAAGACTCTATAAATTGTAACCGCAGGTAGACCTCCATGAATTTGCCGTCCTCTTTCTCCTCCCTAGCCAGGGACCCGGTAACGTAACTTGGCTCTCAACAATTTCTGCGCATGTTTGGTTGTCTGATAAAAAAATCTAATATTTTTGGATACCTAAAGGAGATCTGCCACCATGATGAAGGATTGTACACCAAGCACACTGACATACTGGTGTGTGCCCCCTCTAGCAGGATACACTCTTCTCTTAGCTTTATATGCCCTTGTCGTTACAAAAAGTGGCTTCTATAATTATGCAAATAAGCCTCAGTGGTGTTAATGGATCCTGGAGCCCCTCAGTCTCATTTGCATAATTTGTTTTTCTTCAAAACAAAGAATGGGAAGCTTAAAGAAGATCAGATCCTGCCGGAGAGGGCACACACCAGTATGTCAGTGTACTTGGTGTACAATCCTTTATCCTTATGGTAGATATCTTTTAAAAATTTAAGCATTTTTCCAGAGGTTAACACAACTGAAATAAGAGGGAAGTTTTTTGATTACTGAATTTAAAAGACTGCTACAAATTTGTCACCATGCGTAACCTAAATTTTTTTTTGTATATTATTTCAATAAAACACAAATTTAAAAAAATCCTACAATAATTTTTTTTTTAAAATGATGATAATAGATAATACTTGCCTTCGCCTACAACAATAATAATAAAAATAATAATTTCTTACCAAAAACAGAGGTCTGCTCACAAGAAGATTTGTAAATACACTTTCCAAGTGACAGCCGATGGTCTTTGTCCTTACACACACATCCTTTCCTGCATTTTTTTATACATTTTTCTCCTGAAACTGGACAGTAATCATCACAGCCCGAGCAGGGGTTCCATATCATATCATCGGGACACTCTCCTTCTAAAAAAATTTTAAAAATTTTTTTCAGGCTATGATTGTTCTGCTCCGGAGTCATACAAATACATTCATTCATCTTCTGGAATTGTAAGGAAATGTAAGATTTCCCCTAAATGTTCTTACCTTTTTGCGGGATGTAGGGACATTGTGAGCCTGGAAAGCACGCTCCATTATGGAGGAAATATGCAGGTTCTTTGCATGCACAGCCTCTCTTACATCCACTATGACAACTGTTCCCCGCAATAGGACATTTGGACCAGCAGCCGGCACAGTCAGATTCTTCTGCATCAGGAGGACAGGTTAGGGCAGAATCTAAATTTAATAACAAAAATGAGAAAGATATTCAATTGTTTTTCCTTCTACATGTGAACAAAACGAGAGGACAATAAAATGCAACATTGTCCAGGTCCAGGGTTAAAGAAACATCATCAATACAATTATACTTATACTAATTAACTTGCAAGTGACTGAAACTGTTAATGTTTCCTTTTTTTTCTCCATCTTACCCAGACTACATGATAACTTCTTCAAGCCATGACTTAAAGAGGTATTCCCATGAAGACAAGTTTCTTAAATGTACTCAGATTTACAAAATAACATGTTCTCTAAAATTACTGTTATTAACAACAATACAGTACTTTACAGATATAATTCCAACCTGTCTATCAGTCCTGGTCTACACAATTTCACTTGCCCCTGGTTTCTGATCTTGGATCTTCTGACAGAGTTGCAGCCATCTTGCCTGGCACTGTGGAGCTGAGTTTTTCTCTGCCTCTAGCCCCTCCCCCCTCTATTCCTAGACAGAGCACACACTGATACACAGACAATGACTTCCGGCAAACAACAGAAGCAGCAAGAGGAGAGCTACAAGCCACAGACAGATAAGTTCTTTATCCAAGGGTTGGTGGAGATCTGATCAGGGTTGGCACATCAGATCTGATGGTGTGGCAGCACAGAGATGTAGCAGAGGAGAGTATTTCATTGTGTGCTATATGCATCTCATGGATCTTATCTTTTATCTGCCTCATCTCTCTTTACTAGGACAATGTTCAGAAGGTAAATGAAAGTGTATATATACCCTGTATCCTGATAATCTAAGCACATTGTCAGTACACAGTATCTCACAGCACAGAGGAATCATGAAGTGTATGCTCAGAGAGTCCCCGTCCACACTCTGGAATATTACACTGACCATCACTGTGTGATAGGACCTGCCTAATTGACAACCGAACAGCCAATCTGGTAAACTGACTCGCCAATGAACTAGCGATGGCTATAATTGGCCAGGGGGTGTCATAGCCATGGCTAGGTACTAGGGGCATCAATTTTCTGGATTGGCCGCACACACCGAACCCAACACTGAGATCTACTATTGGGTCATCTCTAATGATAATTAATAACAATGAGTTAACAAACTTTCATCCGTGTTAACCAGCACTGTAATACTGTAATAATAGCTCCTTTACCATATTTCATCAGCTCTTCCTGGGTTCCCATTCAGTGCAGTAATGGGCCCAACGAGTGACCAGAGCAGCCAATGCATTGCTGAATGGTGATGTGTCATGTATGTCTGTATGACCTATGGTGGGGGAATGGGTCGGCTGCCAAACCCCAACATAACACAGACCAGGAGACTTTTAGGAACCAAGGCTCCATCTAAACCAGATCAGAATTCTTCTGTACGGCACAAGCCATGGAGTAGCCGAAGATGAGACTTACCACCTTCGGAGGGGCATTCGGCAGCGGGGATACAGGCTCCTTTATATATTTTCTGCCCCTCTGTCTTGCACACACAGCCCACTCTACATCCAGCTGGACAGACCACATCTTTTTTTTGACAATATGAGCCGCAGCCCGAGCAGTCGGACCACTTGGCTCCTATGGGGCAGATAACTGCAAATAACAGCAGAATACATATGTTTTATGTCTATCACATATACAAAGATATACATATACATTATGTTGTGTCTTACGTGATAAAAATCTACAATCCACACTGGTGGAACCTGGAAAAAAACATATTTAAACTTTATCAGAAAATGTTGCTAAAGATAGATAAACATAGGTGAATAGGGAGATTATAGATAGATGCATAGATAGAGATTAGCTGGATGGATAGATAAACATAGGTGAATAGGGAGATTATAGATAGATGCATAGATAGAGATTAGTTGGATGGATTTTTAACAACAAAAAAAATATATAATCGGATTGACTGTTCTCTGCTGGATATACAAATGGGGAATTAAAATGGTTCACTATATTTACTCAGAGTGCAATGCTCCAATAGATAGGGGGTCTTTTATCTTATTTTTCCCCTTTTTTGAGCTTTTTTGCGCCTTTTGTGAGTCTATTTTTTACACCAGATTTGTCTTTGTCAAATTAAGTTTTTTTTTGAGCCTTAAAGGCACAATTTTGTTGTGCTATCACACCATTGGCTTTCCTACGCATGGTCAGGACTGGCATGTTGTTGTTCTTGTATTTGCCCCCATATAGGCTACAAATCAATGTTACATAAGGTGCAAACATCTGGAAGCAGGAGAAATACAAAGACAAATTAGGCGAAAACCAGGAAACTGCTACAGGGTGAACTCCAGCCAAATGCTGGAAAAAGGCCCAAAAAACTGCACAAATACCCAAATTCGCTCAAAAAGTCACTAAAAAAGGTGCATCAGACTAAGATAAACAGCTAGATGATAGATAGGAGATAGATAGATAGATAGATAGATAGATATTAGATAGATAGGAGATAGATAGATAGATAGATAAATAGATAGATAGATAGATATGAGATAGATAGATAGGAGATAGATAGATAGATATGAGATAGATAGATAGATAGATAGATAGATAGATAGATATTAGATAGATAGGAGATAGATAGATAGATAGATAGATAGATAAATAGATAAATAGATAGATAGATAGATATGAGATAGATAGATAGATAGATAGATAGATAGGAGATAGATAGATAGATAGATAGATATGAGATAGATATGAGATAGATAGATAGATAGATAGATAGATAGATAGATAGATAGGAGATAGATAGATAGATAGATAGATAGATAGATAGATAGATAGATAGATAGATATGAGATAGATATGAGATAGATATGAGATAGATAGATAGATAGATAGATAGATAGATAGATAGATATGAGATAGATAGATAGATAGATAGATAGATAGATAGATAGATAGATAGATAGATAGATATGACATAGATGGATAGATAGATATGACATAGATGGATATGAGAGAGACAGATGAGTAGAAAAATATGACACATTAAAAGACTAAGCCGCATACAAAGGCATAATGAAGGTGTTTCTCTTACCTAAAATCATCAGTAAACCATACATTTCCAATTCCATGGTGATTATTATCTACAAAACATAAGAATATATCAAAACAATAAGCATCAGACTAATTCAATAATACGTTATCTCTACTGTGACTACCAGGTAAGTCCTCAGTCCTGTTCTGTTAATGGAGGAGCTGTACAGGGATCGGTGGTGACTTACCTGCAGTGACTGCCCAGGTAACACTGATGCTTATGACCTCTCATTGGTTGTTTATCTTATTCCAGATTTGGGGTTAATTTGTCCTGTGTTACACGCTGTATTGTGTGTGAGATCCATTATATTATAACACCTGTTCACACAATGAGACTTTCTACAGATCATTCATTCTAAAAGGTGAAGGAAGACAGAAGAATCTTAGAATCTTGACTTTTTTGCTTTATGTGTTTTGATACTTTTTTTCAGTTTGTAATCCTGAAGAGGGATAGACAGACATCTCCTAAAAGTTATTCTGCCAAACCTGCCATAACTGACAACAGCAGAAGGTCCTGGACTCCTATTTACAGTTTTTGAAGCTGTCCTCCAGTTTGGAGCTGTACATTTTCCAGGTCTATAATGATAATTCTGGATAAATTCCAAAAGTTTCCGATGTATTTCATTTTAAGTTCCACCATTTTGATAACTGCAAGTTAGAAAAAAAGAATAAAAAGTAAACTAAATTTTGAGTAGATCAACAGTATAGTAATTATCAGAAGATATAATAAGAGTAAAGATATAATAAGAGTAGCCTGTGCTCTTCTATCTACCAGTGACTTTATATTCATCTCTACCTTAATTCAAACCTCTCATGCACGTCTCCAGGACTTCTCCCGAGCTGCACCAATTCTCTGGAATGACCTTCCCCGGACAATCAAACTAATTCCCACCCTCCAAGTTTCAAACCTGCTTTAAAAACCCATCTCTTTAAGCAAGCCTATCAAACTCACTAACAGCATGAAATTTCAACTCTCTCTCTTTACTAATCCATCCTGTGTCCTATCTCCCATCTGTTATCCAGCAAACACCAGAAACATACTAAGCTCCAGGCTTCTCTGCGGTCAATTTCACCTTGGACTTTGTATACAAAAAGGCGGCTGAATTTTTATTTATTAAATTATTTTATACTGTTCCCATAAAAAATGCATGGACCATTATATAAGCTGTTATAACTCTTGTGTCACGCCTTCATCCTCATAGACTGTAAGCTCTTGTGTCACCCACTCATCCTCATAGACTGTAAGCTCTTGTGTCACCCACTCATCCTCATAGACTGTAAGCTCTTGTGTCACCCCCTCATCCTCATAGACTGTAAGCTCTGGTGTCACCCCTCATCCTCATAGACTGTAAGCTCTTGTGTCACCTCCTCATCCTTATAGAGTGTAAGCTCTTGTATCTCCCTCTCATCCTCATAGACTGTAAGCTGTTGTGTCACCCACTCATCCTCATAGACTGTAAGTTCTTGTGTCACCCCCTCATCCTCAAAGACTGTAAGCTCCAGTGTCACCCCCTCATCCTCATAAACTGCATGCTCTCGTGTCACTCTCTCATCCTCATAGACTGTAAGCTCTTGTGTCACCCCCTCATCCTCATAGACTGTAAGCTCTTGTGTCACCCCCTCATCCTCATAGACTGTAAGCTCTTGTGTCACCCCCTCATCCTCATAGACTGTAAGCTCTTTTGTCACCCCCTCATCCTCATAGACTGTAAGCTCTTGTGTCACCCCTCATCCTCATAGACTGTAAGCTCTTGTGTCACCCACTCATCCTCATAGACTGTAAGGTCTTGTGTCACCCCCTCATCCTCATAGACTGTAAGCTCTTGTGTCACCTCTTCATCCTCATAGACTGTAATCTCTTCTGTCACCCCCTCATCCTCATAGACTGTAAGCTCTTATGTCACCCCTCATCCTCATAGACTGTAAGCTCTTGTGTCATACCCTCATCCTCATAGACTGTAAGGTCTTGTGTCACCCCCTCATCCTCATAGACTGTAAGCTCTTGTGTCACCTCTTCATCCTCATAGACTGCAAGCTCTTGTGTCACCCCCTCATCCTCATAGACTGTAAGCTCTTGTGTCACCTCCTCATCTTCATAGTCTGTAAGTTCTTGTGTCATCCCCTCATCCTCATAGACTGTAAGCTCTTGTGTCACCCCCTCATCCTCATAGTCTGTAAGCTCTTATGTCCCCCTCATCCTCATAGACTGTAAGTTCTTGTGTCACCCCCTCATCCTCATAGACTGTAAGCTCTCGTGTCATCCCCTCATCCTCATAGACTGTAAGCTCTTGTGTCACCCCCTCATCCTCATAGACTGTAAGCTCTTGTGTCACCCCCCTCATCCTCATAGACTGTAAGCTCTTGTGTCACCCCCTCATCCACATAGACTGTAAGCTCTTGTGTCACCCCCTCATCCTCATAGACTGTTATATCTTGTGTCACCCCCCATCCTCATAGACTGTAAGCTCTTGTGTCACCTCCTCATCCTTATAGAGTGTAAGCTCTTGTATCACCCTCTTATCCTCATAGACTGTAAGCTCTTGTGTCACCCCCTCATCCTCAAAGACTGTAAGCTCCTGTGTCACCCCCTCATCCTCATAAACTGCATGCTCTCGTGTCACTCTCTCATCCTCATAGACTGTAAGCTCTTGTGTCACCCCCTCATCCTCATAGACTGTAAGCTCTTGTGTCACCCCCTCATCCTCATAGACTGTAAGCTCTTCTGTCACCCCCTCATCCTCATAGACTGTAAGCTCCTGTGATCAGGGCCCTTCCTCCTATTGATCCATATGACAGTTTGTTCTTTATAATGTAATATTATATTTGTTCTGTCCCCTATGATATGTTATATAAATAAAGATTATTAATATTATTAAGAAAAGAGATGAAGAAGAATAACCTTTAACCTGCAGATCTCAGGATGACCCTGGAGTAAGACATGTGACCTGTAACCATCCGGTAATAGACAAAGTAGAGTCCGGTTATGTCCTGTAGAAGTTTCCGGGCTCCTGCGGGATGTTTGCGTTGGCTTAATATTAGGAAATGACTCGTTACTTTATCTATGAGCTTCTTGTTCTGATACTCTAACGAGTGACTGTAGAAGATAATGAGACACTTTGTATTGATTTTGTTTTTACAGAACCTTCCGGAACTGTTTGTCTGTTCCTTGCAGGGACACGAGATTGGAAGAGGAACGGAGACATTTCACCATTGAATATTTTGGCAATGAAGTTAATTGATTTAAAGGCAAAGCTGATAACTAATATATATATAATTTTGAATATAAAAATGGGTGGGAGTAGTACAAGCTGTGTAGTGTAATACAGTCTATGGAGGATGGGAGTAGTACAAGCTGTGTAGTGTAATACAGTGTATGGAGGATGGGAGGAGTAGTACAAGCTGTGTAGTGTAATACAGTGTATGGAGGATGGGAGGAGTAGTACAAGCTGTGTAGTGTAATACAGTCTATGGAGGATGGGAGTAGTACAAGCTGTGTAGTGTAATACAGTGTATGGAGGATGGGAGGAGTAGTACAAGCTGTGTAGTGTAATACAGTGTATGGAGGATGGGAGGAGTAGTACAAGCTGTGTAGTGTAATACAGTGTATGGAGGATGGGGGGAGTAGTACAAGCTGTGTAGTGTAATACAGTGTATGGAGGATGGGAGTAGTACAAGCTGTGTAGTGTAATACAGTGTATGGAGGATGGGAGGAGTAGTACAAGCTGTGTAGTGTAATACAGTGTATGGAGGATGGGAGGAGTAGTACAAGCTGTGTAGTGTAATACAGTGTATGGAGGATGGGGGGAGTAGTACAAGCTGTGTAGTGTAATACAGTGTATGGAGGATGGGGGGAGTAGTACAAGCTGTGTAGTGTAATACAGTGTATGGAGGATGGGGGGAGTAGTACAAGCTGTGTAGTGTAATACAGTGTATGGAGGATGGGAGTAGTACAAGCTGTGTAGTGTAATACAGTGTATGGAGGATGGGGGGAGTAGTACAAGCTGTGTAGTGTAATACAGTGTATGGAGGATGGGAGTAGTACAAGCTGTGTAGTGTAATACAGTCTATGGAGGATGGGGGTAGTACAAGCTGTGTAGTGTAATACAGTGTATGGAGGATGGGAGTAGTACAAGCTGTGTAGTGTAATACAGTGTATGGAGGATGGGAGTAGTACAAGCTGTGTAGTGTAATACAGTGTATGGAGGATGGGGGGAGTAGTACAAGCTGTGTAGTGTAATACAGTGTATGGAGGATGGGAGTAGTACAAGCTGTGTAGTGTAATACAGTCTATGGAGGATGGGAGTAGTAGTACAAGCTGTGTAGTGTAATACAGTCTATGGATGATGGGAGTAGTACAAGCCGTGTAATGTAATACAGTCTATGGAGGATGGGAGTAGTACAAGCTGTGTAGTGTAATACAGTGTATGGAGGATGGGGGGAGTAGTACAAGCTGTGTAGTGTAATACAGTCTATGGAGGATGGGAGTAGTACAAGCTGTGTAGTGTAATACAGTCTATGGAGGATGGGAGTAGTAGTACAAGCTGTGTAGTGTAATACAGTGTATGGAGGATGGGAGTAGTACAAGCTGTGTAGTGTAATACAGTCTATGGATGATGGGAGTAGTAGTACAAGCTGTGTAGTGTAATACAGTCTATGGATGATGGGAGTAGTAGTACAAGCTGTGTAGTGTAATAGAGTGTATGGAGGTTGGGAGTAGTAGTACAAGCTGTGTAGTGTAATACAGTGTATGGAGGATGGGAGTAGTAGTACAAGCTGTGTAGTGTAATACAGTGTATGGAGGATGGGAGTAGTAGTACAAGCTGTGTAGTGTAATACAGTCTATGGATGATGGGAGTAGTAGTATAAGCTGTGTAGTGTAATACAGTGTATGGAGGATGGGGGGAGTAGTACAAGCTGTGTAGTGTAATACAGTGTATGGAGGATGGGAGTAGTAGTACAAGCTGTGTAGTGTAATACACGTTGATTGCGTTGATTTTCCCTGTATTGCCCGGGTTTTTGGCGCGCGAGATCGGATTGTGGCGCATAGGTGCTGGCATGCACGCGACGGAAATCGGGGGCGTGGCCTAATGTTAACCCGATGGATTCAGAAAAACCGGCGCATTTAAAAAAAGAACAAGTGTTGCTTACCTTCACCAGGTATAGAATGGTGCATTCCGGCGGACCTAGGGGAACTTCAGCGCAGCAGCGACATTTGGTGCACATCAGAGGAACTGCCTTAGTGAATTGCCAGAAGACCCGAATCCACCGCACAGAACACGCCGCTGGATCGCGAATGGAACGGGTAAGTAAATCTGCCCCGTTGTGTAGTGTAATACAGTTTATGGATGATGGGAGTAGTACAAGCTGTGTAGTGTAATACAGTCTATGGAGGATGAGGGGAGTAGTACAAGCTGTGTAGTGTAATACAGTCTATGGAGGATGGGGGGAGTAGTACAAGCTGTGTAGTGTAATACAGTCTATGTAGGATGGGAGTATTACAAGCTGTGTAGTGTTATACAGTGTATGGAGGATGGGGGGAGTAGTACAAGCTGTGTAGTGTAATACAGTGTATGGAGGATGGGAGTAGTACAAGCTGTGTAGTGTAATACAGTCTATGGAGGATGGGAGTAGTACAAGCTGTGTAGTGTTATACAGTGTATGGAGGATGGGAGTAGTACAAGCTGTGTAGTGTAATACAGTCTATGGAGGATGGGAGTAGTACAAGCTGTGTAGTGTTATACAGTGTATGGAGGATGGGAGTAGTACAAGCCGTGTAGTGTAATACAGTGTATGGAGGATGGGGGGAGTAGTACAAGCTGTGTAGTGTAATACAGTCTATGGAGGATGGGAGTAGTACAAGCTGTGTAGTGTAATACAGTGTATGGAGGATGGGAGTAGTACAAGCTGTGTAGTGTAATACAGTGTATGGAGGATGGGAGTAGTACAAGCTGTGTAGTGTAATACACTCTATGGAGGATGGGAGTAGTACAAGCTGTGTAGTGTAATACAGTGTATGGAGGATGGGGGGAGTAGTACAAGCTGTGTAGTGTAATACAGTGTATGGAGGATGGGAGTAGTACAAGCTGTGTAGTGTAATACAGTGTATGGAGGATGAGGGGAGTAGTACAAGGTGTGTAGTGTAATACAGTGTATGGAGGATGAGGGGAGTAGTACAAGCTGTGTAGTGTAATACAGTGTATGGAGGATGGGAGTAGTAGTACAAGCTGTGTAGTGTAATACAGTGTATGGAGGATGGGAGTAGTACAAGCTGTGTAGTGTAATACAGTGTATGGAGGATGGGAGTAGTAGTACAAGCTGTGTAGTGTAATACAGTGTATGGAGGATGATGGGAGTAGTACAAGCTGTGTAGTGTAATACAGTGTATGGAGGATGAGGGGAGTAGTACAAGCTGTGTAGTGTAATACAGTGTATGGAGGATGGGAGTAGTACAAGCTGTGTAGTGTAATACAGTGGGTGCCACGGGGGGCAGCAGGGGAAATGGGCTGTTAGGGCATCCACAGATAAAACGTGTGGTCCAGACAGTGGCAGATGAAACAGTTGGACCTGGATGGCAGCAGATGATATGCATGGGCCAGGTGACAGCAGATATAGCGGGCTATGTGGGTCAGGTGGGTGGCCGGGCAGATTACCTGGTCATCAGGGACGACACGGGGGGCTCTTATTACTGCACCAGAACCTTCCATCACGCTAATCTGCAAGGAGCTGCCAGGGAGAATGACATTCATAAATTTTTGTTCTGACGTCCATCCCAGGCCCCAGTGCCTTATGGGCCACATAACAGTCACTACGGTTGTTGTTACACCCCTGATATGTTTCAAATCAGACCCCAGTATTTACACAGCCCAGCACAACCCCTGCACATATATGTAGCCCAACATATCCTTCAAATATAGGAGCTACCCCTCCCCCTTAGTAATTGGACATAGGGTCAGTAAACGGAAAAATAAAAGAATACGTAGTAAATAAAAGCTACCTCCGCCCTGCGCTTCTCTACCGGAGACTGCAGACGTGTGATGTTACTCCCTGTGTCCTGTGTATCTCTCTACTATCTACACCTGACTCTTATGTGTAGCAATTGCGTGGACACTATGTACAACAGAATTCCCCCCCGGAGATTAATAAAGTTGCATTGTATTGTATTGTATTATTAATTAAGAATTTCTAAAATATGATTATTTAAACCCGACATTACCTTTAACAGAACACAATAGGTAAAACCTGCTTTGCAGGGAGCTTCTTGCCGTTTGCTTTCTGCACAGGTGCAGGTGACCCGATTGCCAGTTACATCCCCGGGGCAATTTGTCTTGTGGATGTAGCGCCAGCTCTATGTTCTGGGGATGAAGCCAATGTTCTAACTTTGTTCCCTGGATGTGATTTATAATATAAAAAAAATAAAGTAATAAAAGTTAGGCAATGCAAGTGCGCAAATACTTTTTGATGGAGGGGGATGATGCAAGGTTACCTAACACAAAGTGGCCAACACCTTTAATGACAGCACACCGCAGTAGCACGGCACATCCTATTAAATGGTTAATACAGAGGTGTCCGCCATTAGTTTAGGCAATGAGAGGAGGCATACACTATACCAGTGATGCCAAATCTTTTAGACACCGAGTGCCCAAACTACAACCGAACCCCGTGTATGTTTCGCAAAGTGTCAATGCGACAGTTTAAGCAGTAACTTATTACTCCCTGCTCTGTCACGGGTTCAAACTGTATAGGCACCTGAGGACATTAATACAGTAGAAAGAAGGAGATAAAGCTTTGGTTATCATTGTACCTTCCTTCTAGGCTCCTGGGCTGCCTGGGACTGCAAGAGGCCTCTAGTCCTGTTTGGCGAACTCTGTGCTGGGGTGATGGCAAGGGTGCCCATATAGAGGGCTCTGAGTGCTTCCTCTGGCACCCGTGCCATAGGTTCGCCACCACTGCACTATACTGTACAGACTGGTCTTCTCTGCCCAAAGCAGATGTTTTTGTTTTCTACTCATTTCATGACTACATTATTAAAATACAAGTAGGGATACATTATTTTAGTAAAATTAGAATTTGGGGAATGATTCTGCACTATAAGCAGTTGTCTAGAAAGAAATAAAGCCTTGGTGGAAGCAGCAGTCATCTTGTCATCTAGACTTTTTCTCGTTGTATAACTCCACTAATATGTTGCCGTAAATCCTGAGTGGCCCTATGCATGGAGACTTGTAATTTCTGGATATAAAGCTTGTAATATTATGTAGGGGTGATTACAGGAGAGATCATGTACAATACAGACTACTCCACCTGCTCTACCTGATATTAACCGGGAGATGGTTTTGGACACAAAGGGGCAGATTTACTTACCCGGTCCTGTCGCGATCCAGCGGCGCGTTCTCTGTGGAGGATTCGGGTCTTCCAGCGATTCACTAAGGTAGTTCCCCCGATGTCCACCAGGTGTAGCTGCTGCGCTGAATTCCATCGGAGTGCACGGAAGTTCACCGTCCTACACTGGATGCAGGTAAGCGACACATTTTTAAAAAAAATACGGCGTTTTCTCCGAATCCGACGGGTTTTCCGATGGCCACGCTCCCCGATTTCTGTCGTGTGCATGCCAGCGCCGATGCGCCACAATCCGATCGGGTGCACCACAAACATAGTATTTTCCACAGTCACTTTTTTGATCTGAGATTTCATCTGTGGAAGGGGCATATTCACTAATATATCTCATGATGCAATGTTCTAGTGCACACCTGAGTAAGCTCCATGCAGGGGATTTATCATATTCTGGTGCATCAAATGCCAGCGTATGTATGCAGCCTGCCCTCTCCCCCTCAGTATACAGCCTGCCGCCCCCCTCAGTATACAGCTTTCCCCCCCTCAGTATACAGCCTGCCCTCTCCCTCTCAGTATAGAGCCTGCCCCGCTCAGTATACAGCCTGCTCTCCCTCCTTCAGTATACAGCCTGTCCTCTCCCTCTTAGTATACAGCCTGCCCTCTCCCTCAGTATACAGCCAGCCCTCCCCCTCAGTATACAGCCTGCCCTCTCCCCCTCATTATACAGCCTGCTCTCCCTCCTTCAGTATACAGCCTGCCCCCCTCAGTATACAACCTGCCCTCTCCCTCTAAGTATACATCCTGCCCTCTCCCCCTTCAGTATACAGCCTGCCCTCTCAGAAGACAGCCTGCTCTCCCCCCTCAGTATACAGCCTGCCCTCTCCCTCTCAGTATACAGCCTGCCCCCTCAGTAGACAGCCTGCTCTCCCCCCTCAGTATACAGCCTGTACTCTCCCACTCAGTATATAGCCTGCCCTCTCCCTCTCAGTATAGAGCCTGCCCCGCTCAGTATACAGCCTGCTCTCCCTCCTTCAGTATACAGCCTGTCCTCTCCCTCTTAGTATACAGCCTGCCCTCTCCCTCAGTATACAGCCAGCCCTCCCCCTCAGTATACAGCCTGCCCTCTCCCCCTCATTATACAGCCTGCTCTCCCTCCTTCAGTATACAGCCTGCCCCCCTCAGTATACAACCTGCCCTCTCCCTCTAAGTATACATCCTGCCCTCTCCCCCTTCAGTATACAGCCTGCCCTCTCAGTAGACAGCCTGCTCTCCCCCCTCAGTATACAGCCTGCCCTCTCCCTCTCAGTATACAGCCTGCCCCCTCAGTAGACAGCCTGCTCTCCCCCCTCAGTATACAGCCTGTACTCTCCCACTCAGTATATAGCCTGCCCTCTCCCTCTCAGAATACAGCCTGTCCTCTCCCTCTTAGTATACAGCCTGCCCTCTCCCTCAGTATACAGCCAGCCCTCCCCCTCAGTATACAGCATGCCCTCTCCCTCTCAGTATACAGCCTGCCCCCTCTTCATACAGCCTGCTCTCCCTCCTTCAGTATACAGCCTGCCCCCCTCAGTATACAACCTGCCCTCTCCCTCTAAGTATACATCCTGCCCTCTCCACCTTCAGTATACAGCCTGCCCTCTCCCCCTTCAGTATACAGCCTGCCCTCTCCCTCTCAGCATACAGCCTGCCACCTCAGTAGACAGCCTGCTCTCCCCCCTCAGTATACAGCCTGCCCTCTCCCTCTCAGTATACAGCCTGCCCCCTCAGTAGACAGCCTGCTCTCCCCCCTCAGTATACAGCCTGTACTCTCCCACTCAGTATATAGCCTGCCCTCTCCCTCTCAGTATACAGCCTGCCACCCTCAGTATACAGCCTGCTTTCCCCCTTCAGTATACAGCCTGCCAACCCACTCAGTATACAGCCTGCCCTCTCCCCCTTCAGTATACAGCCTGCCCCCCACAGTATACAGCCTGCCATCCCCCTCAGTTTACAGCCTGCCCCCACCCTCTCACTATACAGCCTGTCCTGCCCCTCAGGATACAGCCTGCCAAGCCCCTCAGTTTACAGCCTGCCCTCTCCCTCTCAGTATACATTATGCCCTCTCCCTCTCAGTATAAAGCCTGCCCCCCCTCAGTACACAGCCCTCCCTCTCCCTCTTAGTATACTGCCCCCTTTCCCTCTCAGAATACAGCCTTCCCTTTCCTTCTCAGTATACAGCCTGCTCTCCTCCCTTCAGTATACAGCCTGCCTTCCCTCTCAGTATACAGCCTTCCCTCTCAGTATACAGCCTGCCAACCCCGTCAGTTTACAGCCTGCCCTATCCATCTCAGTATACAGCCTGCCACCCTCAGTATAAAGCCTGCACTCCCCCCCTCAGTATACAGCCGGCCATCCCCCTCAGTATAAAGCCTGCCCCCCTCAGTATACAGCCTGCGCTCCCCCTTTAGTATACAGCCTGCACTCCCCCCTTCAGTATACAGCCTGACCCCCCTCAGTATACAGCCTGCCCTCTCCCTCTCAGTATACAGCCTACCCCCCTCAGTATACAGTCTTCCCTCTCCCCCTCAATATACAGCCTGTCCCCCTC
Organism: Engystomops pustulosus; assembly: GCF_040894005.1. Taxonomy (NCBI): domain Eukaryota; kingdom Metazoa; phylum Chordata; class Amphibia; order Anura; family Leptodactylidae; genus Engystomops; species Engystomops pustulosus. The sequence goes on from NC_092416.1 coordinate 19,191,584, forward strand.
AGTATACAGCCTGCTCTCCCCCCTTCAGTATACAGCCTGCCCTCTCCCTCTCATTATACAGCCTGCCCCCCTCAGTATTCAGCCTGCTCTCTGCCTCTCATTATAAAGCCTGCCCCCCTCAGTATACAGCCTTCCCTCACAGTATACAGCCTGCCCCCCTCAATATGCAGCCTGCCCCCCTCGGTATACAGCCTGCTCTCCCCCTCAGTATACAGTCTTCCCTCTCCCCCTCAATATACAGCCTGCCCCCCTCAGTATACAGCCTGCTCTCCCCCTTCAGTATACAGCCTGCCCTCTCCCTCTCATTATACAGCCTGCCCCCCTCAGTATTCAGCCTGCCCTCTCCCTCTCATTATACAGCCGGCCCCCCTCAGTATTCAGCCTGCCCTCTCGCTCTCAGTATACAGCCTGCCCCCCTCAGTATATAGCCTGCTCTCCCCCTTCAGTATACAGCCTGCCCTCTCCCTCTCATTATACAGCCTGCCCCCCTCAGTATTCAGCCTGTTCTCTGCCTCTCATTATAAAGCCTGCCCCCATCAGCATACAGCCTTCCCTCACAGTATACAGCCTGCCCCCCTCAATATGCAGCCTGCCCCCCTCGGTATACAGCCTGCTCTCCCCCTCAGTATACAGCCTGCCTTCCCTCTCAGTATACAGCCTGCCAACCCCCTCAGTTTACAGCCTGCCCTATCCCTCTTAGTAAACAGCCTGCCCCCTCAATATAAAGCCTGCACTCCCCCCTTCATCATACAGCCTGCCCCCCTCAGTATACAGCCTGCCCCCACCCTCAGTATACAGCCGGCCATCCCCCTCAGTATACACCCTGCCCTCTCCCTCTCAGTATACAGCCTGCCCCCCTCAGTATACAGCCTGTGCTCCCCCTTTAGTATACAGCCTGCTCTCCCCCCTTCAGTATACAGCCTGCCATCCCCTTCAGTTTACAGCCTGCCCACTCCCTCTCAGTATACAGCCTACCCCCCTCAGTATACAGCCTGCCCTCTCCCTCTCAGTATACAGCCTGCCCCCTCAGAATACAGCCTGCTTTCCCATCTTCAGTTTACAGCCTGACCTCTCTCTCTCAGTATACAGCGTGCCAACCCCCTCAGTTTACAGCCTGCCCTATCCCTCTCAGTATACAGCCTGCCCCCCTCAGTATACAGCCTGTGCTCCTCCCTTCACTATACAGCCTGCCCTCCCCCTCAGGATACAGCCTGCCAACCCCCTCAGTTTACAGCCTGCCCTCTCCCTCTCAGTATACATTATGCCCTCTCCCTCTCAATATACAGCCTGCCCCCCCCCTCAGTATACAGCCTGCCCTCTCCCTCTCAGTATACTGCCCCCCTTTCCCTCTCAGTGTACAGCCTTCCCTTTCCCTCTCAGTATACAGCCTGCTCTCCTCCCTTCAGTATACAGCCTGCCTTCCCTCTCAGTATACAGCCTGCCAATCCCCTCAGTTTACAGCCTGCCCTATCCCTCTCAGTATACACCCTGCCACCCTCAGTATAGAGCCTGCACTCCCTCCTTCAGTATACAGCCTGCCCCCCCTCGGTATACAGCCGCCCACCCCCTCAGTATACAGCCGGCCATCCCACTCAGTATAAAGCCTGCCCCCCTCAGTATACAGCCTGCCCTCCTCAGTATACAGCCTGCGCTCCCACTTTAGTATACAGCCTGCGCTCCCCCCCTCAATTTACAGCCTGCCCTCTCCCTCTCAGTATACAGCCTACCCCCCTCAGTATATAGCCTTCCCTCTCCCCCTCAGTATACAGCCTGCCCCCCTCAGTATAAAGCCTGCTCTCCCCCCTTCAGTATACAGCGTGCCCTCTCCCTCTCAGTATACAGAGCGCCAACCCCCTCAGTTTACAGCCTGCCCTATCCCTTTCAGTATACAACCTGCCCCCCTCAGTATAAAGCCTTTACTCCCCCTTTCAGTATACAGCCTGCCCCCGCCTCAGTATACAGCCTGCCCTCTCCCTTTCATTATACAGCCGGCCCCCCTCAGTATTCAGCCTGCCCTCTCCCTCTCATTATACAGCCTGCCCCCCTCAGTATTCAGCCTGCCCTCTTGCTCTCAGTATACAGCCTGCTCTCCCCCCTCAGTATACAGCCTGCACCCATCAGTATACAGCCTTCCCTCTCAGTATACAACCTGCCCCCCTCAATATGCAGCCTGCCACCCTCGGTATACAGCCTGCTCTCCCCCTCAGTATACAGCCTGCTCTCCCCCTCATTATACAGCCTGCCTTCCCTCTCAGTATACAGCCTGCCAATCCCCTCAGTTTACAGCCTGCCATATCCCTCTTAGTAAACAGCCTGCCCCCTCAATATAAAGCCTGCCCTCTTGCTCTCAGTATACAGCCTGCTCTCCCCCCTCAGTATACAGCCTGCCCCCATCAGTATACAGCCTTCTCTCTCAGTATACAGCCGGCCCCCACAATATTCAGCCTGCCCCCCTCGCTATACAGCCTGCTCTCCCCCTCAGTATACAGCCTGCCTTCCCTCTCAGTATACAGCCTGCCAACCCCCTCAGTTTACAGCCTGCCCTATCCCTCTTAGTATACAGCCTGCCCGCTCAATATAAAGCCTGCACTCCCCCTTCAGTATACAGCCTGCCCCCCCCTCAGTATACAGTCGGCCATCCCCCTCTCAGTATACAGCCTGCCCCCCTCAGTAAACAGCATGTGCTCCCCTTTTAGTATACAGCCTGCTCTCCACCCTTCAGTATACAGCCTGCCATCCCCCTCAGTTTACAGCCTGCCCTCTCCCTCTCAGTATACAGCCTGCCTTCTCAGTATACAGCCTGCCCTCTCCCTCTCAGTATACAGCCTGCCCCCCTCAGAATACAGCCCACTCTCCCCCCTTCAGTATACAGCCTGCCCTCTCCCTCTCAGTATACAGCATGCCAACCTCTCAGTTTACAGCCTGCCCTATTCTCTCAGTATACAGCCTGCCCCCCTCAGTATAATAAAGCCTGCACTCCCCCCTTCAGTATATAGCCTGCCCCCCCTCAGTTTACAGCCTGCCCCCCCTCAGTATACAGCCGGCCATCCCCCTCAGTATACAGCCTGCCCTCTCACTCTCAGTGTACAGCCTGCCCCCCTCAGTATACAGCCTGCACTCCCACTTTAGTATACAGCCTGTGCTCCCCCCTTCAGTATACAGCCTGCCCCCCCTTAGTATACAGCCTGCCACCCCCTCAGTTTACAGCCTGCCCACTCCCTCTCAGTATACAGCCTACCCCCTCAGTATACAGCCTGCGCTCCCCCTTTAGTATACAGCCTGTGCTCCCCCCTTCAGTATACAGCCTGCCCCCCTCAGTATACAGCCTGCCACCCTCAGTATACAGCCTGCGCTCCCCCTTTAGTATACAGCCTGTGCTCCCCCCTTCAGTATACAGCCTGCCCCCCCCCCCAGTATACAGCCTGCCCCCCTCAGTTTACAGCCTGCTCTATCCCTATTAGTATACAGCCTGCCCCCTCAATATAAAGCCTGCATTCCCCCCTTCATTATACAGCCTGCCCCCCCTCAGTATACAGCCTGCCCCCCTCAGTATACAGCCTGCCATCCCCCTCAGTTTACAGCCTGCCCTCTCCCTCTCAGTATACAGCCTAGCCCCCTCAGTATACAGCCTGCCCTCTCCCTCTCAGTATACAGCCTGCCCCCTCAGAATACAGCCTGCTCTCCCCCCTTCAGTATACAGCCTGCCCTCTCCCTCTCAGTATACAGCGTGCCAACCCCCTCCGTTTACAGCCTGCCCTTCCCTCTCATTATACAGCCTGCCCCCTTCAGTATAATAAAGTCTGCACTCCCCACTTCAGTATACAGCCTGCCCCCCCTCAGTATACAGCCTGCCCTCTCACTCTCAGTATACAGCCTGCCCCCCTCAGTATACAGCCTGCGCTCCCCCTTTAGTATACAGCCTGTGCTCCCCCCTTCAGTATACAGCCTGTCCACTCCCTCTCAGTATACATCCTACCCCCTCAGTATACAGCCTGCCCTCTCCCTCTCATTATACAGCCTGCCCCCCTCAGTATACAGCCTACTCTCCCCCCTTCAGTATACAGCCTGCCATCTCCCTCTCAGTATAGAGCCTGCCCTCTCCCTCTCATTATACAGCCTGCCGCCTCCCTCAGTATACAGCCTACTCTCCCCCCTTCAGTATACAGCCTGCCATCTCCCTCTCAGTATACATCCTGCCCGCTCCCTCTCAGTATACAGCCTGCCCCCCTCAGTATAGAATCTGCTCTCCACCCTTCAGTATACAGCCTGCTCTCCCCCCTTCAGTATACAGCCTGTCCAGCCCATGTCCAAAGTATATATGTGGCCCAGCACACTCCCCCCCAGTATATATCTAGCCCAGCAAACTTCCCCCAACATACATGTAGCCCAGCATATGCCCTCAGTATATAAGTAGCTCAGCACACTCCCCCCAGTATATATGTGTAGCCCAGCACAACCCCAGTATATATGTTACCCAACACACCCTTACAAATGTCGGATCCCTCCCTTAGTGAGTAAACAAGTGCTCAGTAAACAGAAAAATTAAAAAATACCTACCCCTGTCCCTGTTCTCCTGCTGCTTTCTTCTCTGGTCCCGGACTTCTCATACAAGAGGAGGCAGAGTGTGTGATGTTACTGCTGCCTGTGTCATGTCTTTCACTCCACCTTTTGTTTACATAAGGATTTACCCCTGACAAAGGAAAAAAAACACATGTTGGTGGATGTCCACCTTTGGTCTGTAGATACCTATGTATGTATTGTGTATGTGCCCCATTGTCCTCTGTTATGTCCTCTGTTATTCCTCTGGGTAATACCTTGCAAATACCTTGAGTTGTTCTGAGGACAAGAACCAGTTTTATGTTCTGGGGCTGAAGCCAAAGTTCTGACTTGGTTCTCTCGCTGGATGTGTTTCATAATGAAAAAAATAAATTAAAAAAATTAGGTAATGCTAGGGGAGTGCGCCAAAATCCTGGGGCAATACAGGGAAAATCGGCGCAAATCGGAAATATTCGGGTAACATGTCAGGAAAACGCGACTCGAGCCCTTAGTAAATGACCCCCAATGTATGATTGGATCATGGTTCTAGTATAAATGTATTTGTTGTGCTATTGTGTATTACAGCAGTTAATCTTCACTGCCAAATTATTATTGTGGTACTTTGAGTGTCCCTATGGTGCCACAGTGACAACACAACACACACAAATATGTCAGCTAAGATCTTTGTAAGCTCCAGTTAGGCTGCATTCACACGGCTGTATTGGGGTCGTATGTATATACGTCCCCCGTAGACGGCAATGCACAAGTGTGGCACCGTACCGCTCCGTACCCCGTGAAAAGATAGGACATGTCCTTTCTGTTCTCAGTATATATGGCGCTGGGAGCCATATATCCCTATGGAGAGGAGCGAGAGTGAGCAGCGCTCACCTCCTCCTCCTCTCCCCGGGGCCGTCGTGTGCCCGCAGTACTATGGTACGGCAGGCAACGGCCATGTGAATGCAGCCCAAGATATATACAGAGATCTTAGCCGACGTAATTGTGCGTGTGTTGTGTTATCACTGTACCACCATAGGGACACTCAAAGTACCACAATAATAATTTGGCAGTGAGAATTATCTGCTAAGTTTGTAATACACAATAGCACAACAAATAGGGAGGTTATTTATACTAGAACCATGATCCAATCACACAATGTTGCAAAAATGTATCAAACATAATCTAACACAATTAAGCAACAGCGACATCTACTGGTTGAAAACAGATACTGTCTAACATTGAATGTGTTACAAACTCCTAGTACCAATCATCACGCGGCTAATAATCACAAAATACAGACAAACCCAACTACTGACCACATCATTCTTTAATAGTGTGTTGAGAAGAAACTCTTTTCCATGAGTTACACTATAACATAATTTGTCTGTTGATTTTTTTTTAACATAATGAATAAAAGTGACATTTTAGTACTATTATGACCCATGGGTCTCAGTGAGGACTAGTAGACCTTTTTTTTGTAAATAAATTCTTGAGTAAATGGACCCAGTCAATGATGTCCACAAATTTTGGTACTTAAGGAATAGGACGCCATTCACATCTGACCCTCATAGATGTCATCAGTGGACGAGTATTACAGCTCTATTTCAGTGCCTGAAGTCCATAGATGGAGAATTACAATGGCTTTTTACTTCCATTATGGTTTTATTACATTACCGGCTGCTCCCCCTATAATTCAGCAATGTTAATTGAATTTTGGACACGATTTTGTCTTGATGCATCGGGGTTGGTCTTCATTTGTCAGGACATATCCGTCATCACATACACAACGTGACAAGCATATTTTTTCGCTTGGTTCATAGTGGATACCCAAGGTCGCGCAGGTCAATGGGGCACTCGTAAGCATTCATTGAAGGTCATGTGCTCAGCGCAGGGGACATTACAGGATGACACAGGGACGCACTCAGAGGAACCTTCAGACTTGTAGACGTATCCTTGGATACAGTGACAGGCCTCCGTACAGGGCTGATAGCAGGCTGTAGCATTGAGGTTGTCACAGGTGTTGTAGCAGAGGGGTTTGCAGCCGTAGACGCTATTGGGAGGACACTGATCACCTGAGGAGGACAAACCAAAAAATACAACAACTCAAAAAGAGAACGCAGCAACAGATAGACACAAGTCATTATAAGCCACATAACTAATGTTACAACTAACTTAAAACAAGTTGAGGCCAATAATATAAACTGAGACACCTCATTTTACAGCAAAAAAATGGGAAAACTTATTAGCGGACAATTTTTTTCCTTGGTGTATAATGAAGACATTAGGCAGCTTTTTTTGCAGCTTATGTATGTTCATTAACATATTGTTAACAAAAAAGTGTGTTAACACGGTGTTAATGTATGTGTTAAAAATTGCGTTAACGGACGTGTTTCGTAAACACCATGTTGACAGCAGTGTAATTAGACAAATCTGCTCTTCTCGGCTGTTGTGATGAGTTTGAAAACGGACGTGTCATCGACGACACCTGTGACCTCACCCTTGGAAGTAACCAATACATTTCAATATGATGTAAAAAGTACAAATTTATAAATTAAAAAAAACTAACTTTTACTGCTGGAAAGGTTTATGTGTAAAATTTTAAACATTTAAAGTCTGTGAAATAATTTCAATTTACATGTTAAAACAGGGTTCATTAAAAAAAAATCCTTCCTTGAAAAAAAGCAAAAAAAAGTGATATATAAGTAAAAAGTTGCACGGAAAATCTTTAAAGGGAACTTACCACCACAATTCTACCTATAAAGGTAGAACGGGTGGTAGGTGGATGAATGGGACAGTGTAACTGTAGCTGTAGCATGTAATGTGCCCTCTATGTACGGTTTTTAGAGGAGATGCATGTTACACCACATTTCTCCTACTACATTTGATTTACTAGAAATTCTATATACAGTTGCAAAACTCCAGTGCAAAGGCTTAAGGGGGTCAAATATACCCACATCCCTGTAATAGAGCAAAAAATTATACATTTTCTTGCAGATTTCATTTCATTATAAACGAAAGGAAAAAAATGGAAATTAATTGATAAATGTAAAAAAAAAACATTAAAAAAACATTCAGCAAGACCAAAAGTGATCCTGAGATGTGCAACCAAAATAACAGCATGCCATGAATATCAGGTCACATAGTGAGGACTTACTTGCAGCAGCTAAACTCTGCTCAGCCAGAAATACGAAGCAAACTAAAAATGACAAGAAAAAATAAACTATAAAATACAATGACTAAAATACATTTGCAGAATATTATACATAGAATCCTGATTAGATTTGGTCTGAATGTCGTTGACCGGTACCAGGGTCTGGTTCTGCTTTTAAAAAGTATAAAGTACTAGATTCACCAAAAATCCCAGAATTTTGGAACATTAGTTTTTGACTGTTATTTCTAAATAGATTTTCCTATCTGTAACTTACTGTAGGGGAAAGTCTTTACTTTTGGGAGATATAAAAAATCTGCCTACATTAGGAATAGTAAAAACCACTTTATTACAGAGCCATTAAAATAATGGTGTGATGGTTAGCGTTACAGCCTTGCAGCACAGTGGCTTAGTGGTGTTAAGGAGGTCGCACTGGTTTCGGACGCCATCTTGACTACTGTCCGCCATCTTAGATACAGCGGCCACCTTGGGGGGGGGGGTATGCTTCCCTTTTAGAACCTATAGAGTTAAATGTTTTAATTCAGCTATTTTTCTCATTTAAACTGTTGTTTGACTTTTCACAATATCCTTGGCATTTCTTACCGTCCTTCGGGCCTCTGTATTCTTGTTATTTATTTTGGTTATGAAGAAGCTTCTAGGAGCCATTGTGTAGATAAGCATGGCTGTAAACAAGGCCTAGTCATTTATCCCAGAATGTGCTGGTACAAAAACATAATGGCCAATAGAATCTAAGTGTCTTATCAACACCCCAAATGCTGATCTTCATGTGTTAAAATATAGCTGTATCTGTTTGAAATAAACAGTTTGATGTGAGTGCATTGGAAGACCGACTGTGTTTTTCATTTTACTCTGTCAGCTCGCTGCCGGCAGCTATCTCATCCTCCCTCAAAGGGTTAATTAGGACTCACCTTACAAAAGTCAAGAGGGCTGTTGGGGCCCTGCATAAAAATCCCTAACAATATTTGGCGTCCATCTGGGTGGGCTTAGGAGTAAACAACAACAACACCAAGACAGCCTCCGTGAAGGGTCCCCGCCGGCTTGGTGAACAGAACTGACCAGAGAGCTCTCAGGGTAAGAGATTAATTTTTCTTGTCTACCTTGATTTGTCACTTCTGGTTCACTGGTTGGACGGACCGGGTAAGACTGTCTCTGTGTTATGTATTTGCCACTGTTGTTCACTGTAACCTAAGCTCAGAGTTTTTGGCAAAGAACCACTTTGTACGGTGATGGACAGAGACTGGACAGAGACTGGACAGTGACGGATGGTCAGACAGTCTGTGATGTTAGCTGAAGCAGTGAGACGGGAAGTAGTAACCCTTAGATGTCTGCAATGCTAGAGTGGGAGAGTGGGAGATATTCTGTTGTGATTATCATAGTGTCTAGTACTGTTTGACTGGTGCCAATAGGGTTACCCATAGAGGTATAGAGCTCAATTTGTGCACGAGCAGCGGAGACCCGCTCTGATCAAGTGTGTGTTTAGCTTTCTTTTTTTTTTGGGAGTCTGAACAGCCTCGTGGGACTGTAAGAACTAGTAGTGACTTAGTAAAGAGTCGGTAAGAGAGTGGACTTGGTGTAGTCGGTGAAAGAGTAGTGACAGGTCAGAGTTGACTTGGTGTAGAGTCCTCTGTGGATGTCTGGTATCTAGTTTCTTTGGGGTCAGTAAATCGAGGTGTTGGCATTCGCTGTGTCTGTGGGGACAAGTTTGGTTGTGTTGCAGTAGTAGGCATTTATGATGAGTTGTGAATTGGAATTGAGCCAAGTGCATTGCAGACAAAAAGATGTAGGTAGACAGAAGATTGGCATGATGTAAGTAGACAAAAGGTTGTTGAGTTAAGTAGAACTGATGGAAAAGTGCAAGTTGACATGATCGGACATAAGGGCTGGTAGTTTTGGGTTTGAAGTAAAAAATATTGAAGGTTTGAAGGTTTTGGGATGTGTCAGATGATCTGATGATTGTACAAGTGAGAAAACTTTTCAAACAGACATTTATAGCCTCTGACTTTGACGGATGGACCAGGACAGAGTGACAGGAATCCTTCAGAGTGCCCAATGAAGAAAGAGACAGGCAATAAGGGACATTTCAAAGTTTTTGATGCGGAAAGAATTTGAGAAAAAGAGATATTATTATATTTTCCTTGGAGTGAAAAATGGCCCCTGTAATCCAGACTCCACCCCTGTATCTGGTGGTTAGAGAAGATGACACTCCCTACCATTCTTCAGTGGCGGCCATTTTAAGACAGTTTATTTTTCAGTGGCGGCCATTTTAAGTTATATTCCCTTCAAGTCGATGAAAGTTGATTGCTGTTGGCAGCCATAAAAGCTGTTGTGGGGCTTTGTAGGATAACAGCTGACCATGCTTGGGGCGTCTGCTAAGGGTCTTGGAGTGTGGGAGGTTGTTTGAGTATTATTCAAATTTATTGATCCCGACAATTAGAGAAAATTTACTATGAAAAAGTGTTACAATGTCTCCGGCACCTGCTTTCTGGCATTTAAGGGGTTAACAAAAGGGTGGGGGCTGTTGGAGCTGCGTTTTGTTTTGTGAAGACATGTACATGGCCTTGACGCTGAAGTTCTCCAAAAATCTTGGGCTCTGTCTGAGCTGTGTTATCACTTTGTGTTCTGTTCTGACCTTGACGCTACAGTAAGCTGAAGTTGTTTACAGAAGGGGGCAGATCGCTGCGTTTAGACTTCTCCCTGACAATCTAAAAAAGACTTGAAGGAATTTATTTGGTTGTGGAACAAGAATACAGTATGATGTGATGTCCTCCTGTGTAACCCACGAACAGACTAAGCAAGAATGAGCCCCCCAACTGTATTACAGAGCCTATGACTGACTTTTGTTCCTTTTTGATTAAAAACCATCTTAAGTGTACCTGGATTTTATTGAGACGTTGGAGTCTGGCCAGAACTTTATAGGTAGCGCAGAACACTGGGCTGGAGATGAGGTGGAGGACTCTGACATTGACGTTCAGAGGGAATAGAGGATGTTTCACAGACCACGCCAAAGTGAGATTGACAACATCTCCGGAAGTCTCAACCGGCCAACCCAAGTGGGCGTTGCGGGGAGGAGACATTACTGTAGTGAGTGGCGGAGACGGCCCCGACAGGGCAAGACAAGGGGGGTGGTTATGGACAAGGATGTCAGCGAGAACAGCCCCCCCAAACAGAGTTATCGCCTTTCATTGTAGAACTCTCCCCTGCTAGTCCGATGATGATTTTAGCCCATTCCCGGTCAAGAAAAGACAAGAAAGAACAGCCGGATACATGTAGCATGGTCCATGATCTCTAAGCTGCCAATGAGTGCACTGAAGCCCAGTGGTCCCTAGCCCAAACTGGCAGCAGTCCCTGAGAATGACATATTATTCACTGTTGATTGGGCAAATGTTTTCCTCTCTGTGCCCTTACATGAAGATTACCAGGACCTATTTGCCTTTACCAGTTCAGTATTCCAGTATACCTGATGTAGACTCCCACAAGGGGGGTAAAACTCACCCAGCCAATACCCCACGGCCCTACAGGGAGTAGACTGGCAGACTAGCCCCTTACTGGATGTTCTCCTTTCAGTATGCAGAGGACCTACTGTTTTTGTTTGCCAGGATGCATTTATTGATCTTATGTGTTTTCTGTTCCAGAAGGGTTGCAAAGTTTCCTGAGACAAACTCCAGTACTGCCAGGAGAAGGTGGTCTTCCTAGGCCACTGCTTCTCAGCCACAGGCAGACACCTGACAGAGGGAATAAAGCTGGCAGTCCAGAATGTGCCCCTGTCCTGAGGCATTAAGCCTCTTCACATGTTTCTAGGACCGGCCAGCTCCTGCAGCCTGGGATAAGGTCTGCTGCCTCCAGCCCAATGCTGCCCCTTTCTGACTGAATTGCCTCTTCCCCATTTGCCCTTAGTCAGGAGGCAATTGATGCATTCCATAGCCTTAGGCCTCTTGCACACTAGCGTTGCGTTTCACGTGCGTGTGCAATGCGTGAAAAACTGACGTTTTTGCTGCGTTTTTGTTTCATTTTTGTTCGCGTTTTTTTGCGTTTTCGGTGCGTTTTTCACGCGCGTTTTTTTAAGTCCATGGGACTTTTTCAAAGGGACCAAGGTTCGGGAATAAAATGTTTTATTTAATTGAAAAATAATGTCTTCTGATCAGTTGCAAACATCTGCGATCTATTCTTCACTGTTCCGCGCGCGTATATTATCTCCCGACAAGTTAGCAGATGTGAAGAACAGTGAAGAATAGAATAAAACCAGTGAACACAGTGAAAACAGTGACCACAGGATCATTTAAGATAAAAACACAGTGCAGAACACAGTGCAGAATAGATTACAGATGTTCGGGAAATCTGCTTACTTGTCGGGAGATACGCGCGGAGCGCTGCGAACAAAATAGCATGTGAAGAACAATATATATGTGTGAAGAAGACATTGCAGATGTATGGAAACATCTGCAATGTGTTCTTTACACACATATATATTGTTCTTCACATGCTATTTTGTTCGCAGCGCTCCGCGCGTATCTCCCGGCAAGTAAGCAGATGTGCCGAACATCTGTAATCTATTCTGCACTGTGTTCTGCACTGTGTTTTTATCTTAAATGATCCTGTGGTCACTGTTTTCACTGTGTTCACTGGTTTTATTCTATTCTTCACTGTTCTTCATTGTGTTTTTTAAATTAAATGATCGTTCGCGAGCAGGGGAAATACTGTTATACTGGTCACCTAGCAACCCTTACGTTTAAAACGCATTGCACTCGCATTGCACTTGCAATGATTGCGAGTGCAATGCGTTCTTGATGCATCTCCATAGACTTGAATGGGGCGTGAAAATTGCGCGTGACTCGCAAAAATAGAGCATGCTGCGATTTTGACGCGCGTGCAAACGAACGCAAGCACGCGCGTTGAAAACCACGCAAATGGAGAAAGACCCATTGAATACAATGGGACAGAGTGCAATGCGAGTTCTGAGCGTCAAATGCACGCGCAGAACTCGCGCGTGAAAAACGCCAGTGGAGAAGGGGCCTTAAGCTGGCAAATCCTGTCTGCCCCGGCCCTAGGCACATGCCACTGAACCAGACCTTTTATTTTATTTTGCACAGAGTATCTAGGAGACAGGTGTCCTAGCCTAGGAACGTGGTGGCCTCCCCAGTGGCTCACTATTAGGCCCGGTTAGACTCAGTCATGAGGGGAGCCCCTCATGTGTCAGTAGCTGCAGCCAGCAATCTGCTCAGCAAGGCCAGTGAGTTGATCCTAGACCCTAGATCACTCAGTTACAGTGCAAACCCCACATACCTTGCAGTGTCCTCACCCAAGTACAGCCCAAGCATCTGAGCAAAGGCCAGACAGATCAGACTCCAGTGTGCACTCCTGATGCCCCAGGATACACTGATAAGGTGCACAGCTCTGAATCCTTCATTCTATCGCCAGTCTTCCAGGATTCAGAGAGGGGGGAAGAGAAGGGCGATTAACCCAGATGTTGAGTTTTTTCTCATAGATGGCTCCAGGTCTGCAGGAGAAGACAGATGGTTCTACACTGGATATACAGTGGTCAGTGGCGCACATGAGGTAGTACAAGCAGAACCATTCCCTCCACACAGGTCAGCGCAGGAGGTGAAGTGATGGCACTCAGGGAAGTGCTACAGCTGGTGGAAGGTAAAAGGGCGAACATCTATACTCAAGGTATAGTTCTAGGGTCTAAACACGACTATGAACCCTTATGGAAGGCTAGAGATTTCCTCACCTCTGCAGGGACCCCCTTTAAGCATGGCACGCTGGTTAAAGAGCTCATGGATGCTCTCTTACTTCCATAAGAGGTGGGGATAGTAAAACTAAAAGCACACACAATTTGGTAACTCCACAAGCCAAGGGCAAGTATGTGGCTGACGGGATGGCGAAGGCAGCTGCACAGATGGAGCCCAGAGACTGTCCTGAAGTCTCAGCGGTGAGTTCTGAGCTAAAAGTTTGATCCACAGGGGTTCCAGTCCCTGATGGCCCGAGTGTCATCAGAAGTGAAGGAAGAGTGGAGGAAAGCTGGAGCCCAGATGCCTATGGGACCTGGATGCTGGGAGAGAGGGTGTGCCTGCCAGGAGCCCTGCACCCGACAGTAAGTCAAGTAGCCCACGGAAACACACACATATTCCAAATGGCCATGCTAGTGCTCATAAACCGCAAGTGGTTTGCCCCGGCATTACTTCCCCTGTCACTAGACTAGTGAAAGCCTATATAGTCTGTGCCCGCCACAACCCGGGTAAGGTGGTAAAGACCCCACAGAAGGTGACACCTAAGCTGCTGTATCCCTTCCAGAGACTGCAGATGGATTTTATCCAGCTACCAAAAAGTGGTACGTAGGAGTACGTGCTTGTGTGCATTGATCTCTTTCCAGGGTGGCCAGAAGCTTCTCCCGTGACCAAGGCTACTGCCAGAGCTGCAGCCAAGAAGTTGGTGAGTGAGATTTTTTCTGCAGGTTTGGACTTCCAGAGACCATAGAGTCCGGTCGCAGAACCCACTTCACTGGACAGGTAAAGACCTGAAACCTTGTCCCTCCTGGGTGTAGAACAGGCCCTGAACACCCCTTAGCATCCCCAAGTTAGTGGTGGGATTGAAAGACTAAACTGCACTCTTAAGTTAGAGAGCCAGGAGGCCATGGAAGAAACAGGGAAACCATGGTGCGAGGGCTTTCCTGCTGCCCACTACTCAGTTAGGACCACACCCACCAGAAAGATGGGATTGTCCCCTTTGAAGTACTTTTTGGCTGTGCACCCAGGCTAGGCCCCTACTTCCCACAGACCCTGCAGCTGATGGCAGGAAACCAGGTGGAACATGCCATACAGTTGAGCCAGGCCTTGGAAAAGGTCCGCAAAAGTGTTTCTGATTCCTTTTTCAGATCCAGACAGAGACCTCAGGACGCATAACCTGAAGCCTGGAGACGACGTGGCGGTAAAGAGACACCAGGGAGAGAGTCTGGAGCCTCGCTACGACGGTCCTTTCCAAGTCCTGCTGACCAGTGCCACGTCTGAAGCTACAGGGAAGTCAGCACGCTTCCACGCTTACTTATTCTTCTTGCTAGCTGGTCTCTTCTGACTGACTGTATGCTCAGGGACACCCCAACCATGACTATCACTGTACCTATAGGGGTGACCAGGATACCCCCAGGTAGGAGACTTTACCTACGGTTGGTGCAACAAGACAATGACCTTCTTTAACATTGACAGCACAGGTAACCCTGTATTAGCAGTGTCTGATGTGTACAGGATTTGTGGGGATAGGAGAGTCAGGTCAGGCCTAGAGGCTGGGAAGGTGAGTGTACGGTGATAACACTTGTGTATTCCTTCCTCGTGATCCCCAGGGATAAGGTTGATCAGACACATAAAGAAAAGGTAGAGAATCCCAAAGAATTCTGAAGGTCTGAGAGAGAAGCACCTGGATGACAACGTTTATATAGATACAGTGGGAGCACCAAGGGAGGGTCCCAGATGAGTACAAGGCCCACAATCAGATATGGGCAGGTCTAGAGTCCATTATTCCCCAGAGTGCTATGAGCAAAGATGTTGGTTGGGTAACTGTTTTTATTGTAATCAACAGAGATTTGTGAATTATATCGGAGATGCTTCCCAGAACCGCATGGCTTTGGACATGACCCTTGCTGAGAAGGGAGGAGTCTGTAAGATGGTGGGAGTGGCTTGTCGCATATACATCCCAGATGACATCGCCCCCTATGGATCCATTACCCATGCTCGTAAAGAGATTGAAGGACTGTCCAGGGAACTCAAGAGAAACTCTGGGGTGGACACTTTGTCCTTCACTTTGTGGTTGGGGGATTGGAAGGGTTTCCTTTAAGTGGGGGTGATATTGGGGATTGTGATTTTGCTCTTGTCACTTATTGCGCGTTGTGTAGTCCCCCTCATCAAGTCCACCATGTCCCAGATGTCCATCCAGGCGGTAAGAACCAGGACAGGAGAAGTGCCCGGAGCGGAGGATGATGCTGCCTGTTTACAAACCTATGGACTATGGGAACTCAGTGATGTGATTTGAGTGTGCGGGCCTGTAACCCCTGAGTGACCAGCCTCCAGGGGATCTGGTGAAGAGTTAACAAGTCCAGCAGGTACGGGCTTAGCCTACCTGTGGGTACCTGGAGCTTGAGGAGGTCGCTCAGGATGGAGTTACAGGCCAGCAAAGCTCAAAGGGGGGAATTGTTAAGGAGGTCGCACTGGTTTCGGACGCCATCTTGACTACTGTCCGCCATCTTAGATACAGCGGCCACCTTGGGGAGGGGGGGGGGGGTATGCTTCCCTTTTAGAACCTATAGAGTTAAATGTTTTAATTCAGCTATTTTTCTCATTTAAACTGTTGTTTGCCTTTTCACAATATCCTTGGCATTTCTTACTGTCCTTCGGGCCTCTGTATTCTTGTTATTTATTTTGGTTATGAAGAAGCTTCTAGGAGCCATTGTGTAGATAAGCATGGCTGTAAACAAGGCCTAGTCATATTTCCCAGAATGTGCTGGTACAAAAACATAATGGCCAATAGAATCTAAGTGTCTTATCAACATCCCAAATGCTGATCTTCATGTGTTAAAATATAGCTGTATCTGTTTGAAATAAACAGTTTGATGTGAGTGCATTGGAAGACCAACTGTGTTTTTCATTTTACTCTGTCAGCTCGCTGCCGGCAGCTATCTCATCCTCCATTAAAGGGTTAATTAGGACTCACCTTACAAAAGTCAAGAGGGCTGTTGGGGCCCTGCATAAAAATCCCTAACAGTGGTTAGCATTACAGCCTTGCAGCACTGGGGACCTGGGTCAACATCTGCAAAAATCCCCCCCCCATTGGGGACAGGGACCAATTTGGCAAGATCTGTGCAGCGCTGCGTAATCTGTGTGTGCTATATAAAGAAAGGAATTATTATTATTATTAGCCCCTACTGGTAATTTAATAGGAAACTAGGGTGTTTTTTTCAGCAATAGAAAATGCATTCAATCAGGTGTCTACCGCTCACTCGCATTTCATTTTGGTAATTGTTGTGTGTACTACCACCTTTACAGCATTTCATCTCCTGTAATAAGAACTTGATTTCCTATGATCAGGCTGTTTGTGCACAGCTCTTCTTACTCTGCAGTTACCGCTCACATATTAAAACTGATATGTGCAGATAGCACCCTCTAGTGGTCATAATGTATAATGCATGCCTAGGAGTACGCTCTAAGCCCGCTGTCCATATATATCTCCCTACAGTATTTCACACTGTCCTCCTTGACTTAACATATCCCTGATTTCAGATTGATGACTCAATTAGAGGTTGGCTGCTTTTCAATGATGCTCTTCCATTAGACATGTCTCTGCATGTATCTGTACCTGTGTCTTTCCCTCACCTGATAGCTTCAGCCTTTCCCTATTATTTCCATGCTGCCCTCTGCATATACACAGCTTTATCTGTCACTGCTCTATGTCATCCTCATGGCGTCTCCCACTATATCTCTCTTTTCACTGTCCATTTTCAGTGACAGAGATTGGAAGAGGGGAGGGAGCAGGATCCCTCATAAATCTCCTGCTACATCTCCTCCTATTCATCAGAGCTCAAACATGTAAACAATAACACACGGAGGGTCGGAACACAGCACAGAAGTAAGTAGCAGGTATACTGAAACACTCGATGAACATTCAGGGATTATCGGCAACTTATGTCAAAGAGTCGCCAACCCCTTTAAGGTTCAGGTTCACTGGTAACTCCCACAACTAATGCTGGCACCTATCTCAGGTGTGGCTCTTTACATGTCTTGCTGTGATGTTAATATGGAATATTATGGAGAATCATCGCTCACCAATGATGTCACAGGGACTGACGATCCTCTGGAAAATGGATGTGTACACAAGCTGCTGGTATTTAAATAGCGATGTTACCTATTTACTCGTACCAGCAGTATTTAAATAGTTAACACCCAGGATCGGTGCCAGCATATTGGGGGTCATTTACTAAGGGCCCGATTCGCGTTTTCCCGATGTGTTACCCGAATATTTCCGATTTGCGCCGATTGTAACTGAATTGGCCCGGGATTTTGGCGCACGCGGTCGGATTGTGGCGCATCGGCGCCGGCATGCACGCAACGGAAATCGGGGGGCCTGGCCGAACGAAAACCCGGCGGATTCGGAAAAACCAGCGCATTTAAAAACGGAAAATGTGTCGCTCGGGGCGCACTTACCTTCTCTCAGCCCGAGCCGGTGAACTCCAGCGCGTTCAGATGCTTTTCAGCGCAGCAGCGCCACCTGGTGGACGGCGGAGGAACTACCTTATTAAATCCCGGCCGGACCCGAATGCAGCGCAGAGAAGGCGCCGCTGGATCGCGAATGGACCGGGTAAGTAAATCTGCCCCATTATCTTTTGCCTGAAGATGATGTTCGGGGACTCAAACCTGCAATATTTGGCATTGACCCTGATATTGTGGGTTGAGTCTCTCTAGAGGTAGTGGTCTCTATGTGATGACTCCCAGAGCATCAGTCTAGTTACAGTTCAGGATTCGCCCCTGCCTTGTTTTCACATCCATTCACTAGATATGACTATTGGTAGGTCATCCTAGTAGTGTACCGACTATCTGGGAGGTGCGTATTATCTGCATACAGGCGGTCCCTGGGTTACGTACAAGATCGGTTCTGCAGGTTTGTTCTTCAGTTGAATTTGTATGTAAGTCGGAACTGTATATTTTATCATTGTAATCCCAGACAGAACTTTTTTGGGTCTTTATGACAATTGGATTTTAAAAATGTTGGATTGTCATCAGGACCAGGATAAATAAATCTTCATTACAGACGCCTGTGATAACTGTTACAGCTGATTATTGTAGCCTAGGACTAAAGTACAGTAAATTACCAACATCCAGAGGTCCGTTTGTAACTAGGGGTCGTCTGTAAGTCGGGTGTCCTTAAGTAGGAGACCGCCTGTATTTTGTTACTCACCTGCTATGAGATGTTTCATGAGTTTCTGAGAAGAAGCCATCTCTAATATCGATCTGAAAAATCGGATTAATATTAAATATAAAGGTGAATAAAAAGTTAACATTTACTTTAAACATTTCAAATCAATTTTAAGAAAATTATATAAGAAAAAATAATATGGAAGCAAAAAGAATAACAGAGAAGTGAGGAGAAGGGGAAGAGAAATAAGGGAAATAAAGTAGTAAAAATGTCAGAGGCAAAATAGGTAAGAGATGAGGAGGGTGAAGCGGATGAAGACCTCCAGGGAGAAGAAGATAAAGAGATCAATTATTCTATGACAGGTTGAGGCCTGTGGCCCCCAATATATATAGGACATGATCCTGGCCCCATAACTGGTAAACCCAGAGTCTTCTTTTTGCACCTATGATGGTACCAGGTCCTAAATCTTATATTAGTTTTCCTGGAAAATTCCAAATATTGGAACTGTTACTGTTCTCATTATATGGTGATAAATATGGGATAAAACATAAATATTCAGATTCACCAAAGTTCAGGCTATACTAATTATGTCCTAGAAACACTTCCACTTTCCTTTAAAAGGAACCATTCACCAGGGACCTCATTTTCACTAAAGACAGGTTACAGTAGTCCATTACAGCTACATTGCTAATATGTAGAGATGAGCGAGCACTAAAATGCTCGGGTACTCGTTATTCGAGACGAACTTTTCCCGATGCTCGAGTGCTCGTTTCGAGTAACGAGCCCCATTGAAGTCAATGGGAGACTCGAGCATTTTTCAAGGGGACCAAGGCTCTGCACAGGGAAGCTTGGCCAAACACCTGGGAACCTCAGAAAAGGATGGAAACACCACGGAAATGGACAGGAAACAGCAGGGGCAGCATGCATGGATGCCTCTGAGGCTGCTTAATCGCACCATTATGCCAAAATTATGGGCAACAGCATGGCCATGACAGAGTGACAGAATGAAGCTAGATAGCATCTAAAACATCCAATAATTGACCCTGACACTATAGGGGACGGCATGCAGAGGCAGCGGCAGCAGCGGAAGGCTAGAGAGTGGCATGGCGACATACCCTAAATGGACTCAGGCTTCAAACCAATGGGTAGCAGAGAGGAACCAAAGGAGGTGAGCAAGAAGCGCTCAAATAATATCGGTACATGATAAAAGTTTGCCAGTATATTTTGTGGATTACACAGCAGGGTGGCGACAAAGTTAACATGGAAGCCATGAAAACAATCCAAAATTCTGCCTGACACAGCTCGTTTGATAAGGGGACCATGTATGGAGGCAGTGAACTAGTAGTAGATTAAAGGTGCTGCAGTTAAAACTATGTTAGTTGGTTCTTGGCATGGAGCTGGCGCTCCGCTGCCAGGCGAGCTTTCGCCAATCCAAGCCCCTGTCTCTAGGCTACTCCCCAAACAGCACTTCTAAGAACCTTTCGGATAAGATCAAGTGTAGTAGCGTTCTTATAAGTTTGGGATATGGCGGGTGAGGGGAATGTAAACATCTGCGCAAGAAGCGCTGAAATAATATCCGTAAATGAAAAAAGTTTTCCAGTATATTTTGTGGCTTACACAGCAGGGTGGCGACAAAGTTAACAAGTTTGATGTGGAATGCCCTGCAATAGCTCTTGGGCGGTGTGCCTTTTATCACCTAGGCTCAGCAGTTTGAGCACCGCCTGCTGTCGCTTAGCAACGGCACTGCTGCTGTGCCTAGAGCTACCGACTGATGGCGCCATGCCCACGGATGGTAATTCGGAGGAGGAGGAGGTGGAGGAGGGGTGGGAGGATTTGGAGGTATAGTAGGCCTTTGAGACCTGGACCGAGGTAGGCCCCGCAATCCTCTGCGTCGGCAGTATATGACCAGCCCCAGGGTCAGACTCGGTCCCAGCCTGCACCAAGTTAAGTGTAGTAGCGTTCTTATAAGTTTGGGATATGGCGGGTGAGGGGAATGTAAACAGATGCGCAAGAAGCGCATGATGCGCATGGAGCTGGCGCTCCGCTGCCAGGCGAGCTTTCGCCAATCCAAGCCCCTGTCTCTAGGCTACTCCCCAAACAGCACTTCTAAGAACCTTCTGTATAAGATCAAGTGTAGTAGCGTTCTTATAAGTTTAGGATATGGCGGGTGAGGGGAATGTAAACAGATGCGCAAGAAGCGCTGAAATAATATCCGTAAATGGTAAAAGTTTGCCAGTGTATTTTGTGGATAACACAGCAGGGTGGCGACAAAGTTAACAACTTTGATGTGGAATCCATGAAAACAACCCAAATTTCGGCCTGACAAACCTCGTTTGATAAAGGGACGATGTATGGAGGCAGCTATATGGACGACTTTTGGAGGTAGCAATGGAGACAACGTGTGGAGGCTGCTATGGAGACAATTCAATTTGGATAGTGCCTGTATGTGGCAGTCCAAAAAATTTTTCAAACCAGAGGAGCAGGTAGGTGGCCCTCCAGAAAAATGGAATAGATTGAGTGCCTGTATGTGGCAGTCCAAAAAAGTTTTTAAACCAGAGGAGCAGGTAGGTGGCCCTCCAGAAAAATGGAATAGATTGAGTGCCTGTATGTGGCAGTCCCAAAAAATTGTTTAAAACAGAGGACCGGAAAGGTGGCCCTCCAGAAAAATTGAATAGATTAAGTGCCTGTATGTGGCACTCCCAAAAATTGTTTAAAACAGAGGACCGTGTCGGTGGCCCTCCAGAAAAATTAAATGCATAAAGTACTATACCTAGAGCCAGTGGGCCCTGTCAAAAAACAGCCAGTTTCCTCTGCTTTACTGTAGAAAGAGGAGGAGAAGGAGGAAAATGAGGAGGAGGAGGAGTGGATAAATTATTCAGGTTGAGCTTCCTTCACCTGCTGGAGATTTGAAATTAGGAGAAATCCATGCTTTATTCATCTTAATAAGCGTCAGCCTGTCAGCGCTGTCAGTCGACAGGCGTGTACGCTTATCGGTGATGATGCCACCAGCTGCACTGAAAACCCGCTCTGACAAGACGCTAGCGGCAGGGCAGGCAAGAACCTCCAAGGCGTAGAGCGCCAGTTCGTGCCACATGTCCAGCTTTGAAACCCAGTAGTTGTAGGGAGCTGTGTGATCATTTAGGACGATGGTATGGTCAGCTACGTACTCCCTCACCATCTTTCTGTAAAGATCAGCCCTACTCTGCCGAGACTGGGGACAGGTGACAGTGTCTTGCTGGGGTGACATAAAGCTGGCAAAAGCCTTGTAAAGCGTACCCTTGCCAGTGCTGGACAAGCTGCCTGCTCGCCTACTCTCCCTCACTACTTGTCCCGCAGAACTATGCACTCTGCCGCTAGCGCTGTCAGAAGGGAAATACTGTTTCAGCTTGTGCACCAGGGCCTGCTGGTATTCATGCATTCTCACACTCCTTTCCTCTGCAGGGATGAGAGTGGAAAGATTTTGCTTGTACCGTGGGTCCAGGAGAGTGAACACCCAGTAATCGGTGCTGGAATAAATTCTTTGAACGCGAGGGTCACGGGATAGGCAGCCTAGCATGAAATCTGCCATATGCGCCAGAGTACCAACGCGTAAGAATTCACTCCCCTCACTGGCCTGACTGTCCATTTCCTCCTCCTCCAACTCCTCCAACTCCTCTTCTTCTGCCCATACACGCTCAACAGTGTAGGACTCAACAATGGTCCCCTCTTGTGTCTCGCCAACATTCTCCTCCTCTTCCTCCTCATCCTCCTCCACCTCCACCTCCTCCGATATGCGCTGAGAAACAGACCTAAGGGTGCTTTGGCTATCAACAAGGGAATCTTCTTCCCCTGTCTCTTGTGAGGAGCGCAAAGCTTCCGACTTCATGCTGACCAGAGAGTTTTTCAACAGGCCAAGCAGCGGGATGGTGAGGCTGATGATGGTGGCATCGCCACTAACCATCTGTGTTGACTCCTCAAAGTTACTCAGCACCTGACAGATATCAGACATCCACGTCCACTCCTCATTGTAGACTTGAGGAAGCTGACTGACCTGACTACCAGTTCTGGTGGAAGTTGACATCTGGCAGTCTACAATCGCTCGGCGCTGCTGGTAAACTCTGGATAACATGGTCAGTGTTGAATTCCACCTCGTGGGCACGTCGCACAACAGTCGGTGAGCGGGCAGTTGGAGGCGGCGCTGCGCTGCCCTGAGAGTGGCAGCATCTGTGCTGGACTTCCTGAAATGCGCACAGATGCGGCGCACCTTCGTGAGCAAATCAGACAGATTGGGGTATGTCTTGAGGAAACGCTGAACTATCAGATTTAACACATGGGCCAGGCATGGCACATGTGTCAGTCTGCCGAGTTGCAGAGCCGCCACCAGGTTACGGCCGTTGTCACACACAACCATGCCTGGCTTCAGGTTCAGCGGTGCCAGCCACAGATCAGTCTGCACCGTGATGCCCTGTAATAGTTCTTGGGCGGTGTGCCTTTTATCGCCTAGGCTCAGCAGTTTGAGCACCGCCTGCTGTCGCTTAGCGACGGCACTGCTGCTGTGCCTAGAGCTACCGACTGATGGCGCCATGCCCACGGATGGTCGTTCGGAGGAGGAGGTGGAGGAGGGGTGGGAGGAGGAGGAGGCATAGTAGGCCTCAAACACCTGGACCGAGGTAGGCCCCGCAATCCTCGGCGTCGGCAGTATATGACCAGCCGCAGGGTCACACTCGGTCCCAGCCTCCACCAAGTTAACCCAATGTGCCGTCAGAGATATATAGTGGCCCTGCCCGGCAGCACTCGTCCACGTGTCCGTGGTCAGGTGGACCTTGTCAGAAACGGCGTTGGTCAGGGCACGGATGATGTTGTCTGACACGTGCTGGTGCAGGGCTGGGACGGCACATCGGGAAAAGTAGTGGCGGCTGGGGACCGAATACCGAGGGGCGGCCGCCGCCATGAGGCTGCGAAAGGCCTCGGTCTCTACTAGCCTATAGGGCAGCATCTCCAGGCTTAGCAATCTGGAAATGTGCACATTAAGGGCTTGGGCGTGCGGGTGGGTTGCACTATATTTGCGTTTCCGCTCCAGCGTCTGGGGTATGGAGAGCTGAACGCTGGTGGATGCTGTGGAGGATCGTGGAGGTGACGATGGGGTTTTTGTGGCAGGGTCCTGGGCAGGGGGCTGACTATCAGCTGACACAGGGGAAGGAGCAGTGGTGTGCACGGCCGGAGGTGAACGCGCTTGTTGCCACTGAGTGGGGTGTTTAGCATTCATATGCCTGCGCATACTGGTGGTAGTTAAGCTAGTAGTGGTGGAACCCCTGCTGATCCTGGTTTGGCAAATGTGGCACACCACAGTCCGTCGGTCATCCGGTGTTTCCTTAAAGAACCTCCAGACTTCTGAAAATCTAGCCCTCGCCGCAGGAGCCCTCGCCACGGGAGCTTCACTAGTTGACACATTTGGCGCTGATGCACCAGCTCTGGCCCTGCCTCTCCGTCTGGCCCCACCACTGCCTCTTCCAACCTGTTCTGGTCGAGGACTCTCCTCCGTCTCAGAAGCACTGTGTTCACCCGGCCTCTCAACCCAGCTTGGGTCTGTCACCTCATCATCCTCCGATCCCTCAGTCTGCTCCCCCCTCGGACTTCCTGCCCTGACAACAACTTCCCCACTGTCTGACAACCATGTCTCCTCATCGTCGGACACCTCTTTACACACTTCTTCCACTACGTCAACAAGGTCATCATCACCCACAGACTGCGACTGGTGGAAAACCTGGGCATCGGAAAATTGCTCATCAGCAACCGGACAAGTGGTTTGTGACTGTGGGAAGGGTCCAGAAAACAGTTCCTCAGAGTATGCCGGTTCAAATGGCAAATTTTGCTGGGAGGGGGCAGACTGGGGGGGAGGAGGCTGAGGTGCAGGAGCTGGAGGAGTGCCGATTTCGGTGACATGGGTGGACTGCGTGGAAGACTGACTGGTGGACAAATTGCTCGAAGCATTGTCGGCAATCCACGACATCACCTGTTCGCACTGTTCTGGCCTCAACAGTGCTCTACCACGAGTCCCAGTAACTTCAGACATGAACCTAGGGAGTGTAGCTCTGCGGCGTTCCCCTGCTCCCTCATAAGCAGGTGGTGTCTCACCCCGCCCAGGACCACGGCCTCTGACCCCTGCAGTAGTTGGACGCCCACGTCCCCGCCCTCGTCCTCTACCCCTAGCCCTCGGGTTAAACATTTTGAAAATGAGAGTTATAACTTGTATTTTTTTTTTTCACTTTTTTTTTTTTCACTTTTTTTTCACTTTTTTTTTTTGTGTTTTTTAGTTTTTAAAACCAAACGATGCTATCCTATTGCTATGGCTATTTTCTAGCCAAGTATTACAGCACACTACTATGCCAGATGAGATGACGCTGAGTTATGAAAAAAATAAACGTAAAATAAAAAAGGAAATGGCAGACTGTGCCTAGTTGAAATACAACCCCGGGCCCTAATAAATTTTCCCACTTCGGTCTTTGCGATGGATATGTGCGTCACTAAAACACAGTGGTCGCAAGTCTGACTCCAAATTGCTCCCAATTTGATAGTAGATGCACTGCAGCAAGTACAGCCACCAGCAGATCAACCAGAAATCAAATATATATAACGCTACTGTAGGCGTAATTAAGACGTTTGTATTCTCCTATGGCTATTTTCTAGCCAAGTATTACAGCACACTACTATGCCAGATGAGATGACGCTGAGTTATGAAAAAAAAAACGTAAAATAAAAAGAAACTGGCAGACTGTGCCTAATTGAAATACAACCCCGGGCCCTAATAAATTTTCCCACTTCGGTCTTTGCGATGGATATGTGCGTCACTAAAACACAGTGGTCGCAAGTCTGACTCCAAATTGCTCCCAATTTGATAGTAGATGCACTGCAGCAAGTACAGCCACCAGCAGATCAACCAGAAATCAAATATATATAACGCTACTGTAGGCGTAATTAAGACGTTTGTATTCTCCTATGGCTATTTTCTAGCCAAGTATAACAGCACACTACTATGCCAGATGAGATGACGCTGAGTTATGAAAAAAATAAACGTAAAATAAAAAGAAACTGGCAGACTGTGCCTAATTGAAATACAACCCCGGGCCCTAATAAATTTTCCCACTTCGGTCTTTGCGATGGATATGTGCGTCACTAAAACACAGTGGTCGCAAGTCTGACTCCAAATTGCTCCCAATTTGATAGTAGATGCACTGCAGCAAGTACAGCCACCAGCAGATCAACCAGAAATCAAATATATATAACGCTACTGTAGGCGTAATTAAGACGTTTGTATTCTCCTATGGCTATTTTCTAGCCAAGTATAACAGCACACTACTATGCCAGATGAGATGACGCTGAGTTATGAAAAAAAAAACGTAAAATAAAAAGAAACTGGCAGACTGTGCCTAATTGAAATACAACCCCGGGCCCTAATAAATTTTCCCACTTCGGTCTTTGCGATGGATATGTGCGTCACTAAAACACAGTGGTCGCAAGTCTGACTCCAAATTGCTCCCAATTTGATAGTAGATGCACTGCAGCAAGTACAGCCACCAGCAGATCAACCAGAAATCAAATATATATAACGCTACTGCAGGCGTAATTAAGACATTTGGATTCTCCTATGGCTATTTTCTAGCCAAGTATTACAGCACACTACTATGCCAGATGAGATGACGCTGAGTTATGAAAAAAATAAACGTAAAATAAAAAGAAACTGGCAGACTGTGCCTAATTCTACTCAAACCCCTAATAAATTTTCCCACTTTGGTGTTTGAGGTGGATATGTGTGTCACTAAGAGCTAAACACAACGGTAGCAAGTCCCCCTGCTAATTCCTCACAATATGGTACTAGCTGCAAATAAAAAAAAAAAAAAATTATAACGTTATTGTAGCCCTAAGAAGGGCTGTTGGGTTCTTTAAGAATCACTCCTGCCTAACAGTAAGCTAATAGAACACCCTAACGCTTTCCCTGAGCAGCAGCAGCTCTCTCCCTAGCGGCATCCAGACAGAGAATGATCCGAGCAGCGCGGGCAGCGGCTAGTCTATCCCAGGGTCACCTGTCATGCTGGGTGGAGTGCAGAGTCTCCTGGCTTGTGATTGGCTCTGTTTCTGGCCGCCAAAAAGCAAAACGGCGGGAGCTGCCATTTTCTCGAGCGGGCGAAATACTCGTCCGAGCAGTTACGAGTACGCTAATGCTCGATCGAGCATCAAGCTCGGACGAGTATGTTCGCTCATCTCTACTAATATGTCTTTCTGATTTCTCGAATCATTTGCATTGCAATATGACAGAATCTGCAGCGTGGTCCCAGGGGTTGGGCTTTGGTTTGGATGCATTTCAAAAAAACAACATGTGACTTGTCTGCTCAGCTCTCAGCCCCCACCTTGGTGCTCATGTACAGCTCCTCCCTCCTGCTCCTTCACAGAGGTCACAGCCTGGTGAGCCTGTCATCAGTGTGGAGGAAGGAGCTGCACGGGAGCACAAGGGTGGGGGCTGAAAGCTGAGGAGTCTGCAACACAAGTCACATGCTGTTTTTTTAAATGCATGCAAACCAAAACCCAACCCCTGGGACAACACAAAGGATTCTGGCAGGGTGCAAGGTAAGTTATAACACACAATTATATTGTAATGCAAATGTTTAGAGAAAGTAGAAAGGCAGATTTACACTGCAGGTGTAATGGGCTTCTGAAACCTGTCTTTAGGGAAAATGAATCCCTGGTGACAGGTTCCCTTTAAAGTATTTTATATTTAACACTTCATTATTGGAGAGGGTCTGCTCTCAGTTATGAGGAAAGATTAAAACCACTAAATGTATTTAGTCTGGAAAAGAGACGACAACGAGAGGACAGGATTAATTTACATAAATATATGAATGGTCCATACAAAAAATATGGTGCTAAGTTATTACAGGTTAAATCAAATCAAAAGCCAGGAAAAAGGTTTAATCACCAGAGGCGACAAAGCTTAACATTTTCAGTCTTGCATCTATAGTCAGTCCAGTGCACACATCACATAGACACAGAAACTAATTCTGCATCGAACAGGACAGAATAGATGATGAAGAGGGCAAGTACTAACAAGTCAAGGAAAAAAGTTTAGTTAAAAGTTGAAATATTAATTTTGCATATAGGAGTATATAACATATAGCAGATTTTATACTTCCACTGAAAAAAAATAATAAGTTAAAGGGGAAAATTCTACATAAAAGGGAAGTGGATGAAAAAAAAAAAAAACATTAAAACGCAGAAGAAAATAATGATAGTAATAAAAATAGCAAATAAAATACCAACAGTAATAATAATATTAATAATATGATTGTCCTCTTGTACAGAAAAAAATCAAACATAACATTCTAACCAACTTAGGCTTTATTCAAATAGCCGGTGTGGACGTATATACGGCGGAAATACGTACCGCATTGGCCGGCAATTGGCGCACATGTGACACCTTACTATTCCATAGCCGGGAGAAAGATAGGACATGTCCTATCTTTCCCCGGAATTAGGCACCGTGCTCCATGTTTCTCTATGCAGAGAGGCGAGGGGTGAGCGGAGCTCATCCCCTCCTCCTCTCCCCAGCACCGCCGTGTGCCCACCGTGCTACCGTACGGCGGGCACACGTGTGCATGAATTAAGCCTAATAGTGATGAGCTATTCGTGATGAGTGATGACCTGAATTTAAAAACAAAATTGTTTGGGTCTGGGAGCCGAACGGGAACCCAAACCATCAAAAGTAACACCCATATTTGTTGCTGGCACCAATCAGTGATGTTAACTGTTTAAAATCAGCTAGCAAAGTAACCTGTGGCATGACATCATGTGGAAGCGACGGTCCTCCCCAAAATGGTGGCACCCTGCCCCTTCCATTTAAAGAGTTGATGACCACAATAGGTCCCAGGTTGAGAGAAACCTGGACCCAGACTTCTGATGAAGTTTGGGATTGGGCCTGAGATAACTTTGTGGTTGGGTCTGCTCAACACTAATGAATATCCAACTTTTGGTTCAGGTGTAAAGGTCTTGTACACACATTGTCAAGAGAGGACAATATGGAAATTTAGTGTGAGTGAAACTTTGAGCAGAATAAGAGAAAGGTACAAAGCAGAAAGCTAAGCGCTCGCTACCTGTGACCTCAGGAATCTCCAGGTAGTAAGAGATAAGACCTGTATCTATACATAAAGGCAGCGGAGCGGCCATACCTTGTAGAAGATTCCACGCCTCCTGAGGACGGTCTCACTGCTGTGCCTTATATAGGAGCCCGTCCTGCAGGATATGGGTCACAATTTGCATTGGCTAAATATTGGGTAAGGAGTAAGAACTTATTACTCCACCGATGACACTCGGGTGAGTCACTACAGAAGACAATGAAGACTATTTGTATTGTTTGTGTTTTTCACAACCCCCTTTATCACACAGAACTTTCTGATCCTGAATTGTTTGTCTGTTCCTTCCTGCCAGTGCTGGCAATGACGAGAGATGTTGTAATATGAACCACGTGATAGTTTGCTTTAAGTAATACATTTAAAGGGATAGTCTGTATCTAAAATGCATCGTCCTGTAAAGTATAATGCAAAAATGTATAAAATTCAAGCCTAGAGAATTGTACCAAAGTCTTATTAATGTAGTGGGGACAGTGTACGATTATTGATTTGGGGGACATGTTGTATTATATATAATTCAGGAGCGTGGTCTGCTTAATACTTATTATATTTTTTATTTACATAGGGAGCATAGAGTATTCAATTGTGATGTGAGTTGTATATATGTCATGGTGGGGGGTACGGTGCAGTCTGTTGTAGTTTGAGTCGCATATGTGATTTATTAGGGGCGCAGTGTGGTCTGTTGTTGTTTGCAGGGTATAAATGATATTTATGGAGGGGCTTAGTGTGGTCAGTTGTGGTGTGAGGGGTATATATGATATGTGTGGGGGCACAGTGTGGTTAGTTGTGGTGTGAGGGGTATATATGATATATGTGGGTACACCATGTGGACAGTTGTGGTGTGAGGGATATATATGATATATGTGGGGGGTACAGTGTGGTGAGTTGTGATGTGAAGGGTATATATGATATATGGGGGTACAGTGTGATCAGGTGTGGTGTGAAGGGTGTAAATGATATATGTGGGGGTGCATTGTGGTCAGTT
Source organism: Engystomops pustulosus (assembly GCF_040894005.1). NCBI lineage: Eukaryota > Metazoa > Chordata > Amphibia > Anura > Leptodactylidae > Engystomops > Engystomops pustulosus. Next base: position 19,221,321 of record NC_092416.1, read on the forward strand.
GTGGTGTGAGGGGTATATATCATATATTAGGGGAAACAGTGTGGTCAGTTGTGATGTGAAGGATACATATGAAATATGTAGGGGCACAGTGTGGTCAGTTGTGGTGTGAGGGGTATATATGATATATGTGGAGGGGAACAGTGTGGTCAGTTGTGGTGTGAGAGGTATATATGTTATATGTGGGGACACAGTGTGGTCAGTTGTGGTGTGAGGGGTATATATCATATATTAGGGGAAACAGTGTGGTCAGTTGTGATGTGAGGGATACATATGAAATATGTAGGGGCACAGTGTGGTCAGTTGTGGTGTGAGGGGTATATATGATATATGTGGAGGGGCACAGTGTGGTCAGTTGTGGTGTGAGGGGTATATATGATATATGTGGGGGCACAGTGTGGTCAGTTGTGGTGTGAGGGGTATATATGATATATGTGGGGGCACAGTGTGGTCAGTTGTGGTGTGAGGGGTATATATGATATATGTGGGGGCACAGTGTGGTCAGTTGTGGTGTGAGGGGTATATATGATATATGTGGAGGGGCACAGTGTGGTCAGTTGTGGTGTGAGAGGTATATATGTTATATGTGGGGACACAGTGTGGTCAGTTGTGGTGGGAGGGGTATATATGATATATGGGGGGTACAGTGTGGTCAGTCGTGGCGTGAGGGGTATATATGATATGTGTGGTCAGTTGTGGTGTCAGGAGTATATATGATATATGTGGGGGCACAGTGTGGTCAGTTGTGGTGTGAGGAGTATATATGATATATGTGGGGGCACAGTGTGATCAGTTGTGATGTGAGGTATATATGATATATGTGGGGGCACAGTGTGATCAGTTATGGTGTGAGGGGTATATATGATATATGTGGGGGCACAGTGTGGTCAGTTGTGGTGTGAGGGGTATAGATGATATATGTGGGGGCACAGTGTGTACAGTTGTGGTGTGAGGGGTATATATGATATATATGGGTGCATAGTGTGGTCTGTTGTGGTGTGAGGGGTGTATATGATATATGTGAGGGGCACAGTGTGGTCAGTTGTGTCTTGTCATTATATGAATTATTGTTTATATATGCATTGTATTTTTTACCTAATTAAGGTTTTCCCCAACGATTGGTTATCTATTTAGCCCCTCCTTTGTATAATTATAGACGAGTTTTCCCGAAACGCGTTACTATTGGGCTAACCTTTTTTATTTTTATTAATTTTGGTTATATGCACCTTTGTTTATAATTACTGCTACATTTTATTAATAAATGCTTTTTACCTACTGTACTGGTGTGAGGAGACTCAGTTGATTTTTCAGCCACTCTGGTGTAGACACTCCACCGTACTAGGCCGTTTAGCTCCCCATTACAGCTCTATTTTTGCACAATTACTTGCGTTTTTTTTTGGTATAAACACAGAGACAGTCAGAGACAGTCAGAGAGACAGTCAGGTACAAAGAGAGAGGTGTCTCTCTCACTTCCATTGAACAACAGGATCTACAATTCCGCTCTCAGATCCCTCCCTGACCAATCAAGATTCACCAACAATTTAACAATTAAAGAGGTTTTCTCATCTATAATATTTATGAAATATTCTCATGAATAGTGTTGAGGGATCACAAACAGAAAAGTTCTGGTTCTTACCAAACTTTGTAGGTTCGTGTTCCCTGGACCTGACCCTGAACTTTATAAGAAGCTCAAGGCTTGGTTTGGCTCAAATTCCCCCTGCGTTAATGCCCACAATTGGTGCTAACACAGATCGCCACTGTTAACTCTTTAAATGCTGTCCGCTCACCACTACTCATGATAAATACTTATAGATGCAGGTTCCACTTCTGAGATCTGCTCTAATCTTAACAATGGGGTTGTAGTAAAAGTTAAGCTCTACCTAAAGGGTGGTAATCAGACTCCTGTTCTGGAGCAAGGTGCAGGTCACAGAGGCATTTATTGTGTATTATTGCTTTTCCCGTGGATAAGTCCTAGATATTGGACACAAGAATTGTCCTTTAACAACAATTCTCTGGATCTTGCCGTGCATCTACACAATTGGGCACATTTACTTACCCGGTCCAGTCACAATCCAGCAGCGGGTTCTCTGCCGCTGATTCGGGTCCGGCTGGGATTCACAAAGGTCCGTGCGCCGATATCCACTAGGTGTCGCTGCTGCTCCGAGATCCGCTGGAGTTCACCGCAGTTCACCTTCTATTTCTTGGTGCAGGTAAGTGCGTGTCAAGCGACACTTTTCATTTTAAATACCAAGTTTTTTCCGAATCCGTTGGGTTTTCCGATGGCCACGCCCCCCCCCCCCCATTTCCATTGCATGCAACCTGGCGTGATTGCGCCAAAATCCGATCACATGCGCCAAAATCCCAGGGCAATTCAGGGAAAAACAGTGCAAATCGGAAAAATACGGGAAACAGGCGCGAATCAGACCCTTAGTAAATGACCCTCTTAATGGCCTCTTATGAGATCCACACTCCTCTCGTTTGCCTCCTGCTTTTAAGCTGACATAGAGAAACTTATCACAGGAATTATCAGGAAATATGGGACATTCTGGAGCTACATTATATGAAATGTACTGAAACTCTGCAGTGCAGTTTAGGGGAAATAAATTTTATATCGCTGATCTGATCTTAGAAGGAGAGTCATTAGATGAGACTCTCACCTAAAGTCAAAGGTGAAATCGGAGTTGAGGAAAGCATTAAGAAAACCACATCAAAGGGAACCAGGTCACAGGTCACGGTCAAAGTGGTTGTCGTGCATGTTGATAAAGTGTAGGTCATACATTAGGACTTAATGATCTGACGTGGAGGCTTTATATTTTTTATATCCATCAGAACTGCTACTTATATCTTTATTTAGAGGAGACCAAGAAGAGAATATAAGGAAAAAAAAAATCTAGACAGTTGGCGATAAGACATGTACCAAGAGGAGATGAGTCAGATTTGTGGTGGTTCACACATCTTCCAAAATAAGGACAATATTGGTCTGGTCAAGTTTTTGTAAAAAAATAATCATTTTACCTTTATGTTCTTCTTGTATTTTTATTTCCTAACTACAACTGAATCACAGTTGAAAATTAAATAGAATTTAACATTAAGGACTGAAAGATTTTTATTTCAGATTTGTATTTCAAGCCTTTCAAAAACCAAAACAAATATACAAGCAATGAGTTGGGAAGTCCGCGACTTAAAGGGGTTTTCCCACCAAACAAGTTAGACTCTATCCACAGGATGGGGCCAACCAAGCTAATTGGTGGGGGTCTCAGTGATAAGACAACCCCAGCTCATGAAAATGGGGGATCCGATGGGGTCCCTGGCCCACTGCTTGGATATCTCTGCTAGAGATGAATGGAGCAGAATGGACATGTCCGGCCATCTGCTCCATTCATCTCAAGGAGCGATGAGGGATCCGATGGAGGTACCAGGGACGCCATTGGACCCCCCAGTCTCGTGATCTGTGGACAGGGCCTAACTTGTTTGGTGGGAACACCCAACTTTTGGATAACTTAGCGACTTAACAGACCGACTTATGGACTTTAAGAACACCCAACTTCCAGACAACTCATAGTAACAGACTAACCTTTGGATTCTGATTATTTACTGAATACTAGCTCCAGACTGTAATGATGAACTGTGAGTGTTATCAAGGGTTTCTGCGATTAAGCTTTATTATTAAACCTTGTTGAGTAAATGCAATTGTCACAGACACCAAAAACAATTTGCACTAAAAATATGTCTGTTACGGCGTACATACAAATCCAACGGAAGAACAAACCTACAGAACCAATCTTGTATGTAACCCGGGGACTGCCTGTTTTAGCCTTTTATGATCTTCCCTGCTGTCCTACAGGCAATTGTCCACGCATAACCAAAATTACCTTTTTGCAATCTGAAAACTTGGCCAAAATATATAATGAGAAAAAATTGACCCTCTCCACCAAATAGGAAAAATAATAATCAAATGTATGATTTGCTCGGTTTAGACATCAAAAGTGCCATCAAAAGCAGCAATTTCAAGCTCTCCTGCAATTGCGTTTTAGACTTTTGAGGGTGGCAGCTCTATCGGAATTGCCTTTAAGCAGTTGATAATACGAATACACACTGGGACAGGAGTATCTGACAGTATATATCCAGGGTCACAAACACAACGGGGCAGGCAAACGGAAGCAGGCAATGTCTTTTTGCCGCAGATTGGTCGGTATGATGTGAGGCAAGGATCAAAATGCATGTGTGGAGGGCAAATGACATTGCAGCTGGAGACCGGGACACAGACATTGGAGGTTGCAGACTGGTAGACGTAACCATCTATGCAGTCACATCCATAGAACAACGGCTTTACACAGGCTTCCGTTGTGCTGTTAAGGTTGTCGCAATTGTTGTAGCACATGCGCTTTTGGCGAAATGTTGTGTAAGGGTCAGGGCAGAGATCTGCAGGTACACAAAAAGAAGCAATATGGAATTTTTAGCAAAGAAAATGTTTTTACGTCGTAGCCTACAAAATCAAAATAAACCTACATTTGTCCTCCTTCCGAAACTGGAAAGAGTCTTGAGATAAGTCCACTGATGAAGAATGGAATATTGCCCTCTCTACACCAAAACTGGTCTCCCGTTGTCTGAAGATTGTGTGTCACAAATCTTTGCACTTTTGGCATACCATGCCAAGGGTCAGTAAGTTTTGTCCTGGTTTCCCCAATACATGTCCTAAGTGCACTGAGACTCCGGCCCCTTCCTCCACCTGTGTTGCCATAGTTTCTAGTGTTGAGCAGATCTGACCTGCAAAGTTCAGGTTTGTACCAAACTTTGTGGATTCTTGTCCTCGGACCGGACCCGATCTTCATTAGAAGTTTGAGTCTGGGTTTGGCTCAAATTCTAACCACCTCCCCCCGCCATTAACTCCCACAACTGATACTGGCATTTGGACATCACAGAGAGCGATGACCCTCCCCAAAATGCTGATACTATGTTTGTGCCGATACGGTTGCAATAGTTCAAATACCACTGGCGACTGTGCCAGCAGCATTTAAACAGTCAACACCAAAGATTGGGTTCGGTACCTAAACAGATTTTTAAAATCGTCCCAAGGGGTCCACTCATGACTTACAGAACTACAGGTATAATGTACTATTACAAACATTAAGAAAAACATAAGAACATAATTTTCCATTCCATAACTGTAAAACTTATGAAGGATTCACAATATTGAGTAAAGCAAAAAAAAAATGTATCTGATTTACCTATTGGTCTATCAAGGTCTTCCTGTGTTGCAGATGGGTAAGCTACAAAGAGAAATAGTTACATCGGCTTTTATTTAAAGTGTAGAGATTTAGGGTACAAAGGACTTAGGCTAATGAGTTCAATACAACAGAACAAACTACTTACCAAAACCCACAAGCTGCAGAAAGAAGAAGCATCTCCCTAAGGCCATTTTGCGTTTATACCTAAGAAATGCAATTCCGATAATTTCTTGAAGTTAAATGCAATGGAGGTTTTGGTTCTTTTTTTGTTTTCTAAGATTTTACCTCAACAATACAAAACTTAAAATTACAAAATAGAGAAACATGTAAGAAAGTAAATACCGTATTAGGCATTGTGACCTTAAAACAAATCTGTCACAATGAATGAGACATTTAGCTGTTGGCAGGTTCCATTAGCCTGTGCTATGCTGATTTTTGTGAACATTCTGAATGATTTCAGTACTTTATAAAACTTTCTTTTACATTACTTGTCTCCCTGCTAGCAGCATGTGTTGAGTCTCGGTGGGAGGATGCAGAAGACTGTGTGCCTGTGTCTCAGTCTCCTCTCCTCCACATTCACTGCCATGTCCATTGAGAAGGCAGGGGAGGGAGGGGGATGGTGGGGAGTAGAGGAAAATGTATTAGGAGGCACAGGCACACACAGGCTGCAGCTGCCCCTCCCAAGGACTCACCATATGCTGCTGGTAGGGAGCCAATAATAAAACATATTAAAATAAAGTTTTATAAAGTACTAAAATGATTCAGAATGCTGACAAAGAGATTGTTACAATCAGCATTGCATAGGCTAAAAATAGCATTGCTGGTGACAGGTTCACTTTAAAGGGATGTCCCTGTTTCAGCAAAAAAATATATATTTTTTTTATAATGAAAAGTTATGCAATTTTCCAATATATTTTTTCATTGAGCCCTGCACCTGTGGGACAACGGACAGATTTCTATTCACTGGACAGCAAGCAGAGATCTAGAAAACCACAAATAATTGATACAGAAAATATATGGGAAAATTGTATAACTTTTCATAATACAAACATTAACATTTATTTTATCATTTGGAACCTCTTTTTTTATAAAGTTTTTAGGTAGCAGCATATAACAATTTAAGCATAAAATGACCTAATGCTATATTCATTCATTAATTTTAGGTTTTCAATAGCATATTGTGTGTACATACCTGTTGTACAGTCTTGGAGGTTTATTTTTCTGTCTCAGACTTTCGACTATTTATGTTGACCAGAAAATCAAAGGGAATATCCAAACACTGTATCCTTAGAAGTTCCACGTCAGCTGCTCTGTGACATTGACTTTCATGCCATTGTTTATACACGAGAACTTGTGATTTATTTCAGGTTAATTTGCCTCCTGTTACTTTCTGTATTTTGCATGTGATTCCTTATTCTGCCCTTGTCTTGCTCATACAATGGGATATTTACAACTAATTGTGACAGCAAAAGGATATAAAATGCTAACGTGTAACACCATATTGTAGACCATTGGATGTGGTTGTGGTGGGAAGTATTACTGATACCTGACACATCTGCTGCACATTTATTTAACCCCTACGGGACACAGCATCTTTTGGCCTAAAGGACGCGGCCCCATTTTTCAAATCTGGCCTGTGTCACTATAAGTGGTTATAGCGTGGGAACGCTATGAGATATCCAGGGGATTTTGAGATTGTTTTCTCGTGACACATTGTACTTCAAATTAGTTTAAAAATTTGGATGAAATCTTTTGCGTTTAGTTATGAAAAAAAACAAAATTTGGCAAAAATTTTGAAAAATTCTTTATTTTCAACGTTCTAAATTCTCTACTTTTGATTCAGAAAGTCATAGCACCCAAATAAATTCATAACTTACATTTCCCAAATGTCTGCTTTATGTTGGCATGGGTTTTTCAGATTCCACATATTTTACTAGAATGTTATGAGGCTCAGAATTTGGGTGCCATTTTTCACATTTTTTGTAAAATCGCCAAAACCTGTATTTAGATGGACCTGCTCAACTTCTAATTGACACTGAGAGGCCTAAATAATAGTGAGACTCGTAAATTACCCCATTGTGGAAACTACACCCCTCAATGTATAAAAAACCACTTTTAAGAAGTTTGTTAACCCTTTACGTGTTTTATAGGGGTTAAAACAAAATGGAGGTGGAGTCTGCAAATTGTAATATTTTTTCACAATACACCCATTTTGGGTGGAAAATTAAACATTTGTAATGGATAAAATGAAAAAAGGCTCCACAAAGTTTGTTACCCAATCTCTCCCGAGTACACCGATACCCTATATGTGGTGGTAACCTGCTGTATGGGTGCACGGCCGGGCATAGAAGGGAAGGAGGCGCCATCCAGATCAGATTTGCTATGTCACATTGTACAGGCTATAATTTTTTTCTTTTTTTTTTATTGTGGACCTATAGGGGCTTATTTCTTTTGCCACATGAGATGCACTTTTCTAATACATAATTTTGGGGCATCTATAGCTAATTGGTGAGATTTAATTAACTCTTTGTTGGTGGAGGAAATTAAAATCATCAATTTTTAGGAAAATTTTTATGTGTTTTTTTTTTTTGGCCGTTAACCATACCATGAAAATAGTATATTATTTTTATTCTATGGGTCGCCACGTTTATGAAAATACTTCATTTATATATATTTTTTTATTTTTTCCCATTTTTACTGAATAAAAAGTAATTTGGCAAAATTGTTGTTAATTTTACCGTCACCGTCTTTCATATGTATAACTTTTTTATTTTTCACCTCACAAATCTGTTTAAGGGCTTATTTTTTGCAAGAATGATAGCTCTTTTTAGTGGTCTTATTTTAGATTGCGTAACTTTTTAAAATCACTTTTTTAGAGCATTTTTAAAGGGCATTAATAAAAAATCATCTTTATCAGAGAGAGTTTTTTTAGGTTGTTTTTTACGGGGTTCACTTTGCGGATCTAATAACGATTCTGTTTTATTATGCAGATTGTTACGGACGCAGGGATACCAAATATGTGGGGGTTTTGTGTATTTTATTCAATTGTACTGAATAAAAACCAATTTGGAGAAAATCTTGTTCATTTTAGCATCACCATCTTTTCATATGCAGAACTTTTTTATTTTTTGGCAGATAAATCTGGTTAGGGGATTATTTTTTGCGAGAAGAGTTGTTCTTTTTAGTGGGCTTATTTTGGAGTGCATAACATTTTTTAAATTACTTTTTAGAGCATTTTTTGATAGGGTATAATTAAAAATTATCTTTTTTCGGAACGTTTTTGCGGTTTTTTTCCTACGGCGTGTACCGTGTGGGTCCAGTAATGATTCTGTTTTATTATGCAGATTGTTACGGACGCGGCAATATCAAATATGCGGGGTTTTTTTGTGTTTTTGTGTTTTTTATACTTTATTAAGTGTTTTTATGGGAAAGTGACATTTTAGGGGCTTATATTTTATGTATTTATTTTTTATTTATTATAATGTGTAGTGTTAAGTGTTTTTGCATATTTTTACTTATACATACTTGAACTTAAACCAGTGATGAAGAGACAGAGATGAAGAGACAGAGAAACAGAGAGAGAGAGAGACAAAGAGACAGTAAAAGATAGTCAGAGAGAGAGAGAGACAGTCAGTCAGAGAGAGACAGAGAGACAGTCAGATAGAGAGAGAAAAATGTAAAATCTATATATTTATATAGCTAAAAGCAGTTATTTACTATTCCGGGATTCAAGTAGCATTAGATAAAGAAAGATTAAGAAAATATTTTGTTATTCATAATTGTAGTTGGGTGGCTGCCTTTTTTCCTGTTCTGCAAATGAGATTGTTAAAGGGGTTGTCCGAGTTTTTGAAAAAAAGCTAAAAGTGGCCGGGACAGGGCTGCTTAAAAAAAATAAAGATGTACTTACCTCCCGGTGCCCTACCGTATCCAGCGCTGCTGTCACTCCGGTCCGGGTGCCATGTAAACAAACTGGACTCAGTTCCGGCCTGACCTGACAACCTTCCGGCCCCCATACACAATGCTGTGTATAGGGACGGATAGGCGTGCCCGGCCACGGCCGTCCGGAAGCTGAATCCAGCGCTGCTCCAGCGGCCATGTTTGTTTACATGGCGCCCGGACCGGAGTGACAGCAGCGCTGGATACGGGAGGGCACCGGGAGGTAAGTACATCTTTATTTTTTTTAAGCAGCCCTGTCCCGGCCACTTTTAGCTTTTTTTAGCTTCATTAAATGGTAAAGAATCTTCGATCCTTAAGGTGATCCCGTTATTTCGACACACACAAAGAGTAAACATCATTCCCTAAATTCCATCAGAAGAATTTTACAATACATTTTACATTATTTTTTTTGTAAATTTGATTAGTGATAAGAAATACATAATTTGAGTTGAGGAAACCTTCTAGCCTCTGCCTTTTACCTCCTTTATTTTTTGCCGATTGCTCTTAAGTGGCTACTAGATGCTCGATGCTCGATGCCTAGCAACTCATTGGAATATCAGACATGATACTGTATAGCACTTTCCAGGAAGAGCCTGCAGCAGCTGGGCTGCCAGAGTATCAAGTACCCAGGAATATATAATAGAACTATCTGTGGGCCCGTAGGGCTCAACTGAGCCATGGGCTTCTTAATGAGGTAGGAATTCTTAGCTGTCTTCTTCTAAGGATACCTTATTAAGACCCCCGAAAACAATTGCTTAGCCTTCCCAGCTTTACAACAGTCTTTAGAGCCATAGATCCATCACACAATTTTGGAAATTGGAAAAATTACCCATAACCCCATCTGAAAACTCATGGAAAATATATGCTTCTGCTTTTAATTCCACCTACCCCTTACTAAGCAAAGGAATATTATGCAAAATTTAAAAAATTACTCAATTTAAGACACAGTGGGGCACATGTATCATAGTTTCAGATAGGAAAATTCGCAAATTTTAGAGACTTTTGCCGTTTTGCACCATTTTTTGTGACTTTTTCAGGTATGCCTTATCTGCACCTTTGTGCAGTGTGCCTTAAGTATCTTTGTTTTTCAGATCTTCCATGCGACTTTTTGCCATTTTTTCGACTATTTTGCGCCATTTTTGCTCGCAAATCTGCACCTGGTCCAGAGCAGGTGAAAAGGAAGGTTTTTTTTTTTCATGGACCCGATTTTAACATGTAAATTGGAATTATTTCACGTGCTTTAAATGTTTAACATTTTTCACAGTAACCTCTTTCGTCATAATTCTAAAAAAAATTATTTATTTAATTTTTTTTTAATTGGTTACTTCAAGGGGTGAGGTCAAATATAGTGGTTTAATTGCGTTTTTAATGCATTTTGAAACTAATTACAACAGCTGTGGAGAGGTGATTTTCCTTATTTCCTTACTTTTTACAAACGCAATATAAACGCCACGTTAACGCATGTGTTACCATTGCGTTTACTATGCATTTTGTAAATTCAAATGTTGTAATAGGATTCAAAATGCATTAAAAATGCAACATGTTAAATCCCAAATTAACAGTAGTGTCTATAACCCCCCTCACGTGGCTTGTGTCCTCTCCTGTATATAACCCTCTCGTGGCTTGTGTCCTCTCCTGTATATAACCTCCTCATGTGGCTTGTGTTCACTCCTGTATATAACCCCTTACATAGCTTGTATCCTCTCCTGTATATAACCCCTCACATGGCTTGTATCCTCTCCTGTATATAATCCCTCACATGGCTTGTATCCTCTCCTGTATATAACCCCTCACATGGCTTGTATCCTCTCCTGTATATAATCCCTCACATGGCTTGTATCCTCTCCTGGATATAACCCTCTCGTGGCTTGTGTTCTCTCCTGTATATAACCCCCTCACATGGCTTGTATCCTCTGCTGTGTATAACCCCCTCACATGGCTTGTATCATCTCCTGTATATAACCCCTCACATGGCTTGTATCCTCTCCTGTATATAATCCCTCACATGGCTTGTATCCTCTCCTGTATATAATCCCTCACATGGCTTGTATCCTCTCCTGGATATAACCCTCTCGTGGCTTGTGTTCTCTCCTGTATATAACCCCCTCACATGGCTTGTATCCTCTCCTGGATATAACCCTCTCGTGGCTTGTGTTCTCTCCTGTATATAACCCCCTCACATGGCTTGTGTCCATGTGGATTTGAGACATTTGCAACAAAAAGTAGCAAAAATAAGCCAAAATTTGTGCCTGCCAGGATAGGAAAAACTGAACATGTATCACAAGTAAAAAGACGTGATCATATATAAGGTGCAAAAAAGAGCCGCCAAATGTCTCAAAAATTCACCACAGAGAGACAAAACTATGATACATGTGCCCCTATAAGTACCATCAAGATCTTCAATTATTGGGCTGACCTCAAATTACATACAGTAGATTTAAGAAAAGTGTTTATACTGTCATTGGCTTGATGCATCTTAATATGTTTACACATGTAGGGACAGGAGCATCAGACAGGACATATCCAGAGGTACAGACACAACGGGGCACACAGCCATGAGTTGGCCGCTTTGGTTTGAAAAGGGTGGAACAGGTTGGCTCAAAAAATTTCATACAGGGATTAAGAAGCATGTTTCGGGGACAAATGACTTTGCAACTTGAGATAGGGACACACGTTTCAGACTGGTAGACATTACCATCTTCATACTGGTAGACATAACCATCTTTACAAGTACATCCATAGCTCCATCGAGTTGTACAACTCGCTGGGGTGCTGTTTAGGTTTGTGCAACTGCTGAAGCACGTTTCATATCTATGATGTTCTGAATTTGGATAAGGACAGAATTCTGCAGGGTCATAAATAAGAAATAGGTTACAATGACATACGTACTATATTGATATGTTTCAAAAAAATTTATAAAGTTGCTCTTCTCTTATTATAAAGAGTTTCCCCCCTCCAAAAAATGGCAAGAAATCAGTGTGGGAAGAGTAGAGAAGTTTTTAATCCCTTAAGTTTTTTTCGCTCATTTCTTGCTCTCCACCTTCAAAAATCCATAACTTTTTCATTGAGGGCTTATTTTGTAATACTCGTGTATAAGCCGAAGTTTTTCAGCACAAAAGATGTGCTGAAAACCCTCACCTTGGCTTATACACGAGTCAATTTAAAAAAAAATTGTACTCACCCCCTGGTGGTGGCTCCTGATCCCGGGTGGCGGCTCCCGATCCCCGATGACGACTCCCAGTGGCTTCTGTCTTCTTTCTTCTCTAGCCGGCTGAGAGATCAGCGGCGACACCGCCGCATCATAGTGTGCACCAGCAGGGAGATTGCATGGACGCGACTCTGCCGGCTAGAGAAGAAAGAAGACAAAAGCCGCCGCCAGGGATCGGGAACTGCCACCGGGGATCAGGAGCTGCCGCCGGGTATCGGGAGCCGCCGCCGAGGATCAGGGTGAGTATTGCCAGAAGGTGAGTATTAAGTTAATTTTTTTAACATACAGGGGGCTTGCTGTTTTCTATATGGGGCTGGCTGTATACTACTTGGAACTGGCTGTATACTACTTGGGGCTGGCTGTATACTATATGGGGCTATCTGTAGACTACTTGGGGCTGTCTGGATACTACTTGGGGCTGTCTGTATACTACTTGGGGCTGACTGGATTCTACTTGGGGCTGGCTGTATGCTACAGGGGGCTTGCTGGCTGTATACTACATGGGGCTGGCTGGCTGGCTGTATACTACACCCTCGGCTTATACTCAAGTCAATAGGTTTTCCCAATTTTTGCTGGTAAAATTAGGGGTCTCGGCTTATACTCGGGTAGGCTTATCTATATTTTATATTATCTTATCTATATTTAACAAAAGTTAAATGATTGAGTACGAAAAAGAAAAAAAAGTTGACATCTTCTGACGCTAATAACTTTTTCATACTTTGGTGTACGGAGCTGTGTGATGTGTCATTTTTGCTAAATGAGCCAAAATTTGCTATCATTTTGAGGACTGTGCAAAATTTGTATAACGTTTTATAAATTTTTTTATGTGATGTAAAATGGTATATGGACACATTTCAGACATTTGGGCACTATTTTCCATTATCGAGGTCACCGTCGGCATCAACTGTTTTTATATTTTGATAGATCGGGCATTTTGAGACGCGGTGATACCTAAAGTATCTGTGATTTTTAATGTTTATTGCATTTTATATCAGTTCTAGGGGAAGGGGGGTGATTTAAACTTTTAGGTTTTTTACTTTTTAAAATTATTTTTTACACTTTTTTTTAAACTTTTAGTTTTTTAGACCCTCTAGGGTAAATTACCCTAAAAGGTCTGATTGTTCCTACCATTCACTGCAATACTACTGTGTTGCAGTATATGGCATTTTTGCACAGTATTCATTACAATGAGCCACTGGCTCATTGTAACAAGTCTGCAGAAACCATGCAGCCTCGGGTCTGCCGAAAACCCGTGGCTGTTATTGCAACCGATTGCCACCCCCCGATACCATTCGGGGGTTCGACGATTGGAACCAAGTTGGTGGCGGCATCACCCCACCTGTGTATGAAGAGGGCTCAGCCTTTGAGCCCTCTTCATACATCCCCACACCTCTGCGGCGTACATGTATGGCACGGAGCGATAAGGGGTTAAGGAGCCTTTGGAGGATGTTTAATAAAATCTTAATTCATGTCACTCACTTCCACCCCTGAAAATGAATCCTTGAAAATCAATCTTCCTGGAGTGTGCCTTACAATAATATTCTACCCTCTGGCCCGTCCTCTTACACTATGAGCTTGCAATAATACTTTTGTGAGTACTTGGTAAATGTTGTGTATGAAAGCTAACCTGTCCCACCCACATTTCAAAAGTGGAATTCGTGGTGGTGAACTTCAAAAAGTTGCAATCTTTATTTCTTTTTTTGTCAAACTAAAGCCAAAAAGTTACAAAACACAATTTTTTTTTAACTTTTTGTTTCCAAAACTTGAACCTTTTGACTGTTTCTACCAGGATCTTGGAAAGGTAATTGTGACATGATCATAAGCGTCAGTGGTATTTCATTGTCGGCATGACAACTGCCATTTTTCCTGGGATCTTGTTTCTCCCCGTTACCTCACAGGGAGTGACAAAATCCTCCAAAAAATTGTAGCACTCATGTGCCGCCGGGAATTACATGTCACTGACGCCTTTGCCAATGACATGTGAGGAATAACACCCAAGATCTGTGCCAGCTGAAGTATGTGTTCATGGTTATTCGACATGGACCTGAATATTGTGGTTCAGGTCCACTTAATACGAGCTATAGCTAGGAATGGACTTTTTGGAAATTATGCATTAAATATAACTTTACCTGATATATCATCAATTTCTATTTCTTCACCTGGTATAGCCCGCTTAACTGTGAGAAGAAAATATAAGCAGCAATTAATTATACAATCGGACTCCTGCAATGGCCTACTTTTCTCAGGTAGGCTTCATTTCTGTGGAAATCCCTAATTTTGCCACTTATTACCGCTATCTATGGGCCTAACATTGAAACTAAGCTACATGGAAGAATTTGGACATGATGTGTGGTCCAGGGTGGTCCCATATAGCACTTTATATATTCATAAGTTTATTTTCATGTAGTTATAGGTAGTAATGAGCGGACCTGAGCTGCAATATTGAACACAGACTTCAGCAAGAAGTTTGAGTTCCATTTTCGGGTGAACTTTCATCGGTGCTGATTGCGGATGTCATCCCTTACCTGTACGTACCATGCATGCATGCCACCATTTTTCAGAAAATCTTGACATGACTTCACGGGGAGCATCAAGATCTCAGACAAAATGATGTGGCCCGTGGCATGTATGGGATAGCACCCGTTATGGGTACTTGCAATAATCACAGGTGCTAAAGGAAGCCTGTCATCAGGAGCCCATAGAGAATAGTGTGCACATTGCCAAAGAGTTTTTATCATAAAACGAGCTTTTTGTATCAGAGCTGTGCCTCTAGTCCCATGGGAATGGCCAGTGAGGAGCTGTTCCCCATCCCCTTGGGAAACTGCTCCATCATGCAACAATTTCAAATGAAAAAAAAAACATCCCATGTCCCCCGTATCTGCTAACCCTGTCGCTTTTCCCCTCCGAACATCATACGTGTCTGCCCCACCTCAATGGCCACTCCCATGGGACTAGGGACGTAGCTCTGCATACAGAGGGGTAAACTTTTATCCAATTTATCTTTTTATCGGAAAAAGTCAGTTTTACTAAACAAAACTCTTTGGAAATGTGTACACTATGGGGGTCATTTACTAAGGGCCCGATTCGCTTTTTCCCGACGTGTTACCCGAATATTTCCAATTTGCGCCGATTTCCCCTGAATTGCCCCAGAATTTTGGCGCACGCGACGGAAATCGGGGGGGCGTGGCCGAACGAAAACCTGACAGATTCGGAAAAACCGCCGCATTTTAAAAAAAAAATGTGTCGCGGAGCTTGCACTTACCTGCACTTGCACTTACTAGGAATAGGCCGGTGAACTTGAGTGCGTGCCGACGCTCTTCAGCGCAGCAGCGCCACCTGGTGGACGTCGGAGGAACTGCCTTAATGAATCCCGGCCGGACCCGAATCCACCGCAGAGAACGCGCCGCTGGATCGCGAATGGACCAGGTAAGTAAATCTGCCCCTATGTGTACTAGCCAGAAATAGGTTTTCTTTAACCTGTGGACTTATTTCAAAAGCCACCAACACATTTGCACTGACCTCAGGTGTTTGGATTCGAGTCCAGGTACACAAACCAGGACTTTTGGTCTAGGTTCAGCCTAACCTGAAAGAACCCCCTGGTCCGCTTACCACTATTTATAGGTTATAATATTTTATACAGTCATGCGTCGTTAGCAGTAAAAATCCTGTATTTAAATAACACTTACATTTTTTACTAGGAAAATCTTTATCTGTCGGAGTGAGATAAACTGGGAATAGAATGAGTATCATCATCACTAATTTCATGTAGACACAATGGACCTAAGATATTCAGTTCTTCATAAAGTAGAATAATTCTTACCAATACTCACAAGATGAAGAAAGATGAGACTTCTCCAGATGGACATTTTGGGTTTAAACCTTCAAACTCTACTTACATTCTCTATATGACAATTCTAAATAAATTTAAATTAGAAAACATTAAAACCAATCATTGTTTATGAAAAAATTAAACTCCGCCCACATTATGTGTTTTAAATATTTAATGAGGTGACCTTTGATTCCTGTAAATAAATGTGGAAAAGTGACATAAAAAACACAAGAAAAAAATCTAGTACATTACATATAAATATCTTATACCAGCACCAAAAATACAATTCAGATCATATATCAAATAAATTAATTTTATATAATCATTCAACAAATTAATAAATTATTAGTTAATGATTAACAATGAAACTGCAATATTATAAAATAGAAAAAAATCTAGTACATAACACAGTAACACAAAAAATACATTTAGGTTCATATAACATAAAATAATTTGATATAATTGTTTAACAAATTAATTTATTTATTCATTAATAATAGTTAATATTCGTGTTATTTTATACTCTCCATCCCATGGTTATAGTTCTGTCCTGAAAGCATCTATTGCAGATGAACAATGTATCTAAAGCATTTGTCCGTATTGTACCTACCTTGTATTTCCTTGGGGGTTTATTTGCCTCTTTCAGTCTCTCGACTGTTTATATTGACTAGAAAATGATAAAAGGGAGGAGAATATACAAATCTACAATTCCGAGCTTTAGACTTGCTGCGAGGTGACAATAACCTTTTCCTCATTGTTTGTGAGAATTTAATGACTTCTATTGTATCCTGTTGTGCATGTGATCCTTTGTTTTGTACCTGTTCACACAATGAGACATTTAGCAGTTTATTCGGACATCTTAATGTATCAGTGCAGGGAAATAGTTAATATATTCTACATATTTATAAGCTGTTGCTTCACATGGCTCCTCCTCCTGCTTGTAACAGCTCACAAAAGTAAATTGATCATAACTAGGGATGAGGAGACCCGTTCAGGTTCGGGTTAAGTCCAAGTTGCTGTAAGGGATTACATAGAAGGGTTAACACCTGCGGTCAGTGCCAGCACCGATTGCAGGTGTTACCCATGAGCCGAACATGAACTCAAATATGGACTAAAGTCTAAAGTTGTGTCAAGGGACCTGAACCTGCATTATTCGGCTCTGACCCAAATATTATGATCCGGGTCCGTTCATCACTACCAGTAACTGTAAATAGATAAACGACTACTGTATATACAATGCTACACCGTAACTGATGCATCCTTACACTTTTTTTGGGTTTGACATGTCCAGATACAGCAGAAATGTTACCTTTGTCTAACTTCGTAAAATTCTTATGCATTTTTGTAAATTACTTTTCATGGCATCAGTCATGTGTAATTCTCACAATATATTTTACGCAGGTCCTCAGATGACAATGGGGTTGTGTTCCCAGGTTCCATCAAAGTGTTGGAATTATAATTCTGAAGATTGTAGTACAGTGGAGAATGTAAAAAAAAACTGTTTCTTCAGAACATCATCCCAATGACAGAACCGCTACTGTCCATACATTGGCCGGCATTTATCAAAACCGTTGCTGTCTGTACTATCTGTAGTTTTCCTGTACAGTGTGCAGGGGGCACAAGATTCATCAAAAGTTGTGCACGGTTTTCATATATTTGGTGCCCCCTGCACTGCTCTGGAAGTCTACAACACCATTCTTTGGGGGTTGAGTCGTAGTACTCAATGTGATGTACGTTCCAACTCTACAGTGGAATGCCCTTTTAGGTGCACATTTTTTTCCGTCTTGTCAGACACAGTGCAGCCACAACACGTAACTGGTGCAGACAATCTATAAATACATGTGTGGAAGTCCGTACCACCATTTTGTGTGGTCAAGTCGCAGTACTAAATTTGATGCATGGTCCGACTCTGCATTGGAATGCCCTTTTAGGTGCACATTTATTTTTGTCTTGTCAGACACAGTGCAGCCACGACACATAACTGGTTCAGACAATTTATAAATACACGTGCAAGCAGTTTCCACTTTCTTTTCAGTGCAGACAGAAAACTGGTGCAAAAACTTTTATAAGTGTGGGCCATTTATTATTTCATGTGGCTTAGCTACAATGCTAGATATGTGGTAGGGAGACCCTTTAAAGTTCGGGTTTTGTTGAAAAAAGTTGTGTTTGGCCAAAAAAAGTTAGTGCACTCTGTCGGGGCAATGCAGGGGGCGCCAGATTAATGAAGACCGCGCACCAGAAATCCTGAATCTGGCGCCCCCTGTACACTTTTTTTTTTTTTTTCTATCACTCATGGGTAAGCAATTTTCTGCACCAGTACTCCCAGAAATAAGTTCCCACCCCTGTCTCACCACGTGTGTCCCCTGCTTTCTTATGGTGCCGTTTTTACACGTGACCCCCATTTTCTGTCCCTTTATGTAGTAGGACAATCTCCGAGTGCTGCTTTACTGCAGGCTCCTTCTTTGTCCCTCTTTCGTCTTCTGTACTCGCAAGTACCTTTGTGTTTCTCGGCTTGTCCCCCCGTCTCTGTTGGGTACAGGCTGTTTACAGACCCGATCAAGGATGCTAGGTGACGAGCATCCCTTTTTACCCTTCTTTTCATTATTGTGCCGTTTAGTCCCCCTGATTCGTGTCTCCATAGGGGGGAGTGGTCCTATATCCTTTGTATTGTTTATACACCCCCGGCTTACCAATGACCACACACTGGGGCGCGGCCTGGGCGGTCCTCCGGTCCACTCGGCTCCTGCGACCATGTGACTCGGAGTTTGGGGGCGTGTCCCGCCCGCACACTCACGTGACCCGCCTTCGATCACGTGACTGTGGGCGGACCTCCGCCTCCGACTCTGCTATTGGCCGGAACATCGAACACACTGGGGGCGTCTCCTGTTTCGAGGGCTGGGCCCGTTCCGACCCTCGTGATTGGCCGTGGGCCACTCCTCTGTTCATGAAGGGGAAGGACTTTGGCTTTAAAAACCTAGCGTCCCCTCGCGCGCGCTGCCGCTGTTATCAATGCGGGGACACGCTATGCGAATGTGTAACATCACACAATATGTGTATATCTCTCTATAATATATCTGATCCCTGATGAATGTTAGTGAGTCAGGAAACGCGTTGGGTCCTAGTATCTTAGGAGTGCTAGCTCAGGATAGCGAATATTTGACAGCTGTAGGGGTCGAGCAGCTAGGAGTTATCTTTACTCCAGTTAGACCTATTAGCAGTCCCCTATCCTCTAATGACACGAGCAGATACATTTTAGGTTTACTCCAGGTCAGGCCAAATACACGGCTATAATACTGGTGCTAATCTGTAGCTGTCCGCATGTTATCGAACCATCTGTGAGAGGGGTGGCTCTGCCATATTTACCCGACATCCGCTATATGCAGGGCTTATGGTAACATTCAGTAGCCCATACCCCCGCTGTTTTTTCTGGTCTCAGTCTAGCTCAACCTCAACAGGTTTTGAGCTGGGGCCAGTTTTGTCGATATTTTTTTTTTAAAAATACCTATTTGTGGTGAAGGTTGGTTACCTCAACACATTCATGTTATTCTTTTAGTGCATATCTATTAAAAGTCATATTTTATACTCTTGATACTCTCTATTCCCCCACTCTCAGTGAGCCCCCTGTACACTACACAGGCAAACTGCACCCAGCATAGACGGCATTGTTTGTAATAAATGTGGGCCATTGTGTCACCTACTTTCATCTGATAATTCTCATTGTACTTCAAACACGTTTTTTGTAAATTGGATGATACTCTGAGACCAAATTAATTATAAAACATTTATCAGCAACAATTTAATTTGTGAAGTTACACTGCTCTATCTATATAATATTAATTAATATATTTGGTTACAAATTTATTCACAGTTTGTTGCTCCCATGAATTTCATATGGATCTCACATAGACTCTTACATGCTCTCACGAGCTCTCACACACATATGGAGGACATGCACACTGCAGCCGGGTGAAGATATATGAAGAGCAACTGAAGAATGAAAATCACTGCCAGAACATGAAACATCTCAAGAAAGACTTACTGACAAGGACATGTGACTGATAAACAATACAAGTTAAGTGCCCTTAGTCATAGCATAAGATGACCTAGATTAATTAAAGCCTATGCAGAGTCCAACAGAAGTGTGTAAAAAAAACTTGGTGCACAATCTGGAAGCAGTGCAGGGGGTCCCATATTTATGAAGAAGGGGCACCAGGAATACTGAATATGGCGCCCCTGCACTATACACAGGAACCTGCACATAGTACAGACTGCACTGTTATTGATAAACGTATGCTACAATGTGTGCTATGACTAAAGCCACTCAACTTGTGCTGTTGCCCCGAAACGCGTCATCTACTACAGATGGCAACATCGACCTGTATGTATTTTAACATGTACTAAATAAAACAAGAAATTTTACTTTTGGTGCTGGGATCCACTTCTAATCCTCGTGTGAGTTTCAAAATGTTCAATCTATTAGAATATTATGGCGGTCATTCTTGGCGTTGAACCCCATAATGGAAAATAGCACCCAAATCTTTGAAATGGCCCTTTTTAGCCATTTTGCAAACATAAAAAAAAGGTCATATGATCCCAAAAATGGTAGCAAAGAAAACATACTGACATACAGAGGCATATAAATTGCATCAAAATCAGTGGGGTTTCTCCAATATAACCCGAATATTTCCGATTTGCGCCGATTTTCCCTGAATTGCCCCGGGATTTTGGCGCACGCGATCGGATTGTGGCGCAACCGAGCTGGCATGAACGTGACGGAAATTGGGGGGCGTGGCCGAACGAAAACCCGACGGATTCGGAAAAAACGCCGCATTTAAAGCAAAAAATGTGTCGCGAAAATTACACTTACCTTCACTAGGTATTGGCCAGTGAATTTCAGGGCATTCCAGTGCGCCTCCGGGGAACTTCAGCGCAACAGCGACACCTGGTGGACGTCGGAGGAACTACCTTAGTGAATCCCGTCCGGACCCGAATCCACTGCAGAGAACGCGCTGCTGGATCGAGAACGGACCGGGTAAGCAAATCTGCCCCATTAAGGTTGATAGCTAAGATTTTCATTATTATTGTAGTTATAAATGCAAACTTGAGCCCTGGCGCCATTTCATCCGTTTTTAATCTCAGAAGTCTGACCTTCAGCTGTAGGAATCTGTGTAGGACTGGATACCAATTACTTGTTGCCAGAAAACTCCAAATAAGCAGTTCCCGGGTTACGGACAAGATAGCTTCCTTTGGTTTGTACTTAAGTTGAATTTCATAGTTTCATAGTTTCATAATTCAACCAAGGAAGGGAAGGGATTGGATGAGGAAGGGATTTAGGGGAAACAATTCTATATAACATAACCATCAATGTTATTTAGGTGTAAGAAGGCATCTAGACCCTTCTTGAAGCTCTCTGCTGTCCCTGCTGTGACCAGCGCCTGAGGCAGGCTATTCCACAGATTGACCGTTCTCATAGTAAAAAAGAATTTGTATGTCAGAACTGTATATTTTATAATTGTAGCTCCAGACAAATTTTTTTTTGTCCCAGTGACAATTGGATTTAAAAATTTTCTGCTGTAACGGGACCAAGGATTATCAATAAAGCTTCATTATAGACACCTTACAGCTGATCATTGCAGCCTGGGACTATAGTAAAGCATCCAGAGAGCTTCACCAGAGGTCATATTGTGCAGAGGGGTTTGTCTGTAACTAGGGGTTGTCTGTAAGTCGGGTCTCCTTAACTATAGGACCACCTGTATATGGATATTGTGTTATTGTAAACATATTGTCTTGAAGAATAACATTAATACCAAGAAAATCTATAACATAATTGTGTTTTATTATTCACCATAAAGCAATTTTACAATATAGTCCCAATATGTTCCTCAATAATTTTGAAAACAAAGATATGACCAGTGTTACAAAAAACAAGCCCTCATATAGCTAGGTGTAGATAGAAAAATTTGCTTGTAGTGCAAATATGAAAAAAAGGCACAGGGAATGACATCACCAAATTGTCTGTTTTTTTTTTAACTACCTTTTGAGACTTATTGGTCCTAGTTGAGACGTTTTTGTCCCAGCTCAACTGAGACAAATAATTCTCCAAAAATAGTAAATGAAACCAGACAATGGGGCACATTTTCTAAGGGTCCGAATCGTGCACTTTCGACGGGTTCCTTGTCGATTTCCGATTTGCGCCGAATTGCCCCGGTATTTTTGTGCACGTGATCGGATTTTAGCTCATTGGCGCTGGCTTTTATGCAACAGAAATCGGGGGCGTGGCCGTCGGACAACCCGACAGATTCGGAAAAACCGAGGAATTTAAAAAAGAATTTGTGTCTTAAAATCAGCACTTACATGCACCGGGATAAAGAAGGTGAACCTCGGCGCGGCAGCAACACCTGCTGGATATCGGGCGCACGACCTTAGTGAATGCCGGCAGACCCGAATCAGCGTCTGACAGCGCTCCGCGGGATCGCAACTGGACCAGGTAAGTTAATGTTCCCCAATGTGGTGATAAATCACCCCCACTGTGACTTTAAGGCAATTTGATTTTCATTGGAGCTAGTGGTGCAAGGGTCTGGATGCATTTTTTAACAGCTATACACACTGGTGTAGGAGTGTTGGACAGAATGAATCCGGTATTACAAACACAACGAGGCAGGCAGCCGTTAACCGGTACTGATGGGACGTTACACTTAGGACGTGTTGAAGTTAAACAGGGTTCAAAGTGCATGTTTGGAGGGCAATGGATTGTGCAACTTGAGATAGGGACACAGTCGGTGGAATCTGCAGACTGGTAGACATAGCCATTTATACAGTCACATCCATAGAATGATGGGGGACAGTTTTCGACTGTGCTGTTGAGGTTGTCACAATTGTTGTAGCACAAAGGCTTCAGCCGCCATATTTGATTTGGCTGAGGGCAGGGAACTGTAGGGTCAAAAAATAAGAAATATAATGAGGCAAACATGGAAAATAAAATTGGATAGGTTTATGAAGCTGTCTAAGAGTGGCAACCAATTACAGCTTACCTTTAAAATATTCATGAGCACTGGTAGAATGAAAGCTCTTAGGCAGCTTGATAAACCTGCACCCAATATCATTTGTGTATTTTCAGTAAAAAGAATGTATTGCTCTGTGATTTTAACCCAAATTGAATCAAATTTCATATTATACAGAATTTTTCTAGTAGATTTTTTTATCTAATGTAAGTTGTTTTGGCTCGTGGTCAGTCTAGAGCAGTGGTGGCGAACCTATGGCACGGGTGCCAGAGGTGGCACTCAGAGCCCTCTATATGGGCATCCTTGCCATCACCCCAGGGTAGAGTTTACCAGACAGGACTCAAGGCCTCTTGCAGTCCCAGGCAGCCCAGGACCCCAAAAGGAAGCTACAATGATAATCCAAACTTCTTCTCCTTCTTTTTACTGTATTGGTGTCCTCAGGTGCCTACACAATTTAAACCCGTGAAAGAGCAGGTAGTAATAAGCTTAAATTGTCGCATTGGCACTTTGCGAAAAATACATGGGTTTTGGTTGTAGTTTGTAAATAAACTCTGGAGTGAAGAGGAAAGATCTGAGGGTATTACTTCTCGTGGTCGGGACCTATATTCAAAATTATATTCTCATATTTCTTGCATTTCTGCAAGAAAAAAGAGGTCCTTTGACCAATGTTTAAAACTTAACTTTTAATATTCTTAGTTATTAGGAGCAAATTATTGTTGTAATGTTTGTTCAAAAAAATGGGTGCTTGCCTACTTTAGAAGTGAATTAAAATCATGTCATGGTGAGAGTAGGTACTTAATTTTATTGAGGTTAGGAGATGGGAGTATCAGGTACTGGCCAGAGTAGAGATATAAAGGTATATATGCCCTGGTGTATTTTTGCAGGGAGTATAGTCTAAGTATCCTCTCAAGGAGGTAATGAATACTTTTGGATGGAAGGTTGCTTAAACACCCTTTTAAGCTGAAGGTGCAGACTGCCCTGTTGTTGTACGGCTAATGTAGATGCCGCTATTTCTAAGCTACTCTGCTAACCCAGAAATTCCCATTAGATCTCTCCTTATTTTGTCCCTAATTGCAGTGTGTCGCTGCAGATCGACACTCTGCTGTAATGGGATTCGTCCCACTTGTTTTCACCAATCATTAAAAATATAGGCGATACCCCGATACCCCCTGAGGACGCCATAGATATGGCGAAACATGTCGGGGGGGCTGCATGAGCGCCTATATTTTTAATGATTGGTGAAAACAAGTGGGACGAATCCCATTACAGCAGAGTGTCGATCTGCAGCGACACACTGCAATTAGGGACAAAATAAGGAGAGATCTAATGGGAATTTCTGGGTTAGCAGAGTAGCTTAGAAATAGCGGCATCTACATTAGCCGTACAACAACAGGGCAGTCTGCACCTTCAGCTTAAAAGGGTGTTTAAGCAACCTTCCATCCAAAAGTATTCATTACCTCCTTGAGAGGATACTTAGACTATACTCCCTGCAAAAATACACCAGGGCATATATACCTTTATATCTCTACTCTGGCCAGTACCTGATACTCCCATCTCCTAACCTCAATAAAATTAAGTACCTACTCTCACCATGACATGATTTTAATTCACTTCTAAAGTAGGCAAGCACCCATTTTTTTGAACAAACATTACAACAATAATTTGCTCCTAATAATTAAGAATATTAAAAGTTAAGTTTTAAACATTGGTCAAAGGACCTCTTCTTTCTTGCAGAAATGCAAGAAATATGAGAATATAATTTTGGTTGTAGTTTGGGCACTCGGTCTCTAAAAGGTTTGCTGGTCTAGAGTAAAGTGTTGAAGCAAAGAAAATACTGCACACATTACTTGGTAGCATCCCTGACATTCATTACAGCAGGACTGTAAACAAGTCATTTATATTCCAGATTTGGTGCACTCGGGGTGAGTCCTCAAACTACTGTGTTCTCCAGAGCTCTTGCTGTAGTATCCAAACAGAAGTCTTTTATGCAGCCTTTTACTCAGAGCCGTAAGTATGGGTCTTTATGGGTGCTCTTCAGTCTTTAAAGCAAAACACTTACTCGTATCTCTGTCCTATGTCGGGAAATATGTCTCACTTTTACTGGGAACTTGTGCACAGAAACCTGGATGTACAATTTTGACATCACAGAAACACTGCAACTAAACTACGGCACCGACATTAATAGCAGTGCGAGTGTTTTTCAATGCAGATCTGGACACCCTACAGCCATTATGGTGAACCTTTTAAAGACCTAGCACCCAATATGAAACATAAGATCCACTTATTTAAACGCATAGGGGCTTATTTACTAAGGGTCCGCGGACGCACTTACGTCGGATTTTCCGATGTTTCGGGTTTTGCACGGTGTTTAACAGGGACTTGTGTCGCACACATTAAGATTTTGGTGGGGGCGGCCGTCTTTCGATCCGACTGATTTGGACTAAGCGCGGGATTTAACTTTCAAATTATGTTGCAAGATCAAG